>NC_065544.1:5558997-6186288 GCF_932294415.1 Quercus robur | reverse complement strand
CAATGTCTTGGATGAAAGTTTGTGTCAAGATTCAATGTTTTGGATAAAAGTTGACCCATAATTCTCTGATTTGCCAAAGCACACTTCTTTAAACCTGTGAATTACAAGAACAACGTAGAGATGGAGATAAGACTATCTGTATCAATTTTCCTAGGCTTCTCTCTCTCTCTCTCTCTCTCTCTCTCTCTCTCTCTCTCTCTTAATCAATTATATCTCTATCAAAGACTCAAATTCTCAGACCAATAATAAAGACAATTTTGAATGTGTGTTTGTCTTCCTGATAATCTCAGAAACTGAGTTGTGTGTTCAAAACTGAGTAGCAAACCACTACTACCAATCCATATAAATCAAAAGACAATCTATTGGCAGTCTTTCTGCAGCTTCTGTCAGTATTAAACCAAAAGCCAGAGCACCAATTAAAAACCACAGCAACCATAACAATCATCCACAGCACAAGAAGCAAAATGTAAAAAGGGAAACAAAAAACATCAAGCAAAAGAATGGAGCACAAAAAGAACTGGGTTTTAGAGATACCTTAACCGAATCAGCCAGGTTTCGTCAATATTTATATATTGTGAGGAGAGGAAGACAGGAAGGAAGGAAGTCAGATAAGCGGCCATTATTGTGAAACCGTAGAGCAGGAAGGTGGGGAGATTTTCACAGTTTCAAATGGTATTAGATTCCTTCCCTTCACTATTTCAAACTCTCTGGTTTTCCTTGAAACGATATGTAATGTAGAACAGAAAGGTGGGAGAAATTTAAATTGTCTATTTTGAACTTTTTGGTTGTCCTCACGATGTACTTCTCACGTAGAACCCTTCGGGGTTCCATGGTTTCAAATTTTTCCTTTAAGTTGAAAAGGCCTTGGGCTGGGCTTTATGGTGGAAGTAAATAGATAAAGAGTGGGCTGGGATTTATTAGATAGATTTGTTATAGGGCTGGGATTTATTATGCAGATATATTTACTATTCTGAAAGTAGGGAAAAAAAAAAAAAAAAGACTGGAATGACATGGCCGCTGACGTGGCACAGTGTGAGTACAACAATATTAAACGCTACGCTTCAGTTTTTTGTAATATATGGATGTGGGATCAAACAATGTAAGCTCTACATACATATTCATATTGGTATATTTAATTTGTATTTGCCAATGGGGTTTGTGTTTGACCTTGGGTCCTTGCTATCTAATTGTTACGTTCTCTCTCTCTCAAAAGGTTGAATACTTTGTTTTGTTGAGTTATTTGCGTTTTTTTGCAAGTAGACTTTGGGGTAGTAAGTGAAGGGTTTTAGTGTTTATTAGTTCATTTTTTTTTTTAAATTTTTAATTTTTTTTTTGTAGGGTGCATATATTTTATAGGAATTTGTAAAATTTTTGGTGTTTTGGCTGCTTTTAGTTTAGGTGAATTTCAAGTAAATGTGGTTGAGATAAAATGATACCTCTGATGAATATAGGATCATATATCTTAAATTTGTTTTCTCATGTTTGTGTTTCGACTAAGGGTACTTTTTTGGTTTTCTTTTTGATTCCACAGACATAGGAACAATTTAGAGTTAAATACTTTTGGTATGCATTTTTGCAAGAAATTTGAACCAGGGAGAGTGTTTAGTATAAATAATTATTAATATGAGAAGTTGCACATTAGTCCTTTGACTTCATTCACTACAAATATTCTGTTTCCTATTATTTTTATTTTTTATTTTTTTTTACAAGTGATTTTGTTTCATGCAATGCTAAGGACACAAAAAGTTACACAATTTTTGTCACAACTCATCACCTAGCGAGTTGTGAGTGATAAAAGTGTGGATCCACTATTTGACCTCTATCGTTCATAACTTGCCATGTGAGGAGTTGTGACAAAAATTATGAAATATTTTGTCTCTATTATTTTCCTTATGTTTTGGACCATTATTTTAGGTTTCTTTAAGGAGTGGCAAGTGGCAACACATCTGTTCTTCTTCCATGGTCCAGAGGCAGCTCTATAGCCAGCCTAGGGGTTCAAATGAACCCCTTAACCTGGCCAAAAACCAAAAACTATATATAAATTTTTTTAATTTTTTTTTTTGTTTTGACCCCTAAAATACAATTTTGAACACCTCTAACTCTAAATTTTATTTAATCCCAATTGAAATAAGCTTGAATATGATCATTTTAGTGCTATTTTCACAATAAATTTACAATAAAGGTTAAGTGGCAAGTTTTAATTGGTTTTTATCTAGACTCACAAGTTTTACATATCTTTAACAACTTACCACCTAAATTTTGTTATGAAAGTCTTGTGTCAGTAGCTCTAGTCTTAAAATTGCTGCTTCATTTTTAAAAATAAATAAATCTTCTCTCCTGACTCTGTCTTATTTTTCCATTGGTCACAGAATGAAATTGTTTTTTCCTACATTTTTCTTCTTCATTAGCAAAAAAATTACGTAACTTTTAGAACACAAAAATTACAACACTATTGATCCCCCTAGAAAAAAAATCCTAGAGATGCCACTGCCATGGTCACATCACGTTGATGCTGGAACCTTCACAGTTCCTTTCAATAGAAATCAAACCCGGTCGGTCTAGTGCACGTGTGGTCAAGTTCACATTGGAGCATTAACAACTCTTTCAAATTTTTTATACCTTCAACGTATTAGAGTATCTCCAGCCGCCTCTCTAAATTTTTGTACTGTTTTGAGAATGAACCGTGACTTTTACCTTTTACTTAGGGCACATTTGGTAGACTGTAATAGACACTGTAATATAATAGTTTGGTTATGTTTTTATTACAGGGAATATTCATTTCTTATGAATAGCTATTCTTTAAAATGAGGAATAACTATTCCTCTCTAAAAGGGTTGTAATAGCTATTCCTTAGTAGATGTAATAATTTCTAACATTAATATATTTCCAAATAAATAAACTTTCCATATCCACCTAACAATTATGGAAATAAAAAATCATCAAAAAATAACTCATCTCTCTAAAATTTAAAATATATTATTTTCTAGGAAATATATTTGTATGAATGAGATATTTCCTAAAATAAATCATAAGTTTTATTCTAATGTTACAACTCACAACCAAATTAATGAATATGTTTAGTTATTCCATTACAACACCTTTTATTCCTGGTAATAAAGATTATCATTCCTGTTGTAATCCACATTCAGTGTATCAAATGTACCCTTATTTACTTTTTCAAAAAAAATTTCCAACGGACTCTCTATTTTTTTCTCTATCCAATTAAAATATTATTTCTTCATTATTTTTTTATTCTTTTTTTAATATTTCTTCATTCATTCATAACAGCTATATTTTTCAAATTCCTGACAATTATATTTTTAATCTTCCAACGGTAATATTTTTAAATTTTCGGATGATATATATATATTTTAAATCTCATGGAGCACTTTTTGCAAAGATATAGTGAGTTGTAAGATCATCTAAATTTAATAAGAAGTGTTACGTCCACAAAATTTTTCGCAATATTTTTATAAAAAAAATCATATGTGGTAAATTGTTACTAGTTCTAATTTGAATCCATTACTAAAATTATTTTTTTACTCACCAATATTAGCTAATAAAAATCTATCACTTAAGATTTATTATAAAAGTATTGTGGAAATATTGTGGTAGCATTCTCAATTTTGATTTCTTACTCTTTATATTATTTTTCATTTCTTTCTTTAGTTTATTTTCATCCATATATTTCTTCTTCTTCTTCTTCTTTTTTTCTTTTTTTTTCTCTTGTTTTTTCTCCTCCACACACATACACCCATTCCTATCTCTATCTTCACTTTTGTTTTACTTTTTGTTTTTCTAGTTCTTGATCTCCAGAACATATCTCCAACTCCCACTCTTTCTCTTTCTTCCTCTCTCTTACACACACAAATCTCTCTCCCTCTCTCTCACAAGCAAATTCTCACTCTCTCTCTCTCTCTCTCTCTCATACACACATAGATTACCGGCAGAGAACAAAGACTAAAGAGAGTTGGCCTTTTAAATCGGCGTTCATGCACACCGCTTGGTTCGCTCCATCGTCACTTGTCCTCCTCCCCACTTCTAAGAACATGCAGCTTAGTCACCATATGGGTTAGTTTAGTTCTACATTTTTTATTTATTTATTTTTCTGGTTTGATTAGTTTTATTTTATATGAAAGATTGTATTTTCACTTTGTTTTGATTGTATCTCCCTCTGAGAGAGAGAGAGAGAGAGAGAGAGAGAGAAATTTGGGATGAGTATGTAGCCGTTGTGAATGTGAAGTAAAAACTGAATACTTTAATTGATTGGTTGAATTTTTTATTTCCATAAATTGTTTTGCTAATGAATAGTAGGTCATCAAACCAAGAGAGCTACTGCTCATTAGCAAACAATTTTTTGCTAATAAACAGTGATTTAGAGAGACTGTTAGAGCAACATTTTGTTGGTTTACTTTCCAAATTTTGGGTTTCAAGAGCTTATTAGAGATGCTTTTACCACATTATTCTCCTTCTAAAATTTAAAGTAATGACTAATTGTTATTTTTTTAGAAGATGAAAAAGGTTAGCGGGTGCTTGGTTAAAATTGTAAGAAAGAATCGAGCGGTAATATGGTATTAGTAAAAACTAATAAATAAATATATTTTTAATTAAATGTTGTACACTTATTACATAAAAGTTTACCGATTGCAATAGAAACCTTGACTTTAACCAGTGCACTTCAACACTGGATAATATAATCCATTAATTAATAAATAAAATTATAATTGTGTGAAATTACATTTTAAACATTGCGAAAAAAAGTTTCATTATTTATATACATTTTGGACTCTGACAAATAGATTACAAAAATTATTTTTTATTAAGATATCCCAACATTTGTTCCCAAGCAAATCTGATAATTAGAGGTTTAGAGAGTCATAGCTCATAGGTCAATGACATTGCGCTAATTTTAGGAGAATTAGAGCTTATATTTTCCTTCTTCCTTTATAGTAACTAGTTTGTAACCCCATGCATATGCACAAATACATTTTTTTTATAGAAAAAAAAACACACACAAGGGAGAGGAAAATTAGTTCTAACACAAAGACACACCACAACTCCACTCAAAAGTCATGATAACTTTTAAGGGAGGGTGAAACAAATTATACTACACATAACACACCCTCTTAAGTAATGTGGGGCAATTACCCATTCTTTTTTTTTTTTTTGAAAAACAAACACACACACACATAAGGGAGAGGGAAATGGGTTCTAATACAAAGACACACCACAACTCTACTCAAAAGCCATGACAACTTTTAAGGGAGGGATGCATATATGTATAATTTCTATATATATAATTTAAATATTATTGATAGCCATTCTTACATTTTTGTTAGCTCTTTAAAAAGTTTTGTAAGAATATATATTAGGTATAAAATGTAAATTGTCCATATTTATTTATTTATTTTTATTACTTCTTAATTTTTGTTATTGTGGATTTTTTTTTTTTTAGACTTCATTTATTCTAGACTCTTTGAATTTTGTACTCAATAACTCACTTAGATGAATATTTATGATGTGGTCCCATATTTTATTCTAAAACTAGGAAATAAAATTCTCTCTAAAAATAAATAATTTAGGAAACATGTTGCAAAATTGGACTCTAATTTGAAATTCTAATTGAACTTTCTTTGAGTTTTACCTATTAATATATATATATATAGATTATCAAGTTATAAATAAATCTGATAATTAGAGATAGGACAAAATTTTGGAAGTTATCTCGAAGATATTAGGAGTTATACCACCATGTACCTTTGGCGCGATGGTCACTCTACATATTTAAGTGCTTGTGGGGTGTGGAGTGTGAGAGGACAAGGGCCAGGGTTCAAGTTTTTAGAAGAAAGCTTTAAACACATATATATTCACTTAGATTATATTAGAGTAAAATTTTTATTTGTATTTAAAAAAAAAAAAATCTTTTCAGTGTAATTTTTGTTTTATCTTCTACTTATCAGAATAAATCAGCTTGCCAAACCAAAATTTTACTTACTGGCTTTTCTAAGAATCCTAAGTCCCAACAGTTCTTTCTCCAAAAAAAAAAAAAAAAAAAGAAGGTGAAAAGAATCCCAAAACTACTTATTTCTATTTTCTATTTTAAGGCAAAATATATATTGGTTCTGACAACCACTATTATTGATAAGATAATGAGTGGTGGTGCGTCTTTTCAAAAGACAAAAGCTATATTAGGTATTATCTTTGGTTTTGGGATTTTTTTGTTGAAAAAAAATTTAGAGAGAATTTAACCTAAATAATTTTTAAGATAATATATCCATTAATAGAATTGAAGTTTGTACAATATACTTAACCATAAATCTATTGCTACCTCGTGTAGTATTTATTAACGTGACTGCACGTAACTATGAATCCACGGATTTTTCTATTATGGATTGTTACACACGAAATCTATTGTTCGTGACTCTGAGATTTTTGCCCAAAGATTTGATAAAAAATTGTAGTTAACTAGTCGAAACAACTTTTCTTTATAATTGGATTGATGTTTGCAAGTAGTCTCCAATTATAGCTTCAAAAGGGTTTGGAAAAACTCTAAATCTATGTACAGAATACTAATCTCTTGTTTCTTCAAAAACGTGTTCTAGGGTTTGTATTTATATGTACTTAAGATCCATTAAAACCCTAAATCAAACGGTTGTGAGAGAAAGTTGAAATTCTAATATGTACGAATCTCAATCGATCGAGAAGTACAGTTCAACCAATGAAGATAAATGACTTTCGGCTTGTCAGGCCTGCAGTCGAAATGCAGTGTTCTAGCACTATATTTTTTGCATTTTTGAGTTTTCACCTTTTTTTAACTTGATTTGTTTTGTTCCAATGATTAATTCAACGCTAATCAACTAGACACACTAAGTTATAAAAATGTTACATTTGTTAATGGTTGCCAACCTAAAAATATAGACTCTACAATTTTTTTTATTTTTTTATTACAAAAACTGAATATTTGGCAAAAAGTGTCCCAAAAACACTATTGCAACTTTACTTAATAATAAAATTACTCAATAATCTTAACCTACTCAAGCAAAGATGGATTCAACAAATAATTCAATGAATTGATACTAACCAATCCGAGATTAATTTTATATAGAAAATTAAATATCATAGAGTAGTTCAAGTATAAAATTTAAGAAAATTTGTTATTATAATAATAATAAAACATACCTTGAGAAAGATGATAAATGGTGAACATAGAATCTAATTTTCAATTTTATTGAGAGCTAGAGGGATTCTTTCAAATCTATTTGGGCGAAAAACTTTTTTCGATTTTGCGCGCAACACCTATATTTAAATTAGATCTTGGCTACACTTCTAATGTAACGATTAATTGAAACATGCTAATACTTGTAAATCCAATTTGCATGGTGCCAACAAAAATTCAAGAGTATAGGATTGTTAAAAATACAGGGTTCTATTGACCCCCGCGGGTGGGGAAGAGTTTTTTAAACCACGAATAGATACTATCACCAATACTACATAAATTAGCACTGATACTAATATTATTTTCAGATGCGACAACAATGCGTAGTGAGTCCTAACATCATTTAACAGTTAAGGGTTTAGATTGACCTCAATCCATCCAAATTTAGTCTTGTTGGCTCCCTGGCTTATCAACAGGGACTACCTTAATCAAAGGGAGGCTTCTGCACAGATCATTCAGTAGCAGTGGCTACTGTAGCCACTTTTCTTCGCCGTTCAGAGTAAGAGAGGCTTCCTGGCTCATCATTCAGAGACTACCTCTTCAGCTCCAGTCGATGCATGGGATTGCAAAAGGGGTTCCTCCGTAATTTCAGGGGAGTCTGCATTTGCGGGTGATTCCAAAGCCAATTTATCTTTTAGGAGCACAAAAAATCTAACGGCAGTGGATGCTGTAGCCACATTTTTTCTCCTCCGTAGGGAGGACGAGAAGCTCCTAGTTGTGTAATCATTGCCATCCTTGATCCCGGTTAATTCCACTCCCTCTGTTGCATTTCCCCTTTGATCTTCCAAGCTTTCGTTTGATTCCTCATCATTTGATGGACTTCCCATGTGGACAGACTCTATTGAGGATGAGGCATTCACATAAAAGGCAAAGAACACAGAACTCAGTATTGCCAAAGTCAGATAATACTTGTCGAGATGACTTGTGTTTATGGAATCCTTGAACCAGCTTCTACACAGTAAAACGAAAGGCATGCTGATGAAATTTCCTAAGCCTAATACACAATCACTGAACGATGGACCGTAACTCCTCATTGATATAGCGACATGCTTATAGAAGAATTCCTGAAGCCCATAAGTGGCAAGTCCTTCCATTAGACCTAACAAAATAAATTGTGGAATTAACCAGAGGACACTCATAGAGATAGGATCAATTTTCTCTTCCTCAGTTAAATATAGTCGGCGGACCTCTACCTGCCAAGCTACAAAGCAACATAATGCAGAACAAATCATCCCGACACCAATTCTGATCCGTGTAACTTGTTGTTGTCTTGCTTTCTTGGACCAAAACATGTATGATATTATGTAGCATATAATGGACCTAAGGGCAAATAAAACTTTTAAAGGAACCTCGATATTACTGGCAATGCGAACATCCATGTTGCTTGTTTGTTCATAAAAGAAAGTGTTTCCGGTAGCTGCAACCAAACTACAGCCGAGAAAGCTTGTCCAAATAGGTATCAAAGTAAAAAGGCGCTTTACTTCCCTCACTTGTTCAGCTGTGCAAAGATGCCCAGGAAGTTCTTGTTCTTTTTGTTCTTTTGGACTGACTGGGGGTGTTCCTTCATCAATTACTGCAGCTTTGTCTAACCTTCTGTATTCAATATAGAAAAGAGTGATGTTATAGATGTCACAAATTTTATTACATAATGTTTATAATTGAAGTATTATAAAATAATAATATATATTCATTTTTTTTTAATATTCATTATTAGGTTGTTTAAGTTCACTAATCATGCTCATTACTACGACTATGTGAACAAATATGGTTGATGTCATTGCACGTATATGTCAGCTTCTATTATTATTTTTTCTGTGAGAGAGTACTAGGGTGTAATTGGGATTTGGGTTTCTTGAGAGTGTTCTTGTGCACTATTGTATTCTCCCTGATAATAGTGAAATCCCTGCAACTCCGTGGACGTAGGCAAATTGCCGAACCACGTAAATATTGTCTTGTGCGTGTGATTATTTTCTTTGACGTGTGTTTTCTCTATTTATTTTGTTTCTCACAGGTTGGGATTTTGGTTAAATTCCCTACAACTGGTATCAGAGCCTAGGGTTAGGTTTGAGTGGGAGCAATGACAGAGGAAGCAGGAAAGGCGTCTGGAATAGAAAAGTTTGATGGCACAGACTTCGCGTATTGGAGGATGCAGATTGAAGATTATCTCTATGGGAGGAAATTACATCTGCCTCTTTTGGGAACAAAACCTGAGGCTATGAAGGCTGAGGAATGGGCTCTTCTTGACAGACAGGTACTAGGAGTTATCAGGTTAACTCTGTCTAGGTCTGTTGCACACAATGTTGTAAAGGAGAAGACCACAGCAGATCTGATGAAAGCTTTGTCTGGTATGTATGAAAAGCCGTCAGCAAACAATAAGGTGCACTTGATGAAGAAACTGTTCAATCTGAAGATGGCAGAGAATGCATCAGTAGCACAACATCTGAATGAATTTAATACTATCACAAATCAATTGTCGTCTGTAGAAATTGATTTTGATGATGAGATTCGTGCTCTGATCGTCTTGGCTTCTTTGCCAAACAGTTGGGAGGCAATGAGGATGGCAGTAAGCAATTCTACAGGAAAGGAAAAACTCATGTACAATGATATACGAGATTTAATTCTAGCTGAGGAGATTCGCAGAAGAGATGCAGGTGAATCCTCAGGATCTGGTTCTGCCCTAAACCTTGAGACAAGAGGCAGAGGTAATAACAGAAATTCAAATCGGGGCAGATCAAAATCCAGAAATTCTAATCGGAACAGAAGTAAATCTAGATCAGGCCAACAAGTACAATGCTGGAATTGTGGGAAAACAGGTCACTTTAGGAATCAATGCAAAAGTCCTAAGAAGAAGAATGAAGATGATTCTGCTAATGCTGTAACAGAAGAGGTACAGGATGCATTACTTCTTGCAGTAGACAGTCCACTTGATGATTGGGTTTTGGATTCAGGAGCTTCGTTTCATACCACTCCACACCGAGAAATCATACAGAATTATGTTGCAGGTGATTTTGGTAAGGTGTATTTGGCTGATGGTTCAGCCTTGGATGTTGTGGGTATGGGAGATGTTCGAATATTATTGCCCAATGGGTCTGTTTGGTTATTGGAGAAGATTCGACATATTCCTGACCTGAGGAGGAATCTGATTTCTGTTGGACAACTTGATGATGAAGGACATGCAATACTATTTATTGGTGGTACTTGGAAGGTTACAAAGGGAGCTAGGGTATTGGCTCGTGGAAAGAAGACTGGTACTCTGTACATGACCTCAAGTCCAAGAGACACAATTGCAGTTGCTGATGCAAGTATTGATACAAGCCTATGGCACCGCAGACTTGGTCATATGAGTGAGAAAGGGATGAAGATGCTGCTGTCAAAAGGAAAACTACCAGAATTGAAGTCCATTGATTTTGACATGTGTGAAAGTTGCATCTTAGGAAAGCAGAAAAAGGTGAGCTTCTTGAAAACTGGCAGGACACTGAAGGCTGGAAAATTGGAGTTAGTACACACTGATTTGTGGGGGCCTTCTCCAGTTGCATCCCTTGGAGGTTCAAGGTACTACATCACTTTCATTGATGACTCAAGTAGAAAGGTATGGGTTTATTTTCTGAAAAATAAATCAGATGTATTTGAAACCTTTAAGAAGTGGAAGGCCATGGTTGAGACAGAAACAGGTTTAAAAGTAAAATGTTTGAGGTCAGATAATGGAGGAGAGTACATAGATGGAGGGTTCAGTGAGTATTGTGCTGCACAGGGAATTAGGATGGAGAAGACCATTCCTGGGACACCACAGCAGAATGGTGTGGCTGAGCGCATGAATAGAACTCTCAATGAGCGTGCTAGGAGTATGAGGTTGCATGCTGGACTACCAAAAACTTTTTGGGCTGATGCTGTTAGCACTGCAGCTTACCTGATAAACCGAGGACCTTCAGTTCCCATGGAGTTCAGACTTCCTGAGGAGGTTTGGAGCGGTAAAGAGGTAAAGTTTTCACACTTAAAAGTTTTTGGTTGTGTTTCTTATGTTCATATTGATTCTGATGCTCGTAGTAAACTTGATGCAAAGTCTAAAATATGTTTTTTCATTGGCTATGGTGATGAGAAATTTGGCTATAGGTTTTGGGATGAACAAAACAGGAAAATCATCAGAAGTAGAAATGTGATATTTAATGAACAGGTTATGTACAAGGACAGGTCAACTGTAGTGTCAGATATTACAGGGATAGATCAAAAGAAATCTGAGTTTGTTAACTTAGATGAATTGACTGAAGGTACTGTCCAGAAAAGGGGTGAAGAAGACAAGGAGAATGTAAATTCACAAGTAGATCTGAGTACACCTGTAGCTGAAGTCCGTAGATCTTCCAGAAACATTAGACCCCCACAGCGTTATTCACCCACTCTAAATTATCTCCTGTTGACTGATGGTGGTGAGCCAGAGTGTTATAATGAAGCCTTGCAAGATGAGAATTCAAGCAAGTGGGAGTTAGCCATGAAGGATGAGATGGATTCCTTGTTGGGGAATCAAACATGGGAACTGACTGAATTGCCAATAGGAAAGAAGGCTTTGCACAACAAGTGGGTATACAGAATAAAGAATGAGCATGATGGTACCAAACGTTACAAGGCCAGATTAGTTGTTAAAGGGTTCCAGCAGAAGGAAGGCATTGACTACACAGAGATATTTTCTCCAGTTGTGAAGATGTCAACAATCAGACTAGTACTGGGAATGGTGGCTGCAGAAAACTTACATCTTGAGCAGTTAGATGTGAAGACAGCATTCCTTCATGGTGACTTGGAGGAAGACCTTTACATGATTCAGCCAGAAGGGTTCATTGCTCAAGGACAAGAGAATTTAGTTTGCAAACTGAGAAAGAGCTTGTATGGCCTAAAACAAACTCCTAGACAGTGGTACAAGAAATTTGACAGTTTTATGCATAGAATTGGGTTCAAGAGATGTGAAGCTGATCACTGTTGCTATGTTAAATCTTTTGACAATTCTTACATCATATTACTGTTATATGTGGATGATATGCTTATTGCAGGGTCTAGCATTGAGGAGATTAATAATCTGAAGAAGCAATTGTCCAAACAGTTTGCAATGAAGGATTTGGGAGCTGCAAAGCAAATCCTTGGTATGAGAATCATTAGAGACAAGGCTAATGCTACATTGAAACTTTCACAGTCAGAGTATGTGAAGAAAGTTCTCAGCAGGTTCAACATGAATGAAGCTAAACCAGTGAGCACACCCTTGGGTAGTCATTTCAAACTAAGCAAAGAACAATCACCGAAGACAGAAGAAGAAAGGGACCACATGAGCAAGGTGCCCTATGCCTCAGCTATTGGCAGCTTGATGTATGCTATGGTGTGTACAAGGCCAGACATTGCACATGCAGTGGGAGTTGTGAGCAGATTCATGAGTAGGCCTGGAAAGCAGCATTGGGAGGTAGTCAAGTGGATTCTGAGATATCTGAAGGGTTCATCAGATACATGTCTTTGCTTCACAGGTGCAAGTTTGAAACTGCAGGGTTATGTAGATGCTGATTTTGCTGGTGATATTGATAGTAGAAAGAGTACTACTGGGTTTGTTTTTACTCTGGGTGGTACAGCTATATCATGGGCTTCAAATCTACAGAAGATTGTTACTTTGTCTAGTACAGAAGCTGAGTATGTTGCAGCAACTGAAGCTGGAAAGGAGATGATTTGGTTACATGGTTTCTTAGATGAATTGGGTAAGAAGCAGGAGATGGGCATTCTACACAGTGACAGTCAGAGTGCAATCTTTCTTGCCAAGAATTCGGCTTTTCATTCAAAGTCGAAGCACATACAGACAAAATACCACTTTATCCGTTACCTTGTTGAAGATAAGCTGGTAATGCTTGAGAAGATTTGTGGATCTAAGAACCCGGCAGACATGTTGACTAAGGGTGTCACTATTGAGAAGTTAAAGCTGTGCGCAGCTTCAATTGGTCTTCTAGCTTGAGGACAGGAGGATGAGTTGCAGGGATGAGGGATTGTGTTATGGAGGATTGTGGCTGATGTTTGCAGCTTGTGAGCCCTTAAGGGCTAAGGTGGAGCTGATGGAGGAGTTTGCTCGTGTAGCTTGATCAATTCAAGCCAAGGTGGAGATTTGTTGAAGTGGGCCGTGTGGCTTGAATTGCCACAAGCCCACGTCGGTCACTATTGACCAAATCCTATTTGTAATAGGAAAGATCACTCCAGCCGGCTTTGACCTTAATATATATATGTATTATAGTTTTTTTAAGGGCTGCCGTGAGCATATAGATAAATCCTAATTAACCTAGTGAGCAAGCCACATGAGAGAAAATAGAGAAAAGAGAGGCAGTCAGCTTCTATTATTATTTTTTCTGTGAGAGAGTACTAGGGTGTAATTGGGATTTGGGTTTCTTGAGAGTGTTCTTGTGCACTATTGTATTCTCCCTGATAATAGTGAAATCCCTGCAACTCCGTGGACGTAGGCAAATTGCCGAACCACGTAAATATTGTCTTGTGCGTGTGATTATTTTCTTTGACGTGTGTTTTCTCTATTTATTTTGTTTCTCACAGGTTGGGATTTTGGTTAAATTCCCTACAGTATATGCAACATATATATATAAATCTTTTTTACGAAAGATAGGGATAAATACACCTGAAACAGGGTATAATTCCTCCGAAAGATAAAGTGTGTGTGAGAGATACTTTACCTTAGAAATGGAACTTTAGGCTTCAAATGTGTTTGACCATTGCTCTTATCGATCAGTCCTGGTTGTGTAAGGGTTTTCCAATAATACCCTTTTTCTGTCTGAGGGTAGTTGCGATTCCGATTGTGTATGGCTGCCTTTAAAACTCGAAGAATAATTCCAAAGGAGCTCCCGTCTGGTTTGTGGGGTTTGTAACAGGAGAGACCTTTGCCAAACAAGAATAGCAAAAGATTTGCTCCCATCACCAGGGCAGAAACTCCGAAGGCCATTTCCCATGTAGAATTTGGAAGGGAAACGAGAGCAATAGTGGCTCCAGAAAACCTGGCAACTCGCCACAAAATATCTGTACGATCATCTATTTCTTCCAGCTTTTCTTCTGTTGGATTTTCTATCTCATAACTTAATTGATCAGCAAGAAAGGCTCTTAGAGGTGGTTCTTGACCAGCCATACCCACTACTAGAATCACTGCTGCAGCATAGAACACGTCAATCTCTCGAATTGGACTAAGGTAATTATTAGCTGAGCACCATAAGAGCATCAATCCCTGCAATATACATAAAAGACAATCTGATGTGTGGATATTTGTGAAACGTCATCACTAATATTGTATTTTGAAAGGTGGCTCCATTGAGCGAGTAATACTACCGTTATAAACATTTTTACATACTATTATGCCATAAATTATTACTAATTTTAATATGGACTTATTACAAACATCATACTTTTTCCTACCAATAATTATTTAGAGAATAATAAAGTGTTTGTAAAAATGTTTGTGTTTGTAACATTATTTTTCTTAGTTTCACCACATGGGTCTTGCCCATGAGTTAAAAATCTTTTGAGTGTGATTTGCACAGTGCATGCTAAGAAAATCTAAAAAATTTGTGAACACAATTTTTATCATAATCCTGATTTATCAGTGAATTATGAAAAAAAAAATGTGATACAAAATGATTTCTGTTTAGGATTTTGTGTGACAATTTTTTTTCTTTTACTTAGTAGGAATTTGTGTGAATAATAAGGTCTTTTTATCTTGTGCTATTTGATTATAAATATTTGTGTGAACCGTAAAAATGTTTTATATAAACACAAAGAGAGGTGCTAGCTATTGTTTCAGTTTGAGGGCTTAAAGTTAAAGAGTTTGAGAGGCTTAAAAGATCTTATTAATTGAGGGTTTTCATCGATTACATAGATACTTTGTAATTTCTATTTGATATATAGTAGATTATTCTCATTGTCCTTTGGCATGATTTATCACTGAACCACATAAAATGTTTGGTGTTTTTCTCTTGTTTATAACCAACAGATGCATGTCCGGCATAATACGCGAATACATTATAAGTTTTATATAAAAATATTTTATAGAAGGTTATTTTTATAGTTGCATAATACTTATTGGGTGGTATTATATTGGACAATAAATAAAATAAAAAAAGTTATATCACATGTCATTAAAAAGGAAAGAAAATATGAATTACTATAGTTAATATAATTCCGTAAAAGAATATATTGTGTGAACGAATATATTGTTTCAAAGAATTATTAAAAGAATATATATATACATATATATATTTGTAGAATTATTTTATATTTTTAACAATAGGTTTATTTATTTACTAAAAGTCATTACATGGAACTTTTTTTTTTGTTTTTTTTTTGTTCATTTTATACAACTTACTTTTGAAAAATTCATACTACTTTCAATTTATCCGAAATTCATGAAAAATATTGTAAATTATACCCATCTTTCTCTAGACTAATTTGAAAATATATCAATAATTTAAAACATATTTTCATAAATAAAACTTTGAATCTTGATTTAATTTGTTTAATTAATTTTCATTGTTATCTTGCCAAACTAACAATTTTCGATCTAAAATAATATTAGATGTGAATATTTAATTTAGAAAAAAGAATATTTTTGTCAGGATTTATAATGACACCTCAAGAACTGTAATACGGATCATACAAGTTATGGGATGGAGTGGTTTTTGAAAATAAGAGGTTACTCCTCGATTTTTTTTCAAACTTCATGGAAGCTAGGTTTAATATACCTCTGACTGTGAGCTCAATCATGTATGGACTTACCAAAATATAGGCTAAAGTGGTACAAAGAACCACTTTGAAACGACCCATAGGTCCCATACAGGAATCTGCTGCATAAGCGAGAAAAAGTGATAATACAATTTTTACGCCATCTTGGAGATTTATAATTGCCACAGCTTCTGGTAGATGTTCCTTCATCCAATTATCTGTGAGATAATCTATCAAGGTGGACACCACTGCATATTCAGCGAAGCTATGGCTTAAAACTAAACCTGAAGTTCAAAAAGTAAAAAAGGAGAAAGATATAAATATCAGTTATGTTGAAATCCAACAAAGCATTGTTAATTTGTCCGCGAAAATTAAAACTAATAGCCAACCAACTTTAGTTTCAGGAATCATTACCTAAAATGAAGAAGGCTTTTGGGTTGAAGAAAATATAATCGCGAAACCATTCCTTGACTCGACGGCATCTACCGCTCATTATCATTTTCCGTGGGAGTCAGTACGGACGGTTCAGGAAGACAATTCCGTACTGTAGCGGCCGGTATATTTCGTACCGGTGGTGTTTCGTACCGGTTTAAATACCGGTCTACCGGACCGGTTTTGCCCGTACAGGGATATATACCGGGTTTCGGCCGGAAATTAGATACCGGACCGGGAAAAAAAGGTTGATTTCGGCCGGAAATTAGATACCGATTTGGGATCTCTTCACCTTGGCCTCACACTGGTGATAGCAAATCTGGCTGGCAGTGAACAACGGCACCGGCATTGAAGCAGTGAAACGGAGTTGAATGCCTAATCTAAGAAAGAGGGAGAGTGATCAAATCTGAAAACATATTTTGGCTAATGGAAGGGAAGGGAAATACTCTCATATATGTTGGAGAGAAAAATCTGAAAATATGAGTTGCGGGAAGTTTAAATGGTGTGAAATAGGTAGTTGTGCTAGTCAGTAAGTTAACGCGTATGGAGTAAATAGCTGACAAAAAGTACTTCAAGTACTTCAAAGATGGAAAATTTTTGGAGTTATTGGGTTTTATCTGCCGACTCCCTCTCACGTAATATCTCATTCCTCACCTACTGCTCCTTCTTTCTTAATTTCTCTTTCCGGTCTTATACTTTTATCTTTGTTCATTTTTTTTATAATAAACTTATAAATAGTTTATTGGCCTTATACTTTTTGCTCCTCTTCGGCCTTATACTTTTAATTGCTTAACAAATTAACTTTTACCAAATAATTAAAATTATAAATATACAACTGATATTTATTTATTTTAAAAATATATACAAATAATTTTTATTTAAATAGCGGTAAATTCGAAACGGCATTAACCGGTATTGAAATATATCGTTCTGTTAACCAAACTGGTATAACCTCCAATACAAGATTAACTCTTTTGATAAGAAGAAGACAAAAAGTAAAAATAATTCTTAAGAGAAACTTTTTATGATTACTCCTTTCTTTGAGGTAACTTCCAAATTTCTATCTTACCTCTGATTATATATCAGACTTGCTTAGCAACAACTGCTATATCTGTGTGAGCTTGAGACATTTCCATTTGGCATTTGCCACTAATAATTCTAAAGAGCCTGATAAACAATACAATCTTACCTTGGATGAGAAAGGATGTCATGAAAGTACTCAAAGAAGATCAAGACATAGACATGGTCAAGGAGAAGGATCCAAAGCAACCTACACTAAATTATTGGGTACCTGGGAGATCCACAAAGTCTCTCTCCCTACCCAGAAACTAGTCATTGACAACACCTCAAACTCAATATAAAAAGGCATCTCATTAGCTCAAAAATGGCTAATTACATTTTACCCTTGGAGCTGAAATTAAATTTTAAAGCAAAAGTCCATTAAAACAACATAGATTCTTATTATTCAGAAACTTGTGGGTGGAAATATTGATACAAAGGAAGCTTCCTCTTTGCAGTTTTTCTCAATTTCCTCTTCTTGTTGCTTATGAGTCAAAATTTCAAACATGAAGTTCTAAGTGTATTTTATTCATTTTTGTTATTGTAATTTCAATTTCTCTTTTGTTAAAGCACTATTAGCCTTTGTTCATCACACATTTAGAATTTTGAGCCTGATTTTCAACAAATAGTCACTTCTGAAAAACCTAAGGGACATTTTGGGCCCATTCTTAAATTTTGGTCTTTGTCGTAAAATGTCCACGACAAGATTGTAGGAGGAAAATCCCTAAAACAAGCTTAGAGTGAAAAAAGCCAACGATTTCCCATTTACTCATGCTAGGGAACACAATTGCATATATATGCATGTGTCAGATCAAGAGATGTTCAACATAGATGACAAGAGTGATAAGTATGTGTTCATCATCTATGATCCAAGCTCTAAGAACTATACCAAACAATCCAAGAATCAAAAATTCATTGTTAGTAGAGATGTGGAATTTGATTAAGAAATGACATGGAATTGGAGCACACAAAAAGAAGAGAAGTATGATTTGTTTCCTTTATGAGAAGAGGAAGAAGAATAGGTGAATAAAGTTCAAGAAGAGGCTACCACTCCACCTCTATTACTAACATATCCTATTCAAAAAGGTCTAACTCATCATCATCACTAGAAAGAAATTCTAGTGAAAGACCAAGGAGATTGAGAAGTCTCTAGAATCAACTGATAATATATATGATCTAACTCTCTTATATCTATTTACTGATAGTGAGCTTGAAGGTTTAATTATCCAATACAAGATAAGATATAGAGATATGATATAGGTGAGGAGATTAAGACAATAAAGAAGAATCATACATGAGAGCTAGCAACTCTTCCGCATGGGATAATGTCAATTGGCATGAAATGGCTATACAAGATGAAAAAGAATGCAAAAGAAGAGATATAGTGATTCAAAGCAAGATCGGTAGTCAAAGGCTATATCTAGCGTCCATTTATTGACAATGTTGAGATATTTGCCCCAGTTGCTTGTTTAGCAACTAAACGACTTATAATTTCTTTAGCTGCACAGAATAAGTGAACAATTGATTAGATGGATGTTAAATATACATTTTTCACTGGCTAGAGATTTGTATTGAGAAACCATAGGTTATGTTGTCAAGGGGCATGAGGACAAAGTTAAGTTGAAGAAAAACCCTATACAGTTTGAAACATGAATCCAGAGCTTAGAATAACATAATTTCCAGATACTTTTAGTAGAATGAGTTTTGAAAATGCCCGCACAAACATGCACTTTATTGTAAGGTTTATGAAAATGGAAATATATTGATTATTTGTTTAGATGTATGTGATTTGATTTTTATAAGCAATAATTCAAGATGAAAATGGAAATATAAAGGTTCGGGATTTTGAAATGACTATTGGACTTATGACCTGCTATCTTAGAATTTAGATGAAGCTAACAAAGGATATGATTTTCATTTATCAAGAAGTTTGGGTTTCGGAAATCCTTAAGAAATTTAAGTCGTAAGATTGCAAGCCAATAAGCACCTCCGTGGATGTAACGTTAAACTGCTAAAGCTTGATAACAAAGACAAGGCAAATCCAAAAATTTTCAAGAGTATGGTTCAAAGTATGGGATGCCTAACATGCATAATACCATACATTCTCTTTGGTGTCAGACTCGTTAGTCGCTACATAAAAGCATTGACTATGATTCGTATGAAGATTTCCAATAAAATTCTTTTCTACTTGGAAGCTATATTTGATTTTGGATTGCATTAATCACCTTTTTTAAACTTGTGGACTACAGTGATAGTATTTGGGGGCAGAGATATGGATGGTAAAAATAGTATATATGTCTGTGTATACGCGACACATACTACATACACATGAACTTCTAAGAAGTAACAAATTATAACATTCTTGTCAAGTTGGGTATGTTGCTACAACCGCTAGTGTTTGTCATGGGATTTGCCTCAGAAGTTTATTAAAGGAGTTGCATTTGCCGCAAGTAGAAGCCATAAATATATTTGTTGGACCCACATTGTAAGGTTATATTTAAGGATTTTGTTAATGTTTGTTCTTAGGACACATAATAATTAATTATTTTTAAAAATATTTTCTCGAAAATTGAAAAAATTTCCATACTTTTTCAATTTTTGAAAAAACATTTCTAAAAATGAATGATTTAGACCCTACATTAATTGGATCCTATTTTCAAAGAACAAAAGAACAATAATTATAAAGTGAACCATCTTTTGTACTGGTTTACAAAAAAGAAAGGAATCTTTTTTTTAATAATTATAAAGTGAACCATCTTTAAAAAGAAAGGAATCTTTTTTTTAATAATTATAAAGTGAACCATCTTTTGTACTGGTTTACAAAAAAGAAAGGAATCTTTTTTTTAAGGAGTTGAATTTGCCGCAAGTGGAAGCCATAAAGATATAATTTGTTGGACCCACAGTGTAAGGTTATTTTCTAAGAGCAAAAGAACAATAATTGTAAAGCCAACCATCTTTTGTACTGGTTTACCAAAAAGGAAGGAATTTTTTTATTTTATTTTTTAATGAGAATAACTTTCATTAGAGTTGAAATTGAAGTACAACAAAGTGAAGGAAGCAGCACCGTTCAAGCAATCTATCTGGACCAGATTTCTCACTACTGGGGGAGACACACGTCTCCACACCTAACTAATATTATTACATCTAACAAACCGAGCAAGCTCATGTGCCATTGTACTCCCTTTTCAGACGCTTGACCTGCCAGCTACTAAACCAATCAAGAAGAGAAAGAATTCCTTGGACAGTATAGCCCATTTCTCCTTTGACTTCCTTGGATAAAATTCCCAAAATTCTCTATTTTAGGATGAAAGCTTTTTTTTTTCTCCTTTAACTAACTATTTTTTCTTTTTACCAGCATCAAATTCACTGTAACTAAAACTCTATCTTATGAGGGAAATGGGTAAGCTAATTCGATAGGTTTTTAAGGGTTTTTTTTTTTTTTTTTTTTTGGTTACCTATATTCACCCGTTACTCTAGCTATTTTAGGAAATCATGATTTAACCCATATAATTACTGATCAATATATATGCACTGGAAGAATTTCAACAAGTAATATATATTTTCCAGTGCATGCATACGCTTCATTTGTTCTCTGCCAAAGGTTAGTTTCAATTTTTAAGTTATTTACTTCAGCCTTATGTTTAATTAGTTTGAGTTTTTGATTCATCAGATTCTATATGGCTATGGAGGCGGAACCTTATGAAAATGGAGATGGAAGAGCAATGGAGGAGAGAGAAACGTGTAAGGGATGAGAAAGAGAGAGTAGAAAGAAAAATATACCTATTTGGGATTAGAAATAGGTATGAAATGTTATAAATAAGGATAATAAATAAAATCTTTATCAGAATATCAGCATTGAGTGCATTTTTTTTACCGTTGAATTAACTTAAATCTAAGGGTTTAGAAAATATGTAACTCTTTACACCAAGTGCAACTTGAACTCATTTCTATATATAAATATAAAAGTAGTGGTCTCATATATAAAAGAACAAGATGTTTTAGTTATACCATGTGACAAATTCTATGACATTTTTATTTAGACTTTCACCTTATCATCAGAGTCTAGCATTTATGTCAAATTATTAATTAATGACATATACATTTAATTCGATATTCTCTCTCTCTCTCTCTCTCTCTCTCTCTCTCTCTCTCTCTCTCTCTCTCTCTCTCTCTCTCATAAGTTTTGTGAATTTTCATTTTAGTCCACTATGTTTAAAGTTTGTCATTTTAATCTATTAACCTCAGTAGCCTAAAACTATACCATGTGACACATTCTTAGAGAATAAAACAAATTTATACAAAATCCAACATAAACAATTTAACTCTAAATCAAGAATATACAAGAATAATAATATTCTTAAATTAGAAAAGTAACTAAATATATGCCAATTTAAGCATACAATATTACAATAGTTTCATATTCCAAATTATATTAATCTTATAAATTTACATTTTCCTTTTTCTAATGACATGTAAATATTTTTAACTTCTTCCTCAAATATTAAATATTTAATGATATTAAAAATTGGTCATAAAATAATTTCTTATCAAATATTGCAAAACTTATAGCATAAATGCATATTCTACTAAACGGGACATTAGCTAGATTTAATAAAAGCTGTAGGCAACCACTTAGCAGAGTATATATATAGCATCTTAAATTACTAGCCAACATGTAAAATTGTAAATACCAATTATGAAATCTAACGTGTTGGCCAATAAATCTTCAAAATAAAATGTTTCAAGTATATATTATCCCAACTAATAATTTTGTTCCACTCATTTTATTACAAGATGCAATAACCTAAGGTATTTCCATGTGATGTGCATTCTTTGAAGGAAATAGAATACTCTTCATTTAATCTTCTACCTCAAACAAAAAAAAAAAAATTATTGTTGCTTTAATTATATTTAATATTCTTTTCTATTCAGCAGAATTTTTTTTTTTTTCATTTTTTTGACAAAATATTAATTTATTTTAATGTGTGTAATGAAGCACATGTATTCTTTTTTAAGTATTAAATTTTTATAAGTTATATTCTAATTATTAGTATAATCCCTTTATATGATTTTTTTTTTCTCAAAATAGTTGGGAATTGGGAGGGAGGATTTAAATGTGGGTTTTTTTTTCCAAAGCAATGCCAATAAAACACTGGAGTGTTTATAATTTTTATGGATATATTTTTTATTATTTATACTAAAATCAATTAATTTGAAACATTACATTCTTGATCAACTGTAATTATTATAGCAACAATTGATTGAAAGAAAGAAAAAAAAAATTACACAGAAGAAAATTAAATGATATACACAATAAAGAATAAGAAAATAATTATGTGATTAATTTAGTCAAAATAATTAAATAATTGTAAGTTCATTCAAACAATATATTCTTTTACAGAATTTTATCAATTATAATCTATATATATATATAAAACCGAAACTTTTGCTAGCACCACAATTTTCCATGTCAGCATTATTTAAAAAAAAACAAATATTTTGATTTTATATTTCTATATATATACTAAAGAAATATTTTCCACATCACTAATTTATTTTCAAATTTTATATAAAAAAAGAAAAAGAAACATCAAGCTAAAATGTGAAACCCGACTCCTATTTTATAACACCAACAAACTCAAAACCCTAAAGAGTTCATTCTCTTTGCTTTGAATATTGGCATCAATGCGGCTGAGGCATTGGCGGTGCCACCTTGAAGGCAAGGTGAACCCTTTTTTTTACACCTTAAACGCAGACCAATGACTCCATTAGTATGAAAAACTCAGATTTATCATCCACTAGGAGATATAATAGATGTAAGTTTTTCTTCTTCTTCGAATTTTCTTCTTCTTTTCCTCTGTTTATCTTCTTCACACGCAACCCAGCTCTCTCTCACTGTATTGTGCATGAATGAATTTGAATCAAACAAGTTTGTGTCTTGCTCAAATGGCACTTTACCGAGAGAGTATTTGAGTAGCATAGGAGGGAACAGGACCAACTAAAAAGGCTGCAACCACTTTTCAACGTGTGGTGAAAAAGCATGCCACGATTTTAAACTATTTAAGTGTTTTTTTTTTTTTTTTTTTATAATAGCTATACCCATTTTAGTGTTTTCGACTACCCCGCTAGCACCAGCCTATTTATTGTTTCTTTTTACTGATTTTTGAAATGAGTTTTTTATAATGCCTGCAGATTTCTCCAAATAGTAACACCTGTTGCTACAATATGCTGTGCTCAGGCTTTTGGCTAAGATCAAGTGGATCCCTCAGCCCTATTTCCAACTATGGTGGTGATCAACAGATGCTCAGAATCCTTATTTGGAAGGTAGTGCAATATTTCAATTTAATTACTTCATCAAATACTTCTAATTTTTGGTCTCACTTATGATTGTATCATATGTAATTTTTTTTACCCAAAAAAATTTAGAATAATAAATGTTACAGATATGGCTCTAGCCCAAGTCCTAATGCATTATATTGTTCTTATTTGAGTTGATATACTAATTTAGAAATATTGTGAAATTGTTTGGGGCATTTTATTGTAGATTATTATAATTTTTAATTATGAGTTAGGCCATGTACATCTATTATATTATTATTATTATCAATTAATAAAAATTGATATATCATTTATTGTATGTAATTATTTTGATACAACTGAAAAGAAACATCCAAACTGAAACATAAAACCTTGACTCCTATTGATACAACTATTCTTAATTAAATTCAAAAAAATCATTATTTGCTTTGCCTTTATATGTTTGTATCATTTTTGTTTATGAAGTTATTCAAAATTAGGTTACAACTAATTTTGTAATTAAACTTTGTCTCATATTTAATAGTTTTCCCGTGCATCGCACGGATTGGCGACTAGTAAATTATATTTCCTTTCTTTTTTAATGACAATATAATTCTACCTAATGAATATTATACGACTATAAAAATAATTTTTTACAAAATATTATATATAAAACTTATAATGTATTCGCGTACATGAGGGAGATCTGTTAGTTATAGTAGACAAGAGAATAACATCAAACATTTATGTGGTTTAGTGATAAATAATGTCCAAGGACAATGAGGATAAATCTACTGTATCAAATAAAAATTACGAAGTATTTACGTAAACTAAAAACCCTCAGAGGTAATATGATCTTTTAACTCTCTGAAACTCTTTAAGCCCTCAAAATTAAAAACAACAGCACCTCTCTTTGTGTTTACATACTTTTTACTGTTCACACGGATTATATATTTATAATCAAATAGGGCAAGATAAAATGACCTTATTATTCACAGTCCACACAAATTATACTGAGCAAATTCATGTTGAAGCTATCAAGCATAATAAACATATTCCTTTATTAATTTATGTTTATATATAGTAGCAATCAGCCAATTACATTAAATTTTAGGAGGAGAAGGTGCCATAACGTGTTGAAGATCCGGAACTCATCACCTTTAGAAAGGAGTTACGCCTCCTTTTGTAGCCTCTCTTCTTCAATCTGATATGTTGTAATGTGTTGTTTTCTGCCCTTCTTTGCAGGCTGCTCTGTATGACTCTTCTATTTTGGTTAAATGCCAAATCATTTCCATTTCAAAAAAAAAATAACGTGTTGAAGCTATCAAAAATGAAAAATCTGAAAGAGCTGTGAACGTTCCAATGTGAACTTAATTCACCACACGTACAGCTGCACTAAAAAAAAGGAATCGTGAAGGGTTCACTGCGTAAACGTGATGTGACAACAGAAGTTGTTGGGTATATTCATCATAGCACCGTGTCGGTCCAGCCCACTTGCTTAACAACTCATCCCTCCACCAACTATTAGGTGTGTCAATGTTCGAGCCAGTCCGCATCATCCGCACTAAACACGTTTGACACGTCAATTTATTTGTGTTAATCTAAAATGACATATTTAACACAACTCGTTTAACTCGTATTACAAATAAATATTTATTTTATTTTAAATTTGTCAAATACCTATCCAACATATATTTTTTTTTAAATAAAACTGAGTAATTACAAAAACTTATAAAGGATATAATTGAAAATTGAAACTTTATAAATCCTAAATCTAACATTCTTTAAAATAACTAATTTTATTTTTTTATTTCAGCTGGACTACTCACTCTACTATCTTATAAACTCATGCCCAATTCTCAAACTCAAAGTCTCAAATCGGTTATTGCTCTCTCTTTCTCTCTCTCTCTCATGTGTTTAGTGAGTTTAGAATTAAAGAAAACTGTTTTCTTGATGTTTCAAAATTTTGTAGTAATTTTTTCTGCATAATATTTTTGTTCTATAAACTTTGTGTTGGAATTATACTTAAAAAGTAATAATTCAAGAGAAACAAATATAATACATCTATCAATTAACAATTATATCATGTGCATATGTAATAAAAATCAACAATAAGATGTGAGAAATTTACATACTAGATTATGTTATTCTAAGACCTCACAAGTAATCAGGATGCTCTCCCCAACTGGTCAGGATTAACAAAAGCTTTATTTTCTCTTTCACACCCCCTTGCAAGTGTGGCCTTGACAATATTTATAATATTCAAAAAGGACATGACCAGCCATAAAATCCTTCCTATCGTAATAACACTTCATGTAACAGAAATGTTACATTTATTAATTAACAACTTTATTAATTAGATTCATTAATGAAGAAGTTCATTAATGTGTTATTACTTTTGTAACTCCATGCTAATACATGGATTCATCTATTGTTCATATCCAGAACTACTATAATAACAACACCTTTAATAGGAGTTCAAGTTACTGGTATTGACACAATAGATTTATCAAAGCCAACACTCAACATGCATGAATCTCATTATAGTAGGACTTCCGAGATTATTATGCGTTAACCATCGAAAGATTAGCCCTTATTGTCTTCCATAGTCTGAGCAATTTTAACCTGCACCTTCCTTCCATCATGGTCCAACAATGTACCTATCAGAATAGGCTACATCATGATGGATATGGTCAAGTCAAGGACTACAATGAATGCATTCATAATCTTAGTGTACTAAATCAAGTAGACCTATTTCAATATATCAATATCTTACATCATAATAAAAATATTGCATAATTTCACAAGAGACTGAATATTTATTTGTTAATAATAGAGGCATCATATATATTATGTTGGGCCACATTATTTTAATACTTTGAACACATATGCTGTTATTAATATATGGGATATATTAATTGTTAATTAAGGCCACAGTTGTAGCTTTTGTCTTGTGCCGTGTGTTTTTTTTAGAGTTGGACATCGTTTGTATATCTTGCAAGTGGGTTTATTGAGACAGTTTATAAACTAGATTTGATGGGTATTGCTTTTAGAACTGTTAAGGCATGATCACATTTTGTAACTACTAATACTTTTATATATATATATATATATATTTATATTTATATTTATATATTTTGGCTTAGAACTTGCACAAATGAAATTGGATGAGCTTGTGGAAGATGTTATGAATTTGGACATCAACAAAGAATCTATGGATGATAATCGTAGTCATAGTCAAGATAAGTCTACTGTTTGCTCTAATATTTTCCATATTGATACTTAGCATTTGGCGAGTTTCAATGATATTATTTTTGTTGAATTATGTTATTTCATTTTTGTTAAACTATGTTATTTTGAATTTGGGTTGAAATGTATGCACTTCTTTTAGAGTGTAAAGAACTTATTTCTAGATGAATTTTATATTTTTGTTAAACTATATTATTTTGAATGTGAGTTGAAGACTTAAAGTGTATGCACTGCTTTTAGGATGCAAAAAAAAATTATTTCTAGATGAATGTTATATTTAATATTATGTAAGTTGAAATGGGTTGTCTTACATTCGTGTTAACCCAACATGACTCGTTTATTAAGCGTGTCAAATGGGTTGGGTCAAGTCAACCCGCCTTATTAACAGGTTGAGTTAGAGTTGAAAGATCATGACACGATTATTAAATGGGTCAGGTTAGGGTTGAGCCATTTAGTCGAATACCTCTATTTCAACACGATACGAACCTGACACACTAACTCGAATTGACACCTCTACCAACCACAAGTTATGGCACAAATTGTGCCATAAGTTGTGAACACCAAAATTATCCTCGACAAAGTTCATTTACCAGCTCATCTCCAAGTCTTGTCATGGGTGGCTCCCATCTCCAAGTCTTGTAATGGGCGGCTCCACTTAAAGCCTAGGGGTCCTCAGAATGGCCAAAATAAGAAAAGATACATATATATATATATATATATATATATATATATATATATATATATCATTTTTGTTTTGTTTTTGTTTTGACTCTTAAAATAAAATTTTGAACACCGTGACCTTTTTTTTTTTTTTTTAAAAAAAAAAAAAAATTCAACTGAAACAAACTTGAATATAATCCTTGTAACAACATTCTGGTCTTTTTAAACACATACTAAAAAAAAACCATAATAAACCAATTTGATTTAAAATCTTTAAAAAAGAAAAAGTTCAACAACAAAAGTAGAAATTTGTTAATCCTAAAGATTAGAAAAGATCCTTTTAAATCTTAAAATTTTTGAAATAAATCAATTAAATAAGAGATCAGTTGATGAATAATTGATTGACTATGTAAATTAAAAGAGATATAAATAGAAGGATTTTTTTTTTGATAGGATGTAAATCATAAGATTGATAATAAAGTTATCATGCAACAATTTTAAAATATGAAATATCATGTATTTGGGTTTTTGTGTATGTATGTGTTTGTGTTTTTCTCCTTCCTTTTTTTTTTTTTTTTTTTTTTGTGTGTGTGTGTGATATCAATATATTTAAATTCCTTTTTGTTTAAAATTTTGTATAATTTATGTTTCTTATTGATCATCTTAGAAAATAATCCTCGATCATGTTCCTTTGTTTTGAGTGGCACTCTATAGCCCTCCCCCCCCCCCCCCCTTTCAATATGCCCTATATATAAATAGGGACAATACATGATGGGGAAGTGCTACACTAAATAGGGACAATCCATGTTCCTTTGTTTTTGCATGCTTTGGTTAGCTTTTGGTAAAGATTAATAATTTGCATTCATGTATTGGAAGTGTTGGAAACTTAACCAAACCAGGGAATAATAAAGAATGAACAAAATGAACATAACATGTAAATAGAAATTATGATTGACTTGGAGGCAAAATTGAATGTTATCCTTAGACAATATTAATTTGTCCCCATACGCAAGTTGCTAAAGGGTTTCAACAATTTGTCTCTAAGATACAACTAAGTTATTAGGTTCTATAAATAGCAATTTTGGAGAATACTCACAGGATTTCGTTTGTTTCTTAGAAATTAACTTTTGGGAGGGAAAAAAGTAGTTATCAAGTGAATATAAGCCACTATTTATTCCTAAATGATTTTAACCCTTCAATAGGTACTTTTTCATTTAGTAGGTACCTTTTGGTCAAAAGGCACATTTGATATCTATATCTGTGGACACAAGGGATGGAGTTGAAATGGAGTCACCACCTAATTTTTGCAATGGTCTAGAAACCATATATATAGCGTCCTTTCGAGGAAGGACCTTTTGATTTTACTACCAGAGATATGGGTTTGAAATTAAAGTACGGTCTTAGGAAGGTGTTAGGCACCCAAAACCACCCCTTAAGGTTGGCTCCTCATCATTTTGTCTTATGTCTTAACCCTATTAAAGGCATACTCAACATTGTTATCTAACTCACACACACACTAATCATGCATCTATCAATCAACAGGGCATCAAATATCCCTAACCATACATCTATCATGCTCACAAACAAAGGCTACCGTACATCTAATCATGCATATCACTTCATCAAAAACCCTAACATTCATCTAGCATGGCATCTCCTAACATTCATCTAGCATACATTTCAACCAACCTAGCATTCATCTAGTCAAGGTGAAACTCACTTAGTGTATAAAACACTTGTAAATGTTTAGACCCCCCAAATACAAATTTTCTAATACAAGCTTATATTCAGACAATATATGTGTAGAATATGAAATATAAGCAATACCCAAATTAGCAAACTACTCTAAGCCATTAATTAATCACAACTAGCAGAAATTAAAAGCTAAGAGTAAGGGAAAGAGAGTTGCAAACACAAGATAACACTGACACGTGTTATCGAAGAGGAAATCGAAGAATTCGGCGAAAAACCTCTCTGCCGCCCTTCAAGCGGTAAATGATCCATTAGAAAATCAGTTGGGATAGCTGAATAGTAATAAACTCTCCAAGCCTAATCTACCTAATGCACCTAAACCCTCCAAGCTTCTTGCTCCAACAACTTTACACTAAATCATGTCTTCTCTAACTTTCCAGATCCCACAATTAGCCCATTGCATCAACCAATATGAATTGGTTCTCTCTTGAACTGCTTCCCAAACGCCATGAACCTCCTCACTACTCTGAATTTGGTGAGGTAAGGATTTGGTTTATGATCCTCTCATGGGTATAACAATGGAGAGGGTGAGAGTAGAGGAATTTGGAGAATCAAGTATATAAGATTGTGGATTAATTAATCTTGTTTTTCTCTAGGGTTTCTCTCTCAATATTCTCTCTAGAATCTCTCTACATTTTGTGGGTATAAGGGTATTTATAATAGGGTATGAGATGGAATGTGAAAAGTCACTTTTCAGCAAAACAAGGTGCACTGGCGAGTCACTCGCAACTGGGATGAGTCGCGAGTTCCAATCGCCAGTTACCAGACTAAGCTAGACTGTACTTTTTGTCCTATTTTAATCTAGCTGGCCTGACTCTTCATCTTCTTGCATGCTTCACATGTGTGCTTCATTCTGGCGAGTCACCACTCGCGAGTCACCTTCTTGTTGCACACTCTTGATCAAATCTTCACACTCTCTCACACACAACCCTTACATTATTTCCACCTAAATACAGGGTTTCTAAATGCTAAATTACAAGCAAATTTGGCACAAAATAAAGCCAACACATAGTTAAATAAATTCAACTTTACATAAGGCATCAAAGCATATCAAACTAGACAACAACAAAACAAGGTAGCAAAACGTATAATTGAACCAAGGTAGAAACATGTGAGCATTAAAGATAAAATGGAGAAACAAATCTAAACAAAGCATGTCATCATCCAAGGCATCAAGATCACCAACATAAACATGAAACCTAAGCAAGATCATATCACAATGCATGAGCATTCCCAATGCATAACTTACCTTTACTTACCTTGCAGCAACTTAGCACCTATGGCATTATGCATAAGCATGTGAATGCATGATTATGACATTGAAACAAAGAAAACACTAAATAAACCCTAATTCTAACATGTGAGAGCAAACAAGAAATTAAACACATGAAGCATAGACATTAAGAGCATAAAAACATGAAAAAGGAAGCTAAACAAACAAACATGTGAAAGTAGAAACAAAACAAATAGAAAAACAAAAATTATTGTTTCTAGGCAACAGCTTGCGCACGCAAGAACAAGCTTGTGTATGCATAATTAAGCCTACATATGCATGCAAGATTATGCGTACGCTGGCTTGTTCTTGCCCGAAAACCCTAAAAACATGAAAACATGGCAGAACCTTAAAACAAAAATTCTAGCAACCTAACATGCCTTTTAAACATACAAAAACGCAAACCTATACTAGAAAAGCATATCAAAGCATGTTATTAAAAAAAAAAAAAAAAAAAGACAAACAGAAGAATTAAAAGCAGAAAATAAAAGGAAAGAAAAAGAAAGGTTTAAAACTAATACCTCAAAGAAAAGCTCTTTAAGCTTAATTTTTTACCATTTCCCTCAGTCAAATCTATTCACAATTTAATAAAAAAGTGATTAGTAAATATTAAACTCAAAAATCAAGGCCAGAAAAAGGCACTAATTAAAAGAAAATTGACTTGAGGGTGGTTTGTGAAAAACTCCCTTTTGATTCACTATTTCTATTGAATCTTAGTGTTTTCTCATGGGATTTCTATGTGTTTTCAAAAATATATCATGTAAGGCCTTTTATAGTGTGAAAAAAGGGGGTTTTGAATGATCCCCAGAAAATGTGGGATTCATTCCAAACCTTAACATAAATGCAAAAAACTTGTGTTGTTTAGGTTTCTGGAAATCGCTATGCGTGTGCAAGTTCAAGCCTACGTACGCATGCAGAAAGCCGCATATGCAAGCTGATTCATGTGTATGCATAGCGAGGGTTTCCTTTGCTCTTATCTTTCAAATTTTGATTTATTTGCTCATTAAAATTTATATTTTTCATTTTAACACTTCTCAAGCCAATTCAACTTCTGATTGTGCCCTAAACCAACCTATAAGGTTTTTCCATGTGATGTGTATTCCTTGGGAAGGAAATAGAATACTCTTCATTTAACCTTCTACCTCAAAATAAATATATATATATATATATATATATATATATATATATATTTTGCTTTAATTATATTTAGTATTCTTTTCTATTCAGCAGAAATAATAGTTTTTTTTTTTTTTTTCCAGTTTTTGAGAAAATATTAATCTGTTTAATGAAGCACATTTATTCATTTTTAAGTATTAATTTTTCATAAGTGATATTCTAATTATTAATGTAAGGATTGGATATAGTTCTCAACCCAAATGATAGATGAACTCAAGCCCAAAAAGCCCAAAATAATGAATTTGTAGAGAGTGAGTTGGAAAATTAGGCTAAAACGAGTTGGATGACAGATAAAGTGGATTCCAATAACAAGAAAAAAAAAGACAGATTGATTCAACTAAAGAAAACTGTCATTGGCACAGTCTGAGAAGATCAGTTCTTATATATTTCTCTTAAATTTGATTACAATTTTGCTCCTTGATTACTACAATGTTTTTCTCTTGATTTCTCGATACCTTTCTTTTAGGGTCTCCCCTTTAATTTATACTATCTCTCTCTTTTCATCTTCACCCTACACGTGGACGGTCAATTGCTTATCTTGATCCTTGTCCCATCAGCACCATCCTAAAGTCTTTGGAGGTAGCTGTAAGGCTGAACAAACACTGTTTAGAGATTACTTCCTAATTAATGCGACTAAAGAGTTAGCTACGGAGCATTCAATGCAGTGATAGCAACTTTCTTTTAGATATTTCTGATCTCCCATCTCCCCTATACATTCGTAATGCACGTCTCTATCAATGGAATTTCCTGGAAGGTCACTTTAAATGATAGAATATACATTTGATCTGTGCATTGTTCATCTGAGGAGATACTCCTCCTAGGACCAACTTCCCCAACCTTTCCATTTGCAACCTACTCATGGGATTCTGAGCCTAACACCCTCACTACTGTTTATTCGTCTTCGGACCAACCAACATCTTCGGCCAAGGCCCAAGGCCTAATATATAATTTAGGGCCCTTATCCCTACAATTAATATAAAGGTAATTTATATGATTTTTTTTGTTTTTGTTTTTTTTTTTTTTTTTCCTTAAAATAGTTGGAACTTGGGAGGGAGGATTTAAATGTGGGTTTTTCCAAAGCAATGCCAATAAAATACTGGAGTGTTTATAATTTATATGGATATTTCTCTATTATTTATACTAAAAATAATTAATTTGGAATATGACATTCTTGATCAACTTTAGTTATTATAGCAACGAAAAAAAAAAAAAAAAAAAAAAAAAAAAAAAAAAAACAGTCCACAGGAGAAAATTAAATGATATACACATGCAACAAAGAATAAGAAAATAATTATGTGGTTAAGTTAGTCAATATAATTAAATATTTGTAAGTTCATTCAAATAATATATTCTTTTCTGGAATTTTATCAATTATAATATATTCTAATGAATATTATGCAACTAAAAAAAAAAATTACAAAATATTTATATAAAACTTATAATATATTCGCGTATATGAGAGAGGTCTGTTAGTTATAAACAAGAGAATAACATCAAACATTTATCTGGTTTAGTGATAAATCATGTCCAAGGACAGCGAGGATAAATCTACTGTATCAAATAGAAATTACAAAGTATTTACGTAAAGAAAAAACCCTCACAGGTAATAAGATCTTTTAACTCTTTGAAACTCTTTAGGCCCTCAAAATTAAAAACAACAGCACCTCTCTTTGTGTTTACATACTTTTTACTGTTCACACGGATTATATATTTATAATCAAATAGGGCAAGATAAAATGACCTTATTGTTTATACTTTCACATAAATTTTACTGAGCAAATTCAAGTTGAAGCTATCAAGCACTCATAATAAACATATTCCTTTATTAATTTATGTTTATATATAGTAGCAATAACATTAAATTTTAGGAGGAGAAGTTGCCATAAGATGTTGAAGCTATCAAGAATGAAAAATCTGAAAGAGCTGTGAACGTTACAATATATGTGAACTTATTGACCACAGCTGCACTAATTAAAGAAGCCGTGAAGGGTTTCCGTGGAAGAATATCGTGATGCGTTCCCACTTGCCAGTTGCCCCTAGAAAACAGAATCTTTGCAGTGATCGGATTAAAGGGGAATATACGTTTAGAGGTGTGGTTCAGGACTAATGTGCAACTTCTCATATATGGACATTAAGTCATAAACTATGGACCCAGACTGCAATAAAGAATAAGCAAGCCAGCTTGACTGAGTAAAGAAGTCAATTAATGAACAAATCTGATTCACTGATGTGGGAGGAAGAAGTTAGGGTCGTGGATAAGATGCAGGAGGCAGATAATGGCAATGAAAATTATTTTGCAGCCTTTAAGTTAATGAAAGGGATGTATTACTCTTACCAACAAGAAGAAAGGGATGTATTGCTAAGTTTTATCTTTTGAGTCGTAGTGAAATTGTTGAGAGGAAACTAATAAGGACTTTGAATTCAAAATCGATTCCCTAACTAATATTTAAGTATTTTAGCACATCAAATTTTTTCTTTAAGAAGTAGTGATAATGTGTAGCAGATAGGTTTGGATACTAGTATTTTGGGCGAGAGAGTCAACTTCGTACATGTGGTCATTTCTGTTTTGCCAGAAGAATGAAACTGACAGTTTTTAGACCCCTTAAACAATTGATTAAACCTAGGTAATTAGCCAAGTTGTTACTTAGTCCAATTAAACAAGTCTAGGTTATCACAATATAAAAGATCAAATCATGCAAAGTAGCGGAAAATAAATAACACACGATATGATCACCCAGGAAACCAAACCGGTAAAAACCTGGGGAGGATTTGACCTAGCTATCCTCAAAGTAAACTTGAATCCACTATCAGAAAGACTCGAAGTTCATACAAAAGGACTTACAAGCACCCCCGCTCGACTTCCTAATGCTACCAACCAGTAGAACTTACTGACACGACCACGTGCAAGCTCCGAATCCACGGACTCCTTCTTTCTTGGATTCCCACCAGCTACAAGCACCCCCGCTTGTGTATTCTTTAAACTTTAATGGTAGCAACTGTTTTGATCATCAAGGTGTAGAGAATATCTCCTCCTTGAAAACCCTAAGTTTGTGTAAAGGAAAGCTCCTCTAGATCTCACAAGAGATTTACACAAACCGCAATATGAGCAACACTAAAACGTGACTAGGGTTTGCCTTTTATACTTAGGACAAATAAGAAACCCTAAAAACGTTTTAAAACAACTAGGGCTGAGTTGAAAAATTCTGCAGAAAAGCAATCTGCCCGACGTTCGATCGGTCGAGCCTAAGCTTTGATCGATCGAGCCAGGCCGAAAGCCATAGTGCTTTCTGCTTTACACTCGATTCCAACTTTACATTGACTTACAACTTTGAGCTAGCTTTAAACACTCTTAAACACATTGTTTTGATCATGGTTTGCCAACAATACAAATTAGAGTTCTAAATACACAAAGTCCTAAACTTTAGAACCTAACAAACTTCCCCTTTGACAATCCGTGACAAAACACAACATATAAGCTCAAAGTTTACAAAATGAAAAGCCCTTTACAAAATAATGCTCATAAACAAAAATTCAATCCTAACTACTATCCATCAGTTGCAAGTGTAGACAGCAGCTCAATTGAATCAACCTGTATATTTCCTGAAACACTAAACAAAATGCATAACCGCATGTGTGGAAAAAATACAAGTAAACAAAATAATTTCTTGAAATCAAACAACACACAAATAAAGACATATATCAATGAATAACTCATAGACATAAATCAATAAGCAGTTTGAAACAAGAAACAAATAAAGTACCAACAAAAACATAAAAACTCCCCCTAACATGAATATCCCATCAAAAACAAGGTAAGAGCTAAAAATGTTAAGTACATAGTGAAGCACCTAGATACAATCTAAAACTCCACAAGCTCCAACCAAAAACAAAAAGTCTCCCCCTGAAAGCAAAAACTCTACAAGTACTCCCCCTTTTTGTGACGGAATGCCAAAGGGCAAACAAGATATCCATCATCAAAAGGGAGGTGGTCTAAACTGCGCCAACTCCGCATGCAAGGCACGGATCACATCAAGCACGTCCACCAAAATCTGACCTTGAGCCGCCTGAACGGTCAAGACATGATCCAACGTGCGACGAATGTCTGAATCATCCGTAGCAGTCGGTGGAGGAACAGCAGCATCAGCATCAGCAGCAACACCTGAAGTCTCAGCAGCAGCTGTACCTGTAGAAGAGGGAGGAGGGGGAACACTACTAGATGATGCACCTCTAGGACGAAAAGGAGGGACCCTCAACTGAGTAGCCCTCTGACGAAGAAAGGTGGCACCTATGGGAGCTATCACATGAACAGGCTCACCTTACGGAAAACCATCTAGACTTAATAGAGCAGAATCCTATGAATGAAAATAGGATGAATCAGTACATGCCCTACGGCAGAACTCCTATGAACCTCGTTCAAAGAACGAAGGAACAAGTGAGGAAAACTGATAGACGCTCTAGAAGCAAAGGCGTACAAAAACACACATCGCTCTAAATGGATGGTGTGGAAGTAAGAGATAGGCCACAAGGAATGACACGCAATCCTAAAGAAGAGATAGACAGTCTCGGTAAGCTCAGCGGACGTAATCCGAGGATCAGAACCCCACTAGATAAATGACCCAGTGATGTAAGACATGACTACATCTAAAGAGGGTGACTCATCATAGGGATAGACAGCATCCCGAACTACCGCCACCCCAAGAGCCTCAGCCACCACCCGAGGGGTAATGGTGAACTCTACACCTCGTATCCAACTCCTAACAAGGGTGTTGGAATCATAGATGTGGCAAGAGAGGTTCGAGTAGAACTCTCTAATCAGGGCGGTCGGAGGTGGATGATCTATTTGTACGAGAGGCAACCAACCCCTAGACTCAAAATTGGCCCTAATGGCCGGATCAAGCGCATCTAACACAACAGCTCGCTCAAACCAAATCTTACGCCTACAGTTCAAGGTGTCATAGGCTTCTCTACACTTATCATTCTTAAACAGCTCTACTCTAGGTGGAGACTCAGAGGAAGTGGAAGTGGTCCTATTAGCTCTAGTTTTCCTAGGCATGGTGCTAAGATAAAGATCAAAACACAGAGCGAAAGAACAAAAACCACAAAACCAAAACCAAAGGCAGACTGCAAGTTAGCACAAAAACAAAAAATAGAAACAAAATCTATATGATGCATGAACAAATTTAAATGTCATGATGCATGTGCTAGTGTAGTGAATTGAGTCAAAAATATTCAAATTACAAAATTGGCTTGCACATAAAGGTTTTTTTAACACAAAAAACCCCAAAATATAGAAACCACTTGATCAATTTTTTTAAAAATTGACGAATTGATCATTACACATGATGGAATAACCACAATAATGACCAATTACATCAATTGGAGAAGCCAATTTCATCAATTTAAGCCAATTTGACAAAATCCCCAATTCGGATCAAATTCAAAACCCTAGAATTTTCAATTTTTCAAAAACCACCAAATTGATCAAATTAAACTATAGGGAACATCAATATAACATCATGGCACAAAAACCCATTGATCAATTACACAAGAAAAGTCTTGAATCATCAAAAACCCCAATAATTTTCAAGATGCCGAAAATAGCCATGAGAATGCATGAAAAATGCATGAAAACAAGAAATAAACTAGAAAAAGAAGGGCAAAAGGGTCTTACCGGCTTCTAAGGACAAAAACCTTGCAAAAATCTTAAAGGAAAACGACAAAAATTGATGGTGGAGCCAAGAGCCAACGCGGAGAGAGAGAGAAACTTGAAAAAGTTTGAATAGTGACTTTGAAAAAGTCCTATTTTTCCTTTTTTTAAAAACCAGATACACGAGTTTCGATCGGTCGAAAATCAGCCTCGACCGATCGAAACAGACAGAGGCTCCCTCTCTCAAAAAATTTAAAATTTTAAAAATTTCGATCGGTCGAAAAACAGAATGGATCGATCGAATCAGGCAGAGGCACACCAAATTTTTCTGGAAAAACACAATTTTTGAAAAACAAATTGATTTAACTCAAAGCATTGAAATTCAAGAACAAAAATGCATGAGTATGAGATGATATGATTTTCCAAACAAGAATTTTAAGCCCAATATTCCCAAAAACAAAATTTTGCATTCTCCACAAATTTTCAAACAACAAATTTAGTTTGCACATAATTCAAAGTGATTGCAAAAACTTGGTTGGTCATACCATAAACACACACAATAACATGTACAATGTTTAGCAACGAGTAACTCATGTAGTGTGTGCGACTAGCAAAGACATGAAATACATGTGAGGTGATATGTGAATAGTAATCAATCACAAAGTCTACAAAATTCATCACAAAGAATTTAAAAGAAACTATCACCTAAAGAGTTACATCATATAACTCCCACATCTCCTAGATCATAAGCTTGCAATCATGTAAGTTTCTTGTATTTATGCCTCATAATATACATTCCAATTTTAAGTTTATGTGAGTTTGGCATCAAGCCTAATAGTACACACCAATTAGATTTTAAGAATTAAGCACTTTTACCGAGGCTTCACCTTATGTTCTTTTTGTGCATGTGCTACACTTTCTCGAGTATAAAATCTTATGATATGCACTAAGGTGTTCATAATTGGCTAGTGAACAGTGGTGAGATGGTTATTTATGCCTTTCTTTAAAAGTTCAAGTTCAACATTTAAAAACAAGTGACTTCAAGATTAAGACATAGTAATAAAAAACCATACACATCTTTCCCACACAACATGCACTACAAATCTTCAACTAGTAGAGTGCAATAAATAAGCTCATCAAAGCTAAACAAGGTACAAAAAACATGTTATGTGAAAATAAATTGACCAACCTTGTTCTTAAAAACCAAGAAGAATAGTGCAAAAACAAAATGTGCTTCCTTTTTCCCTTTTTTTTTTATTTATTTTTTTTTATTAAAAATAAAAACACCTAGAATGATATGCATGAATGTTATGCTATGCAAATCCTAGAGACAAAAAAAAAAAAAAAAAAAACCAAAGAACAATGGTCACAAAGGGTAGAGCAATGAAGCACAAGGACCATGTTAGAAAGACTCAGTTAGGTCGAGTCTTTTGCATCCAAAACTTTTTAGATGCACCACGAGCATTGGAGTTCTTATTCACTTGAGAATGATTACCAACTCCAGGATTGGAATAAAGGTTTAAAGCTTTTACCAAATCACCAATAAGTACCATAGGATCAAGTGCTTGAGGCACAGGTACTTTTGGTTTGTTTGCTCTCTTTGCAGCTTGCAGCTTGTAGCAATTTGGACATATGTGTCCAGTCTTTCCACAAAAGTGACAAACCCATGCAGGTTTATCATGTGTCTTGTCCTTAGATAGGGTAGGCTTCTTAGACTTAGATTCTTTCAGATCAACCCTAATCTTCCTAGATGATGAGCCTTCTAAGGGTTTAGCAACCTCACTCACAGGGGGTTTGATAGTTTCACTCACTATCTTACTCGCAGAAGGTTCAGAAGAAGAAGATGAAGGAACAAACTTAGTGGAATGGGGAGCGGACACACAGATGCTATCAACATAACCTAAACCAGTTTTGTCAGAAGATGACTTTTGAACACTTAGCATTTGATCAAGTTTAGAACTAGCAATCTAGCAACAGATAAATCAAGTTCCAAAGATTTAACTTTATCAAGCAACAGCATGTTTTCAGTTTTCACATTGTTCAAAAGATCATTAGCATCAAACAATTTAACAAGCAAATTTTTCTTTTCAAGCTCAAGAGATTCAATTTTCTTTAGGCCAAGTTCAACATTCATAGCATCCTTTGCAGCAACTTTGCAAAGTTTGTTATAGGCCTCTTGAAGATCTGCATCTTCAGAGAGTTCCCCATCAGAAGGGTTCTCTTCAACAGATATGCTCTCATCAACTACAGCAGTAGCAGTGAAAGCAATGAAGTTTCCATCCTCATCACAATCAGAATCATGATCAGAAACTTCACCATCACTAAGGGTTACAGTCATAGCCTTACCCATAGACTTCAAATAGGTTGGACATTCAGATTTCAAGTGTCCATACCCTTGACATTCAGATTTCAAGTGTCCATACCCTTGACATCCAAAACATTGAGAGCCCAAAGAATTATTGGAAGATTGACCTACTCTCTCTCTAGGTTTATCATTGTTATTAACCTTAGTGGGATCATACTTCCTAAAATTTCTAGGTTCAGCAGTGTTTGTGCCTCTTGCCTTTCTATTGTTATTCCTGAGAAAATTTCTAAAATTCTTGGCAAGATAGGCAATCTCTGTAGCAGAGAGCTCATCATCAAATCCACCACTATCAACATCATCAACTGACTTAAGAGCCATTGATTTGGATTTGGAAGTTTTGGGTAGATCCAACTCATAGGATTGAAGAGATCCTACAAGCTCATCAATAGGGATGGAGTCCACATCCATACTTTCAGTAATGGCAGTCACCTTGGGTCTAAAGTCTTCAGTCAAAAATCTAAGAATCTTCCTAACAATTTTAGGTTGATCATAGATTTCACCCAAGTTAAAAACAGAATTAACAATATCGTTCAGTTTTGCATAGAATTCATCAAAAGATTCATCATCAGACATCCTAATGCATTCAAATTTAGAAGTCAATTGCTGTAGTTTATTTATTTTGACAGCCTTTGTGCCTTCATGCACAGTCTGGAGGATATTCCAAGCAGTATGAGCAATCTCAACATTCGAGATTCTCTTAAATTCCTCCATAGAAACAGCATTAAAAATCGCATTCATAGCCTTGCTATTAAACGAAGCTGCTTCTTTCTGAGAAGTTTGCCACTCACTAACAGGAGTAGTGGGCTTCTCCCATCCGTATTCAATGGAGTTCCACACCCTTTCATCAATGGATTTCAAGAAGGCTTTCATCCTTACTTTCCAATAAGCATAATTATTCCCATTAAAGTGAGGAGAAATAACTAGAGAGTGTCCATGTTCCATGACAACAGGGGTCAAGGATCAGCTCAGAGATCAAAGGATCAAAAACAAAAGAGCAACCCGCTCTGATACCACTTGACAGTTTTTAGACCCCTTAAACAATTGATTAAACCTAGATAATTAGCCAAGTTGTTACTTAGTCCAATTAAACAAGTCTAGGTTATCACAATATAAAAGATCAAATCATGCAAAGCAGCGGAAAATAAATAACACACGATATGATCACCCAAGAAACCAAACCGGTAAAAATCTGGGGAGGATTTGACCTAGCTATCCTCAAGGTAAACTTGAATCCACTATCAGAAAGAATCGAAGTTCATACAAAAGGACTTACAAGCACCCCCGCTTACAAGTCTAGGTTATCACAATATAAAAGATCAAATCATGTAAAGCAGCGGAAAATAAATAACACACGATATGATCACCCAGGAAACCAAACCGGTAAAAACCTGGGGAGGATTTGACCTAGCTATCCTCAAGGTAAACTTGAATCTACTATCAGAAAGACTCGAAGTTCATACAAAAGGACTTACAAGCACCCCCGCTCGACTTCCTAATGCTACCAACCAGTAGAACTTACTGACACGACCACGTGAAAGCTCCGAATCCACAGACTCCTTCTTTCTTGGATTCCTACCAACTACAAGCACCCCCGCTTGTGTATTCTTTAAGCTTTAATGGCAGCAACTGTTTTGATCATCAAGGTGTAGAGAATATCTCCTCCTTGAAAACCCTAAGTTTGTGTAAAGGAAAGCTCCTCTAGATCTCACAAGAGATTTACACAAACCGTAATATGAGCAACACTAAAACGTGGCTAGGGTTTGCCTTTTATACTTAGGACAAATAAGAAACCCTAAAAACGTTTTAAAACAACTAGGGCTGAGTTGGAAAATTCTACAGAAAAGCAATCTGCCCGACATTCGATCGGTCGAGCCTAAGCTTCGATCGATCGAGCCAGGCCGAAAGCCACAGTGCTTTCTGCTTTACACTCGATTCCAACTTTACATTGACTTACAACTTTGAGCTAGCTTTAAACACTCTTAAACATATTGTTTTGATCATGGTTTGCCAACAATATAAATTAGAGTTCTAAATACACAAAGTCCTAAACTTTAGAACCTAACAGAAACATTTCAGAATTGAGTAATATTAGTGTACCATTTCAATGTTACAATTATATATATAATTAATTGACAACCCACATATTTTTATAATCCTAATAGTAAGATTGTTCATAAACTTTAATTTAATGTTTTTGATTTTTGGAAGATTTATTTTGTGCTTATTGTTAATTTTTGAATTAAACTTCATTTACTTTAGAAAATATTTCCAAAACCTCCATCCAACTTCAGTAGCTGAGTCAACACGAATACCAGCGTAAATGAGGTACTTCCCCATTGCAAGCCACTTTTCTCCATCCTAAAACATTAGGTACTATGGTCTACTATTTGTTTCACTAGCCAGAATCTCTAAGATCAGTATTAGGGCTCTCAACACCCCGTCATGACTTGAAGGAAACACTGAGAGTCTGAGAGGTTGCATATGAAGCGGGGTGAGGAGGTACATGGAGACTGGAGAAATTTTTGCAAGGTTCAAATTAAAGTTATGATCTCTCTTCTGATTTCTTCTCTTTTGCTTTTCTCGTTCAAATCAAACACCTAAGAATAGTTTAAATTCATCTAAAAGGTGAAAATGGCCAAATACCACCATTTTCAGAAATTTGTAGCAAAAAAACATTGTTTTGGAACTATATAAGGAAATACCACTTTTCTAGAACTCGAGTTTCAAAAACTCGAGTTCTAAATGGTACTCGAGTTCCTCATCAGTTTTGCCACCGTGGCACTGCTGAGCTAGAAATTGGGTGATTAAAAAAAATAATGTGGTACCCGAGCTTGGTAAACTCGAGTACCACACAATACTTGACTATACCAGGCTTGAGTACCATTTAGGAATAAAATGCTGTTTATTTTATTTCTACACTACTCGAGCTCTGTGAGCTCGAGTACCTTGTAACTTCTTTTTTTTGGATTATCGACAAATAAACATAAACATAAAATGTCGTTTATTTTATTTCAATAGTACTCAAGCTCACCAAACTCGAGTACCATGTAACTTTTTTTCTTTTTTCTTTTTTGGGATTATCGACAAATAAACATAAACATAAGATCAAGTAGCTTTTTTATGTTTTTATTTATTTAAATAGAAGCATTGTAAAATATAGAGATTTTAATTTCAAAATATGAATTTAATTTCTACATTAAGTAAAATTGTTCAATGTTTTCTCATAAAAATTGTTCACTATTTTCTGTATAAACTATTTCTGGCATTCTGCATAAAATTATTTTATGTTCAACATTATTTAAAAAATTGTTCACTCTCTTTTCTACGTAAATTATTTTCAATTCACTCTTTAAAAAATTGTTCCCTGTTTTGTCATAAAACACCTAGTGAAATTGTGTTTTCTAAATTTAAACGCCAAATCTGAATGTTTTTTCATGTTTAAATTTCACAATGAACGAATTTGTTTTCCTACATTGATAAAATCTATTTCTACAATAATAAAATTTGCTCTCTGCACATCATGCTAACAATATATTCGAATCTGCTTACTGCATTCATAAAATCTGTTTTTTGCATTAAGTAAATCTGTTCACAGTTTTCTGCATAAGCTATTTCTAGCATTCTGCATAAAATTATTTTCTGTTCAACATTATTTAAAAAATTGTTCACTCTGTTTTTCTGTGTAAATTATTTTTTGTTCACTATTTAAAAAATTGTTCGTTGTTTTCTCATAAAACACCTAGTGCAATCATGTTTTCTAAATTTAAAAGCCAAATCTGAATGCTTTTTCATGTTTAAATTTCACAATGAACGAATTTGTTTTCCTACATTGATAAAATATATTTCTACATTAATAATTTTATGTAAAAAATAGTAAACAATTTTTATGAGAAAACAGCGAACATTTTTACTTAAAGCAAAAAACAGATTTTATGAATGTAGTAAGCAGATTCGAATATACAGTAAACATAATGTGCAGAAAGCAAATTTTATTAATGTAGAAAGAGATTTTATCAATGCAGAAAAACAAATTCATTTTTTGTGAAATTTAAACATAAAAAAGCATTCAGATTTGGCTTTTAAATTTAGAAAACACGATTTCACTAGATGTTTTATGAGAAAATAGTAAACAATTTTTTAAATAGTGTACAGAAAATAATTTACGTAGAAAAGAGAGTGAACAATTTTTTAAATAATACTGAACATAAAATAATTTTATGCAGACTGCTAGAAATAGTTTATGCAGAAAATAGTAAACAATTTTTATGAGAAAAAATGAACAGTTTTACTTAATGTAGAAATTAAATTCATATTTTGAAATTAAAATCTCTATATTTTACAATGCTTCTATTTAAATAAATAAAAACATAAAAAAGCTACTTATTTTTATGTTTATGTTTATTTGTTGATAATCCAAAAAAAAAAGTTACAAGGTACTTGAGCTTTGTGAGCTCGAGTACTGTAGAAATAAAATAAACAACATTTTATGTTTGTGTTTATTTGTCGATAATCACAAAAAGGAAAAAAAAATTACATGGTACTCGAGCTTGCTAAGCTCCAGTACTATAGAAATAAAATAAACAGCATTTTATGTTTTTGTTTATTTGTCAATAATCCCCCCAAAAAAAAAAAAAAAGTTACAAGGTACTTGAGCTTGGTGAGCTCGAGTACTGTAGAAATAAAATAAACAGCATTTATTCGTAAACGGTACTCGAGTCTGGTATACTCGAGTATTGTGTTGAATGATACTCAAGTTTACCTTGCTCGAGTACCACAATATTTTTTTTAATCACCCAATTTCCAACTTAGCAATGCCACAATGGCAAAACTGATGAGGAACTCAAGTTTCGTAAACTCGAGTACCGTTCGGAACTCGAGTTTATGAAACTCGAGTTCTAGAAAAGTGGTATTTCCCTATATAGTTCTGAAACAGTGTTTTTTTGCTACAAATTTCTGAAAATGGTGGTATTTGTCCATTTTGGCCCATGTAAAACGTATAATATATTGTAGGGAATATAGTTTCTTGACTAAATTAATTTAATCCCAATGATTTGACCTTAGCCTCGTGAATCTTTATAACTAGTTTTATAATATAACCACAACATCACAAAAAGAAAGAGGGAACGAGAAGAATAAATATTTGTAATGATCTAAAAGCATCTCCAGCAGCTTCTCCAAATTTTTGTACTGTTTAGAGATTGAACAGTGACATTTAGCTTTTACCTATCCACTTTTTCAAATACACTTCCAACAGATTCTCTATCCCATTCTCTATCTCATTTAAATATTATTTCTTCATTCATTCACTACAACAAAATGTAGTTTCAGTGACGAATTTTAGTGAGGAAAATTTTTTCCTCACAAAAAAGTACTATATAGTGACGAAATTTATATTTCGTCGCTATACATAAAAAAATTAGTAATATTTAGCGACGAAAATTAGATTTCGTCGCTATATGTTATGTTGAACTCAGGCGCCAAGCGAAAAATGATGGCGCAAAACTAAATTCAGCTACAGTGACGAAATTTTTCGTCGCTAAAAGTTTAAGTTTTTTGCGACGAAAAATTCCGTCGCTAAAGGTGTTAGTGAGAACACTATTAGTGACGAAAACTATTTCGTCGCTGAATATAACATATAGTGACGAAAATAAGTCGTCGCTAAAAATAAAATCATAAATATCAGTACATTATTAGCGACGAATCCAAGTTCGTCACTATAAGTAGCCAATAGCGACGAATCCAAGTTCGTCACTAAAAGTTTTATACTAATTTGAACACAGGCGCCAAGCGAAAAATGTTGGTGCGAAACTAAATTCAGCTACAGCGACGAACCTTTTCGTTGCTAAAAGTTTAATTTTTTGCGACGAAAATTTTCGTCGCTAAAGGTGTTAGTGAGAACGTTATTAGTGACGAAATCCCTTTTCGTCGCTGAAGGAGACAATTAGCGACGAAAATATGTCGTCGCTGAAAACAAAAACAAAAATTAAAAGTAAGTATTTGCGACGAACTCGGATTCGTTGCTAAAGACAAGGAATAGTGACGAAACCCAGATCGTCACTATAGATTTTCTATATATATATTTTACTCAGCTCATTTTTTCCCTCAAAACCCAAGTCGACACTCTCTCCCTCACACCGATACCCAAATCCCAAATCGACGACCCTTCGCATTCCCGGCGACCCTTCGCCTTCCACTCCAAATCACCGACGACTCTTCACATTCCCGGTGACCCTTCGCCTTCTCGATACCCACTCCAAATCGCCGACGACTCTTCGCATTCCCGGCGACCCTTCGCCTTTCCGATACCCACTCCTAATCGCCGACGACTCTTCGCATTCCCGGTGACCCTTCGCCTTCCACTCCAAATCGCCGATGACTCTTCACATTCCCGGCGACCCTTCGCCTTCCCAATACCCACTCCAAATCGCCGACGACTCTTCGCATTCCCGGCGACCCTTCGCATTCCTTCGAACCGGCGACCCTTTGCCTTCCTTCGAATCGGCAACCCTTCGCCTCCCTTCGCATCGGCGACCGCCTCCCTTCGAATCGGCGACCCTTCGCCTCCCTTCGCACCGGCGACCGCCTCCCTTCGCATCGGCGACCGCCTCGGAGATGAGCACCACGCCTCCCTTGGTCGACGAACGGTACACTTCTCATCCCATCGCTTTCTTCATTTCTAAATCCCCTTTTCTTCTGTTTGATTATTCCTTCAAATCTCAGTTGGAAGAGATTCGTCAAAAGAGAGCGAAGGGTCACAATTGCGTCAAAGGACAAAAACTAGGTTTGAATTTTTTGAATTATCATGGAAATATGAAATTCACCGATTAGAGTTTACCATAAAAAAAATGTCTTTAATTTCTTAAACTAACCATTGTTTTCCCTTAAAGGTCATTAAAGGTCATTTCTGAAGAGTTACAAGAGTTTTTAGGATTGCGGATATTGGGTAAGCTGCTTTTTTGTTTTTTTGACTGATTAATTGTTTGTTTGCGGATTTGGGTCTTGGTTTTGGATAAGCTTGTGTTGTTTTGACTGATTAATTGTTTATGGATTTAGAAGCAAAAGAAAAAAAAAAATTGTTTATGGATTTGGGTCTTGATCAATTGTAATTTGTTTATTAAAAACTAGGCCCATTACTTTGTGTTCTCATGCCAATTTACTGTTATCTTCCTTCATCATAAAAGTGATATTGCCATATAATTGCTACCGCGTGCACAAAGTTAATTTGACACTACAATGCTAATAAGGCTGTATGTAAACTGGGCATGGCTGCTGCCATTGTTTACCATATTTAGCTTTCAAAGAAATTCTTGGGTATGCAGAGAGCAGGTTAAATCTGAAGATGTCATTGTAGTGGGTCATGACCCATCCAATTTTTATTTTTATTCTAAATATAGGTATTTTTTATAAGTCTTTAAAAGTATTATGAAAAAAATAGGAGTTGGGCTCCCAAAAAAAACACATTGATCAACTAATCTAGTAATCTTTTCCAAAAAAAAAGTCAGCCAACGACTCTTCACATCCCCTTTTCTAAATATTTTACTGAGAGATTGATCAAAACTTCTTCAAATTTTATTTTTTAGACTCACAGAGGTAGGGAAAATAATTTCAATTTGGAGAAATTTCCTCAAATTTTATTTTTTAAGCCTTAGTTTTTGATTGGTTGCTTACTTGCTGTTTTGTTTTAGTCTTTTTTTGTTAATATGGTTTCTAATTGTTTGGTATATTATCTTGTAAAAGGCTTTCATCTCAACCAAATAGAGGGCTAGGCAGTAGATTTGCTTGTGTGTGCCTCTTTGGTTAGGTTCTTTTTTATTATGTGGATGCTTGTGATTTGTTATGTTCTTTTCACAGGTATAATTTTTTCTTTCTTATTGTTTCTAGTAGTTGTATCATTTTCAAGATTGAAGGACTTATAAATTTAAGTTTTCTTTTGCAGGCTAAATACACATTATTTGCAATAACTTTGGATTTCTTTTTCTGAAAGTTGTAAGCTTAGCTTGAGCAAAGTAAGTAAATTCTAGTTAAAAACTTATAAAATTTTATATTTGTGATGTTGGAAATTGGATTTGTGGTGGTATGTTGTGTTGGAGCAAGCGGGTGGCTTGCATGGTGTTATAAGGTGGTTTAAATACATATTGGGAGTGTTTTACATTCTTTTGAATTATGATTCGGTATTGTTGATTAGATGTAATGAATAGTAGAATTTAATACTTGTAAGCATTATAGTTGTGATGTTTGTATTTGGTTTTCTTGTGGATTATTGGTTTGAATGAGTATTGTTGATTAGATGTGATGAATAGTATTTTATTTGATTTAAATACCTATAAAATTTTATATTTGTGATGTTGGAAATTGGATTTGTGGTGGTATGTTGTGTTGGAGCAAGCGGGTGGCTTGCATGGTGTTATAAGGTGGTTTAAATACATATTGGGAGTGTTTTACATTCTTTTGAATTATGATTGGGTATTGTTGATTAGATGTAATGAATAGTAGAATTTAATACTTGTAAGCATTATGAATAGTAGAATTTATGTATCACTTGAAACTAATATTTGTCACGTGATAGGTTATTCAATCTTTAGTAGAATTATATTTGACTAAAGATTTATATTTGTGCAGATATCTTATTGGTGGCTTTAGGGGATTTCCTTTAGGCATTATTTGAAGATATATGAGGACATCTTCCGTTGGTTTTAATTATATTATGCAACATTTTTTGTATTGTTATAAAACATCTTAAGTTATTGTATGTGTTGCAAACAATTATTGTATGTGTTGCAAACAATTATTGTATGGAAGAAGTTTAAATTGGATACTTATTTTAATTTTAACTTGTGGAATGTATGGATCAATTTTTTATAAATGTGTTGTTGGAATAAATGTGTAAATCAAATGTGAGGTTTTAATAATGTAATGACAGGTTACAGGTTAATATCAATTCCATGAAAATAATAAAAACAAAAATTAGTTTTAGTGACGAATTTTTCGTCACAAATATAGCAACAAAAAATTTTTTTAGTGACGAAATATTTCGTCACTAAATGTAGGGGAATTTTGTAAGAAATGGTTTTAGTGACGAAACTTTTCGTCGCTGTATGTGTATGAATTTTCCTAAAAATAGTTTTAGTGACGAATATTTTCGTCACTATATGTACCCAAAAAAATGTTTTAGTGACGAATATTTTCGTCACTAAATATGATTTAATAAACTGAAATGGTTTTAGTGACGAAATATTTTCGTCACTAAATACTGTTTTTAGCGAGGAAAACATTTAACGACGAAACGTTTTCGTCGCTAAAAGTTTTTTTTTTTTAAAACAAATCGGACTTTTAGTGACGAAATTTTTCGTCGCCAGGACTTTTAGCGACGGGGCTACAGCGACGAAACGAATTTCGTCACTAAAAGTCCAATTTCGTCACTAAAGGTTCTTAGTGACGAAAAACAGGACTTTTAGTGACGAATTTTTTCGTCACTCAAAATACATTTTCTTGTAGTGATTGTTTATTCTTTTTTTAATCATCATTTATTCTTTTTTTAACAACTATATTTTTCAATAAAAAGTGTTATATTCACAACATTTTTCACAATACTTTCACAAGAATCACATCAAAATCTTATGTGGAAAGTTGTTACTAGTTCTAATTTGAACCTACAACTGAAATTATATTTTTACTCACTAATATTAGCTAATAACAATATGCTACTTAAAATTTAGTGTGAAAATATTGTAATAGCATTTCTAAATTGTATTTTTCCTTTGTTTCTTTCAACCCGACCATATGTTTCCTTTTTTTTCTCTTTCTTTTTCTTTTCTCTTGATTTTTCTCCACCACACACGTATACCCTTATCTCCACCCTCTTTTTTTTTTTTTTTTTTTTTTTTTTTTTTTTTTTTTTTTTTTTTTTTCTGTACTTTCCAGTTTCCACTTCATTCCAAAACCTCCCTCTCTCTTTCTTTCTCCAGCTCTTTTTCTCTACTTTTTTTTTTTCTTTTTCTACTTGATTCCAAATGGAGAAAGAGGTAGAAAGAGAAAGAATAGATGGGTTAGATGGCTCGGCTCCACCGCGCCTTCACTCCACTCTTTGTGCCGCCATGCCTTCCGCTCCGCCGCCATCGCTTGTCTTGCTCCCAACGCAGCCCAGATGGTAGATAGCTTGTGTCTTTTTCTTTTTTCTTTTTTTCTTTTAGCTTTTATTGTTATGGTTTGATTAATTTTAAGATTAGGTTTTTGAGATGTATTTTGATTATGCTTGAGTTTTTAGAGATGTTTGAGAGAAAGAATTGTTATGAATTTTTTTTTTTTTTTTTTTTTATATTTGCTTGTTCTGATTCATCTTTATTTTAAGAATTGGATTTTGTTTTGTGTTTGGATTATGTGAGAAACAGAGAGAATGAGAGGGAAAAAAAATCCGGAGGAGAGAGAAAGAATTGATATAATAAGTAGCTGGTATAATTTTTTAATCCAAGAAATTCAATAGCTAATGAACAGTAGCCCATCAGGCTTGATGGCCTACTGTTCATGAACCCAAAAAAAATCCAGGTTTACTGAATTTGCTGGAGCATGAACAGTGCACAAATTCTCCAAATTTTAGCTAATATACTGAGATACCGAACCTGTTAGAGATGCCCTAAGAAGGTAAAGTATTCCTTGCTTTCCTCAAGCCCCTACCTACGACAACAACTTGTCATCTTTATTTTAATTTGTTGTGTACGTCTAGCTAAGCTAGCATTGTCTTTTCACAAAGATACAAAACTAAAGTTGGACCCATCATTTCATGTCTGTTACATTTTACAATGTACACAATAATCACTTCTAGTTCTAGACAACAATTATCAAAAAAAAAAAAAAAAAAAAAAAAAAAAAAAGATCATTACAACAATTCAACTCGTACTACGTACGTCAGAGCTATCTGGCATATTTTGGTCATATTGAAAGTTTTCGGTGGTATTTTGACTATTTTTTACATTTTAAAGGTATTTTAGATGTTTTAGGAGTATTTTAATAATTTTGTACTTTAAAAAAAATATTTTTATCATTTTAAAGATTTTTATGTTGATTATTTTAAAGTTTTCGAGTAGCATTTTGGCCATATTGGGCGCAATTCAGACATATTTTGAATAATTTGTAGCTTTACAAGGTATTTTGTAATTTTAAGCGTTTTAGGAGGACATTTTTGATCATTTTATAGGTATTTGCTGTGGACTTAAAAACAGAAAATATTTTACAGTTTACTTTTGGTCACGAAAAACTTTACAGTTCACACCCATCAAATTTGCATTTTCTAATCAACGGATTTTTTTTTGGTTCGACTAGTATTTTATGCCCCACCAAATGTTTCAAAAAATTGAAAATATTTTTTTAAGAAAATATTTTAAGTCAAAATAACCACGGTCAATTTCTTTTTCCTATTGCACTTGTATTTTGATTATTCTTATAAGTGTAATTTTCAATAGTTCTATTTTGGAGGATTAAAGTTATTTTGCATTTTAAGTTCCACTTAACTTAATTAGTAAAAATTTTTGTTGTCGAATAAGAGATTTAGAATTCAATATATGTTTATACCAAAAACCAATCGATGTCTTGACTTAATGAGAAAAAGTAATCAAAATGAAACAGATGCTATAATTTTGAAATACTATCATATCTATCAAAAGTTATTTTACCCTTTCAAGAACAAAACCAAATGCTAGAAAACAAATAATTTCGCCTAAAAAATTTTTTAACTAAAAACATTTTACCTGAAAATAGTGTTTTAGTGCACATCAATTTTTTTTTTTTTTTTTGGGGATAACTTTAGTGCACATCATTGATTCACCTATATATGCAGAGTGCACACTATATGAGCACATCCATTATATATGTACAACAACTATTGGCAAAGTCAGAATTTCAATTCAAGAGGCAAGATTAAAAGCAAAATTAATATGAAAAGTATTATGGATATTAATAAAAATAAATAAATAAACCATTCTAAACTAATGGAATTGTCACACAAAATCTACTATACATGTAAATTGTTATTAATTTTTCCTACCTAGTTTAATTTACTCAAATTAAATCATTCCATGATTTCTTCATTCCCAATAATCTTGAATATACTTGAAAATTTGTATATATGTCTTAATGCCTTGATTGCTTTTAAATAAGTCAGTATTTCTTTCTATGTTCTTCTCGGTATTGAAATTTTGGGTTGGTAGGAAAAACCTAGAGTTAGAAACTTAAAAATTAAAAAAATAAAAATAAATAAATAAAATCCAAGAGATGGATCATGGAAGAGAAAAAATATAGTGGAGACTTAAGAGGTTTTGTGTATTGCAAAGACAGTAAGTAGTTTTTTATTATTATTATTATTATTATATGGGATCCACCAATTGAAATGCCGTGAGAGAGGGAAAAAAATTGGGGGATAATACATTCTTTTTTTTTTTTGCTTATTAAAAAAAAAAAAAAAAATATATATATATATATATATATATATATATATATATTGAGTTAGATAATAAGATATTCTTTTAAGTTTTAACTTTTAATTGACTTGTTTAGTTAAAATAAAAAATAAAAAATTTTGAGTGCTGTGAAAGAGGTGGGTCAAGAAAAAACTAGGAAAAGGAGTGTCTGCTTGGTTGAACCTCAAGTATCTACCGTACCGTCCTGACTCTTAGCCCTACGAAACTCTGGATTGGCAACCATTTCAAGCCTCTATGATCAAGTTCCCATCCCAGGATGAAATTAGTAAAGCCTTATTCAAAATGGGCTCCTTCTAAGCGCCATGCCCAAATGGTTTTCAGGCTCATTTTTACCAAACAAGTTGGCATGTTGATCTTAAGGACGTCTCTAAATTTACCCAAACCATTTTCATAAGAGTGATAATTCTGCATCTTTCAAACCACATCCAAATCATTCCTAGAGAGGTCCAACTTATGGCATCCGCTCTTATCATTAGACTAAGACACCGATCGATTTTTGGTGTAGACAGAAATTTAATCCCCAAATCTCTTATACAACCATCAGAGATCAAGACACCCAAATCATTCTCATTCTTAAAAATAATATTAATAGCTCAAAGCTCATCACTCATTTTAGGCCCATCAGCCTATGTAACACATCATATAAATCAGTACCAAAATTATAGTCAACCGCATTAAACCTTATATCACTACTTCCATTCATGCAGCCAAAATTAATTCATCACATCAACCAAAAGAAGGAGAAACAGGGTTATTTTGCAGCCAAAACTCATCTAGATAAAGCCTTTAATAGGTTTGACTGGTTTCAACCACGACTCTTTATTCTTCTACTGATATCCCCCGCCACAATTGGGCTTATAATGAACTGTGTTACTACAGCGACTACGAATATTTTATGGAATGATCAAGAATGAGCGCCCCCCCCACCCCCACCCAAAAAAAATAAAATATATATATATATATATTAGAATATTTATATAAATATTGGTACTAATTTAAAATTTTGGTTCAATGAAATTATACTTAGCCCCCTTTAACAATAGCAAGCCCAAAAAAAAAAAAAATCCAATCACTAAATCACCAATAACAAAGTTAAAAAATTTAGCCTAATCAACCAATTTTACCCCCCAAAAAAAAAGCCCAGGCTTTAAAAAATTTTGAAAAAAAAACTAATTTATGAATTAAATCTTTCTATCATTCCATCAAATACCAAAAAAAAAAAAAAAAAACCCTAATTGAGAGAGAGTGAGAGAAGCTGAACTACAAGGAGAGCCAAAGAGGTAGTGTCACTGCCGCATGACTAACTAGCACAGCACATAAACAACAGAGTAGTGCCCCAACCCTAAATTTGGTATTTCTGTGTGTCTCTCTTTCATTTGAGCAACAAGTAGATAGAGAGCTCTATTGGTCTCACTTTCTTAGTTTTCCTTTTACTGTTCGAAATAGAGAAGAGAGAGGGGCAGAGAGATTATGCCTCTATCTTTCTCTCTTTATCTATTTTAATAATGATCCATGTGCATTGTGCAGAAGTCATGAGTGTCACTGAAAGATATTTGCTTTGCTCTACAATAATTTTTTTTTTTAGAAAAATCTAGTGGATCAAATGGGTCCAAAATTACAATTTGGATATTTTTACTTGCGTTCCATCTAAGAGTAATTGCATCCGTCCTTGGAAAATAGAACAAGTGTTAAATTTTACACATTTTTGCTAAAAACTACCCATATCAGTAGGTCTATAATACTGTTCATATAGAAAAATGTTACAGTATCCATGTAAATATACACAATTACTGTAGCTTTGCATTTGATTATTTAAAAATAATTTCTCTCTCCTCTCTCTCTCTCTCTCTCTCTCTCTCTCTCTCTCTCTTCCCTAACTCAATTCAATCCAGAAAAGGAAGGAATCAACCCAAAACAAACCAACTCAAACAAATCTGAAAATTCTTCATGAATCCAACTCAAAATCAACCCAACATAAACTGATTCAAAAAACCCACATCAACCCTAAACCTAGTCTGATGTTGTTGTCGTTGTTGCCATAAAGGCTCTAGTGGAGTGCTTGTCACTGCCATGAGAGAGAAAGTGAAGAGTTAAACCTTTGATTTGTCTAAAAATGCTGAAAATGGATTCGGATTAATATGGGTTTTGTGTTGAAGTGAAGTTTGGAGGTTTGTCTACGGGTTTTTTTTGGGGTTGTTTATGGGGCTTCTGGTGTAGAAAGAGGGAAGCAAGAAGAAACTGAACGGTAGAGAAAAAAAAAAAAATTTCAGAAAGTCAAAGAGCAAGAGAGAGAGAGAGAGAGAGTAGTGTTAAAAAAAAAAAATTAATATAAAGAGAGAGAAAGTGTGCTTTTGAGGTGAGTTGTTGAAATAATAAAAAAAAGAATATAAAATATTTATTTAAAGAAAAGAGAGTTGGGATATTTTGGATATACACAACTGTCAGTTTCTTTAAAATCTTCTCTCTCCCCCCTGTGTGTGTTAAATACTTAGTATTCTAAAAAAAAAAAAAAAAAAAAAAACAATGGGTTAACCCCACATTAGAAAATGAGTGCGAGTTGAAGAAGTTTAAAGTTTGTGCTATGTATCCAAAAGTTAGGTCATGTTGGATATATACCACTATCAATTTCTATAAGACATTCTACTCTCTCCCTGACCCCATGTGTGGGTTAAATACTTAGTGTAAGGACCAAACTTGAGTTCCTAACCCAGTACGTGGACGGACTTAGGCCCAAGAGGCCCAAAACAATGAATTTGTAGAGGAATGAGTTGGAAAAATGGGCTTTAGTTTATCAAACAACGATATAGATAGGCTTGATGACAAAAAGATAAAAATGGACTATTATGAAATGAAGAAAGAACGTCATCAACGAAATCTGAGGATGATAGTTCAAATATAATGTTCTTAGAAAGTGTTACAAATTTGATTGTGGATTGCTATAGTATTTCTTCTCTCAAATTTTCGATCTCCCTCCTTGTTCTTTTTTGTCTTCTTTTATACTCCCTTCCCTTTTCACCTCCACCATCCATCGGTATGCTAGATGGTTAGAGTTGATACTTGTCCCATCAGCCCTTCTCATAAGTCCTCAAGTAGTAGCTCTAAGGCTGAAATACAATGTTTAGGTATCACTTCTACATTAATGCGACCAGGGGATTAGTTGTAGTGCATTTAATGCGGAGGCAGCAGCTTTCTCCCCAAATATTTTAGGGCTCATCCTTATCTTATATCTCTGCTGTGCTTGTCCGCCCCAAATGAATTTCAAAGATTGTCATCTTTCCTGTTAATCCATTTTCCAGGACCTCGGCTAAGTTCGACCGAGGAAGTTTTCATCCTTGACACACTTTCTGGAACCTTTAGGACCAAACCCCACCTTTTATTCATCTGCGCAATCTCCTCTGATGAAGACATCTCATCCTTGGGCGGATCTTTGTTCTCGGCTTGGGCCACAGGCCCAATATATGAATAAATAATGCACTTCTGGGCCTGAAGACCCCACAATAGCCCCTCGAGATTCCCCTTTCTGGTTCCTTGAGAAGAAAGGAGGATTTCGATGTCTCAAAATTAGCTTCGTGCCTATTTCATTCTTCCTCTGCTTATGAAGATGCCTTTTTGTCTGCCCAAAACGTGCTCCTGGCATTGTAGCATTCGAGGCATGTCCTTATTAAATTCTGGCAGCTCTTTGTCTCCCACGTTCTACGACATGATGCGAATCATAAGGTTGAAGGCCTCGTTGGGAATTAAGTGGGAATTTTCCTGCTCTCTGCTCTCTCCTTGGTATAAATACCTATTTAATCAATTTTTTCCCTCACTTTAGCATTCATTCGTTCTAGCACTCATACCTTGAACCTATACACTTTTTCAACCTTCCTGAGCCCTTACAAATACTAAGGACCCGTCCGAGGACAGCTATACTCTCCCCGTAAGTCTTCTTAAACTTTTGCTCTTTAATTTTCTACATCCTCCTCTTTCTTCACGTTCTTTCTTTTTCAATCTCTTTAGTTTTCCCAGCCTCTTCTAGAAATGGGTAGATTTAAGAATTTAGTAGATCCCAAGGAGGGGATAGAAAGCTTTAGGGCTCGTTATAATATCCCTCCAGGAGTAGGAATTAGATACTGTGATGAGAGTCAATGGCATGAGGATAGGCAAGTCGGGGAGGTAGTGATCCCAATGATTGCATTCATAGAAGGAGGGATGAAAATCCCCATGGGTGGAGTCACTAGAGACTACCTTAGAGCTTATAGGTTAGTTCTCACTCAATGTGTCCCTAATATATTTAGGATCTTAGGCTCCGTGGATGCTCTCAATGAAAAGATGGGTTTAGGTCTAACCCACCATGATGTCAATTGGGTCTATAACCTTCACCGCCTAAAGGGACAGGGATACTACTTGAAATCAAGGTATCCCGAGATTAGGCTCATTCAATGCCTCCCCAAATCCAACAAGGGGCTAAATAAAGACTTCCTGATCTTGTCAGGGGAGTAGAGTGATGGTCTCCCTTACTTGACGAGAGAAGGAGAACCAGGTGGGGTACTTAGCCTAGGGTATTCATTTACAAGTCCTTTCTTTGATTTACTATATTTTTATATCTGACAAAATTTTATTTCACTGATGGATTTGCAAACAGACGCGATGCTGAACCGAATTTCAACCTAGTCAACAAGGATAGCCTAGACAAAATCCTTAAGGCTGAGGTATTTGTAAATTTGGTTGGCCAGTTATGAATGGCTCACTTGATCCTCGGATACACGTCGATCTCGTCCAGCTTCCAAGCTCTGAAGTTCGTCATAAGGGCTAGAGACCCCTACCTACATCGGATAAGCGTAGCTGCTCCAGGTTTCCTTCTTCCTGGTCCAAAAGTAAAGATCAAAGAAATTACAACCCCCATTCCTGAAGGTATACCAACAATAGGGGCCTTGTCGCTATAACAGACAACCAATGTGGCCACTTCATCTTACCCCCCCCCCCATGTATACAAGAAGAAGAAGTGGTAGAAGTAGCTGATCCCGAGGACAAGTTTGAAGTTTTCAACCGACTATTGTCCCCGAAAGTTTCAAATCCTAATCTCGGCCCTCCATTCTCACCAATAATCGATGAGATGAGGATACAACGCAAAACAAAGTCCAGTTTACTTGACTTAATAGAGTCTCAACCTAGGAGGGATGCACCTGGGAAGGCTGCCTAGGCTAAGTTTCCCACTCTATCCCAGACTAGGATCCCCATTCCTCCACTTGCCTTACCCTCTCAAGTAGCATAACTGAAAAGGAAGAGAGTGTCAAAGGGGAAGGAGGTGATCGGAGCTAGAAAAACCCTTCCCCCTAGTAAGGATGAGGTTCAAAGGGCATCCAAACAAGCCAAAACGAGGCAGAGGGGCAATGAAAAGGTTGCCGAGAAGAGGAGCGACCCCCAGATGGGGCCTCTAGCCTGGCTATCTTCCCCAATGCTGAATGGGGAACCTCTCCTTACTAATGCCTTAATTCATGATTTTCAAAGAGGAGTAGCTGGTTACATGGCTAACGCAGTGGAGCAAGCTTTGCTGCTCTCTGAGGGCATGGCCGAGCTACAAGACATAAGGAGACATGAGGTTTTTCTCAGTCTCTAAAGACATCTGGCTATGGTACATTCCTCTCCTTTCTTTCTAACTTATTCTCTTCAATTTCCTCTTCTGATTCTTTTTTCTTTCCTTGGCAGGCTGTTCAAGCATCTTTCCGAGCTGAAGAGATAGCCAACTCCTACCATCGACAGATGAAAGAGGAAAAAGGGAGGCATAACGCTATTATGGACGCCTTTCATGTGGTCAAGAAGAGTATTTAGAAGCTTAAGAAGAAGCTACAAAAGGAGGAGAAGGAGAGAAAGTACGCAGCAGCATCCTTGGACAGTGCTGAAAAACATGCTGAAAGTCAGAGGTTGCTGCTGCGTACTGCTGAGGACAACCTGGCCTCTTCCAAAACACAGATTGCTGCATTAAAAAAGAAGCTAGAAGAGGTCAAGAAGGCCAAAGGTCTCACCGAGAAAGCTTAAAAGGAAGCAGAGAAAGCCAAAGACGAAGCAGAGTAATATGGCTATGATGTAGGCATGGCTGAGACTGAGGACACCCTTAGGGCTGAGGTCCCTGCCGTTTGCAAAACTTACTACACCCAAACATGGGAAGAAGCCCTCAACCAGGCTGGGGTTGAGGCCACTTCCATGCTCAAGAGGGCAGAAAGTGTCTACTACCCGCCAACCATACGCCTTGTGAGCTTTTCAGATTCTAAGGCCGACCCGACACCCTCGGAAGCAGCTGAAGCCCAAGGAAGTCCACCCAAAGCCCCTCCTGTAGCTAACACTTCTTCTGAGGGTGGGGAGCAGGCTGAGGACACTATAAAAGCTAGGGATGCCAACCAAGGTACAGTCCAAGGCGCTAACTTAGCTCCAACTGTTCAAAGGGATTTCCTCAAAGAAAAGGAAACTTCCCAGAGCATGGAGCTGGTATTGGCAACCCTTGCCATACCTCCAAAAGTGGACCCTAAGGATAAGGCTCAAGTACCCCCCATAGCAGTGGATACCTAGCCTCCCAAAGATGTGAAGGAAAAACTTGTAATAAAGATGAAAAAATAATTGTATCTTTTCCTTGTTATTTAACTACCTTTGTTAGAGGCCTAAACTTTAATGGAAGTTGCAGATTTTCTTTTTATGATTTTGCTTGTTATGATGGAATATATCTTGAGTGACCAATCTGTCTAAGTAACAACACGTACCTTACGCAAAAATATGATCAATATTAAAATAACTTGAATTTGCTAAGTTAAACACCTCAGCCATGCCTAATTTTTTTTTTTTTGAAAAACTTACTCAACATTGTGACGTGAGCAAAGTTTTTAAAGTTGCAACTTGCCTTACTTAAAAATAACTTTACAGGAGCTGAGTGGCAGACCACTTTCATACAAACATGGGTATGCTTGCAAATGCTTTAAGTGATGCTCATGAACATCTAATTGAGACCATTGTAACTATACCCAGAGTATGTCATGCTTAGTCACTTGGGTAATGGTCAAGTCGTGTTTACTTTCTGAGTATTAATTTTCCCAAAGCAGATGGTCTGAAGAACCAGGCATAGATAAGGTTCTGTTTAATACTTAGAATAATGAATAAAGTTATCAATTTTCCCAAGGCATGTGATCCTAGGAGCCAGGCATGGCCAATGTTCAATTTGATACTTAGATAGATGCCAATGAGTATTAATTTTCCCAAAGCAGAGGGTCCGAGGAATCGGGCATAGCTAAGGTTCTATTTAATACTTAGAATAATGAATAAAGTTATCAATTTTCCCAAGGCATGTGGTCCAAGGAGCCAGGCATGGCCAAGGTTTAGTTTAATACTTAGATAGATGCCAATGAGTATTAATTTTCCCAAAGCAGATGGTCCGAGGAACCTGGCATAGCTAAGGTTCTATTTAATACTAAGAATAATGAATAAAGATATCAATTTTCCCAAGGCATGTGATTCGAGGAGCCAGGCAAGGCCAAGGTTTAGTTTGATATTTAGATAGATGTCCAGAACACCTGACAAGCAATGTAACAAACCCAAACTGAAGTAAAGAGAATCTTCAGTAATAATAATATCTCCTTAGATTATATACATTCCAGGGGCGTGGTACGGCCCTTTCTTCTAGATCTTCTAGATAATAAGCACCAATCTCGGCCACTGATGTAATACGATAGAGCCCTTCCCAATTAGGTCCTAACTTCCCCCATGTTGGGTTCTTAGCAGTCCCCATAACTTTTCTTAGAACCAAATCTCCAGGTGCCAGTGACCTTAGCTTCACATTAGCATCGTATTTTTGTTTGAGCTTGTGTTGATAATAAGCTAATTAGACCCTAGCATTTTCTCTCCATTCTTCAATTAAATCTAGGCTTTTTTCCAACAGCTCATCGTTGCCACTTGAAGTGAAAGAACTTGTTCTAAGTATGGGGAAACCAGTCTCCAAAGGGATGACAGCTTCGGCACCATAGGTCATTAAGAAAGGAGTCTCTCATGTAGATCTATGAGGTGTAGTCCGGTAAGTCCAAAGGACGTGTGGCAATTCTTCTACCCATTTCCCTTTTGCATCGTCTAGTTTTTTTTTTGAGTCCACCCACTGTAACTTTTTTGACAGTCTCGACCTACCCATTTCCTTGTGGATAGGCTAGAGTGGAATACCTATTCTTTATTCCCAGATTGCAGCAATACCTCCTAAAGGTTTTACTATCAAACTAAAGCCCATTATCCAAGATGAGAGTGTGAGGAATCCTGAACCGTGTGACAATATTCTTCCAAACAAATTTTTTGGCGTCCATGTCCCTGATGTTTAATAGGGGTTCAACTTCAACCCATTTAGTGAAATAATCCGTACTGACCAACAAATATCTCTTATTACCTACTGCCTTAGGGAAAGGCCTCACAATATCTAAGCCCCACTGAGCGAAAGGCCAAGGGTTGGTCAAGGGATTAAGAAGGTTGGTGAATGTTTGGTGCAAATCTTTGGCATTGATCACACTTCTTTACATAGTCTTGAGCTTCCTTTTGCATGTTTGGCCACCAGTAGCCTTGTGTGAGGGCCCTGTGAGACAAAGATCTACCACCCGTATGGCTTCCATAAATTCCTTCATGCAATTCTTCTAGGACCAGCTCCATTGCTTCAGGGTGCACGCACAACAGATACGGGCTAGAAAAAGATCTTTTATACAGTTTTTGGTCCTCGGACAACCAAAACCAAGGTGCTTTTCTTCACACCATGTCAGCCTCGGATTTATTCTTGGGCAAAACATCTTCTTTAAGGAATAGCATAATAGGGTCCATCCAGCTAGGCCTCACCCTGACCTGATGAACTTGAATCACATTCCTTACCTCTTCGGAAGGTTTGTGTAAGTCTTCCACAAGGATTACCCGGGGTAAGTCCTGTGCCTAGGAGGTTGCCAGTGTGGCAAGAGAATCCGCATATGCATTCCTACTTCTAGGAACTTGTGATAAAGCAAAAGACTCAAATCCAAATTGCAAGTGTCTAACCTAGCTCAAATACTCCTGCATTCTGGGATCCCTTGCCTCCAACTCCCCTTGGACTTGGCCTACCACCAGTCTTGAATTAGAGAACATCTCCACTGCCTTTCCACCAATTTTTTGAATTATGGTCATCCCTACTAAGAGGGCTTCGTACTCAACCTCATTATTTGTAGCCGAGAATCTCAATCTTAAGGACTTCTCGATTGTGATCCTTTCTTGGGATACTAGGACTAGCCCCACTCTAGATCTTTTGTAGTTAGGTAGACCATCAACGTAAACCTTTCATGACAAAGGTTCTTGCAAGGAGATTATGCCAACCAGTTTTTCATCCATGTTTTACTCCTCTAATTTATCTTCTGATGGAGTCTCTGCGAACTCAACTACCAAATCAGCGAGGACCTGACCTTTAATCGAAGTGCGAGGCATATACTTGATATCAAAAGCCCCTAGGATCATGCCCCACTTCACAATTCTCCCTATGTAATCGGCACTTCGAAGTAAGGATCTAAGCGGGAGTTAAGTCAAAACAACAACCGTGTGTGATTGGAAATAATGGGGGAGCTTACGTGTGCCATGCACTATTGCAAAAATAGCCTTTTCAAGTGGTAAGTACCGGACTTCCGCTTCATGTAATGACTTGCTTATATAATAGACTGGTTTCTGTACACCACAGTCGACACGAATTAAAACTAGACTTATCGCATGAGTGGCCATGGCAAGGTAAGCGAACAAAACCTCATTTATCTCAGGCCTTGACATAATTGGTGGCCGAGAAAGGTATTCTTTCAATTGTTGGAAAGCCCAGGCACATTCATCGGTCCATTCAAACCCTTTCCACTTATTTAACAATTTAAAGAAAGGTCTACACCTATCAACTGACCAAGAAATGAACAGGTTCAGGACAGCAATCATTCCTGTAAGCTTCTGGACCTCTTTAAGATTCCAAGGTGGTTGCAAGTTGTTGATCACCTTAATCTGGTTGGGATTGACTTCAATTCCGTAGTTTGTGACCATGTAGCCCAAAAACTTGCCAAACCCGACACCAAAGGAACACTTGGAAGCGTTAAGTTGTAGTTTGTGCTTCCTCAAGATATCAAAAATATTCCCGAGATCACTAACATGCTCGAACTCTGCCTTGCTTTTTACTACCATATCATTGATATAAATCTCAATGGTTTTTCCCAACTGTGGTTCAAACATCCTGGTCATCATCTTTTGGTAGGTAGCCCTGCATTCTTCAAACCAAATGGCATCACTTTGTAATGATAGTTTCCTACAAGAGTAACAAAAGCTGTCCTCTCTTGGTCGTCCAGGGCTAGAGGCATTTGATGATACCCTTGAAAGGTATCCAAAAAGCTCATTCGAGGGTGGCTTACAGTGGCATCCACTAACAGATCAATCCGAGGCATAGGGAAAGTATCCTTTAGGCAAGTTTTGTTCAAGTCTATAAAATCTACGCATACACACCACTTTCCCATCTTCTTCTTAACCACTACGGTGTTAGCTAGCCATTCAGGGTAAAAAAAACCTCTTTAATAGCCCCAGCTGGCTTAAGTTTCATCACCTCATCCTTTACAACATCCTCGGATGAAAGCCAAGGTGGTTGTTTCCTGGGGATGACAGATGGATTGACATTTAGATGACGGCAGATGAAGCTCGGATCCACTCCCGGAGCCTCGTAAGCATCCCAAGCAAATACATCAATGTTGTTCTTAAGAAAAACTACCACCTCTTCCTTCTCCTGAGATGGAAGCTGAGCCCCAACCTAAAAAAACTTGTCTGGGTTGTCACCAATGGGGAATTTCTCCAAATCTTGATATTTAGCATCCTCGACAGGCCCCCTCATTGGTAATTCCGAAGACATTGACTGCTATAAACCTTCTTTGACTATGGCCGAGGACTCAGCTGCTGGCTAATGCAAAATTGCAGACACGAGGCACTGCCTAGCCATAGCCTGGTTCCCTACTAGTTCCTCAACCCAGTCTCTGGACAAATACTTAACCTTCTGATGTAGAGTTGAAGAAATGGCACCCAAGGTGTGAAGCTAGGGTTTGGCAACAATGGCTGTGTAGGGGGAGTATGCATCCACCACTATGAAATCCACTTCCACCACATCTAAACCGGCTTGCACTAGTAACCTAATTTAACCCTTTGGGGTAACAAGTTTTCCATCAAAACCCGCCAGAGGTGAATCGTAAGCTGTCAGGTCTTCAAGTTTCAAGTTCAATCCTTTATATAGGTTAGGATACATGACTTCTACATAACTGCCTTGATCCACCATTACCCTCTTTACATCATACCCCCATATCCGAAGGTGACCACCAAAGCGTCACTATGTGGTTGGATAGTTCTGATCTTGTCTTCATCCGAGAAACTCAATGAAGGTCAAATCTCTAATCTAGCTCTCTTCGGCTCGGAGTTTAGGTCCTCGACTAGCGACCTAGCCATAGACATCACCCTGGCAGGTTGAGAGCCAGTCCTTCCAGGTGTGGTAAATGTAACATTGATTATGCCCAATAGGGGCCTTGAAGAAGCACTCCCCTGGCCCTGTGACCTTGACCGGTCTCCCTATTCATTGGGTCAATACAGAAATTGTTATAGCTTCCCCTCCTTAACCAATTGTTCCAGATGATTCCACAATGTTCAACAATCTTCAGTGGTATGTCCTCGGTCCTAATGATATTGGCAATGGAGGCTTTGATTACGCCTTGAAGGATCTCCACTTATCTTGTTCGGCTATATAAAATACGGCTCGTTCTTGATCTTTTCCAAAACTTGATGCACCAGTTCTCAAAACACGGTGTTTACTACTTATGGGGCTGCAGGTCCAGATTGTCCAGCAAAATCTCGCTGGGGTTTGTTATTGTTGTAACGTTCTGACCTGAAATTCCTCCTCTCCTGAGAGATAACCTTGCCCTTCCCCTTATCTTGCAGCTGGTCTTCCTCAACCCTCTTATACTTGTCAATCTGATCCATTAATTGACGAATACTGGTGACAGGTTTCCTCGCCAAAGCCTTCCTTAGACCATGCCCTGCAAGCAAGCCAAGCTTGAAAGTACTGATGGCCACGTCCTTAAAATCACCTTCTATCTCATTGAACATCTCCCAATATCGATTCGAGTATGTTTTCATAGTTCCACCATCTCTTATGGACAGAGATAGCAAAGACGCCAAAGGACGAGGTGCTCTACTACACGTAATAAAATGGGACCCAAACATCTGGGTGAGTTCCTTAAAGGAACTGATGAATCCTGCCCTCAGACCATCAAACCACCTCATCGCCACAAGCCTCAAACTGGACGAAAAAACCTTGCACATCAAGGCTTCGTTCTTAGAATGTACCGCCATCTTTTGATTAAAGTGACTAACATGTTCAACAGGATCCGTTCTACCATTATACAAGGTAAAAGTGGGTTGAGTGAACCGCCAAGGAAATCTTCCTTCCTCAATCCAGAAGGTGAAGGGTGATTTAGAAACTTGGTTGAGTATCTTATTCATAGCATCATTTACCAAGCCTCTCAAAGATGAATTGTTGTTTCTGCGACTACGGCAATAATCTTCATCATACAAGAAAAATTCACTAGGAGGAGTTCTTGACCTTTGCCTATAGTCTTGATCCTCCTCATCATCGGAAGTGTAGTCAGAATTGGAGGGAGCTCACCTTCTGCGCTCATGGCGTAAGCTTCTTTTTAGGTGATCAATCTCCTTTTGCATGTTTCTGGCATTTTCCTCATGAGAGATATGGTTTTTACCTTAAGATTGACTCTTGCTAGTGTGTGTAGTGTGCACACTTCCCTCCCAGTCTCTCTTTCACTCAAGTTCATGGAAATCATCTTAATGTTGAGAGCCCATAGATTCTACTAGATTTGGACCTAATCCTACCATCGTTAAGCGTCTAACTCACTATCGCACCAGTAGTCCCCATAGACGGCGCCAATTATAAGGACCAGACCTGAGTTCCTAGTCCGTCACGTGGATGGACTTAGGCCCAAGAGGCCCAAAACAATGAATTTGTAGAGGAATAGGTTGGAAAACTAGGCTTTAGTTAATCAAACAACAATATAGATAGATTTGATGACAAAAAGATAAAAATGGACTATTATGAAATGAAAAAAGAATGTCCTCGGCAAATTCGAGGACAATAGTTCTAATATAATGTTCTTAGAAAGTGTTACAAATTTGATTGTGGATTGCTACAGTATTTCTTCTCTCAAATTTTCGATCCCCCTCCTTGTTCTTTTTCGTCTTCTTTTATACTCCTTTCCGTCCACCTGTATGCTAGATGGTTAAGGCTGATACTTGTCCTATCAGCCCTTCTCATAAGTCCTCAAGTAGTAACTGTAAGACTGAAATACACTGTTCAGATATCACTTCTACATTAATGCGGTCAGTGGATTAGCTGTAGTGCATTTAATGCAGAGGCAGTAGCTTTCTCTTCAGATATTTTGGGGCTCATCCTTATCTTATATCTCTGCTATGATTGTCCACCCTAAATGAATTTCAGGGATTGTCATCTTTGTTGTCAATCCATTTTCTAGGATCACGGCCAAGTTCGGCCGAGGAAGTTTTCATCCTCGGTACACTTTCTGGAGCCTTTAGGACCAAACCCCACCTTTTATTCATCGACGTAATCTCCTCTGACATAGACATCTCATCCTCAAGTGGATCTTTGTTCCCGACTTGGGCCACAAGCCCAATATCTGAATAAATAATGCACTTCTGGGCCCAAGGACCTTACACTTAGTATTCTAAAAACAAAAAGGGTAACAGACAATTTGATGTAGGTGTTTTTGTAAAATGTCCGTCTAAAATAAAAAAGTAAGGTTCTTATACTAAAATAAAAAAATAGAAAGGCCGATATGAATGCTCTAAGTATAGCAATAAATAATTATTATTTATATTACAATAATTGTGAGTTTAGACGGGCCCACTACTGTTTGATACATAAGAGTTGTTTAAGTTTTGTTTGGATGTGAGGATTAAATCAGTCGGTGATTTTTTATTATTATAATATGTCTATATAAATTAAATTTGTTTCGGTGACAAATGATACAGAATATATGAATGGTATAGTGAGTAGTTGTGTCTTTGTCTTTGTTGGCTGTCCATTAATACTAAATGAATGATTATTTGGAATTTCATAATAATTTTTTTTATACTACCGTCCCTTAATTTGAAGTTCTGGATTTGTTTCTGGGTGACACTCTCTCTTTTCATATTCAATTTTTCCATATTACGACACTTTTTAAGTTCAAATCAAATTCATTTTTCTCTTGGCATTTTAACTCACAGTAGTTATGTCTTATGGCACTAAATTCTTACCTTAATGTCTTCACTAATCTTTTTTCCTTCAGTATTTCGACTTGTTCGCGGTTTCAAGCTTTTGACTTTTGCTATAAACTTAAAATTTATATAATTAGAAGAATAGAAAAAGAATTATACATTAATTTTTTAAAACAATCAAAGCAGTGAGATTGCATATAACATTCCAGGTATTCCTATACTTTTAACACCTTATGTACTTAGATAATCGCTTGAATTTATTTTAGGATTAAATAATGTAAGCAAAATAGCACTAAGTTCATTTAATAAAATAAAAAGCAAAATAGCACTAAGGTATTGGACCAATTATGCATTTGTAAAGTCATTTGTAAAATTCTATGCATTTGTGAAGTCATTCTTTCTAGGATCATTTTTAGAACCTTCACCCGTCAATTGTTTTCATGGGTAAAAGCAAAATTAATTCACTGCTTTTAATGGGTATAGAATTGACGGGTGTATTTAACATTCCAGGTATTACTATACTTTTTTTTTTTTTAGTAAGTATTACTATACTTTTAAGTCCTTATATACAGTTTCGTAGCTGCTTTTGATTGTTGTCCTTATATCCGTGCGTTGACATATTATTTACCAGAATTGCTCAACCAAAATCTAAAATTAGCTTTGTTTGGGGTCAAAGAAGCCCATCAACTATTAGAGTGAATGAATGAAACAATACTACTGTTTGACATTTGATCACAAGTGATTTGAGTCACTTAGCTGAAGAATTGCCATGTGAATTACAGTTTCTTATTGAACCGTTGCCTCCCTCTTTCAGGCTTGAATCAATGGATCGTAAACAGAATCATCAGCCACAATCTCTTTCTTCTCCATGTCGTTGGCTTTTGCCCATAAGAGTAGGTACAAGCCAAATATAACCGAAACTGCTCCCACAATGCTACAGATCAAGGAATAAGCAAAACATTTTAAATTATAGATGGTCTTTACCTTATAGTTTCTTACTCAACGTACTTTGTCAAAACTAGATTCATCTTTTATCGCCAAGCAAGTTAATAGGGATAATGCCTTTATTTTAATTGGGATTGGACTTTGGAGTCTTGAAGCAAGTTAATTTGGTATCTTGTAATTTTAAGTGAGATATTTGATTTAGATTAGCCCTAAGGTTCTCCTTCTAGGGAAAATTCTAAATTATTTTCGGAGTATAGAGAAATCGTGCTCTCTTCTTTTATATTCTTGGCAAATTCTACTATGAATTTAATGAGTTGACCTAACTACAAATGTGAGAAAAATGAGAAAAAGGAGCATTATTCTTTATATTACGAGAGTACCTAAAAAGTACTTCCCTTCTAGACCTTATTCTTCAATTAGCCTTTAGCACAATGTCATAGTATAAAAGATATATGTGAAGGCCTTGGCAGACCTTATTCTTCAATTAGCCTTTAGCACAATGTTATAGTATAAAAGATATATGTGAAGGCCTTGGCCCATGTGTTTAATGGGCCAACCCCATCCATCATGGGTGGGTACTGGATAGCCATAAAAAAAGTATATTATATAAAATTTGAGACACACAATATATATTGAGACACACAATATATGAATATAGACATACCTGCCCAAATGTGCAGAATCTCCCAATACAAACGTTTGTAGCAAAAACGAGAAAACGACTAGAAGTGGGTTAAATGCCGATGTGAACACAGGACCATTCTTCTTAATGGACCAAGTCATCACATAATAGGATAATCCTGTCACCACAATTCCCTGCAATTCCACAACACATGGATCAGTGATTTGTGAGGAAGAATGAAACTTGTGTTGGATTTTTGGGATGATATAAAATTTAGGCTTACTCCAAGTAATATGGTAACCAAGACAAGCCCTCCTTCCCACTTTAGTTCCCAAGATGACCACGATATCACAAATACAGTTACTATAGCAGTTTGGATGGTTCCAAAGAAGCTCATCATTGTGCTTAAGGATAATTCTGCTGGGTAAAATTGAGTGACATGCCCCTGCAAGATTACATGAATTTGTCATCCAAATTATGGTCCAATATATATACATTTTTGATATATAGATAAACTTCAAAATTATGAGGTCCACTTCAGGACAGCTTAAGGCCTAGGCTTAAGGCCCCAAAAAGGCTCTCAGTACAAAAAAAACAATGACCATCTTGTAGCTGAATAATTGGTTTGAAGAAAAATAAGTACAATCTCAATTCAAAAAGGCACCCTACTAATAATTGTTTTGGTAGAAATAATTTTTTAAGGGTTTTACTAATGTACGCCCTAAATGCATATGTTAGTAAACTATTTTAGGAAAATTTTTATTGGAAATTAAAAAAGCTGTCAAACTTTTTTGATAGCTTTTTTAATTCTCGATAAAAAGTTTTCTAAAATAAATTGTTAATGTATGCCCTAATGATATATATTAACTGGACCCATTTTTTAAAACTAAAATCAATAAAACCATACTTTTAATTGATTGAGTTGGCCATAATGCCATATTATCAATTGAAAAATAGAATGTTGATAAAATCTATATCACAACAACTTAATTAATAAATTTGTACCTCAACTCTCAAGCAGCAATAAACATTTAAATATTGTATTGACTATTGAGATGCAAAATTAATAATTAATAATAAAAAAATGTCCATTTAATATTTATTGTCTCATGTTGCACTATAATAATTATATCATGAAGACAAAACAACAATTAATTTCTTTTTGATATGAATGAGATTCAAACTCAATCCCAAGCCAACCCTATTCAGCACTATAATAATTATATCATCAAACCAAAACAGTAATAAATTTCTTTTTGATATGAATGACATTCAAACTCAATCCCTTTATTAAAAGGTAAAAGACTGCTACTTAAGCAAACTTGAACACACAATAATAGTCCAATATGAATGCTCTATAGTCAATACCAAGCTCAGGCTTATTATAAGAACGCTCTATAGTCAATACCAAGTTCATGTAAAACCATTGATAAACTTTGGAGAAATTTTCTTACCACCATAATATTCCAAAAGCTTGTTGCAAGCACTCCAACAACGATCATTATGAAGCCAATAACACCATCACTAGTTACTTGAATGTTAAACAACCTAGAGGTTAGCAAAACTGGACCCTCCCACAACACTAAAATCAATGCTCCGGCTGCCGATAGGACTAGACCCCATATCTTGCCCTGCCCATTGATGCTCCAAAACTTGAGATTTTCTTGACGGAAAAAGAGGGCCATTACGAATACTACAGAGGGGACCAAGTTAATTCCAATGCTTTCATAACTCGATGATACAAATTGCAGGGCTATTGTCATTAGCAGCTGACAAAGTGTAATCCTAGATAACAATTTACAAAAATTAATATTATTAAAAAAATTGTCGAAATAGACTTGGTTTAAATTGAATCTATATGGAGCAATTAGGCTTTTTCCCGGAATTTAAAAAATTATCAAGTGCTTCTGAAAAAGTCTAATTTGAGAATTTACCTCAAGTTTCTATAACAAGAAGAAACTTTATACTTAACTGTAACAACCCCAACAGGAATGCATAGCATAGTATCTTGAAGGAGAGAGGAGGCCTTTCGTTCCTGCAACCAAGGACAACTCCAGGCATAAATTTTGGATATGGATCAAATATGTTTTTCACTAGGAAAATAAAAGATTAAAAATAAAGAAAAATTATATTTTAATTCCTACATTTTGGGCTATAATTTTTTTTTTAATAATTTATGAAATTAAAGGGTATAACACACACACACACACATATATATATATATATATATATATATATATTTATTTATTTATTGAAAATCACAACACACAACACACTCTCTTAAGTAATGTGAGACAATTACTCATATTTTTTAATTTAATAGCTAGGCACTTTGGGCTTAATTTTTTAAGTTATTCATTTATTTTCTATAAAAAAAAAAAAAAAAAAACTTATTTATTCATTTTATTATTACTGCTATAATACAAGTTTCATTATTTTGTGATTCTATCCTATTCCTAAAAAATAAAAAAAAAATAAAAAAATAAATGGTCCTAGCAGTAACCACTAAAGAAGAATATATATAAAATCTTTTTATGCGGTCAAATGGCAATGACCAAATTGGGCAGGGTCAAAGTTGCCAAGCCCATGACCCAATTCAAATGGGTCTCAATGCCACCTGCCTAGGCCCACCGATGACCCATTCTGCAGTGAGGAAATGAAAAGAGGTTATACCACTTTTTTTTTTTTTAGTAGAGGTTATATACCACTTCTAATTTCTATGATGAACCAAAAGTGTTTAAATTGTGACTTTTTCGAACACGTGGAAAACTGTATAAACACAATTGAGCACCATTCTAACCAAAACTGTATAAATTGTGACGGTATAAACACCATATTTCCATGATAAACCAAAACAGTTATTATGCATGTAATAAACACAATTCTAACCGAAATCTCTCAAGGCAGTCTCCATAGAGATGAAGATGAAAGCAGCACTGACCTTTCGAGGAAGAAAGCGAGAACTGCCAAGAGAATGGTGGCAATGACATGCTCGTAGACCACAATGACGAGAGCACTGACTCCACTTGAGGTAACTGATTCTATTAAAATCATGAACACAGCAAGGAAGAGTTCGTTCAAAGCCAGGAACAAGTATGCCTTGCTTGCCTCAAACCCCGTCAATAAACACCTTGTAATCTCCATCCTTCTTTCTCTAAATGCCTACCAATGTTCTTCTTCTTCTTTTTTCGTTTTTATTTTTCTTTCTTCGTGTTAAATAGCTCTGCAGATAGCTACTAATGATCTGCTCCTTCTGTCTCATCTCCATTATTCAGATAAATGTTTCAAAGAGGTGACATGGAAGAGGTAGGCTGAGGATGCCTCGTTGAATGTCAGATTGACTATTAGATGTTAGAAGTAGAACTGAGCACGTGCTGGGTTTGGTGAAGGATATATGCTTTTATTTTTAATTTTTTTTGTGGAGAACTGCATTTTTTTTTTTTTTTTGGGGTGGGGGTGGGGGGGAGTTTGATTTATGCAAAGTTGCAATTGTAACCACTAAATATGATCACTAAATGCCAGACTTAAAATTTCTTGCGACTTTAATTCAAATTCAGAAATTAGTAAAGACTTACCAAAGACATTTTTTCTTTTTTCTTTTTTACCTCTTCTAATATTACATTATCTTCTTTTAAATTAGTTTCAACTTTTAAAGATGCAGATTCCAGTTAGCTCAACTAGTAAAGTCTTTGTTGATTGAATAAGAAATCCGGACACAACAAATAAAATCAACACATAAAATTCAATTACACTTTATTTTATAAGAAAAACAAATCCTTCAACAACATATATTGACAAAGAAAAGAAAATCTTTTATCATGAATTTTTTTTCCTTCAATTCTTTGGGATCATTCTGGTAATTAGTTTATGTTTGATGACAGGATTGCATATATTTAAAGACTATTCAACAACACCTTGCGGTTGACTTGCCTTTATTTGGACAATGCTTTGGCAATTTTTCTGTTTGGACCAAGAGTTGAAATAATTAATGAGCACCAAATTGGAGAATAAAATGGTTCCTTTGGTCCAAACAAAAACTAGAGCCTTTAAAACTAGATTAATGAAGTCATATTAGAATGAAATGATGGAGCAGGGTTCCGAATCTGTATAGTATGTTGAAGTGAAAGGTCCAAAGGCTTCTTTTTTATTTTTTTAAAGTCCAAAGGCTTTGTTTATTTGTTGCAAGGTCCAAAGATTTAAACTGGATTCTAATCTACATATATTTATATAAAATCTAAAATATATATAGTTATTAAAAAATAATCTTCTCCTGAGGCTCTGCTATTTGTCAAATTTGGAGCTTCCATCATATTATCTATATGGTTAAAAAATAATCTTCTCTTGAGGCTTTGCTATTTGTCAAATTTGTTGCATTAATCATTTAAAATGAGGACTTAATAAAAAATTAAATTATAAATAATAAATTTACTCTATTTCTTATTAAGTGTTAGTTCAGTTAGATTTTACATTTTTAATTTTGTGACATGTGCGGCTTCCATTTAAAACTACTTCAAGCAACATTTAAAGCTAACTTTTAGTCCATCAAAAACAAATTTAACCCGTTCTATTTGACCCGAAAAATACTTAATCCGAACCCAATTTTTTTTACCCGAAACAAAAATGGGTTGACCCATGACCCGACCTGTGTTTTTTGCGGGTCAACCCTACCCAACCTGTGACCTAACCCTAACTTGAACCATTTAAAAAAAAAAAAGTTGTTTGGTTAAAAAATAATAAAATTAAGACAATATTGGTTTAATTGTTTGTTGTGAGTTTTAAGGAAACAATTAAGACATTTATGTAACTACATACAAATTAATTGAAAGATGAATGGTTGAGCATTCTGTAATGAGTAAAGAGTTTTAGATATCAAATAGCAAAGTATATGCCAAGATAATCTAATTACAATAGAGTTAAAAACATAAATCTAAAATTGTAGACATGTATGAGAAACATTCACAAGTGTGAGAATAGTGAAGTCAAAGTATCAAACTAGCATAAATTATGAATGCTTAGACCTATTTTTTAACAATTTATATCCAAAATAAACTGTTTTTCAAAATAAATTATGATATTTCCTAGAGTGTGTGTTGCTTAACAATGATATGATATTCATAAAAGAGACTATGTATAAATAAGTAAATAATCAAACTTTAATGTATATCTCAAAATGAAATAGTGTCAACCACAATTGATAATAGATAATAAATTTTCCAAATCGTAAATTTCTTATATATTTTTATTCTTTATCAAATGAGTTATCCAATAAGTCATTTGTAATTTTGTTTTATTTTTCGAGATGTTGATATTGTGTAGAAATAAAATTTGTGTATTTTTTTTTTATGGGAAAAACTTGTATATTTGTTTTACTTATCTTTGTATTATTTTGACTTAGATAACAATGTTAGGATTTGTATAATTTTAAAATTAGTTAATAAGTTTAACTGAGTTCATTCTTAATATAAGTGGTAAATTCAAAATAATATATTTTACGTCAAGTAATTTGTTGTATGACTTTCCAAATGACAAATACATGTTGTTTTCTTTATATATATTAAAAAAAAAAATTCATGTGAAAAATACAAGTCAATCGACTCGGCCTAAAACCCGAACCCCTTTTTAACCTGCTTAAAATAACCTGTTTTTTACCCGCAATCCGTTTGACCCAACCCGATCCGCCCGTTTTGCCATGTCTATTTGTGACCTTGCTTGTCACATCAGATGGTAAGTCAAGATCACAAATGATTGTGTCTAGGTAAAATATGATTGTAGGCTTTGTAAGTTTTTTCCCTTCATTTTCTTACACTTCGGTCATACAGTAGGACTAATCACAGTTGATTGAAACTTTGTCACGTTTAATGGCAACGATGCTACACCATTCCCTCCCCACCCACCCCGCGCCCCCCTCTCAAATTCTTGATTTCGAGGAAGGAAAAAAAAAAAAAAAAAAACCTAATTTGAACCAAAAATTGTATAAGCACCAAACATGGTCAATTGCCTCAATTCGATAAAGATTGGTAAAATTAGGCTAAACCCCAAAGTTTTACTACAAAATATGAAATTTAACCCAAGTTCAGCAAAAATATTTGATTGTTTGATCGAAGTGAACATTTGACCTACACGTATTTATTTCATATCACAAAAATACATATAATTTCACAACTTGCAAATTGATTTCGCTTTGAGTGTTGGAAAGTTTGACTAAATTTTAGCCACATTTGGTAAAACAACATCAAAATCGCTCATCAGGATCGTTGGAAAGCTTGTGTGACAAGCTTCGTTTCAAGAGGTCACGTACAAGAAAATTATAAAGAATGTGCCCGAAATAATGAAAATAAAACATTAGAACATATGCATGTGGGCATGTTCTCGTGATCAAAGCTCAACAAAAAAAATTGTGTTTCAAGCTTTCCAAAGACACCTCGTTTGCTCAATTTAAAGCTCGAGAATGCATTAAAATGCTTGCCCCAAAATGGAAAGTTCTTAAGCTGGAAAAGTGATTCGAGATACTTAGGAATGTTTGGTAGAGAAGTTTGAGTAATGTTGTTTGAGTGTTTTTGATATATGTATGGGTGAAAAAGTGTGTAAGAGTGTTTGAAATGCTCAAAAAGCTGCTCAAAATAATGCAGAAAATTCAAAACAAATTCACGTGTAAAATGTGAGTATGTAACAAAATAAATTATTGTGTTTATGAAATTTAAACAAAGCTGATTTATATTTTAGTATTTTTATAAAGCCATATACAAGAAAACATTTATAATGTGTTTTATATTTAAAATATATAAAACAATGTGATTATCATTATTTGAGTTTCATACTATAAAGAAGACTTTTTCCCCCCATTTGGTAAAAATACGTTTATATATACAGGCATATATGTATCTATGTTACGTATATCTACAATGATATTTCCTTTTCAACTCAGTCACCAAGTATTTAATGATTGATTTGGGTAAATTCAAATTGTTTGCGTATTGCGTATTGCGTATTGCGTATTGGTAGGTAGGTTATATGTATGTAAATATTCGTAGCTTACAACCATGTAACTAAATATTCGTACGTAGTTTACATCGTCATTAGTGAGTAGTGACCGACAAATACAATTACTCTTTTTTTCCATATGAACCCAAAATACAATAACTTAATTGCTTTATAATTAAATTTTTGTAGCATAAATTACATTCTAAACTTGGTGGAAAAGAAAACCTTCTCCCCAAAATAAAACAAGTCCCCTATAAAAGGAGAATAGGGCACCACATTGTGCTCGATCATATATCGACATGGCAAAACCTACTGTCTTCTTCTTCTTTCTTGTCCTCCTTGTGATCAACTACGGTAATTATATTAATATTTTCTAGGGGTGTCAAATGGGTGGGTTTGGGGTGGGGATAATTGAGTTGGGTATATAATACCCATTTACCCATTAAAACTCATTTAACTAATTTTTTCTAACCCAAACCCAACCCAACCCAACCCAATTCTAATGGGTAAACCCCAACCCACCCAATTATCAAAATTACCAAAATGCCCTCAACATAGTAACAGCACAAAGACAGGAAAATGGAGGAATGCCCACCGTTTGGTTGCCGAGAAAATTTAGAAAAATAAGGAAATGAATTTTGAAAATTGGATTCCAGTTATTTACAAACCGAAAACCAACACACACAAAAAAAATAAAAAAAAAATAAAAAAAAGCTTTCTCCTCCTCCAACGAAACCCTCAAGCTCATCATCCACCCTAACCCAGCCCGAACCCGAATCTATGGCATCGCGTGTCGAGTCAAGTACCTTGTAGACTCGCCGGAGAACATTTGGGGATGCCATGACGAGTCCACGTTCATCGAGTCCGCCGAGTCCATGTTCTTCGAATTTTCCTATGCTTCACCATCAATGGCAGATTATCGAGAGCTTCAAGGTTTGAATCTCACAGCGGAGCCACGAGCGGTTGCTGGAGCAAGAGCTTTCGATTTTGGCTTACGCCGATGCGTTGGCTGGCGTCGCCGTCATCGACGAGATTCACCCCAACCAGGTTCTTCCTGTCAATCATCCAATTGTTTCCCGCTTCGATTCCATCTTGAATTTCTCTCAAGGTTTGGAAAATGCTTCCTTCGATGCTTCGAATTGCTAGAAATGGACTCTGGTGAGCTCTCTTTTGCTTTTGTTTAAGATATTAACGAAATTGGAATGTGTTTGGTTGCCAAGAAAGTTAGGGAAACATAAATAAGAAAATTAGAGTCTAATTTTGTCTGAGGGCTGGTTTTTTTTTTTTTTTTAATTAATATATGAGTGGAGTTGGGTTAAATTTGGGTATATTGTTTTTCGATTAAATAGGGTTCAATGGGTTTTTAGTTAAAACCCAATAATCATTGGGTCTAATTGAATTAATGCCCATTTAACCCAACTAATAATTAGGTGGGTTTGGGTTCAATTAGAATGGGTGAGTTTGGGTGGACAAATGGGTTTGAGTGGACAAATGGGTTTGAGCTTAGTTTGCCGCCCCTACTATTTTCTTACTAATTTCTCTTTTATAAGTGTTTTACTTGATTTGCTCTGAAATTCCATAAGAGTGCTACGTTGTTGGTGGAGCTTTTGTGACTTTAGTGTCATTATCTCTTCTCCACCAATGAGAATTTTGATTCAAATGACTCTTCTCTCTCTCTTGTTGTAAGTCAAAAAAAAAAAAGTTTTTAGTAGCTAATGTCCTAATTATGTAGTTACAATATGAATATTTGTACCTTAATTAGGTTAAATTTTTGTTTCGTTATAAATATTAATTCTTGTTTTGGTATGATAGCGCAAAACTCATGCAGGAGAATGTTAAAGAAATTAAAAAAACCTCTTTGGTTTTTACTTGTAACATTAGTTTGTAATTATTTGACTATAACTAGTCGATTTAGGATAATTATTAGATATTTTCAAAGTAACATAAATACGTACTTCTTCCTCAAAATGATTTCTCTATTTGAAGTATTGAACTCACAAGAACTATACATACCTTTGATTTAGATTCAACTTTGTCATAGACTTGTACAAAAATTCAAACCTAATAGAGAAATTAACAACGTGATTTTAATGATAAATTTCTTTATTAGAAATATAGTGGTTAATGGCTGTTGTGTTTGTTCAGGTGAGAAAGTTATACCCATGGTCGAAGCAGCAGAGTGTCGTACTGCTTGGCCTTGCACAACTAGGCTCCGTTGCGGCGTTAATTGCACAAAACGACACAATGGAATAGGAGACTGTACTGTTTTCCCATCACCTGGAATTCCTAGTCAGTGTGTTTGTGACTGGACTGCATCGATTTGTCCTCCTAATTGATTCACTTGGCAATATGTACTACATTACAATAATGGCCACAACAACTTCTACATTAGAATAATGTGGATCAACATGATATTTTATATTTCTCTATTATATAAAATTATTATTCAAAATAGACATTTGAGAGATTTTTGTATTTTATTCATTTATATTTCTAATTGGATCGATGAAAGAATAAAACTACAAAAATTAGCTTTCACTTCTAACATTTGTCCATAATTGTGGTAAATTTCGCTAACCAACTTAGCTCTTCTACGTTCTCTTCTCATAACCACCATTTTGAAATGTCATTCATCATTAGAAACCCATACAATATTATATTGTATGTTCTTTTCTTTTTGTGAAGATCTTTGGGCTGCAAATTTCTTCGAGTCATGAATATAGTTCAATTTAATTTTAAGGGTCTTTTGTTGCTAAATAATAACTTTTCAAGAATTATATAACTAAAAAGTCACTTTAGCAAGTTATTTAGATATGTACCCTCTTTTTTAAACTCAATTTTGACTACTTCAGGAACATTTCGCAAATCTGCCTACTTTAGGAACATTTAAAGTTGCTTCAAGTCTTCTTCTCTTTCTTTCTTTTTTTTTAAATCCCCTATAAAGGGAGAATAGAGCACTACATTGTGGTCATGCATGTATCAAAGATTGCAAAACTTCTTGTCCTTTGCTTCTTTCATACAAGTATGTAACAAAACATTTCCCTCTTACTAATATATCTTTTTTAGATGTTTTACATGATTTGCTTTTTAATTCAATACATTAATTTTCAACTTTGGTAGAAAAGAAACTTACTAAAAAAAAATCCCATATAAAGGAGAATAGAGCACCACATTGTGGTTATGTGTCAAAGATAGCAAAACTTCCTATCTTACTAATATTTCTTACAAATATCTCTTTTTTAGATGTTTTACTTAATTTTCTTTTTAATTCCATATGTTAAGTTCAAATCTTGGTAGGAAAGAAGCTTATTCCAAAAAAAAAAAATCTCCTATAACATGAGAATAAAGCACCACATTGTGGTCATATGTTAAAGATGTCAAAATTTCCTGAATTTTGATTCTTTCCTTTTTTTTTTTTTTTTTTTTTACTATTTTCTCTTTTATAGGTGTTTTACTTGATTTGCTTTTTAAGTCCATCAGTGTCAATGTCCGTAAAATATGAAACTATCACATTTTAGACAACCAACCCAAAAAATTACCCACATCAAGTCATGCAAATTTGTGTAAAAATACATTGCTACTATAGTCACGGTTTAAATTTATATGGCAATATTCATTTTGCATTTTGTTTTGTATTCTTTCATTATGTATCCCGAGAAAGAAAAAATAGAGTAAATAGTGGTTGTTCTATATCAAGAAAGTGAAACAATTAAAAATATCAAGAAAATTTGATATTTTAATAAAATGTTGTGTAAAATAAATAAAATTGATGTGGGATGATTAGAAAAGTGAATATATAAAATAGAAAACAAATGAGGTTCTTAATTCTTATGTTAAAATAGACATAAAATTTTGCACGAACTAACATGAATGTTATAAAAAGGGCTGCGCTGTTGAGCATGCTTTTGAGATTTAGTGTTGATAATTTTTTGTAGCATACTTTTTGGTTGTCTAAATATAGGAGGAAATTTCTCATTTGTGCATAAGAATTTTTATTAACATGTGGTTTTTTGAGATCAACATACAAGCATTCATCTCTCCTCCCGTTCTGATTAATTTCATTAGAGTATTTAGGCGGTGGATATTATGTGTTTTGTTCTTGCAAGAAACTCTACCATTCAAGTCTCAATGATGTTTAATTTATGAGAGACTTTTGACATTTTTTTTTAACATATAGCATCACTAAAAAAAACAAAAAACAAATAAAACAAGTATCAATTTTCTACAAACCAATAGAAATTGACGTGAAAATATATAAGATCAGTTCCACAATAAAAAATATTAAAGAAATTTCTTAATTATTTTTTTGTAGTAATTTTAAATGTCAAACAATGATTTGTAAAATCCCCATAGAAGGAGCAAAGAGCACTACATTGTGCTCATGTATCAAAGATCGCAAAACTTCTTGTCTTTTGCTTCTTTCAAACTAGTATGCAGCAAAACATTTCTCTCTTACTAATATCTCTTTTTTAGATGTCTTACTTGATTTACTTTTTAAATCAATACATTAATTTCCAATCTTGGTAGAAAAGAAACTTACTATAAAAAATCCCCTATAAAAGGAGAATAGAGCACCACATTGTAGTCATGTGTCAAAGATAGCAAAACTTCCTGTCTTTTGCTTATTTCTTGATTTCTTACTAATATCTCTTTTTTTAGATGTTTTACTTAATTTGCTTTTTAATTCCATACATTAAGTTCAAATCTTGGTAGGAAAGAAACTTATTCCCAAAAAACAAATCTCCTATGAAAGGAGAATAAAGCACAACATTGTGGTCATATACCAAAGATGGTAAAACTTCCTGTATTTTGCTTCAATCATATTTTTTTTACTTTCTTCTCTTTGCTAGGTGTTTTACATGATTTGCTTTTTAGGTCCATAAGTTTACAAGTGTCAACATCTGTAAAATAGAAAAACATTTTAGCCAACCGAACCAAGAATTACCCACATCAAGTCATGCAAATATGTGTAAAAATACAATGTTACTATAGTAACGCTTTAAATTTATATGGCACTATTCATTTTGCATTTTGTTTTGTATTATTTCATTATGTATCTCGAGGAAGAAGAAAGAGAGTGAATAGTGATTGTTGTATAAAAAGAAAGAGAACAATTAAAATCATCAAGAAAATTTGATATTTTAATAAAATGTTGTGTAGACATAAAGTGAGTATGTAAAATAGGGAAAAATGTGGTTCTTAATTTATGCTAAAATGGACATAAAATTTTGCACGAACTAATACGAATGCTCTACGTTGTTGGACGAGTTTTTGAGATTAAGTGTTGATAATTTTTTCTAGCATACTTTTTGGTTGCCTAAATAAAGGAGGAAATTGCTCATTTGTGCATAAGAATTTTTATTAACAGTGAGATCAACATACAAACATACATCTCTCCACCAGTTCTAATTAATTTCATTAGAGTACTTAGGTGGCGGATATTATATGTTTTGTTCTTGCAAGAAACTCTGCCATTCAAGTCTTAAAAATGTTTAATTTATGAGAGGCTTTTAACTTCTTTTTTTGAACATATAGCATCACCAAAAAAATAAATAAAACAAGTATCAATTTTCTACAAAACAATAGAAATTGACGTGACAATATATAAGATCAGTTCCCCAATAAAAAAATTAATTTTTTTTTTTTTTGTAATGGTTTTAAATATCACACAATGTTTTGTAAAAGATACTTATTTTGGGCACAATAACTTCGTAATTATAGCTATCTTTTATTTTTATTTGAAATATTAAATATAAAACTTGATAGTTATTAATACATATTTATAATGATTGTATTTGTATATTAAACTATATATTTGATAATTTATTTGGGGTTTTAACTTAAAATAAATTCTTGTTTGTCTTTTATTTTTGATTTATGAAATATTAAATAAGAATCATGATAATTATTCATAAACATTTATTATGATTGTATTTGTAAATAAACGATCTATTTGATAATTTATTTGGGGGTCTAAATATAAAATTGAAGCATGGCTGCCTATTATTTATTGTCATCATTTGAATTTATACAAGACAGACATAAAAAGTAAATCAAGATAAATTCTAACTTCATCTAATCTATCAATAAAAATAATCCTAATCCATACTTATCTAACTAATCCTAATCAAAACGAATTTATTTTTTTAAATAAAATATACCTTTACCATTATTCATCCAACACTAATTAAAATAAAGTAGGCATGTAAACAAATTCCCCTTTAAAAAGAGAACAGGCAACACATTGGTGCCATATATCAAAGATGGCCAAACTTTCTATCCTTTGCTTCTTTCTTGTCTTCCTTGTGATCAACTGCGGTAATCATATCAATATTTTTTTTTTTATTCCTATCTCTTTAAGGAGAATTTGGATTCTTATTCCTCCTCTTTCATTTGCCGTACAAAAAAAAAAAACACTAGATTGTTATTGGCTAATGTCCTTATTATATAGTTACAATAGGAATATTTGTACCTTAAGTTAAAATGGTTTTTTCTTTTTGAATCTCACTTGATATTCTGTGTTTGATTCTCGATTATGTATGATAGCACAATAATTTTTGCAAGTGGATGTTTAAGAAAAAAAGCTAGAAATTTTTTTGGTTTTCATTCGTAATATAAGTGTGTAAATATTTGAGTAATAACTAGTCGATTTATGGTGCGATTTAATAGTTGTCGAATCAGAAAACATGGTTTCTCAATTTGAAGTTTCGAACCCACTTATCAGATTACTTTACGTGCCCTTGATTTAAAATTTTTTTTCCATTCTAAAGAAATAAGAATCATGGACTACCAAAAAAAAAAAAAAATTCTTTGCAATTGACTTGTACGAAAATTCACGCTTGAGAAACTGTAAATATCCATCAAAAACCTTGTATCTCAACCAGCACCTTTATATATTTTCAAGGAGATATTCATAATTTAAATTATTTATTATTAAAAAAAAAAGCCACACAGACAAAATATTCAAGTGATTTTGAGGATTATTTTATTGTTATTATAAATGGACTATTTCATATTATTTACGCATAGTTTTTTTGGGCTAATTTTGTATTATATAGCGATTAATTAGTGGCTGTTGTGTTTGTTCAGGTGAGAAAGTTATACCCACGGTCGAAGCAGCAGAGTGTCGTACTGCTTGGCCTTGCAAGACTAGGCTCAAATGCGGCACCGAATGCACTAAACGACATAAAGGAATAGGAGATTGTACTGTTTTCCCTCCACCTGGAATTCCTAGTCAGTGTGTTTGTGACTGGGTTGCCCCGATTTGTCCTCCTAATTGATTCTCTGGCCAACATGTACTGATGTACTACGTTAAAATAATGTGGGTCAACATAATATTTTATGTTTCTCTATATATTGTCAAAAATAAATTATTCAAATTAGGCGTTTGAGAGATTCTTCGTATTTTATTCATTTATATTTCTATATGGATGATAGAATAAAACTACAATAGTTAGCTTGCTCTTCAAACATTTGTCCATAATTGTGGTAAATTTAGCGCTTCTATGTTCTCCTCTCATAACCACCACCATTTCGAAATGCCATTCACCATTAAAAACCCACAAAATATTATATTGTATGTTCTCTTCCTATCGCAAAGGTCTTTGGTCTACAAAGTTCATGAGTCATGGATATAGTTCAACATGATTTCATGGGCCTCTTTAGCTAAATAAAAACTTTTCCAGAATTATATAATTGAAAAGTCACTTTAGCATGTTATTTAGTTAAGTAGCCTTTTTTTAGAGCTTGTTTTTTGCTCGAGTAAATAGATTTGTTCAGGAGAAAAACATTTTAGTCATTGTTTTATTATATATATAAGGAAATAATAAGTTAATTGAGAACTCGTAAATAAACTCAAGTTTATTCTACAAGAAAATAAACTAAATCTGAACATATGATCTTATTTGGTGATGTGCTCAAACTCAGCTTATGGTTGAAATAAAATTAATTAAACAAATCTGAACTTTTAATTCTTGGTATGCTATGTTATCATAAAACTTATGTAGGAGAATGTTTACAAAAAAAAAAAAAGACTACAAAACTCCTTGGTTTTTACTTGTAACATTAGTTGGTAATTGTTTGACTAACATGTACATTTATGGTGCGATTTAATAGTTGTTGAATGAGAAAACATGGTTTCTCTACTTGGGAGTATTGAACCCACAATAACTATACTTACCTTTTATTTAGATTCTACTCTGTTATAGACTTGTACAAAATTCATGCCTAATACAGAAAATTACCAACTTGATTGTTTGGATTTTTGGTGCTTATCCTGTTTTCTATAATAAGGAGGTTAATGGTTGTTGTATCTATTCGGGTGAAAAGATGATACCAGTGGTTCAAGCAGCAGAGTGCCACGATGTTTGGCCTTGCAAGACTATCCATTTTCTGGATTATCAATGTTTGATTGCCTCAGGCTGGTAAATGTTCCCCAAATGTTGTAAATGGGAGTGAAGAAGATCTCCCAATTGTCAAGACAAACCAAGGAGAGATTGTGATGGTTGAGACGTATAGTTGTGTTGGTTGCATCATGCGTTTATTTTCAGCCAAATAAATGAGGGAAAATGTTAATTATGTGTTGCAAATTTTTCAAAAAAATACTTATAAATTGGCGTAACAACAAATTCGATTGATGTTAATTTTAACAACCTAATAAATAAATGTCTAAATTACTATAATGTTGTGGGTGATGGAATGTTGCTACGTAGCATATATAGGTCAGGCATGGAAACACATCAGCAAGAGGGTGGTAGCAAGAAAAAGTGATAGGAGGGAAGGGTTAAGAGTGGACAAATGGGGGAAGAGGATAGCTCTCGATGGTGGGAATCAGTGTGAGAATACTAGTGAAGGTGGGAGTGTGTGTGAGAGAGAGACTTTGAGCCTCTGTGGATCAAGTGTGGCAGACTTGTGCTTATTTAATTTTAATTTAGTAACATAACTTCTTCGTTTTAATTTATTAAAACTAAACATCTTCTTTTTTATTAATTTTTTGTAAGGTAAAAAATTTGTGATATAAAGGTTTTAAATTTTGGTTTGTATAATGTTTGGAATGTGAGTAAAAGAGGTTCGTAATGTTAGGAATGTGAGTAAAATAAGACAGGCTGCAATTGATGAAATTTGTGTTTCAATGGTGATTGGCTTATTGGTTTGAACCACCTAAGGATCAAAGATGCTCTCCATTTAGGGCTATAAATGAGCCAAGTTTTGTTGAGTAGTGTGTGTTTGAGCTTGGCTCGTCAATAAAAATCAAATACTCAAACTTAGCTTGAGCTTAAGACAAGCCTAAAAACAATGTTTGAACTCGAGCTTATGAGAGTACCAAAAAGCTTGAGCTCGGTTTGGCTTAACTTGATTAATTAGTCAAGCCAAGCTTAAGCTTAATATCAAGCTTAAACTCGAGCTCAAGTCAAGCTTTTTAGCTTTGGATCCAAAAAAATTTGCATCATCAAATGCTTATATTACCAAAAATCAAGTAAACAATATATATATATATATATATATATATATAAAATAATATATTCATTTTATCATGCTTCTAACACTCGTGATTAGAAATTGTCTAAATTACAACTTTACATAATTAAATCCATCCATCATCATTCATTGTCTATAGCTTAAGTAATTGTTCAAAAAACAATTTTTACATCCACATTTGTCATTCATGCAATTATAATCTTCACAAATCTAAATAAATTAATATTCCAAAACATATATGAATAAACAAGTTATAAATTAATATTCCAAAACATATGTGTAATGTCATAATAATGAATTTATTTAGTAAACATATATCAAGCTATAAACAAGCCTAAGCTTGGCATGTTTTGTATCGAGCCTTATTGTTTACAAGCTTGTTCACGAACAATTTTTTTTGCTTGAGCTCGGCTTGTTTATCAAACAAACCTAAAACCAAGGCTCAAGCTTGGCTTATTTGTAAACAAACGAACATGAACAAGCTTTTTATCGAGCCAAGTTCGAGTTGTTCATGAATAGCTTGGTTCTTTTACAGCCCTATCTCCATTAGTACATCCTGCAAAAGCACTTCTCTTTGTTAACATTTAAAAAAAAAAAAAATAGAGTGCTGTATATATAATCATGAATTAGTCCACAATATAGAGTGTGAATGCATGCATATGCACATATTTAAGGAAACAAGTGATAGGATTATGGGAAGTTATTTATAAATCATGCTTAGCGAAAGACCAACAAGCAAAACCAGAAGTGTATCATTAATCAAAAGTAGGTGGTGATTCTCTGATGTAATTACACAGAGACCTTATATTATAGTTTCAGGTTTAGTGCTAAAGGAGGAATATGGTTGGCCCCTTTTAGAAGCATGGGCTTGAAGTTTGAAATATAAAGAAATAATGTGATTAGAATTAAATTGCATAAACTTATCATTTATAGAAATTAAAAGAGGTACAACCATCTTCACTTGTGCCAGAGAGAGAGCTACAGGAGAGAAATGACAACAATACCATTTTCCTTGTATTGTTAGCCTAATATTAGATCTTTAAGCAGATATATTAGGAACCATCCCATTAAGGTGAGAATTAACAATAGAAAAATGCACAGCTTTTCGATTAAGCCCATAAGTTGAAATGAGTGAATATTGCCATCAAATAAACATGGGGTCAAGATCTTGGCCATTGTGCAATTACTCTTCCTAACGTGTAAACTTGCATCTCTACTTAATTTTGCATTATGCGTACCTACAAATCAAAATTAAGCCACCACTGCCAAACAAAAAAAATTAAATCTTGCATGCATTTAAGTTTCAAACAGAATACTTTTGCGCGCACACGAAATTAACTAGAGATCCAAACAATAGGCATGGCAACTTAAATAATTAATATAACATATAAAGCCACTCTTTAACCCAAAAGGCCTAAGTCCAATGGATATGTGCTCAATTATATTATATTAACCACTCATTCTTTTTATCTTTATTCAATGTGAGACTTCACTCATAAGTGTAACCCAACACTTAACAAGGAAATTAAGTATATAATGATGTTTATAATGAAAATTCAAAGGCAACTTTTTTTTTTTTTGAGAAGGAAAACCCGATAATATTAATAGAACAAGGCTGAAGAATCAGCTAATACAAAATGGGAAATGTCTGTTGGATAGGAATCCAACCAAACTGAAATAGGAAAACACAGTCTAGCTCTCTGAGCCAGAGCATGAGCAATGGAGTTGCCCTGCCTGCAGACATGAGAGACCGAACTACTCACAAAGGTGTTTACAATGCAGAGAAAATCACGGATAAGATGGCCACCTGGAGCGAAGTCCTAGCCACCCCATTGAAGGGCCTTCATTACCTGCTCCGAATCTCCTTCAAAAGTCACCTTATCAAGGCCCAGGTCTTCTGAAAAGAGAGCAGCCCTTCTAGCAGCCAGCAGCTCTAAAACTTCCACAGACAGAGGTTTTTTAATCTTTTCTGCCAGAGCAGCCATAACCTCGCCAACGGAATTTCACACAACCACCCCAATCCCCGCTTCATTAGATTCATTAAACATCGCACCATCAAAGTTTATTTTCCAACCGTCATTAACCACTCATTCTTTTCATCTTTATTCAATGTGAGACTTCACTCATAAGTGTAACCCAACACTTAACAAGGAAATTAAGTATATAATGATGTTTATAATGAAAATTCAAAGGCAACTTGATTTGTCAATTAATAGTGAAAATGAAGATTCTTTAGGAAAAGGAAAGCTTATCAAATAGAGGTCCTATTGTATAGCTTTGGTGTCTATGAATTACCGAGAAAGCCATAAATTCTCTGTTTTTGGCACTCTGATGAGGACAGCATTCCATCTTAATCAATCAAGCTGATATCTTTCACCATAATTGTATTCCTATTGAGAGCTTCTACTTCTAGGAGTACTGGAAGAAAAATAGTTTTGATAAAATGAAGAGGAAACTAAATTTGCAGGATTGAGTTGCAATGGATGAATTTATAAAGAGATTCAAAAACAAATTGACTTCATATAGAGGTGACCCTGGAAGCATAATGTAACTGACAGGAATAGGTGATGACACATGCCAAAGACATTTCTATAATGTAAACATAGAGATAACACGTGACTGAATCCGGTCTACGGTGTCAATCATCAGTTCAAAACAGCCCTGCAAGCTGCATGTAACCAACAGACTTAGGTGATAACACCTGCCTAAGACATGTCTGTAACGCTAGTCATAGAGATAAACGCGTGCCTGAGTCCAGTTGGTTGTCAATCACTGGCTCTCAGCCTATGCTAGCTATCCATCATTAAGAATGTAACGCAAAATTTATCAAATGGTGGCCAAAACTTATGCGTTACAATGACAAATGGGGAAGTTGCAATCAATTCATTCATGCATATTTTATTTGTCATTTTATTAATATATTTTACCATGAAATTAGAATAGCATCACTTAAAAATGTCTACATTTTCAATCATATTCTGTTATTTAAAACTAAATGTAGTATCATCATTAAGTTAGAATTCATTGGCTTGAGAAATATAAATCTATGTGGAAACCTAAACCAGAGAGAGGGAGATTACAATCCTTGCAATGGTGTTAAAAGTCAGCAAAGGATTTAATAGTTCAAAATTTGGATCAAAAGTTTTGGATATCCTAAAAATGCAATGAAGCATTAAAAAAAGGAGTTATGTCAATCAAGAATGTTGGTATACGAAGTAGAACATAATCAGTCTCTTAAATATCAGAGTACATAGAATGTAAAAGCATCCAAACTCTACTACTGATCAAGAGTTTTGGATATCCTAAAAATGCAATGAAGCATTAAAAGATATTAGTTATGTCAATCAAGAATGTTGGTATAAGAAGTTGCACATCAGTCTCTTGAATATAAGAGTATACAGAATGTTAAAGCATCCAAACTCTACTACTATGAACTAAGTTGAGAATCAATCTTATGTCCCAAGATTTAAGTGTTTTGTGAATTCCATCAGAGCGTGAAAGGATCTTTTTTGCTGGAAGGTTTGAAAGACATATTAGTGAATCAACAGGACACCACTCCGAGAGTCCAAGTATAGGTTTAATTAAAAAAGCAAAATGATTTATATAAGTTCTCATGAAGGAGAAAATAGATTCAATTTTTTCTTTATGGGAAACAATAACATTGTCCTTCATTAATAAGGAACTATTTAATTGCCCTTTCAAATGAAAATTGAATCAACACCAGCTTATTTCTTTTATAAAGAAAAACTTGCTTAGTTGTTCATCAATCTGCCCTAGCTTTAAAAGAAGAGCTCATGAATCATGATGCATTAGTTCTCCAAGATTTAGCACTATGGTAGAAATTGGTCACGTAGACCGGTTTGAGGATCTTTTTATAAAGGGTTGCAAGATAAAAATTTGAGATGTTAAGGCTGTTTGAATAGTTTGAGTGTTGAATTTAGGAACGTCTAAAACAGATTAGATCACATATATGTCAAGGAGAAGAAAAAAATATGGCAATGATCATGTTGTCATTGACTTACTCGAAGCAGAAGAAAGCAACCAAAACATATATTCCTGCAATACTTAATTAAGCTTAGTATTCTGAGTTCCGTGTCTATTCACTCATGAAAATGAGAACTTTTGAATAAAGACATTGGACTCAGATTTGTATTCACAATATGTTACAAATCAAAACCAAGTTTCAGAGTGACCAACCTGACCAAACCATATAACGCAGAGCTGTTTTATGAATGTTGAGGCAGGCCTACCTGAATATCTACTTACAGCAGTCCCTTCTAACACCTTCATACAAACATAAGTAATAAAACCTTGAAATATTTTTTATTGGATGAATCAAAATTATATTCACTCAAAATATATTTTACTGGATGAATCAAAATTATATTCAATCCAAAAGTGATACATATAAAGAGTATTCCATTGAAAACACAACACTTGCAGCTACAAAAAAAAAATATCAATCAATAATCATCAAAAAAAAAAAAAAAAAAGATTGATGGAGATTAAAAGTGTGCGTTTTTAGATCCTTTAACATAAGTTAATTAACCTAGTTATTTAGCCAAGTGATTACTTAGATAAATTATTCAGATCTAGGTTAACACAACAAAATCATATCATGTAAATAATGTGGAAATATAAAGAACACACAATATGATAACCCACGAAAACCAAACTAGTAAAAAACCAGGGGAGGATTTAACTTAACTATCCTCAAGGTAAAATAGATCCACTATAAAATAATTGAAGTTTTTACAATAGAACTTAGACCACTAACATCCTATTACTACCTAGAGTAGAAAACTTACTACCACAACCACATGACAGCTTCAAGTCTATGGACTACTTCTTTCTTTAATCCACTGCAACCACAAGTTCTCCTACTTGTGACTTTGAGACTCCACTCAAAGGTTTCAGGTCTTCTTTAAGTTCTTTATGCAGCAACTAAAGCGATCACCAAGTTTTTGACATGAATCTTGATCTTGATAACCCTAAGTGTGCATGAAGGTAAACACCTCTAGATCTCACAAAAGATTCAACACACAACACATCAATGAGCTCTAAAATGTAACTAGGGTTTTTCCTTTTATACTTAGAGTAAAACATAAAACCCTACATGTCAAACCGGGCTTGGGCCGAACTGGAAATTCTGCAAAAAAATAAATCTGCACATGGTTCGATCGATCGAGTCTAATTTTTGATTGATCAAGCCTTGCAGATTTAATCCAATAAATTTTGCAATCACTCGATTCCAATTTTACACATAAACACACTTTGAGCAAGCCTAAACCTAGACTCTATGTTTTGATCATGGTTTGCCAACATATTACAAATTGAACTTCTAATACATTTAGTTCCTAAAGTCTTAGAACCTACAAAGTGTAGAAAACATAAAATCTTTCGTCTTTTATGATTGAGCTCGTTATGTAACTTTGCAACAGAAACCATGCTAGTGTGTGAAAACATGCTACAAAAACCAAATTTAGGGGTCACACCAGCTGAAAAATATTTGTCACTAAACTCTGAACTACATGTTAGAGAAGAACTTGTACATGCACACCATCAGCATTTCTTGTTTATGGCATGCGCATACACGTAAGAGTTATGTCAATCAAGGTAATGGTATATGAAGTAGCACATTATCAGACTCTTAAATTTTAGACTACACAAAATGTTTAAGCATCCAAACTCTACTACTAGTGAGCAAAGTTTAACTCAATCTGATGTAACAAGATTTAAGTGTTTTTGTGAGTTACACCACAGTGTGAAAGGGCTTCTTTCTTTTTTTCTGGAAATTTTAAATGGTATGTTGGTTGATCAAAAGGACACCATTCCAAGTTTAGAACTTCAGGTCCCATTGTTTCATTTAGGTGGAATGTAGACCAGCTTGAGGATCATTTTATAAGGGTTTTGGAATTAAAATTTGAGCATCATAAGGCTGTTTGAATAGTTTTGAGTGTTCAATTTAGGAACATCTAAAATAAATCTGTTCACATAGATCTCAAGGATAAGGAACAAAAAGATGACAAAGAAACGTTGACAAAACACATGCACAAAAGCGCACACATATTAAACATTTATCATTCATATTCGGAAGAGGTATTTTATCAAACAGTTGAACTGTAAATCAAAAGCATAATTTGTGCATAAAATCACTTGCAGTCTCTCAATGCCTAGAATTTTTAAGACTTGGCCCAATAGAATGCTTTGAACTTACTAGATATTGTATTTGTAGAGACCAATTAAAATTTAAAATCCACACTGTAAATACTCTTTCCCTAATCCAATTGTAAAAAATAAAAAATAAAAAATAAATAAATAAAAAAATTCACCTCTCAACAAGTTCTTTAATGAGGTGGGACTTGGCAGCAAAAATTTTTTTCCCCTCTTACAAAATTGGACCCAGATCCATTAATCCGCTTTTGAACCCAAAGAAACAATTATGTATATGGGTCTAGATTTAGACTCCAAGAAAAATGGGTCAAACTTGTACTCTACTCATTGAATTACTAGGTGATGGGTCGGGTTAGGTCAACAAGAGCATCAGATGGTTAATTTCTTTTTAGGTTGCGTTTGGGATAAGCTTATATTGGGCAGCTTCCTTTACTATGTAGCTTATTTTTGTTATTATTTATAGGTTTTATTATACTTTTTAGTACTATTCATATGTTTCATTGTAATATTTCAGTTAACTTTTAGTTTTATCTATAGTAGTTTCGGTAAAAAATTTTCAATTTTAGCTAAATAAGTTATTCCCAAATGTTGAAAAGAAAAATAAAGGAATTTTTTTTTCACTTTCCACTCTTTTTATTTTTATTTTTAAGCCTTCTTCTCTGCCTTACTGTGTCATTCAATTTACACTCTACATTCACTCACAGTCACACGTCACGATTTTCTGTTTTATTATTTTATTATTTTCTTAATTTATTCAAAGACGAGAGATTTTATTACTCTAAAAAGTTTGTGATTTAATGCTGATATTTAAAAACCCCCTCCCCCACCTCTTGTTATGAAATAAATTTTCTTTAAAAAAATATATATTTGCTCTATCTTTTTAAAAATAAAAATAAAAATTCTACCTCAAAACTATTCCATCACCATTTACTAGCATAAATGTTACAAATTACATATATTTAGAAATAAAACAAAACTTAGGTACAGTACTTAAATACTATTCCTTAAATTCTCCTCTTAAAATTCAACTATGTGACTTTTTTCTCATATGATGAAAATATATTTTTAACTAAGTACAGCTACATGATTGAATTTTAAGATGGGAACTTAATGAACAGTGCGTATCTAAATTTTTCCCTTAGAAATATACAAAAGATCACTTTGTGGATACCATTCATCAAAATTTTAAACAAACTCCTATACTCTCTAAATCTTACCTAGAATTAGATGTCTTAACCAAATCGGAAATCACCAATAGAAGTAGGTTATTATACAATAAATAGTCAATATTGGGACAATCAATTTACATCAAACATTCATAGAAGGATTACACGGTAAAATACTAAAAGTTAAAAGTTATAAAATGGGTTTGTGACAAAATAAGGACATCTGAGGAACTTAAGATGTCTCATTTTATAAATGATTTTGAGGATTAATTGATGTGATCCTATTAAAAAAAATTAAATTGATCTCCCTATGTAACATTTTTTATGATAATTCAAAAGGTACAACTATGGAGGACGAGAGATTTGAACACTAATTCTCCTTATAAAAGAAAACATGATATGTTATCGCGTGACAAGGCTCATCTTACCATGTAATTTTAAGTTCTCTTTAGAGCATTGTGGGGACGCAGGCCCAAATATATATATTGGGCCTTGGACCTTGTCCGAGGAGACACAATGGTCCGAGAATAGATCAATAGTGAAGAAGAAGTAAGACTTTGAACCTCACAAGCAAGCTATGACTATCAAGGCTGGGAAAGGTAGGCTGAGTAGGAGTGTCTCCTCAGCTAAACGAAGAAGGAGTCAAAAAGTATGTTCTGTCATCTAGAATGGCGTTCCAAGAAGTTCTATTAATAAGGATGTGTACTGCTAACGTACAGGACAAATGGGAGTCAAGGAATATCTAAGAAAAAGCTGTTATCACCGTATTGAATACTCTGCAGCTAACTCTCTAGCCACATTTATGTGGAGAAAACCCCTGAACAGTGCTACCTTGGTTGCCCTAACTCACAAAGGACCTATAAGGGTGTCCGATGGGACAAGCATTCAAGTAGTGGCTTGGACGATCAACAAGTGGAGGGCCAAGATCATTCAAAGGGAGATATATAATGTAAGAGACCTCTAAGGAAAGGGGATCGGGAAACAGAAAGAAAAAACAATGTAGCAATCAAGAACTGAACTTGTAATCAAACTTGAGAGAAATATATAAGAACTAATCTCCTCGGACTGTGCTAAGGACAGTTTTCTTTAGATTAAACTATTCTATCGGCATTTTCTTGTCATCTGAATCTACTTTGCTTGTTGTCTAATTCATTAAAACCCAATTTTCCAACCCACTCTCTACAAATTCATTGTATTGGGCTTTTTAGACCTGAATTCATTTACAACTTAGGCTAGGGACCCAAATTGTGCCCTTACAAGCACAATAAAAAAAAATTACAAAAAGTTATGATGAATAATCCAAGCCAATTTTTATTTTCAATAAAAATGGAAAAGATAATGGAATTGGTGTAATGATGCAAATTTTTCAGGAAGAATTTCTCTAATATGATTTGAATTAGTTCATCATTCAAGAAACCATATCTCTTTGTGTTTTCAACAAAGGTGTCCATGATTCAAATTCCCCCTCTAATTATTGAATATTACATGTGTGTGCGTAAAATAAAAATATAAAATATGAAATTGATTTTCAAACTTTTCGGTTTGGAATGGACCAAAAAGACCAAACTAGACTGAAATGGATTGAATGGGACGAACTGGACCAAATGGACCACATGAACCGAATAGGAACGAAATGGACCAAACTGGACCTGAATGGACTGAAATTGATTGAACAATATCTATATGTGGGCGACTCATGCATGGTGATAAAAGAGTATAGAACAAAGTTTATGAATTTCAAAATTTCAAGAGAGTGTCTAGTAAGGAAAAGCAATGTTGGTAGCTAGAGTCAACTTCTTTTACTCTAACAGTAAGAGGCACTTAGGGATTATGTAAATTTGAGGGTGGAGCAGCTGGAGCCCCATATCGTAAGTTTGTAGAAAAGAGTCCATAAAGCAAATGGGGAGTACATTGGGCACGGGGAGTTTTTTATGGAATGAGATATATTCGAGTAGTCCAAAACTCCAAATGAAAGCTTAAGGCATGAAGTGAAAAATGGAAAGCTAAGGAAAACTTTGAGAAAAAAGGCATAAAAATGGTGGAGGTGACAGCCTAGAGAAGACCGTCAGAAAAAAACAGATGACTACGGGAATCCATGATTGGAATTGCTTAGGATTTGGAAACCTTTGGACACTTATAAAACACTTTCGGACCTATCCCAAATTGGCCTGCCTCAGGAACATTTAGGGTCCGTTTGGATTGAGCTTATTGTTGCTGAAACTGAAAACTGAAAACACTGTAGCAAAATAATTTTTAAATGTGTGAAAAGTACCGTGGGACCCATTTTTAATATTTTTTAATGCGTGAACAGTGTTGCTACAGTACATGAACAGTACTAATATAGTGCAAAACAGTAATTTTTGTGCACCAAAGTCAACATATGCGGGCAAAAGAAAAAAAAAAAAAAAAAAAAAAAAAAAAAAACAAAGAAAACGCAGAACGGAAACGTAGACGCAGGAAAACACAATAGCCAAACGCCCTCTTAAAGTTGCTTCTAGTCCTTTTTTTTATTCCTTTTTCTTTTTTTTTGCCTAGGTAACTATGGGGATAGAACCTCCCAGCTCATAGGTACACATAGTACCGGGTACCACCAGGCTACAAGGCCCGGTGGTAAAGTTACTTCTAGTCTATTTAAAATTATTCTAAGCGCTTTTATTTTTATTATTCGATAGCTATAACAATCGGTCACAACAATCTTTTATGACTGCATTACATAGGATAATAACTCACCCTACATTGAGTAAAAACTCCCACGTTTTTTTTTTTTTTTCTTTTTATTTTACATTAGATTGTGACCAGGTAAGAAAAGATTGTGTCTAGGTAGAATATGATTGTAGGCTCTAAGGAAAAAAAATTCCCCCCGCCCAAAGAAAAAAAAGAAAAAAAAAATTTTTTATTTATTTCTAGAGTTAGGCCTCCCTCTTCCAAAAACTTAGACCCCCTTAGCCTATCCCAACTAACAATTACTCAACTCAAAAACTTAACAAAAACAAAACTTTAAAATAAAAAATCGTAATCAGCCCAATATTAGAGTACTAGCATCAAGTGTTCTAAATGCTGAATATTTATTAGTATTTAGAACACCAAATACCAAAAACACTACTGTTCAAGACATTTCAAATGATATATTAAAGTAGCAAAAGTAATTTTTGGTTTGTGAATTTTTTTTTTTTTTTTTTGGCAATAACTTATGCTCTTAAAAAAACAATATTATTTAGTGTTTTTTGTCGTTGTTGGTAGATGATTACATCTTAATGTATTAAGAAACAATGATTTTGTGTATTTATCTTGGTTGATAGTTTGTTAATACTATATGAATACCTATTTGATTTTGTTTTCTTATACTTCGGCCCCCCTAACTTGAAATCTTAGGTTCGCCCCTGCTTTGATGTGAGTTCAATTTTTCCCTTTCTTTTTTAATTGTAATTTTGTTGAGTTTTATTATTTTTTGATTTTTTGAGATATATTTTTTGGTGTTTTGGATTGTAGGATAGAAAAAATTGGGTTTGAGAAAGTTTGTTTAAAACTTAAAGAATAATTTCCAAGTTCTATATACTTTTTAATGATACGCAAAATGTTATAAATAAATTTTATTAAAAATGAATATTTAGGCTAACTTACCATGAGAGAACGCGCTACTTGAGGGGTGCTCTGAAAACGAGATTTGGGTGCTTAGGGCACCTCCCTTTTGGGTAATTGTGTGGAGTCGCCACTTATTTTTTATAATAAAAAAATAAGAAAAAATAAAATACAATTCACAAGTCTAAAAATTCTTCAAATTCATTAATGAATTATACAAAGACAACTGGGTAGAATAACTTTACAAGGCTTTGTTCCTAAATACAATCTATGTAAATATTACAAAGTTTTGATCCGAGTTACAATCTACAAGAACAAAAGATAAAACACTAGTCTATTATCCAAAAACCTAAGTTTAGGAGCTAGGTTACGGAATGGAAAGGTGTTGGGCACCTATTCCACCCAGACGGAGTCTGGTTTTCTAGACTCTAATGACCATTATGTACCCTTTTTGTATGATGTTAAATGATATGCTATAATACATGTAACAAACACTTACTTGACAAAATTAATTTAAACAAATTCGTCTTATGAATATGCCCTCTTCTTAAAGAAAAATCAGATATGTTTTTTGAAAGTTAAGTAAAATGAAATTTGATGAATAAAAAAATCAGATCTGTTTTGTAAGGGATAAAAAATGGGATTTGATTAATAAAAATCAGATTTGTTATGTAAAGGATTAAAAAAAAATGATTTTTGGTTAACAAAAATCAGATCTGTATTGTAAGGGATAAAAAAAAAAGGATTTTTAAAAGAGATTCATAATTCAAATCTATTATGCATGCATCACATATTTATGGAATTAAAAAAAAAAAAAAAAAAAAAAAAAAAAAAAAAAAAAAAAAAACTTAACCTAACTATTAATTCATTCTTTGAAAATTCAAAATCTGCAGTTTTTTTATTTAAGATGAAAACTATTTCAGAAAAATTTTTAGATTTGTACTTAATGAAAATACAGATCTGTTTTGTATGCTTGAAAAATTTGGATCTATATTTAATGAAAATATAGATCAGTTTTTAGCCAGAAAAATTTCAGAAATTCAGATCTGTATTTAGTGAAAATATAGATCTATTTTGTGACCAAAAAAAATTTCAGTTCTATATTTAATGACCTAAAAAAGTTTTCAGAAAAATTTTCAGATTTGTATTTAATGAAAATACAAATATGTTTTTTTACCAGAAAAAGTTTTCAGATCTGTATTTAAAGAAAATACAAATCATTTTTTTTTTTGGTTATTTTTTAGAAAAAAGTTTTGGTGATTAATTGCAGATCTTGAATTTAAAGAAAAATTAAATCACGACAAAGTTAATCAATTAGAGAAAATCCCCAACCAAACATGTGAACATGGCATATATAAATTGTGAACAAGATCATAATGAAATCAAACACATATTAACAAAAACCATGCAATGAATAACACAACATATCAATTAAGAGAAAAGAAAAATGAGCACAAGATCGAAATTAAATACCTACTTGCATTAGCGTACCCTTCAATGGAAGAATATTTTAGAAATCAAAGAAATTTTCACTTCTCTGAGGTCTAAAATATTTTACTTACAAAAAAGAAATTCTTAAAGTCAAGGCTTCCAGAACATAAAAGTAGCAGAGAAGTTAGAAAAAGAAGACCCTGAATTCTGATCTTTTTCCTCTATTTATAGAGGTTGGGATGCTTAAAAAATAAGCTGAATGAGATTAGATATGAATTGGAACGCGTCCTTATCTCTAAAAATTCGAAAAAGATAGGTTCTATCTTAATCAGAAGGTTCTCAGACCGGGCCACACATTTGGGCCAATCGGCACTTAGGAAGTGCCGACTGGCCCTCTTGGGTGCCGAGCCCCCTTTTCAATTTTGGTTCAATTTGAACTCTTTTTTTGAGGATTTTTTAGCCTGGAATTGCACCTAGACACGTTTTTAATTCATATTCTAAAAATTAATCCTTTTTTTCTTGATAATCAGGTCTTTAAAGTAATAATTATCTAATAGATAAATATTCTAAAAAAACTTAATTATCCACAATTTCTTTATTATCTGATTATCCACTTTATTCCCATGCAAGCAGGCTTATTTTTGACAAAAACCAACAACCAATCACAGAATTATTTAATTAATTTTAATTGTTTAACCAATTAGATTTAATTTAAATTAATCACGCATGATTGGTTCCACCCAAACAAAATGCATGCAAACCGTGAAAACTTGATTATGTGATATCTTTTAATCCGACATATCGTCGCTACCGTTAGAATCTCAAGATCATTTTTATGATATGCAATGAAATAATTAATGCATGTAATGCAACTATGATTTTTTTCGGGTATATGAATGGTCATTCTAACTATCTTCCAAGATGATTATAAGTGCAAAATCGAGTGTCTACATTACCTTTCTTGAGAAAAAATGTATTGTTTTCATTTTGATACGATATAAATTATATATATTACATTTGTGATTATTCTTATAATAAATGAAACTATAAGTATAAAGTATATTACTTCTTTTATTAAATTAGTCTAAATTGCAAAAAAAAAATAATAATAATAATAATAATGAGACCGCCCTAAAAAAATATCACGCACAATGCGTGAGTCTATGACTAGTTTGTATAATAACGCGTACATGATTGAACCACAAGATGCAAATATTAAACCAATGAAAGATGTAAAACGGGGGCAGTTGCTTGACACTATATGTCTCTTTTGTAATCAACATCAAGAAGCAATCTAGCATGTTCTTTTCTATTGCCCTTTTGCAATAATTACTTGGTCCTTCACTAAGGGTCATTAAATTTTAGAGATGTAAAATTCTTTCCCATTCATGAATGGGCGAAGAATTTCATTTACCTAATAAAATCTTTGGATTCCCCTTAATGATGAACAGAAAATTAATCATTTTTCAAAAAGAATTTTCTAAAAAACAATCTTATTTTTTTTATGTTTTATAGTAACCTTAAAATGAGTTGGAAAACTATCTCTTGACTTTCTTTATTTAGCTTCGCATGAGATAAAGTTGTTTTTAAGAAAATTTTATCAGGAAACAACTCTATCTCATATTAAGTTAAATAAGGAAAGTTTAGTTTTTCATTGACCCTTTTTTTTTCCTGGTAATACCAAACACTGGAAAATGTAGAAAACTATCGATTTTTATTAAATCAAACGGAGCGTAATGTTCTCATTACCTGTGATTTGTTATGGTGGTGCAGAAATAGAGCTGTTTTTGAAAGTACTCAATTTAATCCAATGGAAGTAGCTGATAGGATCGACAAATGGTACGCATATCATATTAGTGCTTCGGTTCTAAGTCATTTAACATGAGTCCCTTGAAGAAATCTGTTGGGACTAATCAATCTGGTTGGGTTAAATTGAACATTGCAACGGTGTTCAATGACAAGACAATGGTGGTTGTGGTAAAGAATTATGGGGAAATGCAAAAGATGCATGGCTAGCTATTAATCAAGCTTTGGCTTCAAGGACACAAATTTTAGTGATTTGAAGGGGACTCACTCATCATTAATCCATTGAAAGAAGATCCTCTAGATATACATTGAAGAATCAAATCTCTCGTTACAGAAATGATGGGCCCATAACTGTCTCTGCTTTCCTCATCTAGGCTTTTGTTCAAGAGGGTAAGATAGCCTGGGCATTGGTTTGTTTTTAATTACATAAATCAATAAAACAAAATCAATGTTATCCTTTATACAAATAATTAAATTTAATTAAAAAACATAATATACTAGAATTCTACTAAAGTTTTTTATATACTGGTGGCTAACCAGTGGTAAAAATTCAAAAATAAAAAGTTAATATATGATATACATTTAACTCATAAGTACCAATAAAGTCCTATTAAGGAATTTATAATAAGTTCTCAAATAAAAAAAAAAAAAAAAAAAAAAAGGAATTTATAATAAAAATATTCCTAATTTAATTAGAATTTATTAAGAGAATATCAAGCCCAATTTAATTAGGATTTGTTGGGTGTTTGTGTTTGGTTATTTCATCTAAAAAGACTGAGTTGTTGTATTAAGAGTTCTGATTGATTAGTTTAAAGTTTAAACAAACATGATTTAGTACCATCTGTAACTCTAAAACCAAATTATAAATATAAATTTTCAAGAACTTATGTAACAATTTTTGTTTTTTAATAAAATTTTCGTTACTTATCAAAAAAAAAAAAAAAAAAAAAAAATTATGTAACAATACTAAAAAAAATTGACAAAAAAAAATAAAAACTCCATTTTAAAGTTTTATATATAGATATATTATTATGTTTTGCGTGCTCTCAGATTTTTTTTAACCTATGGCAAGAAAAGAGAACTTCTAATATATCTATATAAAACTTTAAAATGAAGGGTCTCATGTGCTTTGAAAACAATAATTAAAAAAAAAAAAAAAAAAAAAAAAAAACAGAGAAAATACTTATCTAGCATAGATCGTGTAACCTTATTCCTTATCCAACTAATAAAATGGTTGTTTCTTCAAAATAAAATAAATTTAAAAAAAAAAAAAAAAAAAAAAAAACTAATAAAATGGTTTATTTAAATAAGGTTAGGCTTCACACGGGTTTCGTTTTATAGCATATATAGCCCATAGACACAAGCTCAACGCAAAATATAGGATAGATCTCCCCAAACACACTGCAATTGACCTTAGAAATGATACCTTGAGAACCTTGCTTTGACATGGGAACTTCACAGACAAACATTTGCCTAGAGAAATTTAGAATGTGTAATGACCAATCAAAAAGAAAAAAAGTTAAGCTGTTTATTTTACCAATAAAGAAATTTAATGATGTTGAAAAACCACCAAAAACCTTTTGCCCTTCTTCTACTCTCTCTTCTTCCTCCCTATTAGGATTCTAATGGTCTTCTCTCAAATCTCATCTAAAACCTCACAAAGTTTAAACTGGATTTCCAAAGCATATAACCACAGAATTCAGCTGCAACAGTTAATTATGCATGAGATGTGTCCAACATCAAACTGGGTATAAGATGACTGCACAGAACAAAGCATTCCAAGGCTCTAGTAAAAACCATGATTTTCCCACAGCCGTCATTAAATCAAGCTTTCAAAACTCAATTCAACATAAATGCTCATTCCAAACAACTGCAAGTAGGAACAGCATTCACCAATTACTACAACCTTTTAAAAAGAATGAAAGAGTCAAACCCAGTAGAAAGCATTCCCATCCTGCTCCTTCTAATCAAAGAAGTACCATGATCACAAATCTATAAAATGCCTCAGAAAAGCAAACACCCACTCTACGGTTCTTTTATGAAATGGAGACTACAAAGCATTCTTAAACCCCCCACCCCGAACTCCTCCCTTTCTCTGTTTAGATTAAGAACATACTATTCAGAGTTGTTATATAGTCTAGAGCAAGCTAAAAGTAGTTAAGCACATCACATGCCAGATGCCACCTCAAAGTCTCATGCTTTTCCCATTTTCACCATGATACATAAACATTTATTAGGTGAAGGAACTTTGGCAATATTGTTTTGAGACCATTGCCATTCGGATCAAAAACTAGCAAAAGAACACAGTCAAGTATTCTAAACATGAACTTTTTTCTTTTCCTACTAATTCAATGGATAAGAAACCCAGATCCAGAAATAAATAACTTTAAGTTTACCAAATTAATAAGAGTTCAGACTTTGGTGCGGGGCAGGTTCTACTGAATCCCGCAGAAAAAAAAAAAGAAGCAGGACATTTATTAGGAATACCATAATAATCATGATTTAATATAGCCATATTGGTACTGGATACACTGTTGGGATATTTAATCACAGACTAAATGCTTGAAAATAAAACAGATTTCAAAGCCAATTCTATTAGTAAAAGCAGCTTAAACCAAACTAGAAAAAAAAAATCTACAAACTTAAAATATGGCATCCACACCCCCCACCCCTTTCTTATCAACAAGTAAACACATAAAAGGGCAACAAGGAAAATGCTATAAAACTACATCAAATATTACTGCCACAAATTGATGAGACAATGAATGTGATCGATGTCACTTCAACAACTACAAAATAAATAAATATCCAAATAACCTTTATGTGATTGGTAATACATTCATTTGTAAGGCAATAAAATTAGTGGTATCTAGCATCACTCAATGTAAAATGACATGCAATAAATGTGCTCAATTTAATAGATCAAATCACAGCAACAGATACTACCTAATCCAAAAATAAAATCACAGCAACATATACAAATGCAAAATGTAAAGTAAGCATAATATAATTGCATAGATTCATAAGATCACTAATTGGTCCATGACAAAACACAATTCCACTATATTCATAAAAAATAAAAATAAAAACTCTCTTGTTCGAAACTAGTAGCAGCTAATTCACATTAGAATCAATAAAATTCTTTAAAAAGTAAAAAGAGTAGAACTCAGAGAAGATATGTACAGGAACATGTGAAAGTTTGGGCAAGCTAATGGAGGATTACACAGCAGGTATGTTGGAGAAAGAGAAGCCTTTGTAACCCTTATAAGCATAGTAAGCAATCCTCGTATAGTAAAACCCCGGAATGAACAAGATCGAACCCAATATTGCAAAGAACACACCTAATCAAAAAAACAAACCCAACAAAGAAAAATCAAAATAATCTCAGACCCAGAACACAAAAAATAGTCAAAGTAGAAAAACACAAAGTGGGTATTGAGTGAAAAAGCTAAAAAGGTACCGTGGGCACGGTCGCCGCCGATGTGGTTGATGGCCATGAAGATGCCGATGATGATTCCGAGAGTGCCGAAGACAAGGAGAGACACGGCGAGGGCGATCTCTTTGATTGGAGCCTTGTTGTTCATCGTGTACGAGGTTTCCACCATCATGTCCTCGTCTGTGATCGAAAACGCGTGGTCTACGTACGCCATTTTTTTTTTCTTCTTCTTCTTCTTCTTTTTTCAGATAGAGAGAGAGATAGATAGATAGACACGGAGAGATTTTGGGCTTGAATTGAACAAGGTGGTGTGATGTGGGGTTGGTGACGTTGACACGGCTCCTGATTTTGATTTGAGTTTTTTTTGCTTGGAGTTGAAGATGTTGAGAAAAGTACTGTAGAAACAATGACTTTTCAAAGAGTAAAGAAAGTTCTTTTGATGGTTGTTTTTTTTTTGAGAAGTTTTTAATGGTAAGAGATATTAGTTATGCAATGATGTTATCTGTATATGCGTGGACTGTACCTCTGGCTTATTCTTTACTTTTGTGTGCGATTGTCCAATCCAAAGTCCAATCCTCACCTAGTATTCTCATACTGGGTGACCCACTCTGCCACTAGGCTTCCAGCCCACAGAAAATTGAAAGTTGGGTCCAGAGAAAGAGGTCCAAAGAGTAGGGAAGGATTGAAATTCTAGTTTTTGTCAGGGGCACAATAAAAATTCTTAACAATTTTCAAAACATCCCTTAATTTGGGTTATTAAAAACAAATCTTAAATGATAAATGTGGAGGGTAGGAACCCGAAAAGAGGGAATCATTAACAGATCCATTCAAGGTATACTGGGGCCCAACTGTTCATCAAATCAAGCCTGATTCCATCAAGACAACCAAAATAATAGGTGGATTAGTGCACTGAGGAGGTCAATCTGTCCGAGGAGGTCGAGGAGCAAATACTTCTTAGGAGTAGAGAAACAAGCCCAAAGGATTGTGAAGTTGGAAACTGAGAAGGATCGTTATGAGGTATGAATAAAAGCGAGAGGAAACATCCAGGTAAAGCATCTATCATCTCTACATTCCATGCACTGCACCAACTCAATCTGTCATATTAATGGTAGAATAACTCCTAAATAGTGCCTCCATTGCATACCTGTAACACCCCATAATTTTGATATCAATTAAATTATTATACATAAATTATAGAGGAAGCCTATAATTAAATGGATTAAATTGATTTGGGCCTAAGATATTAAAAATAATATAAATACTATAGAATATGAAGCCCAAATAAGATGGCATAAGTAAATATATGGGCCTTGAAAACCCTAGCCTTTTTCCTCTTACATTACATGTGTATATACATAAAAAGTCCCTTTTTGTTTTCAGCCGCAACATACAAGTAAGCTGTTTCTTGTCTTCTCTACGGCTGTGTAGGAGAATCAGGTCAGCTCTCCTCTTTATTTGGGTTCTTTTATTTATGTGATACCTAGCATGTGTCTATCTAGCTTAAGAGCATCCGCACTGGAAATTGTAAATGCCAAATCTAAGGAAATTTTGGCATTTCAAGCCTAAAAGAGTCAGCAGCTGGGATTGTAAAACTGAAGAATTGTAAAAAAATTTAGAATTGTGCTACAGTGCCATTCTAAATGTAGAATGGCACTGTAGCACTATTGTATAAATTTTTTAATCACTTTTATTCTCTCTCTCCTCTGTCTTCTCTTTTTCTTTGTCTCTGGGGCTGATACGTTTTCTTCTTTCTTTCTCAACTCTCTCTTTCTGTTTTCTTATCTACGCTCTCTCACTCTCTAACTCGCTATTGGTCGAAGCAAGGTCCGTTGAAGGCGTGGCGGTGATGGCATTTGCTGATCGGTGATGGCGTGGGTTTCGAATTGGCGGCGTGGTTTCAAATCGGTGATAGAGTATTTTCGACGACCTGGGTTTCAAATCGGTGGCTTGGGTTTGCTAATTGGTGGCTTAGGGTTGCTGATCGGTGGCTTGTGGAGATCGGCGAGTCGGCGTGGTGGGTTTGAAGTGATTTCCTCGAGCGTGGGTTTGAAGTGGTTTTTCTTCTTGGTGTGTTTCTGGAAATTTTTTGTGTTTCTTGGCAATTTCCTCGATCGGTGGTGGTAGTTTTTGGCAATTTTTTGTGTTTCTTTTCCTCTTGGTGGTTGTTTCTTGTGGTTGTTGTTGGTGGTGAGTTTGGTTGAGGTGGTGGTTGCTAGCCGGTGGCGTGGTGGTGGCAAGGTGGGTTCTGGGTTTTTCTTTTTTAGAACAGGGTTTCTGGGTTTTTCTTTTTTGGAACAGGGTTTCTGGAAATTTTTTGTGTTTCTTGGCAATTTCCTCGATCGGTGGTGGTAGTTTTTGGCAATTTTTTGTGTTTCTTTTCCTCTTGGTGGTTGTTTCTTGTGGTTGTTGGTGGTGGTGAGTTTGGTTGAGGTGGTGGTTGCTAGCCGGTGGCGTGGTGGTGGCAAGGTGGGTTCTAGGTTTTTCTTTTTTGGAACAGGGTTTCTAGATTTTTCTAAGAGGAGTGCATTTTGTTGGTTAATATATTTTAATGGGCAAATATATTATTTTAATGAGTAGAATAAGAAAATAAAAGTTGGGATGCTGGATGTATGGTAAAATTGTATTGTATAATTGATAAAGTGGCTTTTTAGGATGGTAAAATAGGATGAGATAGGAATTCCAGCTGTGGATGCTTTAAGGACTATTGATATATCACATAGTTAGGATGGAGGACTTCTGCGTATATGAGTCTTTGTGCTGCATAGAACACAGGGGTAGGTGTGTACTTGAAATTCAACGTTGTCATCATGTTGATAAATAAAAAATAAAATAAAATAAAACCTGATTATGACTAGAAAATCATCCCACGTTTTCAACGAGGAATTGTGCATGAAATGGCTTTAGTAGCTAATAGGACAAAAGGCATGACTTCATAAAGTCTAACCTTTCAATATATTAAAGAAAAAGGAAAGTCTAGGAATAGGTTCTGATCTCAACACCCCCCACTTATCCGTATTTTATGGGAAAGGATATCCTATGGTTATTATTATATTAGATTAGGGTGATGGATATAGCTACATGGCAAGAAAGGATGTGAATTGTAAAATGATGAAATTTCACTTATTCGGTCATTTTGAAGCCTTGAATATCCATGATTATATCAATGGAAAAATCAGAGTAGGCAGCAATATTTTTATGTCAAAAAAAAAAAATCTGATCAAGCCGAAAGTGTATTGGATAGTTAAGTGAATAATTAGAGGATTTTGGATAAATTAATATTGTTTAGGATGAAACCGTTTAAGTGTGAAAATAGATTTTTAAGTAGGAAATTGTGTATTGATGAACCTATTTTTGGTGTTGCTAGGTTCTAATTCTACTGAATTGTTGTGATTCAAGAGAGGTTGATTTCCTTTATTTTGCAACTAAGAGGTAAGTGATGTTTACTACTTTTGGGGGTTTTCCCAAACATTGTTGGTTATTAAACTATTATATATATAAGAGATATATTGTTATTCTATACATATAAATGGATATTTAATAATTTCTTGATGTGCACATTAATTATTCATTTTATGAAAAACTTGTTGAACAACCTAAATTTATTTAAATTTTGTATGTGTGATATATCCTTATATTTTCGAGAATTATGATTGGATTATTTTTGTGAGCATCTTGAATGGATTATTTATGTGAGTATCTTGTATATGTTTTGAAAACCTATGGCAAGTCGTGATTAGAAGCTCAATATGGTGTTTAGTCCTTAGCAAGGGACAATCATGCTGCAGCTAGTCCTTAGCAAGGGACCGTCCCAAAAGGGGACAGTGCACATTTGATAGCTCCTTAGCAAGGGAGCATACTATTGAGGATCCAAAAGGAAGCTCCTTAGTAAGGGAGTGTACATTTAGGTTCTAAAGGAGCCATCCTTAAGAAATAGGATGAAAGGAGGTTCCAGTCCCAAAAAGGGGACAACACAACCCTGTCAATGGGGCATAAATGTTGACTATGAGAAAAGTCTAGGAAATTGTTTATGTGATGGTATCAATATATATATTATGATGGCTCACAATATAAAGATATTATTTTCTTTTACATGAAATAGTTGATGACAAAATATTGATGAGTTACAAGTTGTGAATGTGTTGAAAGAATTATTTATTTGAAAGGTTTGTTCCCACACCCCAATGTTAGTGAATTCCACTTATTGAGTTATCTCACCCTCCCTTTATTTCCCCATTACAGATACATTAGGTGGATTACTGGAGTAGAGATTCTTAGGAGATAGAAGTTACAAACTATTTTTGTGAAACGGAGGATTTTATTATTATTTTATGGCATTAAACTTTGTATTGGAGAATTACTTTGAGGATGTTTTGTATTTAGTGAATTAGAGCTCTGACTTTTGTAATCAGATTCAAGGTTGCTAGTTTCTTTTATTTAATATTTTTTATGAATTATTTAGATTAAATAGACTTTTATTGCCTATGATTTTAGGGCATTACAAGACCACTCTACCACCACCAACAAGGCAATGATGGGACAAATATCCAAAGAAAGATCAACAATCCTCCAATTGAAAGGCTACAATGCAATTCCAACTACTATAAATATGAAGTAAGGTCCTCCTTGAATGGGGATCGGAAAAAAGTGATAAGAGAGAAATAGAGAGCTAGAGAGAGAAAGAGATCAGTATAATATCGAAATGTGTATTTCTTAAGAATAATTGCTCCTCGGCCAGCCCGAGAAAGGACTTAAATAAGAATCTCTCTTTCCTTGCTATAATTATGTGCATGTGTTGTCATTCTTGCTAACTCCCTTTCTTTAATTATCGAACCATAGTTCTTACTTCTTAGGAATCAAGTATTGGCCTTAGCCCTTAGTTACCCATCTCTACAAATTAATTGTATTGAGCCTCCATCTCAGTTCAGTCCTAGTCGGGTTGTGCCCAATTGTTAGTCTTTGCCCCTACAGTTGATATAATTGTTGTTAATTTTTTCCATAACTCTATTGTTGAAACTATCTAACGTGGTCAAATATTTTTGGTTCCAAAAGCATATAACATCTTTGACAGTCTCACACACACACACACACATATATATATATATATATATATATTTTTTTTTTTTTCCTTCAAAAAATTGACTGTTAAATATAAAACTAAAATAATTTTTTTCCCTTTTTTCACTATTATACAAAGATTTTGGTATCACAATTCACAAAAAGTTAATTCTCTATTATCTGAGGGAGTTTGGATTCGAATTATAAGTGGTTGTGTTTGTGTTTTTTGACTTTTTTTTTTTTGGTTCCAGCCGCACTATTTGACCAAATCAACCATAAACAGTGCATAAGTGGCTGCATTTGCGTTTTCTGACTTTTTTTTTTTTTTTGTTCCAGCCGTATTATTTGACCAAGTCAACCATGAACAGTGCACGGATGCACTATTCATGGACCCACAAATTCCACTTTTTCGTCACTTTTTCATTAAAAATGGGTTCACAACACTATTTACACATTTAAAAATTATTTTGCTACAGTATTTTCAGTTGTCAGTTTTCAGTTTCAGCAAAATAAGTTCTATCCAAATAGACTCTCTATATCCCTGCTCCACTATTATATACCATTCGCTTCTCTTCATAATTCATTTCCATCTTTTCTCCTAGTTTATTCATCCCCTCCAACAAGAAATCAAATAATCCATTGAAGAAAGCTCTAGCTAGCACACCATGGATAGGGAACAAGAAGAGATGCAATTTCTCAGTCTCTTTGGTATCTACAAAGAAGCTTGCAAGATCATGTACTCATGGAGGAGACTCTTAGGCCAAATCAGCTTGGTCTTAATCCTTCCTCTGTCCGTAATCTTCTTGGTTCATATGCAAGTATCTGAGGTTTTTTTCTCAAAGGTCGTCCACAATGAAATTGTCTTGGATGATGCCCGAGCTGTGTCTCCTACATACAACAAAGTCTCCAATGTTCTCTCTTCAGAATGGACCACTTTTTGGCTTTTCACAGCTGCATACTTCACTATCCTCCTCATCCTTTCACTCCTCTCTACCTCAGCTGTGGTTTACACCATTGCATGTATTTACACAGGCCGTGAAGTCGATTTCAAAAAGGTTATGAGTGTTGTCCCAAAGGTTTGGAAGAGGCTTATGGCCACGTTTTTGTATTCTTACCTATTCTTCTTCGTTTACCACATTCTGGCTATTGTCATCCTCGTTATTAATATTTGGATACTTGGATTTGGGTCAACCAAGGCTTTTATTCCCATATCAATTGTTTTTATGATCTTTTACTTTGTGGGGTTTGTGTACATGACCATAGTTTGGCAATTGGCTAGCGTTGTGACCGTGTTAGAAGACACTCATGGATTTGGGGCCATGATTAAGAGCAAGGCACTTATACGGGGAAAGATGGGTGTGACTGCTTTGGTATTTTTGAAGCTCATTATTTCACTCACAATCATACAAGGTTTATTTAAGAATCTAGTTGTGCATGGCGTATCATTGGGCATAGTGATTAGGGTAGGCTTTGGGATTCTATGTTTGTTATTGCTTTTCAATTTGTTTCTTTTTGGGCTTGTGGTTCAGACAGTGCTCTATTTCGTTTGCAAGTCCTACCACCATGAAAACATAGACAAGTCAGCCCTTTCGGATCATCTTGAAGTTTATCTAGGGGAGTATGTTCCTTTGAAGGCCAAGGATGTTCAGCTTGAGCAATATCATGTTTGATTGGGTCTAAAATGTTTTTGTACTCTATTTTATGTAATAGCCGCCCTCGGGCATTATTATAATTAGGTTTCTTCTGTTTGCATTTTTTTTTTCTTTTTTTTTTTGCTGAATTAGATTCTTTTGAATTGACAGCATTTTTATTTATTTATTTCCTGAATGAATTATTAGATGTTTTATTGGAATGGCCAATGACATATGATATGATATGATAGCGTGTGTTGACTTTGGACCTTGGGTCTTCAGACCGAAAATAAGATAATTAGGAACCAAATGTGCATGTTGCTCCTTGTAATAACAATTATAAATAAATAAGAAGTTCCGCCTTGTAACTAACTGATTATTACAAAAAGAGAGAGAGAGAGAGAGAGAGAGAGAGAGGGAGAGAGAGTCAACTTAAAAAAAAAAAAAAAAATTATAAACCCAAGATGACCTTCGTGATCATAGAAAAAAATAAATGAAAATTGAAATTCCAATCTTCCATTTTTTTTTTTTTTTTCCTGCCCTGTGTGCTAACTTCTAAAAGCATCTCCAACGGTTTGGGCATCCGGCTCCAGTAGCTAAAATTTGGAGAATGAGGTGCACTATAGATGCTCCAACAGCTTCGGTAGACATGAATTTTTTTTTGGCTAATGAACAGTAGCCCATCAAGTCTTGATGGGCTACTGTTCATTCTTCAAATACATTTTTTCTATTATAATAATGATGTGTTGTATAAAAAAATGTTGGAAAATGTGTAGTTGTTAAAAAAAGAATAAATAATGAATGAAAAAATAATATTTAAATGAGATAGAGAATCTATTGGAAGTGTATTTGAAAAAAAGTGGGTAAGTAAAAACTAAATGTCACTATTCATTCTCCAAACAGTACAAAAATTTGGAGAAGCTGTTGAAGATGTTATAATCTAACTAAAAAAAAATCTGCTTTTTTTTTTTTTTTTTTTAATTATAACCCAAGATCATGATGGTTATTCTTTGTCATGATGATCATGATGGTTTAGGCGATTAGCCCAGGTGCTGCCGTGCTGGAGAAGAAACAATCATGGGAAGCATGTTCCTATCCAAAAAAAAAAATCATGGTAAACATGTAGACCGGTTTCTAGCCCACATTAGAGGGTTTAAAAGCCCAATATTGTTTTATAATGCATCACAATGACACAAGTAGAAATAGAAGGGATTCACTTGACAAATTATATAGTAACTATATGATATATAGTATAATTTGGACATGACCTTACGTAATATGCAATTTTATTGAAAATTTTTTGTAATAATAACTAAATGACTAAAACTAATTCTCATACAATGAAAAGAATCTTATAGTCTCACATTGAATGAGGTTTTTTTCTTTTTTTTTTTTTCTTTTTTTTCTTTTTTCCTATGATGAGATAGATTTTAGTTAGAATTTATGTGAATTTTGTTACTTTTAGACTTTTAGTTAATAGAGACCCATTTAGGAAAAAAAAAATAGACTCATTTAGGATGTAAATTGATTTAAAGAGTTAATGATTTAATTAAAAATTTAGGCTTTAATTTGAATCATCTCAAACGATAAAAGAATTATGTAATTTACATTTGATAAAGGCTAGCCACTTGGTAAAAAGAGGGTGTAGCCACATGTTGCATACAAAAGATAGTGGCTTGGTACAATTACAACTTATGAAATTCATCTTTTATTATATAGTAGATGATTTATTTAATTAAAAGTATTTAAAATACAAAATATAAAAAAGAGCAAACCGTAAAGTAATTAATTTTTTTGATTGAAAATGTAATTTAATTAGAATTTTATGACAAAATTATAATTTTAAGCTTTAAAGTTGGGGTTGTTTTTGTTTTAGTCCCTTAAGTTTGAGATTTTCCTTTTGGTCCATTGAGTTTGATTACATTTTCAAAATGATCATTCCTTTGATCTCTTATTACTAATTTGAGAGAGGGAGAGAGAGAACAAAAACAAAAGGTTTTATTGGCATTTAATGATCATATCACTCATGGAGATGGATGGAAGGGAAATTTTGAAAATTGAAAAAAAATAGTGAACTAAAATCTAAAATGAAAAATCTCAAATTTCAAGAACCTAAATAAAAACAACTCAAACTTTAAAGGTCAAACATGTGTCCAAAATGGATGAAAGTATCTATCTCATTCACTTAGATCTTTGATGTTCACGTTAGGGCCCACATTACATGGTAGAAACCTCGAGCCACATAAGGTTTTCAATTTGGGTCTAAAGACTAAAACCATTTGTTACAACTTGAGGGAGCACGAGTCACATCTGAGAATTTCTTGTGATCACTTATTTAGCCCAAATCTACCTAGTAGACTCATACCCACCCATCACACACTCATACTCCAACATGCCAATCTTTGAAATCTCATGTAGGCCAATCTAATCCCATTCACACAATCCTATCTATCATGCCCATAGACTCAAAGAACTTCTACTTCTACACTTTCAAATTTATAGAACATTTCAAGAACACAAAAGGATGCAAAGACCTAATCACTTCTAAACAAGTACAAGGCCGAAAGTAAAACCATTACTTGGTTGAATAATTTAAGGATAATTTTAAAGTAATCTTCCAATTAAAGAAAGTAAAATCTTAATTCAACATTGAAAATGTTTTTGCAAATGTCCACGCAATATTTTTTGTGTTCTTTCTTGGTCTCTTACTAAAATAGTTACAACTTTCGTCAATATAATTTTTAGTGAGATATATTAGTTAATATATTTATAACTAACAAAATTTTATTTATGAAATTATTAGTAGTCTATGGAGAATTTTTTTTATTCAAAAGTTGAATATTGGACATATAATACAAACTCAATAGAAATAAGGCGAAAAACCCATTTTCGTCCCTACATTTTCACGCGATTCCCACTTTAGTCCCTATCTTTTTTTTCCACCGTTTTTAGTCCCTATTTAAAAAAACACGTTTTGTTTTAGTCCCTACCGTCAGTGCCCTAACAGCAAAGTCCTAGGTGGCATACGGAACACCCTATTAGCTGATGTGGCGATTAAGTGGCATTTTTATATGCCGCGTCAGCATTTTAAAATAAAATAAAATTTTAGTTATTATTTAATTATTTAAATAATAATTAATAATTAACATAAAATTTTCTTTTCTTTTCATTATTTTGTTGGAAGATCATCTTTGTGTTCTTCGTGTTTTTACTGTTCATATTCTTCATGTTTTTAGTAAATTAATTCCTAGTTTCTTGTCTTTTCTTTTCTTTACCTTTCCAGTACTTTCTCTGTGACCAAACAAATCGAAATTCAGAACTTAGATCAAACAATAATCAACATACACCAACCAAAATCCAGAAATCAACATACACCCACCAAAATTGAAAACCCAGAAATCAACATACACCAACAATCAAACCCAGAAACAGATCTACATATTCAAAAATTTCAACCCAACATACACCCACTAAAATCAAAAGACCTGCATCCTCTTTGTTCACAAAATCAACACCAATCTCCAAGTTGGAAACCCGCCAATCCATCAAAACACAAAATCAAATCCAACTTAGAAACCCACTGATCTCCACCATCCTCCAAATCCCACCATTCTCTCAAACCCAGCCTTTGAATCATAACCCACAAATTCGCCACAGATCAGTGTACTAATCCGCCACAAACCCAGATCAACAAATCTCACAAACCCACGAACCCACAAATCCGCCACAGATCAGTGCACCAATCTGCCACAAATCCACAAACCCAGATCAGCAAAACTCACAAACCCACAACCTACAAACCCAGATCCACACCACTGAGCTGAGAGATAGAGAGATGAAAGAGAGAAACTTGCCTATCTGGGAGAGAGAGACAACGATTCATGAGAGTGGATCGGTCACAGGTGGTCAGAGAGAGACTTGAGCGAATCGTGAGAGTGGGTCGGTCAGATGTGGTGAGGCAATGAACCACTGTTGGTTTTAGTGGCGGCGGCGGTGGAGATGAGCAAAGAGGCCGGCAATGGAGTTAGAAAGAGTTGTGAGAGTTTTGGAAGAGAGAGAGGAAGGTTTGAAAATATTAAGGGAGTCCGGTTTGAGTTTTGTGTTTTCTTTTTGTGTTTGGTTTCAAAGCATAAGTTTTGATTTTCTGGGCAAGCATAAGAATTAACTAATTTTTTGGGCAAGCTTAAGTTTTGATTTTTAATTTATTTTCTTTTTTTGGTTTAAATTTTCTGACGTGACTTTTTAAAAAAATTAAAATGTTGACATTGTATATAAAAATGTCACTTAATTGCCACATCGGCGCCACGTCAGCTAATAGGGTGTTCTGTTTGCCACCTAGGACTTTGCCGTTAGGGCACTGATGGTAGGGACTAAAACAGAGCGTGTTTTTCTAAATAGGGACTAAAAGCGGTGGAAAAAAAAGTTAGGGACCAAAGTGAGAATTGCGTAAAAATGTAGGAACGAAAATGGGTTTTTCGCCTAGAAATAATTGTGTGATAATTGTGATTAAATCTACAAACTTTTGAAGGAAAGTTCAATAGTTTATTTTGTGATAATGCCATTATTTTTTATTTATTTATAAATAATTCCATGATTGAAACAATATATTAGTGGAATATTGGACATGATTTTTATTTTCCGAATGTAAGAAGTGTAAGCTCAAGTAAACACTTGGGTCCCTTTTCAACTCGATGCTCACTAATGTAACATTCGGGGTCCAACTCAATGTGTTTAAGTGCGGTGCAATTGGTATTGGAGCTTGCATAAAGGACTTATCCGGATATGTTCCTAATTTTGGTATCACAAAGGAGAATATATTAACAAAGAGGCATGTGTTTGATGCTTCCATGATAGGAACTCTTAGAGCAAAATATGCTGACAATAAAGGCCTTGAGAATCAGAAACAACCTTCAAGCGTTGAAACCTTATCAACCTTATCAACCTTCATATGGACACGCTTTGTTGCTATAACTAAGGATGAATTAGGACTAGAGAAGCTATACATAGTGTATCTGCGTCCAAGAACCGACTCACCACAACCACAATCATCTTTCGGAAATCTTTTTTCCATTGCCATAACAATACCGATTTTGAAAAATGGGAATAAGGGTCAAGGTCTCGTGCACCAGGTTCGAGAGGGAACAAGTAAAATCGACAAAGATTATGTGAAGAAACTCAGAGAAGGAAGTCAACACTTGAGTAACCCAACAGAGGAATGCTACACTTGACTTTTTCATACTTGAGAAGGAAGTCCCACATTGAATAATGATAAAAATAATTAGTAGTTTATATAACGTAATTGAGCATATACTATTTGAGCTTAAGCCTTTTGGGTTTTGGGTCACCCAAAAGGCTTAAGCCTTTTTGGGCTTTTTGTGTTCTTTCTTGGTAGTCTATGGAGAATTTTATTTATTGAAAAGTTGAATGTTGGACATATAATACAAACTTAATAGAAATAATTGTGTGATAATTGTGATTAAACCTACAAACTTTACAAACTTTTGAAGGAAAGTCCAATAGTTTGTTTTGTGATTTTTATTTTCCTAATGTAAGAAGTGTAAGCTCAATTAAACATTATAATATATTTGTTTTACAGCCATTATTTACTAAATATTACAGGTCGTAAACTTATTATATATTAAATTATTTATATTATAATTTTAAAATTATTAATTAAATTTTTATGATATTGTTGGTTTGACCATCAATCAGATCAGAGAATCAAGAACCACCTTTTTTTTTTTTTTTTTGGTGAGAATACTGAGTATTTTTAATATACACATAAGAAGAAAGGGAAGAAGGTTTTTTAAAGATCCAAAAGGGCCTGAACCACTCTCCTTTCTAATTTTTTGACCAGTATGATTTTTAAAACAATAAATAAATCTAGCCATAAGGATCGATGAGTCAACCTATGGTCACCTACCTGATTAGATTCACACGAAAAAGAAAATATCATATGAGCTCTTAATGCTTGGTTTCGCTCCTCATCTTCTCTAACTTATCGACCATAGTGACTTTAATTGTTAGGACAACCTTAACATTACTTTGACCTTATTTTTTGTTGGTAGGATAGAAAATAGAGATCATGGAGCAAAACGATAAATTTGGGCAGTCCACTTTACAATTTATGCCTTGAAGTAATTACAAGTTATAACCAATAAGGGGGATTTTTTTTGAGAAATAATTATACTCTATCATAATCTAAGTGTATATGTGTGTGTGAAATTTCCTTTTAGAGACTTGAATCTTGACCTTTGTCTCCTACACCCTACATGTACTTATTTTTATGGAGTGATTATTGTGCCAAGGATACATGATGATACCAATAGGGGAGATTTTATTTATTTATTTATTTATTTATAAATTTTTTTATGGGACCAATAGGAGAGATTTGAATATTGGATGTCATGGAAATTCTATAAAGGGTCACTACTCAAGTCATAAATGCAATGCTACTTTATAGTTTTTATTTTGTGAACTCATTGATGCAATATTAGAGATTACGATGGATTATGGATTATGGTTCATGTGTAAATGAATATCCAACAGTAATGATTGATATATATATATATATATATATATATCATTTGTTATATCTTATATGTGGTTTGAATTACACATTAAAAAATGTTAAATTACAAATTGCACCTTCTATCTTTACTTAAAATTTAATTTAGTCATTTGACTTCACTTTTATTCAATTCAATAATTTAACTTTCAATTTTCTTCAATTCAGTTATTTGTTAGTTTCAATTAAAATTGAGTTGTTAAGGACCCCTTAAAATGACGTAGTTTTATATTGCACAGAGTTGAACGTCAATTCTAACGAAGACAAATGGGAGGATTGAATTGAATAAGAGTGAAAGTTAAATATTTGAATTGAATTGGGTGTGTTTTGTAATTTAAGCCAAAACAAAAAATTTATATGTTTAGGGAGGTATTTATCAAACCGCACAAACCACACTATAAACACCCGCAAAATGGCATAACCGCACCACACCACACCCTCTATATATATATATATATATATATAAATATATATATTATTACATTTATTTTATATTAAATATATATAAATATATATTATAAATTTATAATATCAAATACATTATACATTCTTCTAAAAAAAAAATTATACATTAATAAGTTAATACCCTTCTCTAAAAAAAAAAAAAAAGTTAAATTGCAAATTATACTTTTAAAGTTTAGAGATGATTGACTTTTACATACTGAAATTTCAAAAGTTACATTTTACCTTTTAATATTTAGAGTGATTGGATTTTATACTTGATGTTTTAGAATTTAAATTTTACCCTTATATTTTAGGGATGTTTAGATTTTACTTCTTAAAACTTCAGAATTTGATGATAAAATCTAAATACTTACAAACTTTAAGGAATAAAATCTAAATTCTAGAACATAATGATGTAAAATCTAATCATCCTAAACATCCGGGTAAAATCCAAAAAAAAGAAAAAAAAAAAGCGCATCACTCTTCCTCTTAGGCTTTAGCGTCTCAGCCCTAAGACCCTAGCCGTATCTATAAACCCTAATATTGGACCGGGAACCTCTATTTCTCTCCGCTTTCTATCGACGCAGCCACTCATCTCATTGTCTCCAGCAACGACAGCCATTTAACTCTGGTAATTTCTATACGAAACCTTTTCCAAATTTTTGATTCGATTTTATTAATTTCTATTTAAACCCAGAAACATCCAAGTCATTCATTTTTGTATGTACCATGCCAGAAGCCGAACCCTTTTTCTTTGGATCCGGCTTCTGTCATGTAGAAGAAATTTCAGCAATAGCCCGTATGGACCAAACTTACAATTAAAAAAAATTCCAAAACCCTAGCCGCTCACCCTCACAATAAGCTCTGTCTCATAAATTAAAAAAAAAACTTCTAAACTCTGTAACTCGGCATCTCTTTCTGTAAGTTTCGGTGCCGTTCGGTTAGCATCGGAATACAACACCTGTCTCCGACGACCATACCTCACCGGCGTCGGAATTATCTATCCTCTCCGATCGTCATCTTTGGTTCAATCGGTCGGCCTGTGGAGCGGTGGATCGGTGTAGTTCGGTACTTGCACACCCCTACTTTTTCGGTTCTGGGTTTTAGTTAAAAATAGTGGGTTTTGTGTAAAAGTTCAATTTTGATGGTCCATGTGCTTGGAAACTAGGGAAAAAAAAAAAAGCCATGTCAGTGCTGGATAAACCCTGATTGAAAATAATGACATTCAACTCTATAAAAATCTGAACTTTTAGTTAGGATAAACAATACCCAAGTGACCCCCATTTTGTAATTCTTGCTGATATATCATAACTTTTTTTGCCTGCCATGTGTTTGACGAAATGCCTCTGTAAAAAATCCGGAGTTAGATGGCGGGTTTGGTATCTGCGGTAAAAATAAAATTCCAATCCAGTCTGGTTTGGGGGCACAAAACTAACCCCGTTTACATCCCTACCTCCTCTCTCTCTTCCTCTCAATATAATTATTCTCTTGGTTTCATGATATTGTTCTTTGCCCACTGTTTGGTTGCCAAGAAAACTGGAAGAAGAGAAAGTTATTATTTTTTATTTAAATATTTCTGTTATGATGTCTTATACTTGTGATTTATGGGATTGTGATGCAGATTTCTGATTGGTCTAGGTCTTATTAAAAATGGAGGGCTCAGTCGATGAAAAGGAGAAAGCAGTCTTGGGTTCGGTGACAGGCTCCCCTGCTGCTGGAGAAACTGTCAGCAAAAAGTAAGTTTTGGAAAAATGTATCTTATTTCGCATAAATTTTTGTATTTTTAAATTTTTAATGGAAAAACAGAGGAAAAAGAATGACAACCATTTTTCATGTGATGTAGGGCAAAGTCTTTTATACTGTTGTGGGTCTTTGTTTCCTTCTTGGATGTGTGCTGTTTGTGTGTGTTGCTATACTTTATACATGGACATAAAATACACTCACAATACCATATTAATCTTTTCCAAAATATATTTTTCTCAACAACTTTTGCATATAACAAAAAAAAAAAAGAGAGAAAACAAGTTATATTATCTTTAATTTTTTTTTTTAATATAAAAAAATAGGATAGTTATACCCGCCTGCATAACAAAACCTGCCAAAATGGACTGAAACAAGCTGGAACAACCTGTATTGACTGAAAAGGCCAGAGAATTTGGGTGACACCATACACAGGCGTTATATACAAAAGCAGTATGTGTTGCTTTTGTTATTGGTGGCCAGTACAAAATTTGACCACTATAGATCCAAATTCTTCTAAAAATATTATTTTTGGTGTTTTATGCACATAATTAGTTTCTTATTTTTATTGTTTCTTATGCATTATTTTCGTTCAAAATATAGTGCAAGTAGACTACGATTACTATGTAGGATAAGTTGAGGAAGATATGAACATAGCTTTCTGAAGCTTATAAATTACCCCCACCAATAAATGAAGAAATCAAACCAGTTTTGGGTTTTTAATTCCTTTGTATTTTGGGGAATATTTACAGTGCACTCAAGAAGGAATTGAAGAATAAGCAAAGGGAAGAAGAAAGGCGGCGCAAGGAGGAGGAGAAGGCAAAACAGGTACTTGCATGCGTGAAATGCTAATGTTATATTCAGTTTCTGAGAAACTAAGAAAATAATGAAGAAAGGATTTGAATTATTTTCTGCCTTGAAGATCCCTTCTAATCGTTAACTTCATTAGTATTTTTAATTTATTTTATTTTATTGGGGAATGTCATTTGGACTAGCTATTTAGTATTTGTAATTCTATTAGAATATCATGGCTTTGATATTTGCATATAGGTGCTATAATTAAATATGATTGTTTACTGTGTTTGCTAATTTTAATAAGTTAGAAACAAAATTTGACATGTGAAATTGGTAGGACCTTCTTGTGTTTGGTTATGGAAGGAATAGAAGAGCAAAGAAGTGTAGAAAAAAAAAAACACTGCTTGCTTAGTTTATGTCATTAGTAATTTGTACGATACGCTTTAAATGTTGACTTGTACACGAACACTTCTACTGCCCAAAGAATCTGTTGAAATTTTGATACAAGTATCATGGGGGTATATATCTTTTCACTTTTCTTTCTCTCTCTCATTACATTTCCAAACATGAGAAGTGATTAAAATTGTAACTGCTTTACTTCATTTATTTCTGCTTCTTATAATTGTAACTGCTTTGCTTTACTTATTTTTGCTTCTAATAGTGTATAAACGCTGTTAGTTTCTTGAATAAGGTTACTGGATTGTAGTTAGGTTGATTCATTTGGGAATTTGTTTCAGAATTTTACATGAATGATTAATTGGTAGATAACTAAACTCAAACAGATCTTTTAGGGATGATGCTGAAGGAGAAAAAAAAAAAAAAACTAACAATTGAATTGCTGAAGAGTTGTCATGTAGTTTTGTTATGTATGAGTAAAAATTCCTGGTTAGAAGTCTATGAAATTGACAGTATTCTAAGTCTTTATAATTGCTGATTAATCATACAGTATTCTAAATATTTTTAATTGCCGAAAAGATGCCAAGAATTAGAAGTGTTTGTGAGGAGCAGAGTTAGTAGACTAAAAAATGCTGACTATGCGCACTTTAAGAAGTATGAGTCTATGAGAGCCTTCTATAAACACTTAATGGGAGCTTGTGATACCAGAATTCCAAGATTTTGAAGGATAATACGGATAAAGGGGCTGTGTTTAAGTGTGTTAAGATCCTTTCATCTTCTTTTCATACAATAATTGAGATGCCTATATAGATTAGTGCTCAAAAGTTTAGTGTGCAAGTTGTTAATGTAGTCACATTTTTTTGATAGTAGATGATTTAGAATGTTTTGGACATCATTGAAACCGGTTGGTTGAACGTGTATGGGAGCCAAGGCTTGGCATTCAGACTAGATGGTTATTTGACATTTAAATTATTATACCTTTTTTTGAAAAGTTAAAGTTTACCACCTTAGTTGGATCTAGTTTCAAATTGTCTGCCCCCCCTTCCCCCCACCTTGAGCTTATTTTGTATTGCCTAGCTTTGTTGTGGCCATGGATTCAAGTGTATTCTTAACTAATCTGTTAGATCCACAGTTGAAGTGCACATTGGGGAATGTAGTCAACAATCTGGCTAGATCTTCAAGCCACCAACAGCCATCAGTCACTGTCTTTGCACCTTGGCCAGTCTCACACAAATCTCACACAAAATTTGCACACACTTGTGATTTGTTGGCGATGGTGAGTGGGTCAAATGAGATGCCTCTTGCCAAAAATCCCCAAAAAGTAGTAGAAACCCAGTTCATGAATTCACACCAAAAGGCAAAACTAACAATGAATGTTTGAATGGGAAATGAAATCTAACATGTACCCATTTTTTGTGTTAATTTGGCTATATGCTCAAGCTATCTTGGATTTTAATTTTTCTTTGGAAGACGCATCTCACATGCCGGCATTCACGTATGGATGTGTTTGGTTGGATGCTGCTGTGAACATTTTTTTTGTACACCTCAGCTTCTTACGTTAGGCTCACTGCTACGTCTTGTTTAGGCATGACATGTTAGCAATCCACTAGACATGTTAGCATTTTCCATGAGTAAGATGACGGTGAGGGCAAAATTGAAATGATATTAAAATTCCAGTTACTAAATTTACAATTGAATTTTCGAATGACCAAAATCAGTCATCTCATATTTATTGGGACCTGAAGTGATTGCTTGCCTTAAAAAAAAGGAAAATGAACAAACAATCAAGCATTTGTAAAAAATTAAGTTAATTGAATACCTAGAAAGCAATTATTTGTAGAAGTTATGATGTGGTTGCACTTTGGATGTGACTGAAGTAATCTATATACAATCATCATGCCATGTGCTTCTCAACGGTGCTTTGGCTTTCACATTTGATGGAATGCTAACTTTTCATTTTAATCTATAATAGGGGGTTGGGGGGGGGGGGGGGGAGGGGCTAAGTGATAAATTTCATTTTATTGAAGATGAAAAACACTCTATGTTCACAGTAATGAAAACAAAGTATCTTAAAAAATTATAAGATGATCAATTAGAAGATCTAAAAGAGTGTTGGAATTCAAAAATAGAAGTACAATCTGAAAAACAACATGCCCGAAACTAGTCAAACAATGTATGGATCAACAATGATTTCAATTGGTCAAGAGGTCTCTCAATGTCCTCAAACATATGGCTATTTTGTTTCTCTTCCACTCTAGCCACATCAAGCATGCTGGACCAAATTCCATACATTTGAGGAGTGTTTACCAATCCTATTTTGCCATCCAACTAAAAGAAATGCTACTGTCCCCAGCATCACTCACTGAATGCCAAACGTCATAAACACTTCACTCCATAAAGCATAGGCAAGCTCGCAATGGAGCAAAAGATGATCCACTGTTTCCCCATTACACCTACACATACCACACCAATTTACTAGGGATAAACCCCTCTTGATTAGGTTATCAAAAGTAAGAATCTTATCCCATGCTACTTACCACAAAAAGAATGACACCCTCTCTTTGGGGCCTTAGCACCCCAAATGCTCTTCCAAGGGAAAGAATGAGCATTTCTGCTACTAGTAGCATTATATTAGGAGAGAATATTGAAATTACCTCTTGTATTTAATTGCCATGTCATCCTATCACCCCCCTCCCCTCGGTATCTTGGAATAAATATGATCAAAGAAAGAATAAGCTGCCTGCCTCCATATCTTGATTATGAAAATCTCTGTGGATCCACAGAATTTAATTTTCTGCAGTTCTATTTATTCTTTGTGCTCTTCCATTCTTGCGGACTATATAGTGAAATATCTATATATTTTCCTATTCTAATCTAACCTTGTTATAATTTATGCCAATGAAATAGAACTTAAGAGTTGGAATGTTATTGTTCCCTTGTAAATTTTGAGGAAAAGAATATCTTGTAGTATTAGAATGAGCAACAACTTATTATGATTCATTGGCTACATGTTTATCTCATATATTGGCTTAAAAAAACAATCCACCTCTTATAATTTTTATTATGAAAAATTTTCATATGCAAGGATGGCCATGTCTTAATTAGTTAGGACAAACTTGGAGTATTTAAAATAGTAATTAGTGTTGTTTGTTCATATATTTGACTTCTTTTTTCTGCCAAGAGCCTTGTAGCTCTACTAACATCTCTTGGTATTTACAATTGAGACATCCAGGGTTACTTATCAAAAAAAACTGAGACATCCAGGGTTCAAATGCCCTCTCCCCCCATTGTAACTATCTAATTATTTTAAAAAAAGACACATTCTTTCCTAATTGTGATGAAAAAAATTTCAAAAATCCTGAAGTAATTGTAGGTGCTGGTTTCTTGGATTACTCATTTTAATATAGAGAATTTTAAATGTTGGTGCCATGGAATGTATTGATGTTACTATATGAATGAATCTACATTGATCATCATGTTGTGGAGTTTGAACATGATGGAGTATGATGTGTTATTGGCTGTTATCTCTAAGGTACCTTACCACCTTGTTTTGAAATCTTATTAAGAATAAACTTGTGTTTATGTTCCAGGCTGCTTCTATGGCAGATTCCCGCAGCAAGAAATCTGCAGCAGCTGACGATGAAGATATGGATCCAACGGTATAAGTCCATTCTTGTCCTGCAATAGTTAGCATTATTTTCCTGGATCTTTTCCACAAAGCTCTTGATTATAATCTCAATCTCCTGCTTTTAATCTTCCTCGTTTGTTTTTCCTCCAGCAATACTTCGAAAATAGACTGAAGTATCTTGCAGCTCTGAGGGCAGCTGGTGAAGAGCCATATCCTCACAAATTCCCTGTTACAATGTCTAACCCTGAATATGTAGAGCAGTATAAAAACATAGGCAATGGGGAGCATCTTGAGGATGTTACTGTAAATTTGGCTGGTATTGAAATCAGGGCTTTTATTTATTCGGTTAGTATCTATCATGTTTCTTTTGGTGAATTTTTTTTTTTATAATTTTCTTTCCTATGCAAGGGCGTATCATGAGCAAACGCTCATCTTCTTCAAAGCTATTCTTTTATGATTTACATGGTGGTGCTGCTAAAGTCCAAGTTATGGCTGATGCTAGGTATCTTATCACTGTATCTTTTCTTTTCCCTTATTCATATTTGATTTTTCCTTATGATTTTAGTATTGTTATTTCTTTAGGTACGCAATGTCTTTGACAAATTATCTTTCTATTAGTTTTAATTTTTTTTTTTTTAAATTAAAATTTTTATTTGTAAGTTATTCATGCAACCATGTGGGCCTTGAACCTATGACTTCTTCCTCCACCTTACCCTTGTAAGAGGAGGTGAAATTTGAGATGCAGCTCATTGGCATCTTTCCATATTAGTAGAAGAGCCTTTGTTTTTGCTTTTGGACTCTTTCTTTGAATGGACACAAATTGCTCTCTCTGTGATCTTCTATAGTGGAATAGGTGATTAGTTTGGGAATTTGGATTTTCTTGTTACATAGCATTTCATGTCAAATTTCTTATCTTAAAAAGTTAATATTTTTGGGTAGTGATTCATCAATTAGTTGAATGTCAATATTTTGCCCAAGTTCCTTGTAAGAGAAACTTTGTTTTTTTATTTTTATTTTTTTTATTGAAATTATTGCTAATTTCGTGTTTTTGAGGCCTGATTAGTTGTATGTAGAAGGCTTAGGTAGATTGGCAAAAAGAATGATGTAGGTCATTTTACTTTATCGCATCTTTCTGTACCACTGCCTAGTTTTCTCAACTGCGCTTAAAAAAAAAAAATTATAAAGGACCTATATAAACAAGATGATGAATATGTATGAATGAGACTTTCCACTTGGTACTATTTGGGAAATTTTGGTTCTGATATGAATTAGTTTCATGGACAATCACCCCCACCACCCCACCCTCTGGCTGGGTGTCCCCCCTAAATTGCACCACCTTTAAGTTTTGCTGCACAGATACCAAATTTAATGATAAAGATATTCTTCATTTCCATTATGCAGCAAGTCGGATTTGAATGAGGAAGAATTTTCTAGGTTCCATTCGACTGTGAAGCGTGGTGATATTGTTGGTGTCAAGGGGTTTCCAGGTTTGTGATGTTACTACAATTGGGTAGTTACGAACACCTTTTGACTTATATATATATATATATATATATATAGCTGCTCCTTACTGTGTTGACACTTTTGAGTTTACAGAAGAAATCACCATCAGTTTAATTACTTAATTTGGTTTCTCTCACTCTCTCTCTCTCTTTCTCTCTCTCTCAATGTTTGATAATGAATTGAAAATTTTGTGGCATAAGGAAAAAATTATGGAGTGTAGGTAGAACTTCAAAATACAAATTTAAAAGAGACCACTTGAAAATTCCCTTAAATAGGTGCTTCATTTTGGTCTTTTTCCCTATGGTGAACTGTTTTAGTTTTCTATGCTGCATAATTGGTTTATTTTATTTTATTTAAATTTTTATCAGTATGCCGCATGATTGTTGAAATCTTCTAGAAATGGGTCCAGTCTTGTGATATAGATGTACATTTTTTTTTACTCATAATTACATACAGATTTAGTGGGTCTTGAACTCAAACTCGCTCCCAACCTTTCTCTTACAAGGGAAGGAGGTGCCATTTGAGCTAAGGCATAATTTATTTTTTTTTAATTTCAAAGTTGAGTTGTAGGTTTTTGAGTCATTGTTTCTTTAAATTATAAACTTCCTGGTTGACCTAGATTTTGTTAGAATTATGGTCAAATGATTAAATTCACTATTTCCTAGCAGCTTAAACTTTTGGGAGAATTTGTAATTGAAATTCACTCTACCTCCCATTTAAAATGTGAAAAATCACACATGTTTGGCCCCACTTATTAAGGGGGAGGTTGGGCCCATGCGTGAGAGGGAGTGTTAGAATTATGTTCAAATTAAATTGACATTTTCTAATGGTTTTAGTTTCTAGGAGAATCGGTAATTTAACACATTTTCTTTCAATTCAGGGAAAACTAAAAGGGGGGAGCTAAGTATTTTTCCAAGATCGTTTATAGTCTTATCCCATTGTCTCCATATGATGCCAAGGCAAAAGCCTAAGGCTGGTTCTGTGTCTGACAATGCCAATTTGAAGGTGAACATGGTTTCTCCCTGAATGATTTAATGCTGGTTACAGTCTCATCCTGACTTCCTTACTTTCTTATTGTTGCAGAAAGAGGAGGCTTGGGTCCCAGGATGTACCAGGAATCCTGAAACATATATTTTGAAAGACCAGGTATTGATTAATATCCTAAAATTCAACCAAATTCCTGTTGCACTGTTTTAAACTGTATTCTTTAGCACACCCAAAATAAAATTTTTATGTACATATGATCTGGTACTGATTAATATCCTGAAGTTCAGTGAAAATGAATTGCAAACCTTCATTTTTGGGCTTGTGATAATATGTTCCGAATACTTGTGTGGTAATCTTTGGTAGTTTTTCTTTTATATAATTTATTTCTTTATATTATAAGGACCCATTCAGAGAAATACATCAGTTTAGTTGTCAGCCGGAAATAGTTTCTGTTCCCTTTCGCTTGAACCTGAATGGTAAATGAATTAATTTTTTGGGTAAATGTGATTCTTTGAACAAGGTTTCTTTAGGTTTAACAAACTGAATCTTTCAAACCATTTCTTTGAAAGTGATTTGATGCTTATATCCTGGGGCTCACACTATAGGTTGGCCTCTGGAGAAAGCCTAAAGTAACTAGTAGGCTTAAAGGCATTGAAGTTTTGTAACACAAAGCTCTCGTTACACAATTTCTAAAAGCTGGTTATGTTTTGAATTATTCCACTTAATGCTTTTTTGGTTTTGATTTTTTTCTTTTATTAGAAATTATCCTTTTCTACGTAGTTTTGGTGTTGCATTATTTTGAATTCAAGTAGCTAGGAGACTTACATGACCTGTATTGCTGAGGAATATTTTTCTAGTTTTTTTTTTTTTTTTTTTTTTTTTGATAGGTAAGAAAATATATTATTGAAAAAGGAATAGTATGAAAAATACACAAGGTACATGATAGTGAACTAAGAGAAAAAAGAGGAAAAAAGAAACAAACAGACACTAAGCTATTCTAAGAGACAAAAGAAAATCCATGAGTGCAGAACAATCTGAGAGACCCCAACACCAAGACCAATCAAAGAGGGTCTGTTGGCATAAATCTAAAAATTGAGCCAATTATTTCCCAGTATCCTTAAAAGAACGCCGTCTCCGTTCAGTCCAAATATTCCACATTAAACAGCCCAGAACCAGATTCCAAATATTAGAATTATGTTTCCCAAGCCAATGATACCAACAAAACAAGAAGTCTGCAATGGAACTTGGCATGTCCCAATCAATCCCAAACAACTGAAGCATATACATTCGCAAAAAATGAGCAATTGGATAGGAAATCAGCAGGTGATCCATAAATTCCTCATTACAACAACACATAAAACAACAATTTGCTAAAGTGCGACCACGGAGCATTAGATTATCCAAAGTTAGGATCTGGCCATGAGCTGCTGTCCACATAAAGAATGCTACCCTTTTAGGAAACTTTACTTTCCAAATGCCCTTCCAAGGGAAAGTAGAAAGAGTTACATTTTGAATTTTATGATAAAAAGATTGAATGTCAAACTTTCCAATTCCATTGAGACGCCGACAAAGTTTGTCACTACCTCCACCCCTAGGAATCTGAGTTTGAATGAAGTGAAGTAGGGAATAGGAAGCCGCTAACTCCCAATCATTAAATTCCCTATAAAATCTTAAACTCCATACTCTATCATTACGACCAATTGGAGGAATTAACACTTCAGAAATACAAGTTTCCTTATTGGCTGAACACAAATAACTGAGGATAAAGAGTTTTAAGAGAATTATCTCCAGTCCAATTATCATGCTAAAAAAGAATATGAGAAACATCCCCCACCACAAAAAACAAATGCTTAGAAAAACTTTCCCACCCTTCACTAATATTTTTCTAGTTTCTTATCCTTGAATGCATGCATCTTCTCCTCACAAGTTTGTGTGATGGGCGGTTGTCTTCCTACTTAATAGTTGGCTAAGTACCTAAGCTTTTCTGCTCACCAGTATGGGTCGTTTAATCCTAGATGGCTTATTAAAGAAATTTGCTAGTTTCATTCACATGCTTTTGGATGGTTGCAGATTTGGGTTGGAATATAACTAGGAGCAGGAAGAGAGAGAATAAGCTCTTCACAATGCATTTTTAGGCCATTTACCCAGAATACAGTTACACATTTTACTGTTTAATGCTGTTTGTGAATGACATTTCTAGTCCTTTAATTTCTATCCTGGGTTTGTGATGTAGTAGAAGTGGCAAGTCCTTGAATTGAAAGGAGGAAAACTTTGGAAGACATCAGAATAATAGATAGCTATCCAAAATAATTTATTGAAGAAAGTGAGTGCTTTTTTCACATGTACTATTCACAGCCTATTTATAAGCTCAATAAAACTAAAACCACAAATAGTTCCATCTTAAAATTGATTGTGAACCCGAGTCTCCTTTCAGGACCTAACTTTGACAAACAAAATCCTAAAAATCACTAAAGGATAGAAATAAAGGCTACCTAGACCACTGAACCTTTTATGGTAGTCCTTGGGTTGTAGGCCGTGCATTCCCATGAGTCGATGGCTAGAAAGCTGCAAGCAACACTTTTTAAATATAAGACTGCGTGTTGGAGTCTTTGACGACCTTCATGGATACCAGACAAGAGAAGTGGCTTCAAGATTGGTACTTATTACCGACTTCTGGGTGCCCCTTCAAACACCAGTGGTCATTCTTTCCCTTGGGAAATCATCTGGAGATCAAAGGCCCTGTTGTGAGTAGCCTTTTTTGTATGGACTGCTGCTTTGGGTAAAATCTTGACAATTGACAACTTAAGGTTGAGGAAGGTAAGGATTACAGATTGGTGTTATATGTGCAAATGCAATGGTGAATCTGTTGATCACCTTTTGCTACATTGCTCTATTGCTTCAGACTTATGGTCCATGATATTTGGTTTGTTTGGAGAGTTGTTGAGCTTTTAGCCTGCTGGCAAGGATGGTTTGGTAGTCATCGGAATAGTCATATTTGGATGGTTATACCCCATTGCCTGACGTGTTGTATTTGGAGGGAAAAGAATAGCAGGAGTTTTGAAGACATTGAAAGTTCTATGCCTGATCTCAAGTTGTTCTTTTTCAGAACTTTATTGGATTGTTATCAGCTATGATGAACCTTTCTTTATTTTCTATTGTTGATTTATTAGATTTATGTAACTTTTGTAAATGATAGTTTACCCTAGTATACTTCCTGCATGCTTGGGTGATTCGTTTTTTATGATTTATATAATTTTATTACATTATAAGAAAAAAACTTTAAATATAAGAAACTAATAAAAAAAACTAAATTGAATAAAAATACAAAAATATGAGACAAAACTTTCAGACAGTAATGGTTGAGCTTCATATCTTGTTTCACATCAGTTTGGGTAGGTTTATGGTTGAACTATGCACAAGTGAATCATACTACAAGAAGATTTGTTGCAGCACACATGCTATGTTATATTTATAAACCCGGTTAATTAATTTAAATGCACCACTCTACTCCCGTCATTGTCCACAAGAAATTTTGGAGATTGTAGTCATAAGTCTGCCCTTGTGATCCTTATTAATGTTAGGTTCATCTTTTGAATTGGGAACACTTTGATCCTTTTTTTTTTTTAATTAAATGATTCCTTTAATCTACGTCTTATTGGTTGCTATTGATGTTGTGGGGGGTGATTTGAACCTGATGAATTGGATTATTTTTTCCTGATGCAGATAAAAGTGAGATGGGTCCATTTATTTTATTTTCTTTCAGTTTGGACTGTGTTTTCACTTCTCCTCTTCTTTTCCTTTTCTGGTGTTTTATTTTATTGTCTTCAATGCTAGGAAACTCGTTATCGGCAACGCTATTTAGATTTGATGTTGAATATGGAGGTTCGACAAATTTTTAAGACAAGATCTCAGATCATTTCATATATTCGGCGCTTTCTTGACAGTCGTGATTTCTTGGAGGTTAGTTGTTTGTTTTGATTTTTTATTTATTCAATTCATTCAGGTGGTTTCTACATATGGCACTTGACTTTATTTTCTTTTCATTACCTTCAATGTTCTTTTCACTGTCAGGTTGAAACACCAATGATGAATATGATTGCTGGTGGAGCAGCTGCCCGTCCGTTTGTGACCCATCACAATGACCTGAACATGAAGCTATTCATGCGCATTGCGCCTGAGCTCTATCTTAAGGAGCTTGTTGTTGGTGGACTTGACCGTGTTTATGAGATTGGAAAGCAGTTCAGAAATGAGGGCATCGATTTGACGCATAATCCTGAGTTCACCACCTGTGAGTTCTATATGGCTTTTGCTGACTACAATGACTTGATGGAACTCACTGAGACAATGTTGAGTGGTAAGGGTCATTTGGATCATGTTGCAAACAACTGCTTCAATCCACTTGTGTAGTGAAGTTATTTTTATCCTCCAAAATACTTGGATTTTTCCTGACACAGTAATGTGTAATAGGGATGGTAAAGGAACTTACAGGCGGATATAAAATTAAATATCATGCAAATGGGCTGGATGAGGATCCAATTGAGATTGACTTCACTCCACCTTTCAGGTTTGTCATCTATATAGTATCTCTCACAAATTGTATGACATTAACATGAATATGAAAATATATGAAATTGGTTGTTTTAACTCTGGCAGAAGGATTGACATGATAGAAGAATTAGAGAAGATGGCGAACCTCAATATTCCCAAGGACTTTTCCAGTGATGAGGCCAACAAATATTTGAAAGACGTATGCACGAAGTATGAGATCAAATGTGCCCCTCCTGAAACAACAGCGCGTTTGTTGGACAAAGTCAGTTCTCTGCTTAGTCCTTTTTAAATTTTTTTATTACTTTATTTATACATAGGTAGTTACTGGCATTGTGATCCTGTGTTATGTACTAAGTAGATACAATATCTGTGACGAAGGTTCTGAGCTTTATGCTTAAGGAGGTGAATGAGAGGCTAGGTATGAGCAAGGGCTTAAGTTTTTTATTTGTGAGAAGGGGGGGGGGGGGGGGAAAGGGGGGGGTTGGGGGGGGGGGTGTTGGGTGTGGAGCAATGGATTGGATAGCTCTTGCTGGAATACTGGTTTTTCCTTAGATGGCTTTCTGCTATTTGGAGTAATGGTTCAATAAGATTGCTTACACTGATAAGCTGTAGCAGTTGGATAAAGTAGAAATTGTAGCATTTGTCTGTGGGAGAGATAATTGGAGGTTGGGAACAGTGAAAAGTGGTTGATTGGAAATGCCATTAAAAGAACAATGTGATGGCGTCCCCAATATTTTACAATAATTAAGTAATTCTGCATTAGAAAAAGTGTGTAATTTCTTTTGTTCTGACAATGGTGTTTTCTGACTTGATCTGATTTTGTTCCTTAAGGTAGACTATTCTTGCTTGCATGCTCAGACAATTTATGAGAATTGGTTATTTATATTTTTTCTGTTACTGCAGCTTGTAGGACACTTCTTGGAAGAGACTTGTACAAATCCTGCTTTCATCATTAACCACCCTGAGTTAATGAGTCCTTTGGCAAAGTGGCATAGAACGAAGAAAGGCCTTACTGAGCGTTTTGAGTTATTTATTAACAAGCATGAAGTATGCTTTTCAGGATATCTTGATTTCTTTTTCTTTCTATGTATCATTTAATTTTCAGCTTTATAATTCATGATTCTGACTTAATTTTTCTGTAACCGCTCAGCTCTGCAATGCATACACTGAATTGAATGACCCTGTGGTACAACGCCAGCGATTTGCTGAGCAGCTCAAGGTTCACGCATCAGTTTTTAAGTGTGCAGTGGATTTATCCTTAAATAAATTCCTCTGGAACTCTTCTGAATGATATGTGGTCTGCATGCAGGATCGGCAATCTGGTGATGATGAAGCAATGGCTTTGGATGAAACCTTCTGTACGGCTCTTGAGTATGGGTTGCCTCCAACAGGCGGTTGGGGATTGGGTATTGATCGGCTAACAATGTTGTTAACTGATTCACAAAACATTAAGGTTCTCTTCTCTCCTCTCTCTCTCTTGGGTCTCTGCCTGTTTGCATTTGTCTCATTTATACATATGTGTACGCTCTATGTTCTCAATGGGCTCTCAACATATGCTATTTGGTAACAGGAGGTTCTTCTCTTCCCAGCCATGAAACCTCAAGATGAGCCATCTGCTAAAGGTACTCATTTTCAGTTTGGCCCATGTTATGCTTTTGTCTTAGTTGATGCTAGTCTTTTCTGTCTCTTTCGTAATTTTTTTTTTTTTTGAAGGGTGTCTCTTTCGTATTCAGTTACAGGTTTCATTCCTGTATATTGTGCTGATGGCGTTTTTGTGTTCTGTCTAAGGAGTATGCAGTTATATCTATATTTATTAAAGTCGTACCGAACTAATTGTCGAACTTTCAAATCATTTATGTAGGATTTTGGTTTGGTATGAAAGAAACACTGGATTTGCAAAATAAATTTTATTTTTTAAACTGAGTTTTTAATTATAGGTTGTTTTAACCAAATAATCATGCTTTCTTTCAATATTTAATTATAATGAAATACTTTTTAAGTCTTTTACTTTGAAACCTTGATTGATTAACTAAGGTATCAATTCAAGGCTCTATTTTTTGTCTTCGTCTATATAAATTCATGAATTCTATATTTCAATGATGCCTATGTATTCTATGAAATTATACTTTTTTTAATTTCAACATTTAGTATGCTTTCAGCTTACATATTTATTTAATTTAGTACTGGCTAATCAGATTTTTTTTTTTTTAATTTATTTTATTTTCAATATTTTTTTCAATTTAAAAAATATATATAATTAAACACTGACTATTGGTTTTCACCCAATGACTCAATTATTGAACCAATTAACCATTATACCAATTCATTGGTGGTTTGATGTTTGGTGCAGTTCACTTTTTGTTCCTGTTTTGATAACTATGGTTATGTTGTCCATGTCCCAGAGTATTGTATATTTTGACTGACTTAGTTGGTCCCTTGGTATTCCTTTAGGCAATGCAGGAGCTTAGGAAATTTTCAAAATTCTGAAACCCAGAGCTCTCATCCCAGAAAGTTGGCATGAACCTTTGATCGATGTGATTTCCGTCATAACTGAATTTCTTGGGGATTTTGTCACTTTTTATGGGTCGAAATACCATCCATCCTTGTTAATTCAGTTTACTAATTGTGTAATTCTTCATATATCTTTTTATTTTAAGTTTTTGGCAAATTCAAAATATCATGTGAAATTAAATGAAGAATCAAGTTATTAGAACTGTTGTTGTCTCTCTCTCATATATTTATGCATAATTGGGAGTTTGGAGAAAAACTCTTGAAACTCTTATATTTTCTTATTGGATTCGAATTTTGAAAATCTAACTATTAGTTTACATGTTATTATATCCTCTATGCTTGCAAAATTTCAAGAAGATCAAAGATCAACAATTATGTCATCAATGACATGTTTAAATAATGTTCAAGTTTTATGGTAAACAATTAAGCATAAAAAATAGATGTATTGATTTAATAGTAAATAACATCTGATATGAACGAAATTTGACATGCATGTTATGAGTATAAAGAATATGCAATTTAATGGTTAAAAGGAGTTTATAGGGTTTTTTCAGAAACTTTGTCCGCATAATTGTGTAAGGATTATTGAATTATGCGGCTTTAGGCATAGCATTAAGCTTTAATTTCGGAAATGCAATTAAATAATACTGAAATGAAAGGCAAGAAGCCTATTGCTGACTCAGAAAGATTTTTTTTTTAATTGTCTCAAATACCCCCAATTTTTCAGCTTGTTTTTGACTCGTAAACGTATTTTTGGACACTAAAATTCTGGCTCGGTGAAGTGCAGAGTAGTATTCTACTGTCCACACCATAAATATATCATAAAATTCTATTGTTTTTATTGCAAATTTGTGCTTAGGTAACCGTGTGTGAGTCTGAATTTGGTTGGTAAGGATAGGTTATAAAATCTATATTTTACAGTTTATATTATTTAATAAGAGATTATCATATCAGTTTTTTACTTAAAACTTAATACATCTTATTACACATAGTAACATCTCAATAAACTCATAGTTAAGTTAGATTTTTAATTGAATATTAGAATTGATTAAGTGTGGTTGTATCTATTCTTTAATATGTAATATGATAATGTGGCATGTTGGGATTGGAGGGGTAAAACTTAGATTTTACACTACATCCTTATAGAATTTGATCTCATAGTATATATATTGGAAAATAGTATATATATTGGAAAAGTATCGGTGGGTTAAGATTAAGTTATACATTACGTCACTTTTTTCGATGTTACACAAATTCATAACACTTCTAATTTCGTGTTAATTGAATGCTATTTATTATTTTATTAAAAAACTCAGGCATAATTTTAAAGTTAATAATATTCCAAAATTTATTTTTTTGAATGGGTAATTGAAGTTTTGTTGATTAGAAAAGTTCAATATGTTTACGGTAGTGTAGAATACAATGCAGCTCAATGGTAAGTTGTTAAAGTATTTGTTCAATAAAAAAAATGATGGGACGGTGTAACATCTCAAAGAGTTACATAGTGTTTAACTTTAACGTGGTCTTATTAGGATATTACTATATATATATATATATATATATATATATATATATCTCGTAAACCATGTTTTTTTATAAAGTTTAAACTTAGGTATTAGGTTGGTAAGCTTAGATATAGTTTGTAAACTTAGGTATAATTGATTAGGTATTGTACCTTTGGTTCTCATTTAGATTATGTCATGTCATTGCATTGACGCTAAGAGCCTAGTAACACAACTGATATTTCATTGTGTTTCAACAAAGATATTTAGGGTTTAAATCCTCTCATCCCAGCTATCAAATTATAAATTTTTTTTTAAAAAGTGATTGAATTGACCAATGCACAAGGTAAAATTAAATTAATTTTTTTTGGAAAAGATAACATTGTTTTTACTAGTCAATACAATCATGTGGTTAAATTCAATTAGGGACCCTATGTACAACATTTGAGAATTTGTTCTTAAGTTTTGCCCTTTCTAGAATATCAGGGAAACCATGTTTATTTTTATCACTAACTACTACTATCTTAAGACTATCATACTAATCCTAATATATCATATATTGGATTCATTGTAATACACAATTTAATATAGCATAGATGTACTAGCTTAGGACTTTTCCACTGTATACATAGGCCATCAGACTAGATCATGTTAATTAATTCTTTTTGCTTTCTTATTCTCTCTAAATCATTTTTTTCTTCTTCTTTTTATTATAACTTGGTATTACAGTCATAATCTTTGTCCCTTACCAACCTTCATCGTTGCTTTTGCTATCAACATTAGAGATCACACTAAAGATATGATCTTTAGGGATCCCATCTATACCTAAGCTTCTCAAATTTGCATTCATGTCCTTAAATAATTGTCATTTTGGTGTCACACACACCCTCAAGCATTGAGTCTCAATCGTGCATTTCTTGTGATGCGTGAATTGCCTCTTACTCTGAAGACACCCACCATATATCTCACATGAGCTTAGAGCCCTCACATGTCAATTTTGTTATGACGACATGCTTGACCTACTATCTGACTTCCATAGTTCATTAATGCTCCACACAAAACACTTGTTGGAGATACACCTACTTGTGCTGTTGCTCCAAATCTCTTTATGTTATTGTATCGAACAATGCTAGGACCACAACTATTTACACAATTTTTACCGTAAACAACTCGTAATGTGATAAATTGTAAGTGGTGGAAGTGTGGACCCACTACTAATAACTTGTCACGTGACAAGTTGTGTAAATAGTTGTGGTCTTAGCATTTTTCTATTATGTCGGGTCTCTCTATTTAATCGTCTTCTTGATGTTTTTCTATTCAAGTAGTAGAGTAAATGCTCCTTAAGACTACTCTTACACGTCCCTAGTGAGATAGAGTCTTTCGCATTCATCACCTTCTTCACGAGCTTTTTCCTCTTTAATGGATATATATATATATATATATATATATATATATATATATATATATATATATGAATTTCGTTGTGGTTCTCGATTCATGCGATGATCATTAAAGACCTTCATTGTATTGAAGAATTAATGTATGCTCTTTGAGACTATTCCTACAGGTCCCCAGCAAGATGTAGTCTTTCGTGCATCACCTTCTTAATGGGCTTCTTCCTTTTCGGCGGTGCTGTTGTCTTAGGCTTTTCTTGGTAGTTTTTGATTCATTCTATGGGAACTAAAGACCTTACTCGTGAAGATTGTCTATCCAAAGTTAAGATTTTCATCTAGCATCCACATTGAGATTGACGGGGATTAATGGTAGAAGATATTAGGGTATTTTTATCAGAATATTACCATAAATATTGTAGACCCTGATTTTTTAGAACATTATGGGCTAATAAGATTTTGTAATACCATAGGCTGTCATGATTTGCAGGGTTATCATACTAAGCGTATTGTATTTGTATATATACTCAAGATTAGGTTTATTGTAACACACAATTCAATATAGTAAAGATGTAACTATTTGAAGTTTTCTATTGTTGAGGTAGACCGTTAGGTTGAATTGCATTAATTCTTTTTACTTCTGCTTTCTCCTTCCACATTATTTTGTTTTTGTTTTTTTCTTTCTATTTTAACATGGTATAAGAGTTATAATATCTTCAACTTTTATTCTTGCTTCCATAGGTAAAATTAGAGCCCACACTTGAGACCTAGATTCATTCCATCTATTCCTAGATTTTTCAATTATGCATTTGGGTCCTCTTAGAATTGTTGTTTTGACGTCACACATGCCCTCAAGTACCTTTGTCCTAAAATGTTGGTCATGTTTAGAAAATTCAATTTTTTAAGGAAACATCATTTAATGTATTGTATCTTAGTTAAAAAAAGTACAATTTTCCAAAACTACTGACTTTTAAGATAAAATAAATGGTAAGATAGGAATTTTATTTATTAATTTTAGAAAGAGGACTTCATTTTAAAAAATCTCAGAATGAAATAGAGAACCAACAATTTGGGATTGTGGGAGTAACATACAATTCAATATTGCAAAGATATAGCCATTCAAAACTTTCTGCTGTTAATATAAATCATGAGAACAAACCATATTAATTCTCTTTGTTTTTTCCTTCTCAAAAAAAAAAAAAAAAAAAAAATCCCTTTGCTTTCCCTTTCTCTTTCTACGTCATTTTAATATATTTTAACCAATATTAAACTTAATTCAACTTTCCCGTATTTGGAATATTGACTTAAAAAAAAAAAAAAAAAGAGTGAGCTTGATTAGCTTAGCTCATATTTTCTCTTGTTAATAACATAAAGGCTGGTCGTGCTTAATAGGGCTGTGTCATGCACTTTGAACTCAAGACCACGACACATTATTTTAGGAATCAAAATGCATGACTCTTCTCTTATAGGGGGAGTTGTTAGTTTGTTTAATGATTAGAAATGTAGTTTTACAAGCTTAGGAAGGTGCTCACTGCTCGCTTCCTAACCTTATTTTGACATCTGTTAGGCCTCTACTTTCTAAAATACATAATGATTTTATTTCTTTTGTAAAAATATTAATATATTTTTGTCTTATCTTCCAGTGTCCCCGATTTGGACGTTTCTGTTTGGTACCTTTGACTGCTAAATGATATCATTTCTCCATGAATAATATAATGAAGCTCACACCAATGACCTCTTTGTCAAACTAAGGTGGTTGATATCTTGTTGTTAACCATCAATTTCAAAACAATTTATGTTGTCAAAGAATCTATTAAACATGCTGTTAAAAAGAATGCTGAAGGTTTGCCTATTTTTGATGTAAGTGTTGGTCGAGGTATTCTTGATGGTGTCAATACCTTGATCTATACTATTCTCAAACATTTTGCTGGTACTCCATCTAATATTTCGTCTCGAATTTCTGATTATTTGAATAATTTGAGATGTCCTACTATGTCTGATTACAGATGGTACCAAGATGTTTTCATTTCCAGAGTTATGCTTCGGAAAGATTGTTACAAGCCTTATTGGAAAGAAAAGTTTATTGATCGACGGTCTGCCTCTTATCTTTGCTCATAAGGTAAAACAAGAATTAATGGGTAAAAATGATTCTATTGATTATGATAATTTAACTTATAGTGATATTTTGAGCATTATTAAAAAACTTGGTATTAATATGTGCAATGATGAAAAATTGTTAAAACACCAATTAAAGAATAAAAGAAAAGCTAAATATAAAATGGGTAATTTCTGTGAACAATATGATTTGCCTCCTATTGCTCCTTCCAGGCAAAATGGTAAAAAACATGATGAAAGTCACAAAAATTATAGCCATAAAAAATATAAAAAAAATACAAACCTAACTTTGTTAAACCTAATGATTACTATGCTAAAAAGAAAAATGTTTCTAAAAATTATGCTAAACAAAGATCAGGTATAGGCAAATGTTTTAATTGTGGTAAACTTAGACACTACAGTAAAGCTTGCAAACAAAAACTTGGTAAGTTAAAAAATAAGTTTAACATGTTAAATATTGAAGATAAAGATTAAGAAGAATTATTTAGAATCCTTGAATCAAACAATTCGTCTGATTCTTTGGAAGTTGATTTTTCTTCTTCATCCTGATTTAAACTTGAGGGACAACCCCCCTTAAATTGGCAAAAATTCGGAGTAAACAGTCTCATGAACAGTAAAAGTGAATAGTAAATAGTAATCGGTGAACAGTAATCTGTGAACGGTGCTTTTTTAAAATATTCAATAACGGGGGCCTTGTCTGATTCTCCAAACCAAAGAAAACTTAAAAAGACAAAAAGCCAAAGGAATCTCTTTGAATAAAAACATCATCTTTTACGCATGGAATAGTAAAGCAATAGACTTTGAAATGATTGAAAGCCAAAAAAATCTCTTTGAACATCATCATTTACGCATGGAGTAGTGGAGTAGTGGTGTAAGAAAGGGAACCACCAACATTATGTACAAGTTTAAAGGATTTCGGACAATGAATCTTAATTATAATGTCAATGATCTTACTGATTATTATATCCATGGAAATAAAACCTTAAAACTCCAAAGCTACTGGTTGGCTTTCAACTGTCTAGCATTCATTCATGGGCTCTTTTTGAGTGAGAGGGAGATAGTTGGAGAGAGAGAGAGAGAGAGAGGCAGAAAGTGGTTCTCCTGTAAACGGCATATGCCTCTTGATTCCCATTTCCCACAAAATTATTAAGGCCATAGCTAATTCAAAGACCCAATTAAACATATAGCTAAAGAAACCTCTGCATTGTGGTAAAAGACCACAGGATTTCAAATCTGTCATATCTGATCATTTTTCGCAAAGAAGCCCAAGCATGCATAATATTTTCAAAAATCTCTATCATGAGGGAAGACTTATACACCATACCATCAAAAAAGTATTGGTAGACATAAAAGAGTGGGTACAACTACAATCACTTATTGCAATCCTCCAAAGAGATTTTGGTCTCTTCATTGACATGAATTCCCTCTTAGTCTTTCTCTTTCATTCCTTCCTCGTAGTCATCTTGGGGTTTATCACTTTACATTTAATAATAGACCTAAAAGTCTTTTTTCTTAGTCACAATAAAGAGGTCAGACAGTGGAACATATAATGCATGATTGAATTTGCAAGTGCAGGTGTCCTCAATTGTTGAAAGTTGAGTGGAAATTATGATGGTCCAACATAAGACAGGATTAGGCAACATACCATTTGGCATTTGCATAGTCTTGCACTGATTGAGTTCATGTGCTCATCCTTAAACCATGCATTTCTTGTAAGTATATGAGGTTAATCTCACCATAATTTGGTGCATTCTCATATAATTTATTCCATCTTTTAAAGGATGATTAGCTTCTTGAGTAATATGGCTGTGTGGTTTGATGACAAGTTGTAAAACTTTAATAGAGACATTCTATTCTCTCCACACATGACAAACATCCTCATAGGACTACCATCATTTGCCTATAGGTATTGTGAGGAAAACACTATTCGATCCTCCTTCCCCTACTCACTCCAAAAATGTCCTTCGGTGTGCTTTATGAGACCATAACCAAGCAAATCCTAGGTTTGTTCACCACTGGGGTTAGTTCAATGTATTTAGGGACTAAAGCAACAGCTTTATATTGAGACTTTTCTACTATTTAAATATTATCAAAAAAATAAAATTATTAAATTTCTATATCATATATTTTTCATATTACCTGCTAAAAAATGAAATTAATAATTAATGATGTGAAATGAGATATATATGGAAATTGTGAAAATAGCACAATTCATTTACTCATTGACAATTTTTTTTAATCATATAGTAACTGATTTTGCGAAGAGTATTTTTCCTGGTTTTGAATCTCCTTCCTTAGTCCTCACTTCTAATATATATAGAACAAAAAATATTTTAATTGAAAAAATATAAAATTTCTGAATTTCATATCAATGGGCTGGCATTTGGTGAACAATAGCGGTGTTGAGGGCCAATAGACCATGTCTCTGTGAAACATGACAATTTTTTTTTTTAACATATAAAATGAATCTGACAAATGTTTATGGTACCTTTGTAAAAAGCCTTATAACTCAATTAGTAACCTCTATGTTTCCAATGGAGATGTACAAGTTCAAATCACCCACCTCGGTTATAACCATCAAATTATAAAAAAGGAAAGATACAAGAATACCTGGTTTCTTGAAACCAATTTCTTTTGAATCCAGCTTCTAATATATATTTACCCCAATTATCTATCTTTGAAAGTAGTAATGAATATACACACACTAGGAGTATGTTTGGATACCGTTTATTGCTGAAAACTGAAAATACTGTAGCAAAATAATTTTTAAACGTGTGAATAATGTCGTGAGACCCAAATTTATATTGAAATCTGTATTTGGATGACTTTTGTGGGTCCGTAAACAGTGCTGTGGGACCCACCATTTTTCAGCAAAATGTAGAAACGCACGTTCTCAGTGCTATCCAAACTCACACTAGAGTTAAAGAATCATTGGATAACTGAATATTACTTGTATGTGCTGATCTTTAGGAAGAGCATCTTAACTCATTTTTGCAACATCATAGTTCCACACATAGAATAATAATCCATTACCACCTAAAGCAAAGCACAAATGTACAATGCATCAGTTGACCATTGCCCAAGTGAGCACATTAGCCCCTCAAAGAGGGAATGTCTTTGTTTAGTCAATAATACTTGAGGGAAGAAACTTTCACGCGCATCTGTCATCTCAATGTGATCAAGTTTATCATCACAGACGATGACAGTATCATAGTAGGGTTTGACTATGATAACTTAAGTGGATAACTCATTTTTGCAACATCATAGTTCCACATAGCAGGGTTTGACAGATGCTACAATAACTTAAGTCCCTTTTACGGCAAAAGAAGGGAAACTAGACCAGTCTACAATTCTTACCACAGCAATAACCCTAAATAAAACCAAACATTCTATAGATATCCAAAAACAAAAAATTTCCCTAAACTCATTGTATAATTCGACCAAGAAAATACACTTCAGCTCAATGATAAAGGGTGGGATGGCATTTGGGTGGATTCTATGTGGAATCATATAAAGACATGTATTTATTTTAATTGATCAGCAAACGGTTGCACTCATAAATGTAGATTAGCAGAAAAATAACTAAAAGACTGACAAAATTTCAAACTGATATTAGAAATTCACCATGACCAAAATCAACAATTTCAAGAGAATTTTGACAAACTACAATCGACAATTGTTTTTGGCAAGTCTAGGCATTTGATATAAACTCCCAACTTTGAAACTTTCGACAATATCAAGCAAAGCAATAAAATGCATGTATATGTAAACAAACAATAAGTCCTAATACATGTAAATGAAAAATATTCAGAATGGAATCCAGCACTTTAGGAGCTAACTGTTTAAAAAAAAAAAAAAAAAAAAAGATTCTAAGGCTCAACTGTAGTCACCTGTTGCCACTCCCCATCTACTGCTTCCTTCCACAATGTCACACTGTTGTTTCCATCAGCCACAGCCAATATGTTTCCTGTTAGTGACCAGGAGACCCTCCAAACAGGAGTCTTGAAATCATTCAGAACCTTGCCTTCCCATTGATCCCCCTCCTTGGCCACAGTCCATATGATGACTTTGCCATCCTGTGAGGCACTTGCAATTGTAGATTTCGGAAGTCCCAAGTTAGGTGCCCAGGCAACATCACGAACCCAATCTGTATGCATCTGAAGAGCTGGAAAGCAATCCATCTTCCATGTCCCATTATAGAGCTTCCACACCTTCACAGTATTATCACAACCACCCGAGCAGAGCTTCTGAACAGGATCAAGCAAGCCAGAACCAACAAGAGCCCCGGGAGCTGTTGAGGGAGCCCATGAAACAGATGTCACACCAACTGGGTGAGCCTGGTCAATCCTTGAGGTGTCCCAACCACCATCCGGTCTTGCAGTGAAAACTGACATATTCCCATCAGAGGAACCACATGCCAAACAAAGTCCCAATTCATGAGGAGCCCAAGCAACAGAATTGACAGATGACTTGTGGTCATTGAAGACATGGGCTTGAGTCCACTCATTCGGATTACCCTCCTTCCATATTATCACTTGCCCATCATAAGAACATGAAGCAAGTAAAGACCCAAATTTTGGGTGAGCCCATGCCACCTGCCAAACAGGTCCTTGGTGACCAGTTAACGTTGCAAGCTGCTGAGAGGCCGTATTGCTCACCCCAGTTATCTTAATGGAGTGGTCTGATGAGGCTGTGGCAACACGCTTACCATAGTAATCCATGGCTACATCATGGACCACATCTTGGTGACCAGTTTCAATCTTTTGCGAAGGCATTTCCTACCGTTAACACTGCTCAGAACAGAAGAAGTAAACCTAAATTATAACTGATTCATACTCCAATTGATTTTGCACATAATTTCAAACCCTTCAAAAAGTGAAATCATCTAAAATTTTAAACATAGACCCACTATTTGATTCCTAAGAATGTGCAAGAACATGAAAAACAAACTAAAATAATAAAAAACTCGAAATTCTAAGTTTTCCGCAAATCTTTAAAAATACAATATTTGTATAAATTTCATGAGCTACCCATTATTTCTAAGCTAACAAATCATAGAAATCTGATCTCAGTCTCATATAACAAGTTGCATTATTGAGTTATAAAAGTAGCTATGAAATCACTGCTATAGGGGAATAAGATCAAATTCCATATAGCAAGTTGCATCATTTGCAAATATTGCATGAAATTGACTAATCTACAAGTAGCTATACAAATTCATCAATCAAATTAAGCATACCCCAAGTGCTACAAATTCACAGACAATGAAATGAAATTCATCAAATCTTGAACAAACCCCACAAAAAATCCAAATCCCATTTATCATTTTTTTTCTACAAAATCTCCTCATAAACCACACACCTAATCTAAATCTTGAACTTACAAACCCAATAGAATCAAATAATCAACACACCAACAACAAAAGGAGGAAAACGTTAATAAATCAAAACTCACCGACACAAGTTCAGAGCACAGCGGAGCGGCGGCGGCGGCGGCGGCTGCGTCGGCGTTGTCTCTTGCTCTCCCAGACTCTCAGCCTCTCCGATTCGGATTTGTTTCGTTTTTTTATTGGATTTGTTATTATTATTATTATTAATTTTCTTTTCGGATTGGATTTTAATGAGGTTTTGGGCTGGGCTCATTAGAACAATAAGCAGAGCAGGCCGCTTTTTTAAAAAAAAACTATAATTTATTGATTAATTTATTTTTTAATTATAATTTTGGGCTCAAATTGGAGAGAAATTATTAGGTCTAGTTGGAATAATAATAATAATAATAATAATAAAGATTAGTGTTACAGGTACTACAAATTTTAGTCCATTAGTATTACAAACTGATGTGTCACAAATCAAAAAGACGCAATTCAAAATTCAATTATAAGGTAATTCAAACTTACAAATTACATTTACTAGCTTGTAACCTTATGTACATGCATGGATACACTTAAAGATATATAATAAGATGCATAATATAATTCTTATATATATATAATTTAAATACTATTGATAGTCATTTTTATATTTTGTTAGCTCTTTAAAAAAATTTGTGAGGATATTATTAGATATAAAATGTAAATTGTTCATTTTTATTATTATTATTGTGAAACACTTTTTTTTTTTTTTACACGATTCATTTATTCTAAACTTTTTGGTTTTCGTATTTAATAATTCACTTGGATGAATGTTCATGATGTAGTCCCACATTTGATTATAAAATTAAGAAATAAAATTCTTTAAGAATAAATAATTTAGGACACATGCGCAAAATTAGAATTCTAATTTGGAATTTTAATTTGAGTTTCTCTCCGTTTTACTTATTATTATTATTATTATTATTATTATTATTATTATATATAGATTGGCACATCAGATGTTTTATTGGTTGGAATTACTATTTATGTAGTCTTCCCAATGGATCTAATAATTTCTCCAAATTTGAGGATCGAAATAAATAACCAAAAGAATGGACATTTTGTGCTAGCAGTAGGATCAGTTGGCATAAGAGCAGGAGGATCGAGATTCTACATGCTTCGGAGCGAAAACAATTTTTTGTTGTTGGTAGATACAATAGAATTTAAATTTATGACATTTATTCTATGATAATTGCCGAAAAAAGACTTTACTAATGAAGCAAACTCGAACCTACAAAAAACTTGTGTACAGTGTGCACTCAGGGCTCATGATAATACTGTTCATTTGCATAAAAAAGAAAGCTACGACATGGGCTCATGGCCCATGAAATTTCAAGAAAGCTCCGACATCTCTATATTATCATTATTATGTACATATTGTATAATTATATTAGAACAGATGGGGATATTGCCAAACTATCGTTACAAATTGTGCCATAAGATGGGAATACAACATGTGTTGTGTATCCAAAAGTTAAGCTTTTTTGGATATACATCATTGTCAATTTCTTTAAAACTTTCTCCTATCTCCCCATGAGTGCATTTTAAAATACTTACTATTCTCAAAAAAAAAAAAAAAAAATTGTGCCATCATTGCATTCCATTACATAGTTCTAGCAGTTAATATTAATCAATATCACATGGTGTCTCATGTACTGTTGAACCTGATTAGCATTTTTTTAATAACCTGGAGTTGAAAATGGTCCATATCTTCATGCGTTAGGCACGAAAAGATAATGGCTTTTCATATATATACACATATAAAACTATTCATTGTTAGAACTTAGAACTTAAGAAGATTCACATGGGAAGAATGTGTATTAAACTTCAAAATAATCAGTGGTGCTGGTCGGCAATGATGTTCATTATTCATCAACTGTGTTATTTAATTAGCTTAACTTATAAAATTTTTTGTTGTCGGATAAGAATTTGAAAGCAAATCTTGTCAACATAAAAAATAAAAAAGTCATTAATGTGGTAAGAGCAATTATAATGCTGTAAATACTATAAACTCAAATCCCGTTGTTTTTATTTATTTATTTTTAAATGATCATAGAACATTTAGGTTGCATTTGAAATTAGAGTTTAAAATCAGTTTATTTTATTATTTAGCTTATTTTTGTTATAATTCATGGGTCTCACTGTACTCTTAGGTGTTATTCATGGGTCCCACTGCACTTTTTGATATTATTCATGGGTTCCACTGTATTATTTCAGTTAGTTTTTACCTTTATTTACAGTACTTTCAGCAAAAAGTTTTCAATTTCAATTAAATAAACTGTTTCCAATAAGACCTCTAGTATACTCATTTTTTTAAGATTGAGAAACATAGCCTGTCTATCTCTATTATGACTAATTTTTATAGTCTGAGACAGAATTATGGCATAATATATTTCTGATTAGGACCTACTGAACTGGTTCAGTGGTTTTCACGAGTTGCACCCATGTTAAACCTATATATAGACTTCTCCATCTTATTTCTCGTGCTTCTTAAATTAATTCAACTAATTGTTTCTAGTAGTAGTGAGACCTATGAATAGTAGCAAAAATAAGCTACTATTATTGAAAAGGCAAGATTGCTTAAGAAACTGCTCAAGAAAAGCTGAAACAACAAGTCTCAATACCTGGCTCGGTGCCTGTCGATTTATCAAGAATAAATGAATCTCGATTCTTGGCTTGAGACCTCTCGATTTATTGAGCTTCGAGAAAATTGAACAATAAATTTTTGTTTCAGCCCGTGATGACTTATCCTTTCTAGGGATCGTTTACAAGGGTTCTAGAATATATAAAAGATATTTTATAGTCATCATCATAGACATAAAGAAACACACGCATAACAGGAGTTGCTACGACGTTTATGTGCCTAGGGTTTTGTACCAAGTTATTACCGGTTAATCGAAGTGTGGATTGGAGAACTTTGCAAAACTATAACAATCAAAAGGGTTCTTGTGCTATTAGTCACAAATAAGAGATTTGTGCAAAAGAGAAGTTTTTGCAAGTAGTCCAATTGGGGATGAAGCTTCCTTATATATATATTAGTAGGTTCTACTGTAGGTAAGTACTTCTAGATAGGGTAAGATTTCTTGTACTTATAACCTCTATTCTTGTTAGTAGTTTCCTCGGGAATGGTCACTTGAATTTTACTTGGTGGGGTTTTACTTTCGAGGGTTTTCCCCCATCGTGATCAAATCATTGTGTCAAACTTATTTTCTACTGCACTTATTTTAGTTTGGTGATTTTATTGTTCTTTAATAGGTTTTGCATATAATTGGACTAATTAATCAACATAAGTAATTGGTTAAGTAACTGGGTCAATCTATAACCCAACATATTTGAATTACACACTGTGATGATAGGAATCGTGTAAGGGTCAATTGTCTCCCTTGTTATATAAAAGGGAGCAGTCACAGCAATTAGGAGGTAGAGTTCAGCCAGGAAATTCTTGCTAAAATTAGGCTACTAGGAAGAATAAAGAGTCGAAGTGTACCCGTTTTGTAGGATTCAAATCTTCTAGATTTCCTAGGATACTCTATCAAATAGATTTCCTTAAATCTTAATCATTCTTTAATAATTTAATACTCTAGATTTTGCCATGTCAACATTCCACTAATAATAATTTTAATTGTTTTGTTTGCAATATTATTTTATTATTTTAAGAATATTGTGGAATGCTGGCATAGCAAAATCTAGACCATCAAATCATTAAAGTGTGGTTAGAATTTAAGAAAATCGATTGATAAAGTATCCTAAGAAGTCTAGAGGATTTGAATCCCGTTTTGTATCATTCTTGTCTTATTAAAATCTTCTTAGGGGCATAGGTTTCATCCTTTGTCCCACCGTAGCTTTTCACCCCATTAAAAGGGGTTTTCCATGTCCTTGGTGTGTATTTTGCATGTTGATTTCTTTATTGTTCATTTGCATCAATATCCAACACTATATCTTAATGTGCTAAGGATTTAGCTTAGGGAGCGGAGAGAGGGGAAATTTACTAGAGCCGAGGCTCTAATACCATGTAAAGACTATAAGCTTATATATTTACTAGTGTGTAAAATTGTACAAAAGACTGGCGTTAAATATGTAGACATATGTGTAACTTAGGGAAAATTTTCATATGCGCTGAGTGCAGGAGATACGATCTCGTGACTTAGAAGTAAAAAGGGTATAGTAAAAGTATAGTACAATGGGGTTAGGTCTATTGGACTTGTATTCTATCCAAGGTGGTCGATATCGTACCAGTATCGGCCGGTATGTATCGTACGGTACGTAAACTAGTATCGAAACACCAACGTTTTGTACCAGTTTAAATATTGGCCATATCGGCCATACTGGCTGATTTCAGGCATTACCAGCCGGTACAGAAAAAGCTTTTTTTTTTTTTTTTTTTTTTTTTTTTTTTTTTCTTTTTTTAGTTTTGTAATTTTTGAATTTTTGTAAGGGCAGAATAGTAACTTACTTGCATTAACTGATTAGTATTATTTGTTTTCTTAGTATGCAATGAACATGTGATACCCTAATTTGATTGATTGTGTGACGTGTGTGGGTGTGTGATGAGTCCCATATCGGGTATTTACTAGGTAGATCTGGGCTTTATTAACAACTATAAAGGGATTCAATTATGACTAGTTCTTTTGAGGTATAGCGTAGATGTGGCTAGCGCTTTTCCTTGGGTCGTTACATATGGTATCAGAATCGGCCTGGTAATCCTGTGTGGGCTCAGAGACACTACCCCACAAAGTGGGCCCTAACGAGGACGTTAGGGATTTAAGTATGGGAGATTGTGATACCTTAATTTGATTGATTGTGTGATGAGTCCCATATTAGGTATTTACTGGGTAGATTTGGGCTTTATTAACAACTATAAGGAACTTCAATTATGACTAGTTCTTTTGAGGTATAGCGCAGATGTGGCTAGCGCTTTTCCATGGGTTGTTACAGAACAATTAAGTTTTCTACCTTTTATATTGTGTTTTTTTCCTTTTGATTGATGCTAAAGTCCAAAACCATGAATAATTTGTTCTTAATTGAGATAATATTTTATGGCAAACTTTTATATTTATTATAACACACACACACATATTTTTTTTTTTATAAATATAAAAAATAACAGTAAACCTGAAACGGTATACCAGTATTGACCGGTGCCGAAATATATTAGAAAGATATTTGAAGAAGTCTTTATGAGACAATCACATTAGGATCCATTGGGATCCCCTCTTCCTTCCACTCAAAGAAATGGATTATGTTTAAATTATCTCTTAATTAACTATAATTTTACCTATTTATTACAATATTTAGGTCAATATTTTGTGAGGCTAAGTAAATGAATTGTTCAACCAGTGGTAATTAGGTGAGTTGATGTCATGCCTACATATAGCAATTTCTTTGCAAGTACAAAGGATCGAATCCATGTAGTTGTTGGGAGGTGCACGACACCTAATAGAAGTCCAGCCCATGTAGGATTTGTGCCCAAGCTAAAATGCTTGCCATGCAAGCATTGATGGAATTCTATTTATATTAGAAATAGGTGAACGTGGTTGACAAGTCCTAGAATCCTACTCCAAATGTAAGTAGGAATTGTGTTTAATAATTAATACACGTAAGAATCCTAACTCAAGTCATGTTAGGAATTCATATTATGCTAGGAAAAGAAGTCTAAGGCCGCTGAAGCTTTTTTGTTTATAAAAAGCATGTGGGTGTGCCGCATATTGAAGTCTTATTAAGAATAAACTTGTGTTTATGTTCCAGGCTGCTTCCATGGCAGATTCCCGCAGCAAGAAATCTGCAGCAGCAGACGATGAAGATATGGATCCAACGGTATAAGTCCATTCTTGTCCTGCAATAGTTAGCATTCTTTTCTTGGATCTTTTCCACAAAGCTCTTGATTATAACCTCAATCTCCTGCTTTTAATCTTCCTCGTTTGTTTTTCCTCCAGCAATACTTCGAAAATAGACTGAAATATCTTGCAGCTCTGAGGGCAGCTGGTGAAGAGCCATATCCTCACAAATTCGATGTTACAATGTCTAACCCTGAATATGTAGAGCAGTATAAAAACATAGGCAATGGGGAGCATCTTGAGGATGTTACTGTAAATTTGGCTGGTATTGAAATCAGGGCTTTTATTTATTTGGTTAGTATTTATCATGTTTCTTTTGGTGATTTTTTTTATAAAAATTTTCTTTCCTATGCAAGGGCGTATCATGAGCAAACGTTCATCTTCTTCAAAGCTATTCTTTTATGATTCACATGGTGGTGGTGCTAAAGTCCAAGTTATGGCTGATGCTAGGTATCTTATCACTGTATCTTTTCTTTTCCCTTATTCATATTTGATTTTTCCTTATGATTTTAGTATTGTTATTTCTTTAGGTACGCAATGTCATTGACAAATTATCTTTCTATTAGTTTTAATTTTTTTTTAAAATTAAAATTTTTATTTGTAATTTATTCATGCAACCATGTGGGCCTTGAACCTATGACTTCTACCTCCACCTTACCCCTGTAAGAGGAGGTGCAATTTGAGATGCAGCTCATTGGCATCTTTCCATATTAGTAGAAGAGCCTTTGTTTTTGCTTTTGGACTCTTTCTTTGAATGGATACAAATTGCTCTCTCTGTGATCTTCTATAGTGGAATAGGTGATTAGTTTGGGATTTTGGATTTTCTTGTTACATAGCATTTCATGTCAAATTTCTTATCTTAAAAAGTTAATATTTTTGGGCAGTGATTCATCAATTAGTTGAATGTCAATATTTTGCCCAAGTTCCTTGTAAAAGAAACTTTGTTTTTATTTATTTATTTTTTGAAATTATTGCTAATTTCTTGTTTTGAGGCCTGATTAGTTGTATGTAGAAGGCTTAGGAAGATTGGCAAAAAGAATGATGTAGGTCATTTTACTTTATCGCATGTTTCTGTACCACTACCTAGTTTTCTCAACTGCGCTTAAAAAAAAACTATAAAGGACCTATATAAACAAGATGATGAATATGTATGAATGAGACTTTCCACCTAGTACTATTTGGGAAATTTTGGTTCTAATATGAATTAGTTGAATGTCAATATTTTGCCCAAGTTCCTTTTAAAAGAAACTTTGTTTTTTATTTTTTATTTTATTTTTTATTGAAATTATTTCTAATTTCTTATTTTTGAGGCCTGATTAGTTGTATGTAGAAGGCTTAGGTAGATTGGCAAAAAGAATGATGTAGGTCATTTTACTTTATTGCATCTTTCTGTACCACTACCTAGTTTTCTCAACTGCGCTTAAAAAAAAACTATAAAGGACCTATATAAACAAGATGATGAATATGTATGAATGAGACTTTCCACTTGGTACTATTTGGGAAATTTTGGTTCTAATATGAATTAGTTTCATGGACAATCATACCCCCCCCCCCCCCCCCGGCTGGGTGTCCCCCCTAAATTGCACCACCTTTAAGTTTTGCTGCACAGATACCAAATTTAATGATAAAGAGATTCTTCATTTCCATGATGCAGCAAGTCAGATTTGAATGAGGAAGAATTTTCTGGGTTCCATTCGACTGTGAAGCGTGGTGATATTGTTGGTGTCAAGGGGTTTCCAGGTTTGTGATGTTACTACAATTTGGTAGTTACTAACACCTTTTGACTTATATATATATATATATATATATTTATCTGCTCCTTACTGTGTTGACACTGTTGAGTTTACAGAAGAAATCACCATCAGTTTAATTACTTAATTTGGTTTCTCTCTCTCTCATTTGATGTTTGATAATGAAATGAAAATTTTGTGGTATAAGGAAAAAATTTATGGAGAGTGTAGGTAGAACTTCAAAATACAAATTTAAAAGAGATTGCTTGAAAATTCTCTTAAATAGGTGCTTCATTTTGGTATTTTTCCCTATGGTGAATTGTTTTAGTTTTCTATGCTGCATAATTGGTTTTTTATTTTTTATTTTTTATCATTATGCCGCATGATTGTTGAAATCTTCTAGAAATGGGTCCAGTCTTGTGATATAGATGTACATTTTTTTTACTCATAATTACATACAGATTTAGTGGGTCTTGAACTCACAAACTCACTCCCAACCTTTCTCTTACAAGGGAAGGAGATGCCATTTGAGCTAGAGGCATAATTTATTTATTTTTGAATTTCAAAGTTGAGTTGTAGATTTTTGAATCATTGTTTCTTTAAATTATAAACTTCCTGGTTGACTTACATTTTGTTAGAATTATGGTCAAATGGTTAAATTCACTATTTCCTAGCTGCTTAAACTTATGAGAGAATTTGTAATTAATTTAAATTCACTTTACCTCCCATTTAAAATGTGAAAAATCACACATGTTTGGCCCCACTTATTAAGGGGGAGGCTGGGCTCATGCCTGAGAGGGAGTGTTAGAATTATGTTCAAATTAAATTCACCATTTTCTAATGGTTTTAGTTTCTGGGAGAATCGGTAATTTAACACATTTTCTTTCAATTCAGGGAAAACTAAAAGGGGGGAGCTAAGTATTTTTCCAAGATCGTATATAGTCTTATCCCATTCTCTCTCTCTCTTCTCTCTCTCTCTCTCTCTCTCTCTCTCTCTCTCTCTCTCTCTCTCTCTCTCTCTCTCTCTCTCTCTCTCTCTCTGTGTGTGTGTGTGCCTGTTTGCATTTGTCTCATTTATAAATGTTTGTGTACACTCTATGTTCTCAATGGGCTGTCAACATATGCTATTTGGTAACAGGAGGTTATTCTCATCCCAGCCATGAAACCTCAAGATGAGCCATCTGCTAAAGGTACTCATTTTCAATTTGGCCCATGTTATGCTTTTGTCTTAGTTGATGCTAGTCTTTTCTGTCTCTTTCGTATTCAGTTACAGGTTTCATTCCTGTATATTTTGCTGATGGCATTTTTGTGTTCTGTCTAAGAGTATGCAGTTATATCGTATATTTGTTAAAGTCGTACCGAACTAATTGTCGAACTTTCAAATCATTTATGTAGGATTTTGGTTTGGTATGAAAGAAACACTGGATTTGCAAAATAAAGTTTATTTTTTAAACTGAGTTTTTAATTATAGGTTGTTTTAACCTAATAATCATGCTTTCTTTCAATATTTAATTATAATGAAATACTTTTTAAGTCTTTTATTTTAAAACCTTGATTGATTAACTAAGGTATCAATTCAAGGCTCTATTTTTTGTCGTCGTCAATAGAAATTCATGAATTCTATATTTCAATGAGGCCTATGTATTCTATGAAATTATACTTTTATTAATTTCAACGTTTAGTATGCTTACAGCTTACATATTTATTTAATTTAGTACTGGCTAATCAGATTTTTTTTAAAAATAATTTATTTTATTTTCAATTTAAAAAATATATATAATTAAACAGTGACTATTGGTTTTCACCCAATGACTCAATTATTGAACCAATTAACCATTATACCAATTCATTGGTGGTTTGATGTTTGGTGCAGTTCACTTTTTGTTCCTGTTTTGATAACTATGGTTATGTTGTCCATGTCCCGGAGTATTGTATATTTTGACTGACTTAGTTGGTCCCTTGGTATTCCTTTAGGCAATGCAGGAGCTTAGGAAATTTTCAAAATTCTGAAACCCAGAGCTCTCATCCCAGAAAGTTGGCATGAACCTTTGATTGACTGCGTCGGCGTTGTCTCTTGCTCTCTCAGACTCTCAGTCTCTGCAATTCGGATTTGTTTCTTTTTTTTTTTTATTGGATTTGTTATTATTATTATTTTTTTTTTCTTTTTGGATTGGATTTTAATGAAGTTTTGGGTTGGGCTCATTAGAACAATTAATAAGCAGAGCAGGCCTTTTTTTTTTTTTTTTTTTTTCTTTAAAAAAAATTATAATTTATTAATTATAATTTTGGGCTCAAATTGGAGAGAAATTATTAGGTCTAGATGGAATACTGATTACTGATACCTAAGCAAGTGTCATCTTCCTAGCGCAAAACAACAACAATAATAAAAATAAAAATAAAAATAAAAATAAAAATAAAAGTAGTGTTATAGCTTATAGGTGCTATAGATTTTACTACATGTATTACAAACTGAATTGTCACAAATTAAAAAAATGCAATTTAAAATTCAATTATGAGATAATTTAAACTTACTAATTATATTCATTGTCACATAAGGTGATGCTACACTAGGTGTTAGTGTTTTATTGGTTGGAAGAGTCATTTCAGTAGCCCTAGTATATCTAATAATATGTCTGAATTGGAGGATCAAAGTAAATAACCAAAAGAAAAGACATTTTGTGTGAGCAGTAGGATCAACTGCATCAGAGCAGGAGGATTGAGATTCTACATGCTACAGTAGAATTTATGACGTTTATTCTATAATAATTGCTCTTAATAGCAAAAGATTTTACTAGCTAAGCGGGAACCAACAAAAAAACTTGTGTGCAGTGTGCACTCAGGGGCTCATGATAATACTATTCATTTACAACAAAAAGAAACTTGGAATAAAAATGTGCCTTTTTTAAATTTCAAGCAAGCTACGACATAGGCTCATGGCCCATGAAATTTCAAGAAAGCTACAACATCTCTATATTATCATTATTATGTACATTTTGTATAGTTTTATTAGAACAGATGGCCATCATTGCATTCCATTACATAGTTCTAGTAGTTAATAACTTAATATTAATCGAAATCACATGTTGTGTCGTGTACTGTTGAACCTGATTAAGCTTTTTTTTTTTTTAATTTTTTTTTTTAATTTTTTTATTTTTTTATTATTATTTTTTTTTAATACCTGGAGTTGAAAATGGTCTGTATCTTCATGCGTGAGGCACGGAAAGATAATGGTTTTTCATTGTTATACACATATAAAACCTATTCATTGTTAGAACTTAAGAAGATTCACATTGGAAGAATGTGTATTAAGAGTCTATTTGGATACTGCTTTTTGCTGAAAATACTATAGCAAAATAATTTTTAAGTTATGAATAGTATCATGAGACTCAAAATTTACCTCGAAATCTATGTTTTCACAAGTTTGGCTGGGTCATGAACAATGCCGTGGGACCTAGCCAAAAACGCAAAACACACAATAATTTGTACGCAAACGCATGCTTAGCTAAGCATGCGTTTGCCAATAGATGTTTGTGTGTTTTGCGTTTTTTTTGCCTAGTCCCACGGTATTGTTCACGGACCAGCCCACTTTAATAAAACGTAGCAACAATGTTTTGTCTTTTAAAAATTATTTTGCTGTAATGTTTTTTGCAATAAGTTTTCATTTTTCAGCAAAATAAACGGTATTCGAACAGACCCTAAAGTTCAAAATAATTAGTGGTGTTGGTCGTCAATGATGTTCATTATTCGTTAATTGAGTTATTTTGTTAGCTCAACTTATAAAATCTTTTGTTATCGAATAAGAATTTGAAATCAAATCTTGTCAACATAAAAAATAGTCATTAATGTGGTAAGAGAGAAATTATAATGCTGTAAATACTATAAATTCAAATCCCGTCATATTTATTTATTTTTAAATGATCATAGAACATTTAGGTTGTGTTTGAGATTAGAGTTTAAGGTCAGCTTATTTTACTATTTAGCTTATTTTTGCTACTATTCATGAGTTTCACTGTACTTTTTCGTATTATTCATAGGTCCCACAGCACTTTTTGGTATTATTAATGGGTTCCACTATACTATTTTAGCTAGACTTTACCTTTATCTACAGTACTTTTAGTAAAAAATTTTAAATTTTAGCTAAATAAAGCTAAGTTTGGTAACTGTTTATTTATTTATTTATCAGTTTTCTGTTTTCAAGGACCATTTTTAGTTTCCAATCACAAAAAACTTGTTTGGTAAACTCAAAACAATAGAAAAGAGAAAAAAAAATTTGTTTCTAATTTATAACGAAAAATGAAAACAACCAAAGGGTTCTTTTCAATATTGTGTGTTTTTAGGCTTGTGAAAACACAGGAAAAACATGTCATTTTACAACTTTAATGAACCAGCTCGCAAGTTCGATTTGTGTAACTCTGATTCTTATTTATATATATTTTTTCTCCCTGCCGCTACTTCATGTAATTTTTTCCCTTCCTTGCCGCTACTTTCTGCTGAAATTTCCCACACAAAGACCCTTGAGAACGAAACTAGAGACAGGTGGTACTAGGTACAGTAAAACCCACTCCCTTTCACTCTCTCCCCTCTAGTTTATTCTCTGCGCCTCTAATTTATCTCTCTCTCTCTCTCTCTCTTCCTAATTTCATATTTTTATTTTTCTATTAGCGATTTACGTAATCTTTTACAGTTTTTGGGGATCCATCAGTCAAAGGTACACATAAAATTGTATTTTACCATCTACATAAATTAAACTTGCTTTAACTTTGAATAAACTAATGTTACAAGAACAAATAGTTTTACATAATCCATCTTAGGGATTGATGTGATAGAATGGTACGTTTGGTTCCGCTACTTTCTGCTGAAATTTCCCACACAAAGACCCTTGAGAACGAAACTAGAGACAGGTGGTACCAGGTACAGTAAAACCCACTCCCTTTCACTCTCTCCCCTTTAGTTTATTCTCTGCGCCTCTAATTTATCTCTCTCTCTCTCTTCCTAATTTCATATTTTTATTTTTCTATTAGCGATTTACGTAATTTTTTACAGTTTTTGGGGATCCATCAGTCAAAGGTACACATAAAATTGTAATTTATCATCTATATAAATTAAACTTGCTTTAACTTTGAATAAACTAATGTTATAAGGACAAATAGTTTTACAGAATCCATCTTAGGGATTGATGTGATAGAATGGTACATTTGGTTTTTATTTTATAGTTATATAAAAGTGTTAGCATAGTTGGCTTTTATAACATTTAAATGCTATTTTTCTTACAACAGTATGAAACTTTCATTAATATACTTCCAATCTTGTATGATTAAAGTTTCAAGCTTGAATGTTATATACAAAGCATTTGATTTTATAATTCCTCAAAGTATATTGATTTTAAATACTTTGAAGCAAACGTATTTTTGAATTAGAATGAATAGACAAAATGTTTTAAATTAGCCAAACAAAACAAAATTCAACTTTTTCAAAAATAAATACCAAACAAATTTCCTAAATTTTATTTTTGGATTTTTTTTTTCTTTTCAACTAACCAAATGTGTTTTTCATTTTGATTTTTTTTTTTCTTTTTTCCTTAAAAACAGGAAAACGAAAATAGTTACCAAACATGACCTAATTAAGTTGTTCCTAATCAGACCTAGGTGTTCGTTTGGAACAACTTATTTAATTGAAACTGAAAACTTTTTGCTGAAAGTGTAGAAAAAATGTTAAAAAATAAGCTGAATAGTACAGTGGGACCCATAAATAGTATTAAAAAGTGCAGTGAGACTCATGAATAGTAGCAAAAATAAGTTGAAAGTAGAGATAAGTTGAAAAATTCAACTCATCCCAAACGCACACCTAGTATACTCATTTTTTTTAGATTGAGAAACACAGCCTGTCTATCTCTATTATGACTAATTTTTATAGTTTGAGATAGAATAATTGCATAATATATTTCTGATTAGGACCTACTGACTCATGAGTTGCACCCATGTTAAACCTATATATAGACTTCTCCATCTTATTTCTCATGCTTCTTAAATTAATTCAACTAATTGCTCCTATTTGCATTTATAGCTTGTTTGGATGGAGGGGGAGTAAAGGGGAGTAGAGTAGAGGAAGGGAGAGTAGACTAAATTACCTTGTTTGGATATTTTTTAAGGGAGGAGGGAGAAGGATTTGAAGGGGTTTGGAGGGATTCTAACTACTTCTAACCCGTCATTTTTAATTTCCCCATATTGGAGAGATTTGGAGGATGAGTAGAGCATAAAAATACTTGACCAAATGAATTACCAAATTTACCCTTACCATATTAACAAAATTACAAACTATGAAAAGGCTAATTATTTCTCTACCCCTTACTTAATTTTAAAAACATCCAAATAAGGTGGAGGATAACCATTCCCCTCTACTGTTCTCCCCACTACTCTCCTCCCCTCTACTCCCCTTTACTCTTCTCTCCCTCCAAACTTCCAAACATAACATTAGATTTGTTTACCTCATTTGGTAATAAAGAAAAGATATATAGCCTTATATTTACACGCTACCATTATGATAGCCTGCCACATTTTTTTTTGAACAAGTTGGGGTTCATTATTCTTATGCATGTAGTCTATATATTATGAGTAGTGTTACGGCCACAATTTTTTCATAATGATTTTATGACAAAATTTAGATGAAAAACTGATGTTAGTTTTTAATTAGACCTACCACTGATATTACTATTTTTTTCTTATCATTACCAATTTGTCACATAAAATTTGATTTGAAACTTTTGTGAAAATATTGTGTCAATAACTTTATTCATATATTATTTTCTTCTTACGTGGATAATGTATTTGTTTATGTTTCTGTCTTTTCTTGGGTTTTGACTTAACTAGCACATGGAGTATCATAACATAAGCACATGACTTCATTTTCGTCTCTAGCTCTAGCTACCATGCTGACCCAGACGCTTAGTGAAAACGACTCGCACCTGTAAATACAAAGTGGACCACAAAAATGGCATCTTAGGTCACTTCATTGACTACTTTTTTTTCAGCTCAAACACTAAGTAGATAGAACGTGTTAGTTTTTAGACCCCTTAAAACACAATTGAATTAACCTAGGTAATTAGCCAAGTTGTTACTTAGTCCAATTTAACAAATCTAGGTTATCACAATCACAGAGATCATATCATGCAAAGCAGCGGAAAAATAAATAACACAATGATATGATAACCCAGGAAAACCAAACTGGTAAAAAACCTGGGGAGGATTTAACCTAGCTATCCTCAAGGTAAAAAGCAAATCCACTAGAAAGAATCGAAGTTCATACAATAAGACTTACAAGCCCCCACGCTCGACTTCTTATTGCTACCCACTAGTAGAACTTACTGACACGACCATGTGCAAGCTCCGAATCCACGGACTCCTTCTTTCTTTGGCCTTTGCAAAGCACAAACACCCCCGTTTGTGACTTTGAGATCCCACTTAAAGGTTTAGCAACACAAACTCTCTTGTTTGTGACTCCAAGACCACCCTTGAAGGTTTAGATCATCAACACTTTTGATGACAAGAGAAGGCAACAATTTCTACAATATCGGATCTTGAGATTCTTCAAGGAATAGCACTGGTAGAAGACATAAGAGAGCTTTTTAGAAAAAAACCCTAAATACAAAAGAGGCACACTCTTTTCTCTTTGAAAAGCCACATAAAAACGTGCTTAGGGTTTCCTTTATATACTGGGAGAAGTAGATTAGAAACCCTAATCCTTAATGGGCTTGAACTGCTGTTTGGGTTTAATTAAAATTCTGCAAATACGACTTTCGATCGATTGAGCCTGTCTTTCGATCGATCGAACTAGACAGATTATGAAATTTTCTTCCTGCAGCTTGTATGTTCTTGAATTTTGACTTGAATCACCTTGAGCATTGTCTAATAAAACCTATAGACTCTAAGATCTATATCTAGACAAGTTTGTGTTCATGATTTACCAATTGTTCTAAACATTTAGAACCTAATAGAACGGATAAAACAGTTGTGAAAATTTTTGTTACCATCGAAAATGGGAGCTCGCAGTAACCACACTTACAAATTCCCTTTTACTTTCGCTAAAAAAGTCAACGGTCACAAAATTTTACGACTCTTAAGTGGTACGTTGTGAATTGTAGATGATAAAGTGATGTTAGTGATTGATCGATAAAATCAATAAAAATCTGCTAACTTAACTGCTTGTGAAAATTTTTGCTCAAGGACTGATCGATTAACACAAAACACACACTTTGTATAGCATCTTTTGGCATGGGTGATAAGTCAGCATTTACCATTTATTAAATAATCTAATTCACTATACTTGAACCAAATTAATGTCCAAAGTATAACATGTAAATGTCAGGAAATACTACTTTAATTTGGGTTGTCATTATCTGAAAATGCCAAGAAGATACACATAATACATATTTGTTGTCATTTGACTATAATTATATATAAAAACATAATTAATAATCAGATTTTATAAAATAAGGCGTGCCGTAGTGCTTTAATCAACATGCTTTGTTGTCTTCATCTTTCTTTTTTTCTCCCACCAATCTGTGATGTCTTATTTGTTAGTAAAAAATGGCTATGAGAAGACTGACTATAACAAATTAATAATTTAAAAATGAATTAAACTCCATCTTATCAATTTTGTCAAGTAATTAAAGTCATTATCTCATATCTTATATATGTCTTGGTCCTAAAGAAGATTCATGGCCAAACTTTTTTAATTATGTGAAAAATTAATAGTCTTTTTTAATTATGTGAAACATTATCTCCAGCCTCTCTCCCAAACTCCCCTCCCCCTTTTCTTTTTTCCATTAAAAAAAGATATCTATTTGGTGTCCATTTAATGAATGTTGTTTCTTCAACTAGAATAAGGGTGATGAAAATTTTGGATATATTCACTCTAGCTAAATACATCTTAATACTGAAGGCTTATAATTGTAAATGAAAAAGAAATACAACGATTGAAAAAGAGAAAAAAACTCTTTGCTCTGACCAAATTTTTAGGAAGTGAACAGCTTTCATCTAAAACAAAGCTGAAAACCTGAGGGATAATACTCTCGGAGAATCTAGCCTTTTGCCCCTATTTGGCAAAAAATTTGGCCATATGCTCCTGTTTGCAAACTATATAGGTGCGTGCCCTTGTTTCGAAACTCGATTACCTTAAAATCGAGTTATGCCCGGTCAAACTTAAAAAAAAAAAAAAAATGCATAGAACTCGATTTTATGGAAATCGAGTTCCAAAACGCTACTATAGGGCTTCCTCAACCTGCCATGGGACAATCACATTAGAAATATATATATATATATATATATATTTTTTTTTTGCAGGAAAACGCCGTTATAGGGCTTTAAAACGTCACTATAGGGTTTAAAAAACGCCACTATAGTGCTCTCTAAACCTGGCATGAGGTAATCACACTTATTAAAAAAAATTTGCAAAAAAAAAAAAAAAACGCCGCTATAGGGCTTAAAAACGCCACTATAGGGCTCCCTGAATCTTGTGTGGGGTGATTACACTAATTTTTTTTTTTTGTTTTGCATGGAACTCGATTTCCAAGAACTCGAGTTCCATGCATTTTTTATTTATTTATTTATTTTTTAAAGTTTGATCGGGCATAACTCGATTTTCTACAAATTGAGTATTTAATTGAAACTCGATTTTAAGGTAATCGAGTATTGAAACAGGGGCACACTCCTATATAGTTTGGAAACAAGGGCATATTGCTAATTTTTTTTTTTTAAAAGGGGGTAAAATGCCAAAATCTCCTAATACTCTCAATAAAAGGAATATTTCCCTAGCTATATTGAAGGAATTTAAAGTTTTAGAACCAATGTAGTGGGTGCCTATAGGTCGTTTGGTAAGGTTGTAAAGAGAATTTAGGCTACAAATTAAAGGTTTGTAAGTTTTGACTATTTTTTTTTTTTGTAAGAAGTTTTGACTATCATAACTTATAGGAATGGTCTCTTTGCCAAACAACTAAGATTCTTCCAACATCACAACATGTTTTCCCATGCAAATGAGAATCGATGGATGAGGACACCTAATATTGTGACTTTTTCAACTAGGGCGGTTTCAAGAATTCTCTTTTGAATGATCATTAAGAAATCTAAATTATAATAATTTAATATAAAAAAAACTTTATATATTGACGAAAAAAAAAAACAAAACACTCATATACATAAAGCTTTACACTTTCCTTACATATTTTAAAATTATTGCATATATGATAATCTCATTATTAATACAGCAAGCTATATCGATCTCTTTCAAATTTTAGTTCAATAAAAATTTTCGTGGGCTTTTATTTTTTTTTGAAATGGCATAATATATTGCTAAATGGACCAAAGTTTAATTTTGTTGTGCCTAAAAAAATTTAGGGTGGTCACAATTTTTTTTAATTAAAGGTAGACAAATCATAAATGTTTTAAAATTTATATATAATTTAGATTTATTTTTTAGGTCTAGGTGGTCTTGTGACCACCCCCTTGGATAGCTCGTCCAACTGGTGCCTTGAGTTGTTTGGCATGTATTGTAGGTGGTTCTCATCGTGGATCGTCTGATATCTCTATTCACTCACCCTAGGTGGTTCTCTTCGACGAAAGTGTACTCATGGGAACCTTGGTTTACAGGCACAAGATTTCTACCCACCAACCTAAATTCCCATTTAAAGGGTACAAATCCTGAGAATCTCCATGTCTTCAACTTCAAGCTTTCCATCACACCCTACAAAGGAAAATGGTGAAAAGTCATGGAAGGTGGTTAGCTCGTGACGTCCCAAATATAAACACCAGGCCCTTTCCATTATGAGGCATGAGTTAAAAACCCTAATAACTCTACTGTCATTTGAGTTCATTTGGAGTTTTTTGCGTGTTCTTAAGTATTAAAGAAGTTTAGTTCAGTACCATACTGGTGCCTTCCGACAATACATTTCCTTCTCCCAAAACCATTGTTTGGACAATTGACTCATTGATTTTTCTTGCATCATCAATAATTATTTCTTCTATAATGAATTTCCTTGAGGTTTTATTCGTTTCAAAGGGTTTTTACAACGTCATCAATTCCTAGTGTGCTTTTGACTACTTTAATTGTCTATATTATTTTTGGATTGTGGTGATATTTCTCAGATAATTCATTACTTAAAAAAATATGGGATCTAAATTAGAGTTTCATAAAATAACTCATTCATTAAGTATACATTGAATTCCAAAATTCCACAATAGCGTTTGCAGGTAACTTTTTACTCTATTTCAACATTAGTTCTTTTTTTTTTTTGTTCTTTTTTTAACTATATTTCAACAATGGGTATAACCTTTTTTTTAATCTTATTTTGTCACACATAAAATGTATGTGGACAAACAAAAACACGTGCTCAATTACCATATATTACACCGGGCCTTCTGGCCAGGTGGTACCCGGTCTCCTTGTGACTTAACAGCTCAGGGGTTCAATCCCCTGCATAAACACTTACCCAGCAAAAAAAAAAAAAAAAAAAAAAATTACCATATATTATGTACGTATATTGCACTATGGTGCCGCAGCAGCTAGCGTCAGTGCTAGTAGTATTCTTCTTCTTAAAATTAAATAAATTTCTTTCTTACTTTTGGCAAGAAATACTATGATTGTGGGTTTCAATTAATTCAACTAGTAAAATATTTGATAGTTGAATAAGAGATTTGGGGTTTAATCCTTACTTTCACTAAAAATCAATTAGTGTTTTAGTTTGATGATTTCATAAGTTGAAACTCTCTAAAAAAAAATACTATGATTACAATATTTTTATAACAACTTCATAATAAAACTTTTTTTTTGAGAGTTTCAGCCTATCACGTCCATTCCTAATAATAGCTCTTTATCATCAGATAAGATGTTAGCAATTCTTATTTGGACTCACCATTAACATTTTTTTTTAATAAACAGTAATACTTATTAGAATACACATGAAAATAATAATAGTGTTTTAAACCGAATTTATAATATATTACCACTAATATTATTTATAGTTAACAATTTGTTATCTAAATTCTATTTAATTTTCAATCATATTTTAGTAAAAAAAAAAAATGTACATGAGGAAACGGATGCAGAATTACCTTTATGCACAGTGCACGACGGCGCAGGCTTTACTGTATTATGACATTTACTACGAACTGACTACTAAGCTGGTAGATAATTGTAATATAATTTTAATATTATCACATTAGCAACTTGCAGAATAAATAAGAGTTTATTACTAAAGAGGTGAATTTCTAGGAGGGTGTTATAGGGCTTTGGCAGACTCTGAACAGGTGAACAGGTGAATAAATAATAGTGTCCGTTTCTTCTTGGCTGCTAGCTACTATTCTTGGTTGACATTTTGTAACGACCCCGCCCCAACTGTGTAGATATTGTCCACTTTGGAGCCCATACTCCTCATGGTTTTGTTCTTCCCCAGGTTGCGCTGGGGAAAAGGCCTCTACACATTGAAGGGAGGTCATTCCTTATAAACACATTCCCATGTGCTTCCCTAGGCGATGTGGGATTCCATGGAATGCAAGACCCCCCTTTTTGGGTCACTACACATTTCCTAACTCGAGCAGGCTTTTATTTTGTTAGCTGCCAAAGTTGAAGGGGGTAAAGCACTGTGTTAAGGATCTGGATCAACTTTGTTAGGTTTTAGATGTTGGTCAAATTTCTGTCTCAAATTCAAATTGTTGTAAGGAGGTTGTAATTTAATAAATTCTAGGTATGAATAGAATTGTATTAGGTTTGAGTTGGGAGTAGAAGCTATTCAAAAGATGATGAATTAATCAGTTTTTATTCATATATTTTATGCTATAAAAAATTTACGAATGAAACTTGTTTAATTGGAAAGTATTTTGAGACTTCAAGATGGATACAAATTAAACCAAATTTGGATTTTAATTGAGTGAAATATGATAATTTGAAGTTTCCACAACTTTGTTGTCCTCAAGAATTTTCTCAAGCCTTGCTAGACACTCGCTTGAGTGAAATTTCAGCAAATAGTAAACTAATTTAATCTAGTGATCAATATATAAAATCAATCATCGTTACACATGTACAATTTGAATGGAAAGAGTTGCTAGGTCAATATTACACTGAAAGTAAACTTTCTTGAGCCTGAACAATTTTAAATCTCTCACTAAAGTTTTCTCTTTGTGAGATATTTTTTGGAGTTTTTCTTAAGTTACGTGTTCTACAAGTGCATATACCTACAATTAGTTTGGACTACTTGGGCCACAATGTGTCTAACACTAGCTAGGATCTAAATTTGAGGTTCTGGGATCTTATTTATTTGATTAAATTATAAATAACATACAATGTAATGACTTTCAAGTTTAGAGTACTCACAACAGCCTCTCCAAAACAACCTTTAGTAAAAAATATAACTAAACCCAACTTGAAACCTCACGCATTAGACTTGATAATTTGTCAAAAATTGTTAACAATGAACAATGCCATCACTAAACATATTGAGACACTGCTCATCGCTACTCAAAAGAGAATTATTTTTTATTCATTTTCTCCCAATTATCTCTCTCTCTTTCTCTCTCTCTCTAGCTTTGTGGCTTTCCCTTTTCTCTCTCTACCTATAGAATCATAGATCAGCAGGTTTTTGGTGAGCGACAATAGTGGTTGGGCATTGGGTTCTGATGGAGGTTCTGGATCTCGGAGCTTAGAGTTGGGACATGGTGGTGGCCTTACATTGGTTCTCTCTCAATTTGATTTTGATTTGGTTTTGATTTTGAAGTGGGTGTTTATGGATCTTTGGTTGGGTTGATTTTGATGTGGGTGTTTATGGATTTCCAGTTGGGTTGATTTTAATTTGGTTTTGATTTGGTTGAAACTAATTGGGTTGTTTTGATTTTGAAGTGGGTGTTTGAATCTCCGGTAGTGGTAATGGTGATTTGAGATAAAATATGAAATTGGTGATGACGGGTTAACAAAATATATCTGAGAAGATAAAATAATATTTAAATAGGATAGTGATAAAGTAAGAGCACTTGCACTAGTCAATGCAAAATAGAAAACGTTGTCAATTTTGCACATTTTTGTTCAAAAACTACCCACATTAGTTTGTCTATAACACTATTCATATACACAATTGCTATGGTAAATATATACAGTTACTATAGTTTTATATTTTATTTTTTAAATATTTTTTTTCTCTCCTCTACCATCGAATTTTCTCTCTCTTCCACTACTCTCTTCCTTGACTCTATTTCGTTGTCAAACACATCCTAAATCTAGATCCAAAGTGTTTGTTATGTTTAGACTCCTAAAACTAGATTGTTTAACCTATTATATTAACCAAGTGATTACTTAGATTAATTATTCAGATCTAGGTTAAACACAAATAAATCATATCATACAAAGATGCAGAAAAGTAAATAATGCCACGATATGATGACATAGGAAAATCGATGATACGAACCGTTTCAAGGTAAAAACATGGAGAGGATTTAACATAACTATTCTCAAGGTTAACACATCCACTACAAGAGAATTGAAGTTTTTACAATCAGATTTAACCATAAATCTATTGTTACCTCAAGTAGTAACTTATTGACACGACCACGTGCAAGCTCTGAATCCACAGACTCTTTCTCTCTTTGGATTTATTGCAACACAAGCACCCAAGCTTGTGACTTTGAGATCCCACTCAAAGGTTTTAGATCACCTTCAGTTGTTGATCTTTGTAGCAGCAACTAGGTTCTACAACCGCTTGATTGTAGATCTTGCTCCAGTAGATTCTTGTGTAGTTAGAAGGTACAACACCTCTCAGATATCACAAGGAGTAACATACAAGTCTTTCAAAAGTCTCCAAAACGTAGCTAGGGTTTCCCTTTTATAGGTGGACAAGTTAGAATGAAACCCTAAACGTTTTTGTGGACTTAGGCCTGATTTAAAATTCTGCAGAATTTCTTTTTTTGTGATTTTGGATCGATCGGACCTAATTCTTGGTCGGTCGTGCTTGTCAGATTGTGACTTCTCTTTTCCGCAATCAAGTCGAACTTGAAACTTAAAACCTACACCTTTGAGCATTGCCTAACACATAGACTAGACATGTTTTGTTCTCAGTTTGCCAACACATACAAAATATGATTCTAAACATTTTATCCTAAATCTTTAGAACCTAACATAGTAGATACCTATCTTTGGATGACATGGTTGTTAATTTATGGATCCTTTACTTTTAGTCGATCAACCAATACAATTATCCTAAAAAAAGTGTTCATTGACTAATGTCAGATCAATATTTATTTTACCCTAACAATTGACCATCACATTTATGGTTTGTTTGGATTGAGTGGGAGAAAGGGGAGTAGAGTATAGTTGACCAAAAATTCCAATTTTTGGTCAACTATACTCTACTCCCCCTTTCTTCTCCCTCAATAAGAATTAAATAAATTTACAAATTTTTTACTAATACTTTATCTTAAAATTGTTAGAAGTATGTGGTTATAAAATGTTAAATTACCAATTGTTTCAAAAGTTTTAAGTTTTTGGGAGAATTGGTAATTTAACATGGTATCAAAGCAAATTCCAATTTTTGGTCAACTCTACTCTACTCCCCCTTTCTTCTCCCTCAATAAGAATTAAATAAATTTACAAAATATTTACTAATACTTTATCTTAAAATTGTTAGAAGTATGTGGTTATAAAATGTTAAATTACCAATTATTTCAAAAGTTTTAAGCTTTTGGGAGAATTGGTAATTTAAAATGGTATCAAAGTAAGGAGTCCTAAGTTTGATCCATGTCTCGTCCACTCTACCTCTCATTTTAAAATCCCACTTATTGGGTCTCACCTATTAAAAAGGAGTTTGAGCTCACATGTGAAAATGAGTGTTATAAATATGTGATTATTAAATGATTTACTATTTTTTAACAACTTAAATTTTTAGGAGAACTAATGACTTAACAAAAACAATTTTCTACTAAAATAAATTATGTTCTTAAGTAATTTTACATTTTCCATCAATTGAGCCAACAAAATTTTAGTGGAAGGATCAATTGATTTGGTCATGTCTGAGATATTAAGGACTACTAATTTCAAATTATAAGACCATGAGGTCAATTTAAAATTTGACCTAAATTTTACGGGGTATTTTGGTCTATTCCCTTTATTAATTTTGTTAATTCTCAATATAACAATTTATTTAAGCATTAGCTTTGAGTTTTATACTGGATAACACATATGTACAGTTTAAACATGTACAATACATGTTTTTTTGGGGCCTTGGGGAGAGGGGGGATTTGATTAATTGGCCTTGATTTTTTGGTTGATATGATTTTAATTTTGTTTTATCAATGAGGTTGCAAGTGTATCGATGACCTTTGTTACGTGTCAATTTCCTTACTTGCGATCTTAATTTGATTATTTGACTCTGTTTATAAAAGGAATATGGTTCGGTAATGCCTCAATTGAGAAGACTTTTCAAGATCGATGTGATTTTTCAAGAGAATGCAATTGATGTTGACTTAAGAACTAACAGAGCTTCAAAGTCACTTGTACAAGGAGGCTGAGTTATTCAAAGTTGTACTAAAACATGAAGCTAACAAGGCAAATCGATGCAAATTTGTTTATGTTAATGCACACATCAAATGAAATCAATAACAAATATCTAAGGATCTAGCATGCTAACAACTAAGAACTTAATGCTAATTCAAAGGAACTGGAATATAATCAAGAGTAGCAAAGTAACAAATTAGAAGTAAGCTATATAATTGCACAAACACCTTACAAAACCCTAAAAACTAAAAGAAAATACAATAACAATACATAATTCTCTGTACAAGCAGTCAATGAGTGGAGATTTGTGTCATTTCTTCATGAGAATATATATTTTTTTAATGGATTAAGATCAAGTGCTATAGCTCTTAGTGGCTAAGATTAAGAGTTGAATTTTTTTTTTTCAATCTTAACCATTGAATAAAAAAAGTGAAAGTGGTAAAGAGTTTTTGTGAGTGGGGAGGGGATAATTACACTGGGTATTGCACTCAATCTTGATCCCTCTTTTATAGGCAAAAATAGTATTTCTAGGCAATAACTACCCCCACAAAGCAAGGAAGAAGTTTCTTATAGTTTCCACCTAAGTTACAAGTTTCTTCAAGCCTTCTATGCAATGGACAACTGAGTAGGAAGTTTTTTCCAACAAATTTACCAATCGTCAATGAATATTTGGGTTATTTGCCGCATGGCATAATTTGTCAAATTAATCACATGCAGTGTGCCTACCAAATTAATATTTAATACATGCATGGTTACCAATTTACATGTGTAATCATCTTTAAGATTACAAGTGACTCTATGCCAGATATAATTCTAACTATTATTCACTACAACAAAATGTATTTTCAGTGACGAAAAAATTTGTCATTAAAAGTCCAGTTTTTCGTCACTAAGGACCTTTAGTGATGAAATTGGACTTTTAGTGACGAAACTCATTTCGTCACTGAAACCTCATCACTAAAAGTCCTGACGATGAAAAATTTCATCACTAAAAGTCCGATTTGATTTAAAAAAAAAAAAAAAATTTAGCGACGAAAAAATTTCGTCACTAAATGTTTTCTTCGCTAAAAACACTATTTAGTGACGAAATACTTTCGTCACTAAAGACACTTTAGTTTATTAAATTATATTTAGTGACGAATAATTTCGTCACTAAAACTATGTTCGGGTACATATAGTGACGAAAAGGTTTGTCACTAAAACCATTTTTAAGAAAATCTAGGCAGATATAGTGACAAAAATTTTCATCACTAAAACCATTTCTTACAAAATTTTGCTACATTTGGTGACGAAATATTTTGTTACTAAAACAATTTTTTGTTACTATATTTGTGATGAAAAAGTTCGTCACTAAAACTTATTTTCTGTTTTTATTTTTTTCATGGCTTTGATATTAACCTGTAACCTGTCATTACATTATTAAAACCTCACATTTGAATAACACATTTATTTCAACAACACATTTATAAAAAAAGATCCATACATTCCATAAGTAAAAAATAAAACAAGTATCCAATTCAAACTCCTTCCATACAAGTATACAATAATTGTTTGCAACACATACAATAACTCAAGATGTTTTATAACAATACAAAAAATATAGCATAATATAATTAGAACTAAAGGAAGATGTCCTCATGCCTCTTGGTGTTGGAAATATTTTAGTGAATAAACAAGTTTTGATACAAAAAATAATATCCCAAATAATTAGCAAGAACATAAAATAAAAAGGAGTTTAGAACAATCTCACAATGCTATAGAATCACACTGCGAAAGCGTTGTCCTTAAAGGTTGATTCGTGCCACCCAAAGTAAAACTCGGTGCGATTGGTTCTCTTGGCCAAACAACCCCCTAGGATTAGACTATAGCGTCGACCTTTGTGATGTACGTACTTCCACTCACAAAAGGTTTAAGAACAACCCTCTATTGCCTTTCCTTAGAACAAATATTCTTGTAGAAAAAATATGTGGGAGAGAAAGATAGTAGACTTGTGTATTTCTAAAATATAGAGTAGTAAAAAAGACCCCTTTAGAAAGTGTGTTATGATGAGTATTATATAGGCTACTTATGAAGATAATAGTTTATAGTTATTGGTTACTAATAACCCTTAAAAGCCCAACGGCTATATTATCAATTATTGCCTAATGGCTATTTTTCTCATAATTGCCCAACGGCTATTTTACTAATAAATTTCCAACGGCTAGAAAATAAATAAGAATAAAAGTGTTTAGAACACACACCCACACCAACACTTGGTCCCTAGCTCGCTCCTCTTGGTACAATTGAAGCCTTCTAAAACTTCATTTACTATTGGAATCACTGTTTGATCATAAAGATCTCTTTTTGAGCTGAGGGACCAAAAACCTACATATTACCACAAACAAAATCTTAGCATCTACCATCAAATATGAAACTAGATTCTCAAAACTAACATTGTTTAACATTTCTGACATACACGTTCAAGGTTTTTTTGTGTGTGTGTGTGTGTGCGCTAACATTAAGTGGGGGAGGGAGATTCAAACTCAAGTTCTCCTGCCTTTATAGAGATCTAGACAATGTGCCAATGCCGCTAAGTACAAGGCTTTTGGTGACATATTCATTCAAATTATAGGACTCCCTTATACTTTCCATTTCAATGTTCGGATGTAAAGGTGTACATGGTGGCACATCATTTAATATTCTATTCTTACTACACCAAGGAATGAATACTTATTTTAGAGGACAAGACACCATGCACACCATTAAATGGACATTTTCCATTTCAAAGACAAATGAAGAGGACCCTTTTCCTGGAAAAAAAAATTACTTAACAAGAACACGCCTCTTTACCTACTCATTTTACCCTTTTCTATCCAAGTTTTATGTATATAGCCCTTACATTAGATCACCTAGAAATAATGTGAAACCAAATAATCCCCCATAAACAACTAATTAATCTTTGAACCTTAATTCTTGAAAGCAACAACCAAACAATTATAGGTAAATATTAAACCGCACTTTGAAACAAACACCCAAATGCCAAAACATCAAAGTCTAAGTAAAACCCAATACCCCATTTGTGAAAATCTACTCATCACACTTTAACCCTCTGATAGTTTTTAGGCCCCTTAAACAATTGATTAAACTTAGGTAATTAGCCAAGTTGTTACTTAATCCAATTAAACAAGTCTAGGTTATCACAATAATAAAGATCAAATCATGCAAAGTAGCGGAAAATAAATAACACAAGATATGATCACCCAGGAAACCAAACTGGTAAAAACCTGGGGAGGATTTGACCTAGCTATCCTCAAGGTAAATTTGAATCCACTATCTTGAAAGAATCGAAGTTCATACAATAAGAATTACAAGCCCCCACGCTCGACATCTTATTGCTACCAACCAGTTGAACTTACTGACACGACCACGTGCAAGCTCCGAATCCACGGACTCCTTCTTTCTTTGGCCTTTGCAAAACACAAACACCCCCGTTTGTGACTTTGAGATCCCACTCAAAGGTTTAGCAACACAAACTCTCCTGTTTGTGACTCTAAGACCACCCTTGAAGGTTTAGATCATCAGCACCTTTGATGACAAGAGAAGGCAGCAACTTCTACAATATCGGATCTTGAGATTCTTCAAGGAATAGCACCGGTAGAAGACATAAGAGAGCTTTTTAGGAACAAAACCCTAAATACAAAAGAGACACACTCTTTTCTCTCTGAAAAGCCTTATAAAAACGTGCTTAGGGTTTCCTTTATATACTGGGAGAAGTAGATTAGAAACCCAAATCATAAATGGGCTTGAACTGCTGTTTGGGCTTAATTAAAATTCTGCAGATACGACTTTCGATCGATCGAGCTTGTCTTTCAATCGATCGAACCAGACAGATTATGAAATCTTCTTCCTGTAGCTTGTATGTTCTTGAATCTTGACTTGAATCACCTTGAGTATTGTCTAATAAAACCTATAGACTCTAAGATTTATATCTAGACAAGTTTGTGTTCACGATTTGCCAATTGTTCTAAACATTTAGAACCTAACACCCTCCTCAAAAAGTTCATACAATTTTCACCAATCTCAAAAATCCACATCCCATATCATATATATACAAACTAATTGAAATGAGTGAAGTAGTACATAATCTACTCATCACGCTTTAACCTTCCTCAAAAGGTTCATACAATTTTCACCAATCTCAAAAATCCAACACAACCCACCTTATAACACCATGCAAGCCATCCTTTTGCTCCAACACAATAACCCACCACAAAACCAGTCACAAACATCACAAATATAGAGTGTTTACAAGTATTGAAATCAATTAAAGTACTATTCATCATATCTAATCAACAAGGTCCATTCACATTTGCAAGAAATTAAAAATACTCCCAATATAAATTTAAACCACCTTATAACATCATGCAAGCCACCTGCTTACTCTAACACAACATACCACCACAAATTCAATTTCCAACATCACAAGTATAGAGTTTTATAAGTTTTTAACTAGAATTTACTTACTTTGCTCAAGCTAAGTTTACAACTTTCAGAAAAAAATCCAAAGTTACTGCAAAAAATGTGTATTTAGTCTGTAAAAGAAAAGTTAAATTTATAAGTACAAAAGTTAAAGAAAAGTTAAACAAGCAGATAAGACAATAATTAGAACCGCCAATGAAGAAAGATATTTACAGGGGAATGAAAAGCTTGTAAACAACCAAATGTCAACACAAATATCTAATTCTTCAAAATCACTACCCCACATGAAAACTAGCAAACAAAAGCCACAATCCAGAAACAACACTACTTGTACTATAACGGAAAAATCAGATTCAAAAATCAACCATTCAACTGAACAACTCTTTAGAGACACTACAACAAAATGTATTTTTGGTGATGAAAAAGTTCGTCACTAAAAGTCCAGTTTTTCGTCACTAAGAACCTTTAGCGATGAAATCGAACTTTTAGTGACGAAACTCATTTCGTCCCTAAAACCCCATCACTAAAAGTCCTGGCGACAAAAAATTTCATCACTAAAAGTCCGATTTGTTTAAAAAAAAAAAACCTTTTAGCAACGAAAAAGTTTCGTGCCTAAATGTTTTCCTCGCTAAAAATACTATTCAATGACGAAATATTTTGTCACTAAAAACACCTTAGTTTATTAAATCATATTTAGTGACAAATAATTTCGTCACTAAAACTATGTTTGGGTACATATAGTGACGAAAAAGTTCGTCACTAAAACTATTTTTAAGAAAATCTAGGCACATATAGCGACGAAAATTTTCGTCACTAAAACCATTTCTTACAAAATTTTGCTGCATTTAGCAACGAAATATTTCATCACTAAAACAATTTTTTGTTGTTATATTTGTGACGAAAAAATTTGTCACTAAAACTTATTTTCTGTTTTTATTTTTTTCATGGCTTTGATATTAACCTGTAACCTGTCATTACATTATTAAAACCTCACATTTGAATAACATATTTATTTCAACAACATATTTATAAAAGAAGATCCATACATTCCATAAGTAAAAAATAAAACAAGTATCCAATTCAAACTCCTTCCATACAATAATTGTTTGCAACATATACAATAACTCAAGATGTTTTATAACAATACAAAAAGTGTGGCATAATATAATTAGAACTAACGGAAGATGTCCTCATATGTCTTCAAGTAATGCCAAAAGTAAATCTCCTAAAAGCCACCAATAAGAAATTTGCACAAATATAAAAACAATACTACATTAAAATCGTAATGTAAAAATATTAACTATGTTATAAGAAACATTTCTAACAATGCATTAGATGTTTTAAAGACAAAAATGTAGATAACCTTAACTATATTTGCTTAAGCTGCTATTACGAGACAACTAAAAAAAGTAAACCAGGGAAAATAAACTTGGTGGAGTCCGCCTTGCTGGTTTACTGGCAATAAATTACCAGCTTTTAAGTAGTTAGCAAGCCATGTTCTAGATCATAAGTTTGTGTCAGACTTTAAAATTCTTTCTTGAACCGAAATATAAGAATTTATATGTTTATGGAAGAACTATATGAGTAAACAAGAGAAGGAAACTAATAGTAAATAATTTATAAAATAGAGGTACACTGTAAGATCTAAAAGAAAATTCAGCCTTACAACCTCAGACATCACAAACCAGATAGCATTAAAAGTTTACCAAAGTCACCAAAATGGAAAAAGAAAATAAGAACTTAATTCAATTGATTGATGCCCTAACTAAATACAATATCTATCCACCACATTTATGGTGTTTCATTGAGATTGTCAATGAAAAAGAAAATTGTATGCAAGTAGCAAACCAATGAATGCAAGTTAAACCAACTTCCAAACCTTAATTAACATAATTGAGTTAGAGATCAATCAAAAATTTCACCCATATTAAATAAAGCTAAATCTTATTACACAGGTGTATATACACGTGTTTTGTAACTAAAAACATGGGTTTAACCCACGATTTCAAACACATATATACACACACGTGTGTAACCAACAGTGCTCATCAAATAAATAGCTCAAATAGGAAGCTAGATGAAGTGTTACACATATGGTTTTACAAGTATTTAAATCAAAGAAAATACTATTTTTCACATCTAATCAACAATACTCATTCACATTTGCAAGAAATAAAAAACACTGCCAATATTAGTTTAAACCATCTTATAACACCATGCTTGCCACCCGCTTGCTCCAACACAACATACCACCACAAATCGAATTTCCAACATCACAAGTATACAGTTTTGTAAGTTTTTGACTAGGATTTACTTACTTTGCTCAAGCTAAGTTTACAACTTTCAGAAAAAATCCAAAGTTATTGTAAACAATGTGTATTTAGTTTGCAAAAGAAAAATTAAATTTATAAGTACAAAAGTTAAAGAAAAGCTTGTAAAAGCTCATTAAATATCAGACCATAACCAAATCTCACAATACCTTTCAATCAAGATGGAAAGCTCAAATTACACCTATTATGCATCAATTTTAAACTTTTATGTTAAGTACATATATACCCAAATCCTTAAACTTCTACCTTTTAAGTGCATTGGCAATATTTTAAGTAACATTAAAGTGCTTCTGTTTAAACTAATCAATGCCATCATGATCCTCATCAATACTAGTGTTAAATTCTAATTGCACAAAACCATTCACTTCACCTGTAATGTCATTCATATATCTCTATAGTCTATATCCTCATTCTATGCTAATCCCAAAAGATAATATATATAACAAAGGACCCCACCCCCGAAAAAAAACAACCTTCATCAACCTAGTTTTAGAGACAATGCCATCCTAATATTCCTTTCTCAGATTGAACACTCATTTTTGTCATCAAAATGGATGATAGAAAAAACTAGCAATTAGGGAAAAAAAAATCTCATCTTTTGTCTTGCAAGAAATATGAATAGAGTAGCACAATGTATCTAAAACATAATCTAGAGAACAATCCCCCATTAAATTAAGTAAAATAACAATCAGAGGACACAATTTCATTGTGAAATCAGAGTATCATTACTTGAGCAATAATCAACACAAGAAAATTTAGAAGATGGGTAATCTCATTTTGAGTTCATACATTACACCTAATGTATATGAACTTGTACACTACATATATCTAACACTGGTATCAATGTGGAAACCAAACCAAGAGAGTGAGGATCCAAAACTAGAATCATCCAAACAATAAGAACCTAGAAATCAAAAAGAATTACAGCAATTGACAAGTACATATATAAGAAACTTTCTTCACAACCATTACACAGTAAATATCAAATACCCAAACTAAACAAAAATGCATATACCCATTACTGTATCAAACAAAAAAAATACCCAAAGGAACTAGAATCATTAAACAAAAAAATTAACATCAAGCATTTAGAATCATTAAAAAAAAAATACCCAAAGGAACTAGAATCATTAAACAAAAATTAACAAAAAAATTAACTCAAAAGGGAAAAAAAAATACACATTACACGTTTGGGGGAGGCGAAGGGTTGCCAGCTGGGTGGGAGGCGAAGGGTCACCGGCTGGGTGGAAGGCGAAGGGTTGCCGGAAGCATCACGAACAGAAGGATGAAGCGTCGCGAACTGAACATCGCCGGCGAGTTGAAGTGTTGCCAACGATCGGCGACTTGAAGCGTCGCCAACGGCGAGTAGAATCGTTGCCAACGGCGAGCTGAAGCATCGCAATCGACGAGCTGAGCGTCGCGATCAGCGAGCTGAAGCGTCGTCGTTGAGCTTCATCTTAGCTTGCCGATCAGCGAGCTATAAGCATCGCGATCGGCAAGCTAAGCGTCGCGATCGGTGAGTTGAAGTGTCGCCGTTGAGCTTCATCTCAGCTCGCCAACTGGCAAGCTGAAGCGTTGCCGTTGAGCTTCATCTCAGCTCACCGATCGGCAAGCTAAAGCGTTGCCGTTGAGCTTCATCAGCGACGGTTGGCTCAACGGAGCTTATTGGTGACGACAGGTTTTTTTGCTTTGGGTTTTTTTTGGTCCAGCTTGGTTTTTTTTTTTCTTTCTTTTTTTTTTTTTGACCGAAATGCTTGGGTTGAAATGTTTTGTGGTTAGCTAGGTATTGTATTGAAATTAGGCTTTTAAGTTTTTAGCGGCGAATTTCAGTTTTGTCACTAAAGACCCAAGCTTTGTTAAGATTTTTAGAGACGAAATTCTATTTCGTCGCTAAATCATACTTTTAGTGACGAATTGTGATTTTGTCACTAAAAACATATAAGTGCAAAACTATTATTATTTTTAGTGAAGAATTTTTTTCGTCACTAATTCTTCCTTATAGCGACGAAAGGATTTTCATCACTAATACTATCCACAACAATACCTACAGTGACAAAATATTTCGTCACTAAAAATTTCAACTTTTAGTGACGAAATATTTCGTCACTATAGATTAATTAAACTTACACCAAAGTTTCCCTCCACTAGTGCCCATTTTTCATATCACAATAGCGACGAAATTTATTTTTCGTCGCTAAATGTTATAATGTTTTTCATTATTGGTGACGAAATTCATATTTTGTCACTAAAGCTGTATTTTTAGTGACGAAAAATATTTCGTCACTAAAAATACATTTTGTTGTAGTGAGAAACAACACCAACCATTCACCCAATTGTGAAGATTCACCCAATTCAACACCAACATATAGATGGTGCAACTAACATTGTTTAACTAGAGATTTCCCCCTGTTCAACAACCATTATCAACATACCAACTATTAATACAAAAGCTTTCACAAAAAATCCCACATTTATATCACTAAAACTTGCAAAAGAGTAACACACATTATTATTATTATTATTATTATTATTATATCATAGAGTCCAGAATGAATCCAAATCCTGTAAAACACTGCCTTAAGTTTCTACTAAAAAGCAAGCAATTGTTTAACATTTTCAATTAAATCAGTCAAGCAACACAATACAACAAACAAGTAATCTTTCCCTTATTTTGGAGCAAACACATAAGTAATCACCCATTGCTGTTTCAAAAACTAAGTGTTGTATATTTACTTCCATACTATTGTAACACTGTCAGGTACTACATTGTTGTATTGTTAGGCTAACTTCCCTTTTATATACAAGCCCCATGCATAGTTTCTCTATGTGATTCAGTAATACATTCCTGATTCCATCAAAGTTAAAACAAACGACTACTCACATAAGCAATTGAAAACCATTACAAGCATCAACTAGAAAGAATCCAGGCAAAAGAAAATATCTAATAACTTAGTTACCATATCTTTCTCCCAACAAAACCAATCCATCCCGAGTAATACCGGATCCTGCAAGTACATCAAATAATATTCAAACTGAACATGCTACACAAATTTAACCCACTGAAGGAGTTTAGTACTTACCATCATCCTCCACTTTCACATAACACATGCCAACCCCTACATAAACTGATACCTAAAACCACAACAACAACAAAAAAATTATCAATTCTCAAAATTTCAATAAAAAAAAAAACAAATTATGTATTTCCAACATGGAAAAACAAACTCAAATTTGAATCATTAAACAAAAATTAACAAAAAAATTAACTCAAAAGAAAAAAAAAATGAAAAAAATACCCATTACACTAATTGATGCGTCACCGATTGTGGTGGGAGGTGAAGGGTCACCGGTTGGGGATGGGAGGCGAAGGGTCACCGGCTGGGTGGAAGGCGAAGGGTCACCAAAAGCGTCACCAGATGGTGCGAACTGAAGTGTCACGAACGTTTGGCGAGTTGAAGCGTCGCTATCGGCACCAACGTCGAGCTGAAGCGTCGCTATCGGTGCCAACGGCGACGCTTAAGCGTTGCGATCGGCGCCAATGGCGAGCTGAAGCGTCGCGATCGGCGCCAACGACGATGCTTAAGCGTCGCGACGGTGCCAACGGCGGCATGGCAAGCTCGATCGGCGGCGACGGTTGAGATCCGGTGAAGGAGCTGTGAGGTATTGATTGAGGGAAAGAGAGAATCGGGTAAGGGAAGGAAAATAAAGTGGAAAAAAAGGGGGGGGGGGGGCTAAAGTGTTTTAAGTATTAAACTTTTAGTGACGACTTAGGCTACCTTTAGCGACGAAAGTTTGGATTCGTCACTGATACTCCCATTTGATTTTATGTTCCTTTTTTTAGTGACGACTTATTTTCGTCACTATTTGTCACATTCAGCGACGAAATGAGTTTCGTCATTAATAGTGTTTTTAGCAACACCTTTAGTGACGAAAATTTTCATCACAAAAAACTTAAACTTTTAGCGACGAAATAATTCGTCGCTGTAGATGAATTTAGTTTGGCTCCTACATTTTTGTTTGACGCCTTTAGTTCAACAGAACATATAGTGACAAAATTTAATTTTTGTCACTAAAAGTTACTAATTTTTTTATAAATAGTGACGAAATATAAATTTTGTCACTATATGGTACCTTTTTGTGACGAAAAAATTTCCTCACTAAAATTCGTCATTGAAAATACATTTTGTTGTAGTGATTGATCAATAAATCGCTTCCTCGTTTTTATTATTATTGAGCCTTTGATATCGAGACTATAGTGGTTTAATTTTGTTCACAAAACCACATTTTTTAGTCTCCACCAAATCAATATTTTCTTTATTATATGTACAAATTTATGGTCTTAATGATCCTTTACATAAAATGTTGCACTTTGAAGCATGATACAGTCCTTTATAGTGCACATAATGTCTCATTTGCACCACATGCAATAGACTCATACCCAAAGAAATAAGGTGATTTTTGAATCAAGTGATGCTATCTTTCATGAGGAAAAATTTCCTTTTAAATCTAAAAATAGTGGGGGCAAAGAAGTTGGAGAAAATGTGTTATCTCACCCTAGTTCTTCTACTCTTCATTCACAAAATCAAGAAAATCTTGAAATTGAACTTAGAAGGAGTAAAAGAGCTAGAGTTGAAAAAGATTTTGGCTTTCTATGTAAGGTATGGACAATCGGATTGTGTTTTGCTATTTATGGACTGATGTAAAATCAAATTCGTTTGTGAAAGCAAAGCATTGCCGACCTTACGTCAAAAACGTGTAATGTAAACCCCTTGTTAGTCATATCCACTTTAAATTCAAAAGTGTAGGAGTCTTTAATTAAAGTGAAAGGGCAACAACTTTAAAGGGCAGATTGAAAGGTGTATTCTATGACTTTTTCAGCGGTTGCATATAGTGTCCAAATCTAACTGCCTAATTGATCATTTAATTAATATATTCCAGGCAATGATAATCTTGTTTAGCATGGGGTTCAACTAGTTGTAGATCTTGTTCTTCTATCAACTGTGTGCCATGCACACCACTAGCCTTGCTGTTGTCTGTCGGCATACTCGTGTTATTGTTATAATTATAAAGTAATGAGATGCAAATCTGTTTAAATTTCTAATAGCATTTTCAATAATAATAATAATAATAATAAGGTAAAGGGACCATATAAGTCTATGTATTGAATTCTATGTGAAACTTTATAAATAATTTCCTATGAGCAAGGGTTATATTTTTATGTAACTGACCTATCTTATGACAAAACACATTTTACTTGCAATTGGGTAGTTTCTAAGTGGTTCAAGAATATCATGACAAGTAGTATTGTTGAGGACACGAAGATTACTCAAGGTACAATGCAAAAAAGACAAAATATAAAGTCTCGATGCCTAGCTCGACATTTCTCGATTTATTGAGATATGCAGATTTTGACTGTTTAGATATGTTTTTGGCCCATGATCACCAAAGCTTTCTAGGGTTTCATGCCTAAGATTTTCAGAGATATAAAATACATATTTTATAGCCATCATCAGATAGAGAGACAAACACGGAGACATATACTGTGATACACGCTTCTGTGAAACTGTTGCAACTCTTGTGCGTCTTAGGGTTATGTACCAAGTTGCTTTCAAATTTACAAGCATGGATTAAAGAACTTTGCACCCAACAACTCTCAAGTTGTTGTGTTAGTCACGTATTAGGATCCATGCAAGGGGAATAAGTCTTCTACAAGATAAAGTCCAGCGTAGCCTTGTACAAGTGACGACACACCTTCCCCTATACCACTTTCTATTTTGTAAGTATCATATTTTTATGTATTGGCATATCTGAGGTCAAAACACACTTTATATGTAATTAAGTCTTAACTTCTAGTGTGTTCAAGAAGATTTTAGTTGAATAAACAAGTAGTATTTTTTATAAAAGGCAAGATTGCTTAAGAAATTGCTCAAGAAAAGCTGAAACAACAAGTCTTGATACCTGGCTCGGTGCCTGTTGATTTATCAATAATAAATGAATCTCGATTCTTGGCTTGACACCTCTTGATTTATCGAGTTTCGGGAAAATTGAACAATATATATATATTTTTTCAGCCCGTGATGACCTATCCTTTCTAGGGATCATTTACAAGGGTTCTAGAGTATATAAAAGACATTTTATAGTCATCATCATAGACACAAAGAAACACACGCATAACAGGAGTTGCTACGACGTTTATGTGCCTAGGATTTTGTACCAAGTTATTACCGGTTAATTGAAGCGTGGATTGGAGAACTTTGCAAAACTATAACAATCAAAAGGGTTGTTGTGCTATTAGTCACAAATAAGAGATTTGTGCAAAAGAGAAGTTTTTGCATGAAGTAGTCCAATTGGGGATGAAGCTTCCTTATATATATATATATATATATATATATATATATATATTTGTAAGTTCTACTGTAGGTAAGTACTTCTAGATAGGGTAAGATTTCTTGTACTTATAACCTCTATTCTTGTTAGTAGTTTCTTTAGGAATGGTCACATGAATTTTACTTGGTGGGGTTTTACTTGCGAGGGTTTTCCCCCATCGTGATCAAATCATTGTATCAAACTTATTTTCTACTACACTTATTTTAGTTGGGTAATTTTATTTTACTTTAATAGGTTTTGCATATAATTGGACTAATTAATCAACATAAGTAATTGGTTAAGTAACTTGGTCAATCTATAACCCAACATATTTGAATTACACACTGTGATGTTAGGAATTGTGTAAGGGTCAATTGTCTCCCTTGTTATATAAAAAGGAGTAGTCATAGCCATTAGGAGGCAGAGTTCAGCCAGGCAATTCTTGCTAAAATTAGGCTACTAGGAAGAATAATGAGTCGAAGTGTACCCGATTTGTAAGATTCAGATCTTCTAGATTTCCTAGGATACTCTACCAAATAGATTTCCTTAAATCTTAATCATTCTTTAATAATTTAATGATCTAGATTTTGTCATGTCAGCATTCCACTAACAATAGTCTTCATTGTTTTATTTGCAATATTATTTTATTATTTTAAGAATATTGTGGAATGCTAACATAGCAAAATCTAAACCATCAAATCATTAAAGTGTGGTTAGAATTTAAGGAAATCGATTGATAAAGTATCCTAAGAAATCTAAAGGATTTGAATCTTGTTTTGTATCATTCTTGTCTTATTAAAATCTTCTTAGGGGCATAGGTTTCATCCTTTGTCCCACCGTAGCTTTACACCCCATTAAAAGGGGTTTTCCATGTACTTGGTGTTTATTTCACATGTTGATTTCTTTATTGTTCATTTGCATCAATATCCAACACTATTTCTTAATGTGCTAAGGATTTTGCTTAGGGAGCAGAGAGAGGGGAAATTTACTAGAACCGAGGCTCTAATACCATGAAAAGACTATAAGCTTATATATTTACTAGTGTGTAAAATTGTACAAAAGACTGGCGTTAAATATGTAGACATATGTGTAACTTAGGGAAAATTTTTATATGCACCAAGTGCAGGAGATACGGTCTTGTGACTTAGAAGTAAAAAGGATATAGTAAAAGTATAGTACAATGGGGTTAGGTCTATTGGACTTGTATTCTATCCAAGGTGGTCCATACCGTACCAGTACCAGTCGATATGTATTGTACCGGTATGTAAACCGGTATCGAAACACCAACGTTTTGTACCAGTTTAAATATCGGCCATATCGGCCATATTGGCCATACTGGTCGATTTCGGGCATTACTGGCCGGTAGAGAAAAAACTTTTTTTTTTAATTTTTAGTTTTGTAATTTTTGAATTTTTGTAAGGGCAGAATGATAACTTATTTGCATTAACTTATTAGTATTATTTGTTTTCTTAGTATGCAATGAACAATTAAGCTTTCTATTTTTTATATTGTGTTTTTTTCCTTTTAATTGATGCTAAAGTTTAAAACCATGAATAATTTGTTTTGAATTGAGATAATGTTTTATTGTAAAATTTTATATTTATTATAACACACACACGCACATATTTATTTATAAATATAAAAAATAACGGTAAACCTAAAACGTACACCGGTATTGACCGGTACCGAAATATATCGTTTCACTAGTCAAACCGGTACAGCCTTCGATACGAGATTGACTCTCCTGATTCTATTAGAAAGATATTTGGAGAAGTCTTTATGAGACAATCACATTAGGATCCATTGGGATCCCCTCTCCCTTCCACTCAAAGAAATGGATTATGTTTAAATTATCTCTTAATTAACTATAATTTTACCTATTTATTACAATTTTTAGGTCAATATTTTGTGAGGCTAAGTAAATGAATTGTTGAACCAGTGGTAATTAGGTGAGTTGATGTCATGCCTACATATAGCAATTTCTTTGCAAGTACAAAGGATAGAATCCATGTAGTTGTTGGGAGGTGCACGACACCTAATAGAAGTCCAGCCCATGTAGGATTTGTGCCCAAGATAAAATGCTTGCCATGCAAGCATTGATGGAATTCTATTTCAATTAGAAATAGGTGAACGTGTTACGTGGTTGACAAGTCCTAGAATCCTACTCCAAATGTAAGTAGGAGTTGTGTTTAATAATTAATACACGTCAGAATCCTAACTCAAGTCGCGTTAGGAATTCATATTATGCTAGGAAAAGAAGTCTAAGGCGGCAGAAGCTTTTTTGCGTATAAAAAGCATGTGGGTGTGCCGCATATTGAAGTCTTATTAAGAATAAACTTGTGTTTATGTTCCAGGCTGCTTCTATGGCAGATTCCCGCAGCAAGAAATCTGCAGCAGCAGACGATGAAGATATGGATCCAACGGTATAAGTCCATTCTTGTCCTGCAATAGTTAGCATTCTTTTCCTGGATCTTTTCCACAAAGCTCTTGATTATAATCTCAATCTCCTGCTTTTAATCTTCCTCGTTTGTTTTTCCTCCAGCAATACTTCGAAAATAGACTGAAATATCTTGCGGCTCTGAGGGCAGCTGGTGAAGAGCCATATCCTCACAAATTCGATGTTACAATGTCTACCCCTGAATATGTAGAGCAGTATAAAAACATAGGCAATGGGGAGCATCTTGAGGATGTTACTGTAAATTTGGCTGGTATATATTGAAATCAGGGCTTTTATTTATTCGGTTAGTATTTATCATGTCTCTTTCGGTGATTTTTTTTTTAAAAATTTTCTTTCCGATGCAAGGGCGTGTCATGAGCAAACGTTCATCTTCTTCAAAGCTATTCTTTTATGATTTGCATGGTGGTGGTGCTAAAGTCCAAGTTATGGCTGATGCTAGGTATCTTATCACTGTATCTTTTCTTTTCCCTTATTCATATTTGATTTTTCCTTATGATTTTAGTATTGTTATTTCTTTAGGTACGCAATGTTTTTGACAAATTATCTTTCTACTAGTTTTAATTTTTTTTTTTAATTAAAATTTTTATTTGTAAGTTATTCATGCAACCATGTGGGCCTTGAACCTATGACTTCTTCCTCCACCTTACCCTTGTAAGAGGAGGTGCAATTTGAGATGCAGCTCGTTGGCATCTTTCCATATTAGTAGAAAAGCCTTTGTTTTTGCTTTTGGACTCTTTCTTTGAATGGACACAAATTGCTCTCTCTGTGATCTTCTATAGTGGAATTGGTGATTAGTTTGGGAATTCGGATTTTCTTGTTACATAGCATTTGATGTCAAATTTCTTATCGTAAAAAGTTAACATTTTTGGGTAGTGATTCATCGATTAGTTGAATGTCAATATTTTGCCCAAGTTCCTTGTGGAAGAAACTTTGTTGTTTTATTTATTTATTTTTTATTGAAATTATTGCTAATTTCGTGTTTTTGAGGCCTGATTAGTTGTATGTAGAAGGCTTAGGTAGATTGGCAAAAAGAATGATGAAGGTCATTTTACTTTATTGCATCTTTTTGTACCACTGTCTTGTTTTCTCATCTGCGCTTAAAAAAAAAAAATTATAAAGGACCTATATAAACAAGATGATAAATATGTATGAATGAGACTTTCCACTTGGTACTATTTGGGAAATTTTGGTTCTGATATGAATTAGTTTCATGGACAATCAAACCCCCACCCCACCCCCTGGCTGGGTGTCCCCCCTAAATTGCACTACCTTTAAATTTTGCTGCATAGATACCAAATTTAATGATAAAGAGATTCTTCAATTCCATGATGCAGCAAGTCAGATTTGAATGAGGAAGAATTTTCTAGCTTCCATTCAACTGTGAAGCGTGGTGATATTGTTGGTGTCAAGGGGTTTCCAGGTTTGTGATGTTACTACAATTGGGTAGTTACTAACACCTTTTGACTTATATATATATATATATATAGTTGCTCCTTATTGTGTTGACACTGTTGAGTTTACAAAAGAAATCACCATTAGTTTAATTACTTAATTTGGTCTCTCTCTCTCTCTCTCTCATTTGATGTTTGATAATGAATTGAAAATTTTGTGGCATAAGGAAAAAATTATGGAGAGTGTAGGCAGAACTTCAAAATACAAATTTAAAAGAGACCACTTGAAAATTCCCTTAAATAGGTGCTTCATTTTGGTCTTTTTCCCTGTGGTGAACGGTTTTAGTTTTCTATGCCGCATAATTGGTTTTTTTTTTTTTTTTTTTTTTTTTTTTTTTTTTAATTTTTTAATTTTTATCATTATGCTACATGATTGTTGGAATCTTCCAGAAATGGGTCCAGTCTTGTGATATAGATGTACATTTTTTTTTTTAACTCATAATTACATACAGATTTAGTGGGTCTTGAACTTACAAACTCACTCCCAACCTTTCTCTTACAAGGAAAGGAGGTGCCATTTGAGCTAGAGGCATAATTTAATTTTTTTGAATTTCAAAGTTGAGTGGTAGGTTTTTGAGTCATTGTTTCTTTAAATTATAAACTTCCTGGTTGACTTAAATTTTGTTAGAATTATGATCAAATGATTAAACTCACTATTTCCTAGCAGCTTAAACTTTTGGGAGAATTTGTAATTGAAATTCACTCTACCTCCCATTTAAAATGTAAAAAATCACACATGTTTGGCCCCGCTTATTAAGGGGGAGGTTGGGCTTATGCGTGAGAGGGAGTATTAGAATTATGTTCAAATTAAATTCACCATTTTCTAATGGTTTTAGTTTTAGACGGAATCGGTAATTTAATACATTTTCTTTTAATTCAGGGAAAACTAAAAGGGGGGAGCTAAGTATTTTTCCAAGATCGTTTATAGTCTTATCCCATTGTCTCCATATGATGCCAAGGCAAAAGTCTAAGGCTGGTTCTGTTTCTGACAATGCCAATTTGAAGGTGAACATGGTTTCTCCCTGAATGATTTAGTGCTGGTTATAGTCTCATCCTGACTTCCTTACTTTCTTATTATTGCAGAAAGAGGAGGCTTGGGTCCCAGGATGTACCAGGAATCCTGAAACATATATTTTGAAAGACCAGGTATTGATTAATATCCTAAAATTCAACCAAATTCCTGTTGCACTGTTTTAAACTATATTCTTTAGCACACCCAAAATAAAATTTTTATGTACATATGATCTGGTACTGATGAATTGGATTATTTTTTTCCTGATGTAGATAAAAGTGAGAAGGGTCCATTTATTTTATTTTCTTTCAGTTTGGACTGTGTTTTCACTTCTCCTCTTCTTTTCCTTTTCTGGGGTTTTATTTTATTGTCTTCAATGCTAGGAAACTCGATATCGACAACGCCATTTAGATTTGATGCTGAATACGGAGGTTCGACAAATTTTTAAGACAAGATCTCAGATCATTTCATATATTCGGCACTTTCTTGAGAGTCGTGATTTCTTGGAGGTTAGTTGTTTGTCTTGATTTTTTTATTTATTCAATTCATTCAGGTGGTTTCTACATATGGCACTTCACTTTACTTTCTTTTAATTACCTTCAATGTTCTTTTCACTGTCAGGTTGAAACACCAATGATGAATATGATTGCTGGTGGAGCAGCTGCCCGTCCATTTGTGACCTATCACAATGACCTGAACATGAAGCTATTCATGCGCATTTCGCCTGAGCTCAATCTTAAGAAGCTTGTTGTTGGTGGACTTGACCGTGTTTATGAGATTGGAAAGCAGTTCAGAAATGAGGGCATCGATTTGACGCATAATCCTGAGTTCACCACCTGTGAGTTCTATATGGCTTTTGCTGACTACAATGACTTGATGGAACTCACTGAGACAATGTTGAGTGGTAAGGGTCATTTGGATCATGTTGCAAATAACTGCTTCATTCCACTTGGGTAGTGAAGTTATTTTTATCCTCCAAAATACTTGGATTTTTCCTGACACTGTAATGTGTAACAGGGATGGTAAAGGAGCTTACAGGCGGATATAAAATTAAATATCATGCAAATGGGCTGGATGAGGATCCAATTGAGATTGACTTCACTCCACCTTTCAGGTTTGTCATCTATATAGTATCTCTCACAAATTGTATAACATTAACATGAATATGAAAATATATGAAATTGGTTGTTTTAACTCTGGCAGAAGGATTGACATGATAGAAGAATTAGAGAAGATGGCGAACCTCAGTATTCCCAAGGACTTTTCCAGTGATGAGGCCAACAAATATTTGAAAGACGTATGCACGAAGTATGAGATCAAATGTACCCCTCCTGAAACAACAGCGCGTTTGTTGGACAAAGTCAGTTCTCTGCTTAGTCCTTTTTAAATTTTTTTATTACTTTATTGAACATAAATTAGGTAGTTACTGGCATTGTGATCCTGTGTTATGTACTAAGTAGATACAATATCTGTGACGAAGGTTCTGAGCTTTATGCTTAAGGAGGTGAATGAGAGTTGAATGGATAGCTCTTGCTGGAATACTGGTTTTTCCTTAGATGGTTTTCTGCTATTTGGAGTAATGGTTCAATAAGATTGCTTAAACTGATAAGCTGTAGCAGTTGGATAAAGTAGAAATTGCAGCATTTGTCTGTGGGAGAGATAATTGGAGGTTGGGAACAGTGAAAAGTGGTTGATTGGAAATGCCATTAAAAGAACAATGTGATGGGGTCCCCAATATTTTACAATAATTAAGTAATTCTGCATTAGAAAAAGTGTGTAATTTCTTTTGTTCTGACAATGATGTTTTCTGACTTGATCTGATTTTGTTCCTTAAGGTAGACTATTCTTGCTTGCATGCTCAGACAATTTATGAGAATTGGTTATTTATATTTTTTCTGTTACTGTAGCTTGTAGGACACTTCTTGGAAGAGACTTGTACAAATCCTGCTTTCATCATTAACCACCCTGAGTTAATGAGTCCTTTGGCAAAGTGGCATAGAACGAAGAAAGGCCTTACTGAGCGTTTTGAGTTATTTATTAACAAGCATGAAGTATGATTTTCAGGATATCTTGTTTTCTTTTTCCTTCTGTGTATCATTTAATTTTCAGCTTTATAATTCATGATTCTGACTTAATTTTTCTGTAATCGCTCAGCTCTGCAACGCATACACTGAATTGAATGACCCTGTGGTACAACGCCAGCGATTTGCTGAGCAGCTCAAGGTTCACGCATCAGTTTTTAAGTGTGCAGTGGATTTATCCTTAAATAAATTCCTCTGGAACTCTTCTGAATGATATGTGGTCTGCATGCAGGATCGGCAGTCTGGTGATGATGAAGCAATGGCTTTGGATGAAACCTTCTGTGCGGCTCTTGAGGATGGGTTGCCTCCAACAGGCGGTTGGGGATTGGGTATTGATCGCCTAACAATGTTGTTAACTGATTCACAAAACATTAAGGTTCTCCTCTCTCTCTCTCTCTCTTGGGGCTGTGCCTGTTTGCATTTGTCTCATTTATACATGTATGTTCTCAATGGGCTCTCAACATATGCTATTTGGTAACAGGAGGTTATTCTCTTCCCAGCCATGAAACCTCAAGATGAGCCGTCTGCTAAAGGTACTCATTTTCAGTTTGGCCCATGTTATGCTTTTGTCTTTAGTTGATGCTAGTCTTTTCTGTCTCTTTTGTATTCAGTTACAGGTTTCATTCCTGTATATTGTGCTGATGGCATTTTTGTGTTCTGTCTAAGGAATATGCACAGCGGAGCGGCGGCTGCGTCGGCGTTGTCTCTTTCTCTCTCAGATTCTCAGTCTCTCCGATTCGGATTTGTTTCGTTTTTTTACTGGATTTGTTTTTATTATTATTATTATTATTATTTTTCTTTTTGGATTGGATTTTAATGAGGTTTTGGGCTGGGCTCATTAGAAGAATAAGCAGAGCAGGCCGCTTTTAAAAAATATTATAATTTATTGATTAATTTATTTTTTAATTATAATTTTGGGCTTAAATTGGAGAGAAATTATTAGGTCTAGTTGGAATAATACTAATAATAACTAGTCGCTAACCCGTATTATGTACGGAAACCTACTTATTAATAGTAATAATAACTAGACGCTAACCCGTACTATGTACGGAAACCTACTTATTTATGAAGTAGACTAAAATAATTTTATAAAAAATTTAAAAACTACATCATTACATGATTTGGTCTTGTATGACTTCAATTTGTGTTACAATTTGATGAAGAAGTCATTGCTTGAATGTGCAATGGATTAATTCAGATATTAAAACTTCTGAAAGATCAAAAAAATTTAAAGAATCAGATATTTCACTGCCTAGAAATTATTCAAACAAAAGAAAATTTATATGACTAAATAATAGAGAAATATAAGAGAAAGATGAGTTACATTCAAAAAAATAATTTCAATTATTGCAAGTTTTTTTATCTTGTAAAAAACGGCTAAAGAGAGTTTGGTAGTTCATGTACGAAAATTACTTTTTAAAAAATACATGAAAAATCATAAAATAATAAATTTTTTTTTTTTTTAACAAAGTAGAGGAATAGAAAATAACATATGAAAAGCTCATACCACTACTCGGCTTAAAAAAAAATATTCGGATTTGCTTTGCTTTTAAATTATCAATATTTGAGTTTGAGTTTAAAAAAAAAATGATAATGATGAGTTTAAATTTAAGTTGGACTTGTTAGAGAGATAGAGTTTCACTCCTTATTTAGTTTGGACTTAACAAAAATAATTTTATTTAAATAAAATGATAATTTTATTTAAATATTGTGCTAATATGGAAAATTGTAAGAGGTTCAAAGGCTTCAGTTTTATAATAATAATAATAATAATAATAATTATTATTATAATAATAATTGTGGGGCCCAATAATTTATGGGCCCGGCCCGCTTGCTTATGGGGAGTCCACAGGCCTAAGCCGAAGAAGGCCATGGCCCAAGCTCAAAGATAAGAAGCTCAAAATGGCACGGGGATACAGCCGAGGACAGCTTGGTCCTCGACAGACCCAAAGTCTCATTGATGAAAGTGGCATACGGGCAAACTCTAAAGATCAGAAAATATCTCAGGGAAGTTGTCCTTAATACCCTTCACTGATAAGACTCTGCAGCTAACAGAACCTGATTTTTAGGCTTTATTAACCATCCCCAACAAAGTGGCATACGGGCAAACTCTAAAGATCAGAAAATATCTCAGGGAAGTTGTCCTTAATACCCTTCACTAATAAGACTCTGCACCTAACAGAACCTGATTTTTAGGCTTTATTAACCATCCCCAACAATTCTGGGATTAGATTGACGGGACAAATATCAGTCCTGGAAAAGTTGACCCTACACGTGGACGAGGGACAGCAAACGTAGGCTAGTATAAAAGGAAAGGTAAACAAATTAGAAAAAGGAGGCCCATCTCACTTCCTGAAAAAAAAAAACTCCAGGGATGAGAATGCCCGGATAATATATGTACACCACCACGAAAAACCCACCGCCGGGTAACCGGAGAAAGGCATTAGTGCTCCTCGGACATGATCCGAGGAGTCCAATCCCTCAAGTTACAAAGCTGTAGGGCTTGGATATCCAGGCTGAAGCCTTTTCTTATCTGAGTTTCCCTAAAGTCCGGTCTGGCTCAACGCCCCGTGACCAAACGCTAGCCTTTCAAGCCCACTCTCTACAAATCTTATTGTGAGGGATCCTTCACGTGTGAGCCCAACGTCTTTGCTGGGCCGTTTGAGAATCGTGTCCCTACAATTGGCGCCGTCTGTGGGAAGGCTTGCGCGTTGGCACGGGTGGCGCATGAGTCAACTCTCTAGCAAGCAGAGATTCGCGAGTTTTTCCCATCTCCGGCGACGTGCAGTTGTTATTTTGACATAAGCTTCTGCTAGGGGCTGCGCCTTGCACTGCTAACAGCGCGGGCAGCTCTAAGGGCTTCCGGCCTCAAGCCAACTCTCCCCTCCCTGGCCTAGGGGTTAACCTTCGAAAAATAAATAAGTATAGAGAAAAAATTACTTAAAAAGAAATCTTACAAGTTTTGGACAGAACCAAGGCCTTGTATGGTCCTCAGACCCAAGCCTATGGGGAAACCAAGTACAAAAAAGATATCTTACAAGTTTTGGACAGAACCAAGGCCTTGTATGGTTCTCGGACCCAAGCCTATGGGGAAACCAAGTACAAAAAAGATATCTTACAAGTTTTGGACAGAACCAAGGCTTTGTAGGGTCCTCGGACCCAAGCCTATGGGGAAACCAAGTACAAAAAAGATATCTTACAAGTTTTGGACAGAACCAAGGCCTTGTATGGTCCTCGGACCCAAGCCTATGGGGAAACCAAGTACAAAAAAGATATCTTACAAGTTTTGGACAGAACCAAGGCATTGCATGGTCCTCGGACTCAAGCCTGTGGGGAAACCAAGTACTCTAAAAAGTTTTGGACAGAACCAAGGCATTGCATGGTCCTCGGACTCAAGCCTATGGGGAAACCAAGTACTCTAAAAAGTTTTGGACAGAACCAAGGCATTGCATGGTCCTCGGACTCAAGCCTATGGGGAAACCAATTACTGGAAAAAGTTTTTGGACAGAACCTGGGCCTTGCATGGTTCTCGGACTCAAGCCTATGGGAACGCCAACTACTCGGACGGGAAAGTCCTCGGCTCCAATACTGTAAAATGTTAAGGCCAGTATGTTAAGATGGCAAAATGACCCCCTATTCAATAGCAGATATCTTACAAGTTTTGGACAGAACCAAGGCCTTGTATGGTCCTCGGACCCAAGCCTACGGGGAAACCAAGTACAAAAAAGATATCTTACAAGTTTTGGACAGAACCAAGGCCTGGTATGGTCCTCGGACCCAAGCCTATGGGGAAACCAAGTACAAAAAAGAAATCTTACAAGTTTTGGACAGAACCAAGGCCTGGTATGGTCCTCGGACCCAAGCCTATGGGGAAACCAAGTACAAAAAAGAAATCTTACAAGTTTTGGACGGAACCAAGGCCTTGTATGGTCCTCGGACCCAAGCCTATGGGGAAATCAAGTACAAAAAAGATATCTTACAAGTTTTGGACAGAACCTAGGCCTTGCATGGTCCTCGGACTCAAGCATATGGGGAAACCAAGTACGTAAAAGAAAAACCATAAGTTTTGGACAGAACCTAGGACTTGCATGGTCCTCGGACTCAAGCCTATGGGGAAACCAAGTACACAAAAACACAATCGAAGTTCCCTACTTCCCAGTCGACTGCTCGCATGGATTATTTAGAGATTATCAGTCTTGGACGGCATTCACGCGCTTATCACAGAATATTCAACTGTTACCCCGGTTAGTTTCCTAAGTTTGATTTACTAAGAATTATCGATATAATGCCTGGTAGTATTGGTAAATTAGAGTTAGTTAGATTATGTTTCAAGGTATCTTGCTCTAAATATTCTTGAAGAAACACACCCATGGAGCACACCCATTCACAAAGTAGTGTTGCCAAAAGATCAGTACTCAAAACATGTAAATAGATTTCTATTTTTACTAAAACAAAGAAATAGTACAGTGTACAATGAAAAGCTGGAATCAGCTTATGTCAGAGCTCACTACGTAACTGAATAGGAAGATACAAGAAAAAGTATATAAAACAAAGCCGAGGAGGTGGCACAGAAAAGAGGTTGGCTACTGCTTCAAGACCTCATTCTTCCTCAGTGCTTTTACATGCCTATAACTCAGGCAGCAAAAGAACCCAGCCTAGGGCCCGCAACCTCGAAGCTCTAGAGTGCAGAGAGAACCCAACTTGAGCCTGACACCGCTGAAGGAAAGGCGCAGGGAGCCGGAAGTTGAGGGGCTTTCTCTAAATATTTGCCTGCCACGAGGCAGAGGCACTGATGGCGGAGAATCTTTCTTCTGACACGCCAAGATTCTGGCATGAACAGAACCTGCTTCGGATTTTGACTAAAAGGGGGAGAAACACCCTTTCCCCTCGGTCGAAATGGAGTATTCCCCTGAACTTATGCTTCTTGCGCCCATACCTTACTATTTTGAGTCTCATGAGGACACGGTGCTTCTGTGGCGGAGAGAGTTCTTCCTTCCCAACCTTTGCCTCAAACATGTTATGTTAAAGGAGGACAGCACTGAATATAGGAGTTATGATTTGGGAGGAAACTGAAGGAGCTGTGTGTATATAAAGCAACTCTCTCTCCCTCCTATTTATTTGAAAAGACAAGATGGTGGCAGTCAACTCACGCAGCGTCCCAAGGAACGCTACAGACAAAATGGCTCTGGCCCAACTTCCAACGTCAACTGCAACCACAAGATTAAAGGAGCCTCGTAAAGGCGCACCTCGAACACTGGGACATCAGAAAGTACCGCGTGGCCAAAGATTGCATAAATACCTCTTAATTCGTGGGCCTAGTGAATTCGCGGCCCAGGCCCGTTCTGCATAAGGGCCCAGGGACTATGGCCCACGCCGAGGAATAGCCGCTGCCGAGGGCAACCTCCTGCTCGGCGCCTCGTGATATACCTGAAGAAAGGAAGATATTAAAGGCATGCTTCAGATAACCAAACGACATGAACGCATCGCGCGTAAATTGAGGGAAACGTCTTGTAGACCAGCGCATTCCCTGGGGAGGTGAAGAGTCGCCAACGTCGATCGAGGGCTGAATTAAATGAGCCACCATAAAGGCTCGGTATTACCAAAACCCACCTTTCCAACCAAGATGTTGGACAGTAGGGTTTTGAGGGGCTATTGTGGGGCCCAATAATTTATGGGCTCGGCCCGCTTGCTTATGGGGAGTCCACAGGCCCAAGCTGAAGAAGGCCATGGCCCAAGCTCAAAGATAAGAAGCTCAGAATGGCACGGGGATACAGCCGAGGACAGCTTGGTCCTCGGCAGACCCAAAGTCTCATTGATGAAAGTGGCATACGGGCAAACTCTAAAGATCAGAAAATATCTCAGGGAAGTTGTCCTTAATACCCTTCACTGATAAGACTCTGCACCTAACAGAACCTGATTTTTAGGCTTTATTAACCATCCCCAACAATTCTGGGATTAGATTGACGGGACAAATATCAGTCCTGGAAAAGTTGACCCTACACGTGGACGAGGGACAGCAAACGTAGGCTAGTATAAAAGGAAAGGTAAACTAATTAGAAAAAGGAGGCCCATCTCACTTCCTGAAAAAAAAACTCCAGGGATGAGAATGCCCGGATAATATATGTACACCACCACGAAAAACCCACCGCCGAGTAACCGGAGAAAGGCATTAGTGCTCCTCGGACATGATCCGAGGAGTCCAATCCCTCAAGTTACAAAGCTGTAGGGCTTGGATATCCAGGCTGAAGCCTTTTCTTATCTGAGTTTCCCTAAAGTCCGGTCTGGCTCAACGCCCCGTGACCAAACGCTAGCCTTTCAAGCCCACTCTCTACAAATCTTATTGTGAGGGATCCTTCACATGCGAGCCCAACGTCCTTGCTGGGCCGTTTGAGAATCGTGTCCCTACAATAATAATAATAAAGAGTAGTGCTACATGTACTACAAATTTTACTACATTAGTATTATAAACTAATGTGTCACAAATCAAAAAGACGCAATTTAAAATTTAATTATGAGGTAATTCAAACTTACCAATTACATTTATTGCAACATCAGATGATGCCACACTTGCATAGGTGATAGTTTTTTATTGGTTGGAAGGACTATTTCAGTAATCCTCCCAACGGATCAAATAGTTTCTCCAAATTGGAGAATCGAAATAAATAACAAAAAGAAAGGACGTTATGTGCTGGTAGTAGGATTAGCTGGCATCAGAGAAAGAGGATCGAAATTCTACATGCTTCAAAGCAAAAACAATTTTTTGTTGTTGATAGATACGGCAGAATTTAAACTTATGACGTTTATTCTATGATAATTATACTCTTAATGACAAAAGATTTTAATAGTGAAGCGAACTCGAACCTAAAAAAACTTGTGTGCAGTGTGCACTTAGGGGCTCATGATAATACTACTCATTTACAACAAAAAGAAACTTGGAGTGAAAATGTGCCTTTTTTAAATTTGAAGAAAGCTACGACATGGGCTCATGGCCCATGAAATTTGAAGAAAGCTACGACATCTCTATATTATCATTATTATTTACATTTTGTATAGTTATATTAGAACAGATGGCCATCATTGCATTCCATTGCATAGCTCTAGCAGTTAATATTAATGCAATATCACATGTTGTGTCGTGTACTGTTGAACTTGATTAGCATTTTTTTAATAACCTGGAGTTGAAAATGGTCCGTATCTTCATGCGTGAGGCACGGAAAAATAATGGCTTTTCATATATACTAGCAATGGCTGTACATGCAAGGCACGTGCTGCCCCAATAGTGAGAAAATTAATATAGATTTTGTGTGTGAAACCGTGAATTTTTGTTCACCCAATTTGACTATATTAAAAAAGAAGTCTAAGAATACAACAAAATTTCACAATATCTTCATTTTTAGGATCCAAATAGATATTTTTTTATTTTATTTAAGAGAAATGCTACATTCATAACATTTTTAGAACAAATTCTAAATGACAAGTTATTATTACTTTTAAACTGATAACATTGTTATTGTTATTCTCAAAACATTTATTTTCAGTTGTGGTTGGTTACATTCTCATATTTTATTATTTTATTTCGACTTGTAAGAAATTGATACTTCAATATTTGTAAAAATATTGTGAAATTTGTTGTGTTGGTATAACCATATATATGCTGGCTTATATAAATATTTAAAAGAAAAAAAAAAACACAAACCGATTACTGGGAAAAAAAAAAACTTTAGGCATGGAAGAAATTAATGTTAAAATGTTGTGGACTTAGCATTTTTTTATTTGATCTATAAGAAACTGAGATCTCAACAATTGTGAAAATATTGTGATAATAATAAGTGTTGTAACACTTTCTCAAAACATTTATTTTCAGTTGTGGTTAGTCACAGTCTTATATTTTATTATTTTATTTCGAAAGAAATTGGCATGTCAATAATTGTGAAAATATTGTGAAATTTGTTGTGTCAGTATAACAATATATGTTAGGACATATGTGTTTCACATGTTTAAGAACATATGTCATGATTTTATGTAATTGGCTTATCGTTTGACAAAACGCACTTTACTTGTATTTGGGTAGATTTAGGATGTTTTAAATACTTCAAGAAACCTTATTTCAAGATCGAGTATTGAAGCTTTTAAGAAAACAAGTTCAGAGTGCAAAATCATTAAAGCTCGACAGCTGGTCGACAGCTGCATCTATCGAGCTTAAGGAAGCTGTTCTTCATTTGGTGTGCTCGACACCTTCTCGACAGCTTCTCGACACCTGCTATTTGTCGAGATTTAAGATTTTCAGAATTTCAATATGATTTTCTTGGGATCCGTGAATATGTCTTTGGGCCTTTTCTTCTTCTAAACCTAGACATATAAAAGGATCAGTTTAAGGGCCGTCAAAGTGTTCACAAGTTGCACAAGTTTTGAGCAAACTCTGTTCAAGCAAATTGTGACCGGAGACGAAGTTCTTGCCCTAGTTCATCTCTTTCTCTTGAAGAAGTTGCTGTGTATATGCACCGTAGGGTTTTATGACCAAGCATCTTCGTGATTTTCATTGTGTGGATGAACTGAAGAACTTTGCAATCAACAACCTTCTTAGTTGGTGATTGAAGTCGCGTACTGGGATCCGCACAATTGGTTAGTCACGTACTAGGAGTCGTGCATCTGAAATGGGAACTGTCACTACAGAACAAGTCTAATTGGGTATTGGGGTAAGGGTTCAATTGTAGGTTGGTAAGGTACTTGGATTCATTTACTTGTAATCGCTTGTTGTGATAATAGTGGAGTTTCGGGAGTGGTGACCTGAAAATTACCCGGTGGGGGTTTTTACCGTTAGGTTTTCCCCATTCGTAAACAAATCACCGTGTCTTTTATTTTCCGTTGCGTATTTAGTTTATTGTTGATTTGTTTGTGTTACCTCGCGTTTGCATGTTAAATTGATTAATTAATAACTTGACTAATTAATTAATTAATTTTTATCACAATGGGTCATTCAGTTTATGGCCTATCAATATATATATCAGCTTACATAAATATTTCAAAGAAAAAAAAAACACAAACCGATTATTGGAAAAAAAAAAAAAAAACTTTAGGCATTGTAACTACAGTGCCAGATGAATAAACCAAAAGCACTATAGCTCCAGTACTATTAATTAATAATACCTTACTTATGATTTGTTGTGAAATTAATGTTAAAATATTTTGGATTTAGCATTTTTTTATTTTATATATAAGAAACTGAGATTTCAACAATTGTGAAGGGAAAACAATTGTGAAAATATTTTGATGTGATAACAATAAGTGTTGTAACATTTTTTTAAAATATTTACTTTCAGTTGTGGTTGGCTACAGTCTCATATTTTATTATTTTATTTCGACTTGTAAGAAATTGACACGTCAATAATTGTGAAAATATTGTGAAATTTATTGTGTCAGTATAATAATATAAATGTCAGCTTACATCAATATTTAAAAGGGTAAAAAACACAAACCGATTATTGAAAAAAAATAAAAAATAAAAAAAACTTTAGGCACTGTAGCTACAGTGCTAGTTGAATAAACAAAAGGGTTGAACAAACGAAAATATATATATATATATATATTGTGAAAATATTTTATTTTATTTCGACTTGTGAAAATATTATTTTAGTTCGACTTTTAAGAAATTGACACATCAATAATTGTGAAAATATTGTGAAATTTGTTACGTCAGTATAACAATATAAATGTCAGCTTACATCAATATTTAAAAGAAAAAAAAAAAAACTCAAACCGATTACTGGGGGAAAAAAAAAAAAAACTGTTGCAGCTATAGTGCTGCACAGTGTCAACATGCTGGATGCATAGTACCGAAGCACTGTAGTGGTATAGCCGCTTTTATTATAAAGAAATAATGTGAAATTTGTTATGTCAGTATAACAATATATATGCTGGTTCTTATAAATATTTAAAAGAAGAAAAAGTACAAACGGAAGATTGAAGAAAAAAAAAAATGTTGTAGCTACTGTAGCTACAGTGCCACTTGAACAAACCAAAAGTACTGTAGTTTTTACACATTCACCTAACAAGTGTCACAATATTTTCACAAAATATTTATTTTCAATTGTGGTTGGTCACAGTTTCATATTTTATTATTTTATTTTGATTTATAAGAAATTGACACCTTAATAATTGTGAAAATAATGTGAAATTTGTTATGTCAGTATAACAATATATATGAAAAAAGTACAAATAGATGAAAAAAAAACTGTAACTACTGTAGTTACAGTGCCGCATGGTACTGTAGCGACTGTTCGAAACTTAAAAAAAAAAAAAGGGAAAGTGCTCACCAAATTTTCACTGTAGATGAACAGTGATTTAACACTGAATGCACAGTGCTAAATCACTGTAGTGGCATAGCCGCTTTTTATATATAAGAGATACACATATAAAACTGTTCATTGTTAGAACTTAAGAAGATTCACATTGGAAGAATGTATATTAAACTTCAAAATAATCAGTGGTGCTGGTTGGCAATGATGTTCATTATTCATCAATTGTGTTATTTAATTAGCTCAACTTATAAAATCTTTTGCCGTTGAATAAAAATTTGAAATCAAATCTTGTCAACATAAAAAATAAAAAAGTCGTTAATGTGGTAAGGGCAATTATTATAATGCTATAAAATACTATAAACTCAAATCCCATCATATTTTATTTATTTATTTTTAAATGATCATAGAACATTTAGGTTGCGTTTGAGATTAGAGTTTAAAGTCAGCTTATTTTACTATTTAGCTTATTTTTGGTACTATTCATGGGTCTCACTGCACTTTTTGGTATTATTTATGAATTCCACTGTACTATTTCAGCTAGTTTTTACCTTTATTTGCAGTACTTTCAGTAAAATGTTTTCAATTTCACTAAATAAACTATTTCCGATTAGACCTCTAGTATACTCATTTTTTTTAGATTGAGAAACACAACCTGTTTATCTCTATCATTCCAGTTCATCATTATGGGTTTTTTTGCGAGTTTTTAAGTATTAAAAAAGCTTAGGATAGTACCACATTGATGCCTTCCGACAGTACATTTCCTTCTTCCAAAACCATTGTTTGGACAATTGGCTCCTTGATTTTTCTTGCATCATCAGCAATTATTTCTTCTATAATGAATTTCCTTGAGGTTGTATTGGTTTCAAAAGGTTTTTACAACGTCATCAATTCCTAGTGTGCTTTTGACTACTTTAATTATCAATATTATTTTTGGATTATGGTGATATTACTCAGGTAATTCATTACTTAAAAAATATTTGGGATCTAAATGAGAATTTCACATTTTTAACTCTCTCATTAGATTACAAATATTATTATTATTTTTTTGGGGGAAGAAGATTACAAATATTATTGAAATGAGGTTACTGCACATTTGATTAGGCAAAAGAAAAAAAAAAAAAAAAATCTCGTCAACCGCTAAAAGCACACAAAATCAAGTAGCAATTGCGTAATTTGCGTGTGTAGCAACTCTTCCCTTACATTGAGCCAAAAAATAAGATAAGATAAAATAAAATAACTCATTCATTAATTACGTATACATTAATTGCACAATTCCACAATAGCATTCGCAGGTAACTTTTTACTCTATTTCAAAATTAGTGTAAATTGGGTCCGGTCATGGCGTAAAAACCATGTTTTTTGCCACCCAATGTACCCAATAATTAAATGCCACGTCATTGTCTTACCAAAAAAAAAGTACAACTTACCACACACAATAACAACTAAATTATAACCTATTTCAAAATTAAAAATTAAAACCTCTTCCTTAGAACAAGTAACACCGATTCAGCAACCCACCCCAAATGCCGCCACCAACGCCGGAGATGCTATTGTCAACACTACCCAATTTACTCCCCCACGCACAATAACATCTGTTAGGTTCTAAATGTTTAGAACAATTGGCAAATCGTGAACACAAACTTGTCTAGATATAGATCTTAGAGTCTATAGGTTTTATTAGACAATGCTCAAGGTGATTTAAGTCAAGATTCAAGAACATACAAGCTGTAGGAAGAAGACTTCATATTCTGCCTAGTTCGATCGATCGAAAGTCGTATCTGCAGAATTTTAATTAAGTCCAAACAGCAGTTCAAGCCCATTAAGGATTAGGGTTTCTAATCTACTTCTCCTAGTATATAAAGGAAACCCTAAACACGTTTTTATGTAGCTTTTCAGAGAGAAAAGAGTGTGCCTCTTTTGTATTTAGGGTTTTGTTCCTAAAAAGCTCTCTTATGTCTTCTACTGGTACTATTCCTTGAAGAATCTCAAGATCCGGTATTGTAAAAGTTGCTGCCTTCTCTTGTCATCAAAGGTGTTGATGATCTAAACCTTCAAGGGTGGTCTTGGAGTCACAAATAGGAGAGTTTGTGTTGCTAAACCTTTGAGTGGGATCTCAAAGTCACAAACGGGGGTGTTTGTGTTTTGCAAAGGCCAAAGAAAGAAGGAGTCCGTGGATTCGGAGCTTGCATATGGTCGTGTCAGTAAGTTCTACTGGTGGGTAGCAATAAGAAGTCGAGTGTGGGGGCTTGTAAGTCTTATTGTATGAATTTTGATTCTTTCTAGTGGATTTGTTTTTTACCTTGAGGATAGCTAAGTTAAATCATCTCTAGGTTTTTTACCGGTTTGGTTTTCCTAGGTGATCATATCTTGTGTTATTTATCTTTCCGCTGCTTTGCATGATATGATTGTTTTGATTGTGATAACCTAGATTTGTTAATTTGGACTAAGTAACAACTTGACCAATTATCTAGGTTAATCCAATTGTGGTTTTAAGGGGTCTAAAAACCAACAACATCAAAAATAACATATTTGAAGCACGATTTGAACTGATGTCCTATAAAAAAAAAATTAAGGAAAAAAAAATCTGGATGTTGATCAAGGCGAATGGGTTTAGGAAGCAAAAATTGGTTGAGAATATCGATTTTGAATCTTCGAAAAAGAAGCCCAAGTACACATAATACTTGGAACCCATAACCACCATCAAGACCAAATTCATTTTTTCTTAAAAATTCATTTTTTAATGGACTAAAATTTATGCTAAAAAAATTCATTTTGTTAATGTGAAACACAATAAATGACAAATCCAACAACATAATTTCATTGAATTCTTGTTTTTTAATTGTACTTTCCAAGCCACAATTAAAGCCAACAACATAAGTACTTTTTGAATTTAGGGGGAGAGTTAGAATTTACTTTTGTTTTTTATATTCTGTTTCATATTATTATTTATATGTCTTTCTTTCCACAAGTGCGGTGGTGTGTTTATGGAGTGTTTCAGGAAGGACAGGTGCATTTTGATCAAGACCTTCTACCTCTTCTTGCAATGTCTAGGTTAGGAGTCTTAGATTGGGATTTGTGATGTAATTGGGCATTTTATTGTATTGGGTTGTTCTTGTATTTGAGCATTTCACTTTGTATGAAAGTTGTCATGAATTGCCAAGGGAGAGTTTGTTAGGTTCTAAATGTTTAGAACAATTGGCAAATCGTGAATACAAACTTGTTTAGATATAGATCTTAGAGTGTATAGGTTTTATTAGACAATGCTCAAGGTGATTCAAGTCAAGATTCAAGAACATACAAGCTACAGGAAGAAGACTTCATATTCTGCCGGGTTTGATCGATCGAAAGACAGGCTCGATTGATTGAAAGTCATATCTGCAGAATTTTAATTAAGCCCAAATAGCAGTTCAAGCCCATTAAGGATTCGAGTTTCTAATCTACTTCTCCCAGTATATAAAAGAAATCCTAAGCACCTTTTTATATGGCTTTTCAGAGAGAAAAGAGTGTGCCTCTTTTGTATTTAGGGTTTTGTTCCTAAAAGCTCTCTTATGTCTTCTACCGATACTATTCCTTGAAGAATCTCAAGATCCGGTATTGTAAAAGTTGCTGCCTTCTCTTGTCATCAAAGGTGTTGATGATCTAAACCTTCAAGGGTGGTCTTAGAGTCATAAACAGGAGAGTTTGTGTTGTTAAACCTTTGAGTGGGATCTCAAAGTCACAAATAGGGGTGTTTGTGTTTTACAAAGGCCAAAGAAAGAAGGAGTCCATGGATTCGGAGCTTGCATATGGTCGTGTCAGTAAGTTCTACTGGTGGGTAGCAATAAGAAGTCGAGTGTGGGGGCTTGTAAGTCTTGTTGTATGAATTTCGATTCTTTCTAGTGGATTTGTTTTTTACCTTGAGGATAGCTAGGTAAATCCTCCCTAGGTTTTTTATCGATTTGGTTTTCCTGGGTGATCATATTTTGTGTTATTTATCTTTCCGCTGCTTTGCATGATATGATTGTTTTGATTGTGATAACCTAGATTTGTTAATTTGAACAAAGTAACAACTTGGCTAAGCACCTAGGTTAATCCAATTGTGGTTTTAAGGGGTCTAAAAACCAACAACATCAAAAATAACATATTTGAAGCACGATTTGAACTGATGTCCTATAAAAAAAAAAATTAAGGAAAAAAAAATCTGGATGTTGATCAAGGCAAATGGGTTTGGGAAGCAAAAATTTGTTGAGAATATCGATTTTGAAACTTCGAAAAAGAAGCCCAAGTACACATAATACTTGGAACCCATAACCACCATCAAGACCAAATTCATTTTTTCTTAAAAATTCATTTTTTAATGGACTAAAATTTATGCTAAAAAAATTCATTTTGTTAATGTGAAACACAATAAATGACAAATCCAACAACATAATTTCATTGAATTCTTGTTTTTTAATTGTATTTTCCAAGCCACAATTAAAGCCAACAACATAAGTACTTTTTGACCCACAAGAGTTTGCTCTTGAACTTCCTTTCTTGCTTCCAGTCCAAACTCTTCGATGTCCCTCTTTTCCTTAAGAAGCTTAGCTCTCTCGGGCAGCATGTGCGGCGCCATCTAATTTTTTATTGATGTGGAGGGTGGGAAAATAGATTAGACGGTGGTGATGGTAGCGTCTCCAGCGTGACGACATCTGTGGCCGTGTGGTGGGGTGGCTGGATATGTGCAACCTCTTCTAAGGAGGAGATTCTGATTTTTATTTCTGAAATATGTTATAAATAAGTTGTTATTGTGTGTGGTATGTCGTATGGGTTATTTACTAAAATGTTGATATGACATACAACTATTGGATGGTGTAAACTAAAGCTTTTTTGCATCCTGACTGAATTTAAACTCTTTCAACATTAGTTCTTATTTTGTTCTTTACTATTTTTAACTATATTTCAACAATAGACTAGACACGTTTTGTTCTCGGTTTGCCAACACATACAAAATATGATTCTAAACATTTTTTCCTAAATCTTTAGAACCTAACACAATAGATACCTTTCTTTGGATGACATGGTTGTTAATTTATGGATCCTTTACTTTTAGTTGATCACCCAATACAATTATCCTAAAATAAATTGTTCATTGACCAATGTCGTATCAATATTTATTTTACACTAACAATTGACCATTACATTTATGGTTTGTTTGGATTGAGGGGGAGAAAAGGGAGTAGAGTAGAATTGATCAAAAATTCCAATTTTTGGTCAACTCTACTCTACTCCCCATTTCCTCTCCCTCAATAAGGATTAAATAAATTTACAAAATTTTTACTAATACTTTAACTTAAAATTGTTAGAAGTATGTGGTTCTCAAATGTTAAATTACCAATTATTTCAAAAGTTTTAAACTTTTGGGAGAATTGATAATTTAATATGGTATCAAAGTAAGGAGTCCTAAGTTTGATCCATGTCTCGTCCACTCTACCTCTCATTTTAAAATCCCACTTTTTGGGTCTCACCTATTAAAAAAGAGTTTGAGCTCACACATGAAAATGAGTGTTATAAATATGTGATTATTAAATGATTAAATTTGATTATTTGACCTTTGTTAGGTGTCAATTTCCTTACTTGCGATCTTAATTTGATTATTTGACTCTGTTTATAAAAGGAATGTGGTTCGGTAATGCCTCAATTGAGAAGACTTTTCCAGATCGATGTGATTATTCAAGAGAATGCAATTGATGGTGACTAAGAACTAATAGAGCTTCAAAGTCACTTGTACAAGGAGGCTTGAGTTATTCAAAGTTGTACTAAAACATAAAACTAACAAGGTAAATCGATGCAAATTTGTTTATGTTAATCCACACATCAAATGAAATCTATAACAAATATCTAAGGATCTAACATGCTAACAACTAAGAACTTAATGCTAATTCAAAGGAACTGGAATATAATCAAGAGTAGCAAAGTAACAAATTAGAAGTAAGCTATATAATTGCATGAACACCTTACAAAACCTTAAAAACTAAAAGAAAATACAATAACAAAACATAATTCTATGTACAAGCAGTCAATGAGTGGAGATTTGTGTCATTTCTTCATGAGAATTTTTTTTTAATGGATTAAAATCAAGTGCTATAGCTCTTAGTGGCTAAGATTAAGAGTTGAAAAAAAAAAATTCAATCTTAACCATTGAATAAAAAAAGTGAAAGTGGTAAAAAGTTTTGTGAGTGGATAGGGGATAAATACACTAGGTGTTTCACTCAATCTCGATCCCTCTTTCATAGGAAAAAATAGTATTTCTAGGCAATAACTACCCCCACAAAGCAAGGAAGAAGTTTCTTATAGTTTCCACTTGAGTTACAAGTTTCTTCAAGCCTTCTATGCAATGGACAACTGAGTAGGAAGTTTTTTCCAACAAATTTACCAATCGTTAATGAATATTTGGGTTATTTGCTGCATGGCATAATTTGTCAAATCACATGCAGTGTGCCTACCAAATTAATATTTAATACATGCATGGTTACCAATTTACATGTGTAATCATCACTAAGATTACAAGTGGCTCTAACTATTATTGATCAATAAATCACTTCCTCCATTTTATTATTATTGTGCCTTTGATATCGAGACTATAGTGGTTTAATTTTGTTCACAAAACCACATTTTGGTCTCCACCAAATCAATATTTTCTTTATTATATGTACAAATTTATGGTCTTAGTGATCCTTTACATTGTATGCACAAACACAATTCCGGTACCATGGGCTTTATGGCTCTTAAATTGGATATGAGTAAGGCATATGATAGGGTTGAGTGGTCTTTTTTAGAAGAGTTGATGAGGAAGATGGGTTTCAATGAGAGATTTGTTACTTTGACTATGCTTTGTGTAAAAACAGTCACCTATTCTATTTTGGTTAATGGGGAACCTAAGGGTTTTACCCAACCCTGAAGAGGAATTAGACAAGGGGACCCCCTTTCCCCCTTTCTTTTCTTGTTGTGCACTGAAGGATTAAATGGCTTGATTAAACATGCAGAAATGAATGGCGATATCCATGACTTCTCTCTTTGCAAGAATGGACCGAAACTAACTCATCTGTTATTTGCAGATGACAGTCTCTTATTTTGTAGGGCAATGGAGGAGGAGTGTGGCAAGGTCTTGAATATTTTAGAAGCATATGAAGATGCCTCGGGGCAGAAAGTTAATAGAAGTAAAACTACCCTATTCTTTAGCAAATCCACTTCAGATGCTATTAAATCCAATATCAAATTAGCCCTAGGAGTTCCGAAAATTGTGCAATACGAGAAATACTGGAGCCTTCTATCTCTTGTTGGTAAGGGTAAGAAGGAAAGTCTCAATTATATCAAAGAAAGGGTATGGGAAAAATTGCAAGGATGGGAAGGGAAGCTACTCTCATAAGCAGGAAGGTAAGTTTTGATCAAATCTGTGATTCAAGCAATACCCACCTATACTATGGGGTGCTTCAAGATTCCGTTGGGTTTGTGTCATGAAATTGAAGCCTTGGTTAAAAAGTTCTTTTGGGGACAAAGGGAAGACCGTAGGAAGATTCATTGGGTGAGATGGGATGAACTAATGAAGTCAAAGTTGGTGGGTGGAATGGGGTTTCGAGATTTGGCTCTTCATAATGATTCACTCTTGGCTAAGCAAGCATGGCGACTACTACACAACCACTCATCCTTATTCTACAAGGTGTTTAAAGCTCGCTTTTTCCCACATTGTTCTATTATGGAGGCAATGGATTCAAGATCTACCTCATATGCATGGAGGAGCATCCTCAAGGGTAGAGATCTCTTACAAAGGGGTGTTAGATGGCGAGTTGGAAATGGGAAATCTATCAAAATTTGGCAAGACTATTGGCTACCAAGGAAACACCCCCCTCAGGTTCTGTCCTATCCATATGAATCTATGGAAAATGCAACTGTCTCTACCTTGATTAATGCAAGAACACGGCTATGGAATGAGGAGCTGATTGATGGAATTTTTGCGCTTGAGGAAGCTACTATGATAAAAAACATTCCATTGGGCCGAGCTGAATCAGATGATGTTCTAATGTGGCCTTTCTCACTTGATGGTCGCTATTCTTGCAAATCGTGCGACAGGTTTCTCAAGGAGGCAGCTAACATGGGACTCTCATCTAGGAACACAAAAGCTGATACCAAGTTGTGGAAAGGCATCTGGTCTCTTCAGGAACCAAACAAAGTGAGGAATCTATTATGGCGTGCTTGCCGCGATGCTTTGCCGACGAAAGCAAACCTAGTCCGTCGCACAATAATTGATGATCCATTATGTGCTCGATGCCATGATGTTCACGAAACACCGCTACATGCTCTATGGTTGTGTAAGGAACTCGACTCGGTATGGGATAGATCAGACTCATCGAGTTTTTGTCACTGTGTTCACTTCCTGGACTTCAAGGAGTTGTTGTCTTGGATAATAATGTAGTAGCAACACAAGGAGCTCTTTGGGTGGATGGTTTGGATGATTTGGTCTCAGAAGAACAAAGTTCGCCTACACCAGCCAACTTGCTCAACTCACTAGATTGCACAAATGTCGAACGAGAGGTTATCCAAATTTCTGGCAGCCCAGGTTGTCACGCCCCAAACTCCAAAGGGTCCAAAGCATGAGAGAGATGTCTCAAGTACCTGTAAATTTTTCCTTTTTGATAATTCAATCCACATAATTCTTATCAAGTGCCAACAACAAGAATTATCATAATAATCCCATAAAATATACTCTCAGAGTAAGTCAGAGCTCTAAGCATTAAGTACAAGGATCATAGGCCACAAAATAATAGAGGTCTGAATAAACAATTACATACCAACAACTTATCCCATCAGTGGGAATACAGTCATGACCACTATAATATACAAAAAAATGAGTCAAGCCTAATCTAAGATGTACACCATCTAATATATCCATTACAAAAATTCAGCCTCCATCAGTAGTTAGTCTAACTACAATAAGCCATCAAAAAGCTGTCTCAAAAGATTGTTGTCTACTCTGAAAAGTTTATAAAAATAATGGAATGAGATAGAGCTCAGTAAGTAGCACATTAATAGGGGTGGGGGAAGTGCAAGTTTCATCTTTAATAATAATAATATGACAAGAATGATTACATAATGAAACAAAAAGTTTCTCAAAGTAAATACCTTGAAACTATATACTATAATCTGTGAGCATCAACAATATAATTTCTAAAACCATAATATCTAACATAAGATAAATTATCACAAATCTACCACACTACCACATAAACCAGTCAGGGGATCCACCCATTCACAGTTGGCATGATATTATCCTTTCTGATACGCAGACTCTTGGCCCCATGGACAACAGCCTCACCCATACCCTCAAGGTTTTTCTCTCCTCCCATGGGTAGCAGAAAGAGTGCGTCAAATAGGACCTCTCTTGCATGTGGTCTCTTGGCTCCATGGATAGCAGCCTCACCCACACATAATCAAGGACCCTCTTCCCCCCATGGACAGCAAGGAAGAACGCGTCATCCAAAGTGAAAGGGCACTGACCTAAATTTGATTCCATTGTCACAAAGACTAAGGGAACCAAATTGGGTGATCACCGGGAAATCACACATGACATAGGGCTAAAATCACATAAACTCATAGGTTACCCTACTTTGAAACACATAGTTCATATCCAAGTAGTTTCAGAAAACCTTAAATAATCTAATTTCTACAACGTTTGTAAGGTTTTCAAACTTCATTCTTGTCAAAAGATTTTCTAACAATTTCTCAAATAATACAAGACAAGATAAGCATCTTTAAATTTTTCAATACACCATAAAATCAATGATTTTCTTATCAAAGATTAAATAAAAGATGCTTATTTTTCCATATCAACAATTCATGCATTTCCCCAAATGCAATACCAAATATGATGCATTTTTCATATATAGTAAGGGTCACAACACAATACTTTTAAGAAAGCATATATCCATATATATCATTTTCCAAAATGTGTTTGACTCAAAAACAACATTTATAAGACATGGTTATTTTCCAAAAATACCCATTAACAAGCTACTTACCTCGCAACCGCAAAATCCTAATTCTCCAAGCTCCAAGGGGAGATTAGTTAGAACCTAAACAATGTCAAGCAAATCTATCATAATGAGCACAAAGCTTGAAATTGTGTCTAACTACAAATTAGGAATTGCCAGGTAAGAACTTAATTAGGCAAGCCTAGTATTCAACCTCACATATAATGTATTCTACTTCCAAAATTTCTCAAAATGCTTTAATTTGCAAGGCATAGACTCCCATTTACACTCATAAATCTTTCAAGGTGTCATATCTAACATCAAAACCTCCACACTTTACAAGTGCTTCCCACAAGATTTTTATAACATCATCAAGTGACCCTTGACACCAAAATCATAATTTTCTCCAAGACAACAATTTAAATCTTTAACTAGCTCCAAATAATCAATAAAAAATTATATTCATCATCTATCACATGTTATAACTCAAAACCTCTAAATTTTCACCATAACAAGCCTTAGATAGCCATCATTGTAAAAATCATGAACTCACTCATCAAATACATCCACCAAGACCAAAACCCATACATATAAACACATGAATATCATTTCCAAAGCTCTTAAATCACATGAATATCATTATTAAAACTTGGGTAAAATAACCTCAAACAAGAGCATAATACCCATAAAAAAAAAAATTAGAGCTTTTACCTCAAATAAAATGATGAAGATGCTTTTGAGTTCCTAAGTATTTTTCCGGTGATCTTGCCGGAAAAATGATGGTGAGATGGTGTGGTTTGGAGTGGAGGCCGGCGGGTGAGTGTGTGTGTGTGTGTTTCAGTAAAATGAAAAGAGAGAAAATGAAAGAAAGAAAAGAGAGAGCCGGCTAAAAGAGAGAAGAGAGGTGGGTGAAATTGAGTGGATGAGAATGATGGGTAGTGGGGTTAGGTGGGGGCACATGTGGTCCACAAAAATGCTGACTTACATTTTTTTTTTTTTTTTTTTAAACTGACGGGATGTTACACAGGTAATGCACTCTCATCATCAAAGCCAACCCAGACACAAATGGCGTCTGCCACCAAAAAATTATGTCAAAATCAACTTCGATGGAGCTATTTTTTCTGGCGCAAATAAGTCAGGTATTGGGGTTGTGATAAGAAATAATAGGGGCCTTGTTATAGATTCTTGTTCTCAGGTTTTGTATCAGGAGTTCAACAGTAACGAAATCGAGGCTATGGCTGCTACAAAAGCATTGTCTTTCGCTGCAGAGTTAGGACTTTCAGATGCAGTGTTGGAAGGTGATTCGATTGTGATTATAAAAGCTTTGGAGGAGGAATACAATCAGTTGTCCCCAATAGGTCCATTGATTGTGGATGCAAAGTTTAATTCTTGTTTTTTTACTCATTTACTTTACTCTCATACAAAGAGAGAATGTAATTCTATTGCTCATGGTCTAGCAAGATTTGCTGTTAACATTCCCATTTTTTAGTGTGGATGGAGGATGTTCCGCCACAATTTGATTTTGTACTCCAGGCTAATTTGGCTAGTAAATTTTATTACGACGTAGTTTTGTTCCTCAAATAAAAAAAAAAAAATTGATCCTTTACATAAAATGTTGCACTTTGAATCATGATACAGTCCTTTACAGTGCACATAATGTCTCATTTGCACCACATGCAATAGACTCACACCCAAAAAAATAAGGTGATTTTTGAATCAAGTGATGCTATCTTTCATGAGGAAAAATTTCCTTTTAAATCTAAAAATAGCGGGGGCAAAGAAGTTAGAGAAAATGTGTTATCTCACCCTAGTTCTTCTACTAGTAAAGTCTGTAATGGTTGAATAAGAAATTTGTATTTCAATCCCAACCTACACTAAAAATTAATTGGTATTTTGGTCTGATGATAATAAGTTATTATTAGATGCAAACGCTATAAGTTGAAACTCTTTCTCTTAAAAAAAGAAGATAAGGTTTCTATGTAAGGTATAGACAATTAATCTGATTGTGTTTTGCTGTTTATGGACTGATGTAAAATCAAATTGGTTTGTGAAAGCAAAGCATTGCTGACCTTATGTCAAAAACGGGTAATGTAAACCCCTTGTTAGCCATATCCACTTTAAATCCAAAAGTGTAGGAGTCTTTTATTAAAGTGAAAGGGAAACAACTTTGAAGGGCAGATTGAAAGGTGTATTCATATGACTTTTTCAGCGGTTGCATATATTGTCCAAATCTAACTGCCTAATTGATCATTTAATTAATATATTCCAGGCAATGATAATCTTGTTTAACATGGGGTTCGATTAGTTGTAGATCTTGTTCTTCTATCAACTGTGTGCCATGCACACCACTAGCCTTGCTGTTGTCTGGCGGCATGCTCGTGTTATTGTTATAATTATAAAGTAATGAGATGCAAGTCTGTTTAAATTTCTAATAGCATTTTAAATAATAATAATAATAAGGTAAAGGGACCATATAAGTCTATGTATTGAATTCTATGTGAAACTTTATAAATAATTTCCTATGAGCAAGGGTTATATTTTTATGTAATTGACCTATCTTATGACAAAACACACTTTGCTTGCAATTGGATAGTTTCTAAGTGGTTTCAAGAATATCATGACAAGTAGTTTTGTTGAGGACACAAAGATTGCTCAAGCTACAATGCAAAAAAGACAAAATATAAAGTCTCGATACCTAGCTCGACACCTCTCAATTTATTGAGACATGCAGATTTTGACTGTTCAAATATGATTTTGGCCCATGATCACCAAAGCTTTCTAGGGTTTCATGCCTAAGATTTTCAGAGATATAAAATACATATTTTATAGCCGTCATCATATAGAGAGACAAACACGGAGACATATACTATGATACACGCTCCTGTGAAATTGCTGCGACTCTTGTGTGTCTTAGGGTTATGTACCAAGTTGCTTTCAGATTTACAAGCGTGGATTGAAGAACTTTGCACCCAACAACAACTCTCAAGTTATTGTGTTAGTCACGTACTGGGATCCATGCAAGGGGAATAAGTCTTCTACAAGATAAAGTCCTACGTAGCCTTGTACGAGTGATGACACACCTTCCCCTATACCACTTTCTATTTTGTAAGTATCATATTTTTATGTATTGCCATATTTGAGGTCAAAACACACTTTATATGTAATTAAGTCTTAGCTTCTAGTGTGTTCAAGAAGATATCAGTTGAATAAACAAGTGGTATTATTGAAAAGACAAGATTGCTTAAGAAACTACTCAAGAAAAGCTGAAACAACAAGTCTCGATACCTGGCTCGATGCCTGTTGATTTATCAAGAATAAATGAATCTCAATTCTTGGCTCGACACCTCTCGATTTATCGAGCTTCGGGAAAATTGAACAATAAATTTTTGTTTAAGCCCGTGATGACTTATCCTTTCTAGGGATCCTTTACAAGGGTTCTAGAGTATATAAAAGACATTTTATAGTCATCATCATAGACACAGAGAAAAACACGCATAACAAGAGTTGCTACGACGTTTATGTGCCTAGGATTTTGTACCAAGTTATTGCCGGTTAATCAAAGCGTGGATTGGAGAACTCTGCAAAACTATAACAATCAAAAGGGTGATTGTGCTATTAGTCGCAAATAAGAGATTTGTGCAAAAGAGAAGTTTTTGCAAGAATTAGTCCAATTGAGGATGAAGCTTCCTTATATATATATATATATATATATATATGTATGTATATTAGTAGGTTCTACTGTAGGTAAGTACTTCTAGATAGGGTAAGATTTCTTGTACTTATAACCTCTATTCTTGTTAGTAGTTTTTTCAGGAATGGTCACTTGAATTTTACTTGGTGGGGTTTTACTTGCGAGGGTTTTCCCCCATTATGATCAAATCATTGTATCAAACTTATTTTCTACTGCACTTATTTTAGTTTGTTGATTTTATTGTACTTTAATAGGTTTTACATATAATTGGACTAATTAATCAACATAATTAATTGGTTGAGTAACCGGTTCAATCTATAACCCAACATATTTGAATTACACACTATGATGATAGGAATTGTGTAAGGGTCTATTGTCTCCCTTGTTATATAAAAGGGAGCAGTCACAGCCATTAGGAGGCAGAGTTCAGCCAGGCAATTCTTGCTAAACTTAGGCTACTAGGAAGAATAAAGAGTCGAAGTGTACCTGTTTTGTAGGATTCAGATCTTCTAGATTTCCTAGGGTATTCTACCAAGTAGATTTCCTTAAATCTTAATCATTCTTTAATAATTTAATGGTCTAGATTTTGCCATGTTAGCATTCCACTAATAATAATCTTCATTGTTTTATTTGCAATATTATTTTATTATTTTAAGAATATTATAGAATGTTGACATAGCAAAATCTAGACCATCAAATCATTAAAGTGTGGTTAGAATTTAAGGAAATCGATTGATAAATTATCCTAAGAAATCTAGAGGATTTGAATCCCGTTTTGTATCATTCTTGTCTTATTAAAATCTTCTTAGGGGCATAGGTTTCATCCTTTGTCCCACCGTAGCTTTTCACCCCATTAAAAGGGGTTTTCCATGTACTTCATGTGTATTTTGCATGTTGATTTCTTTATTGTTCATTTGCATCAATATCCAACACTATTTCTTAATGTGCTAAGGATTTAGCTTAGGGAGCGGAGAGAGGGGAAATTTACTAGAACCAAGGCTCTAATACCATGTAAAGACTATAAGCTTATATATTTACAAGTGTGTAAAATTGTACAAAAGAATAGCGTTAAATATGTAGACATATGTGTAACTTAGGGAAAATTTTCATATGTGCTGAGTGTAGGAGATATGGTCTCGTGACTTAGAAGTAAAAAGGGTATAGTAAAAATATGGTACAATGGGGTTAGGTCTATTGGACTTGTATTCTATCTAAGGTGGTCGATATCGTACCAGTATCGATATGTAAACCGATATTGAAACACCAACGTTTTGTATCGGTTTAAATATCGGTCGTACCGGCTATATTGGCCAATTTCGAGCATTGCTGGCCAATACCAAAAAAAAAAAAAAAAAAAAAAGCCTTTTTTTTTTTTTTAGTTTTGTAATTTTTGAATTTTTGTAAGGACAAAATGGTAAATTAATTGCATTAACTAGCTAAGTGGGGAACCTACAAAAAAACTTGTTGTAGTGTGCACCCAGGGCTCATGATAATACTATTCATTTACAACAAAAAGAAACTTGGAATAAAAATGTGCCTTTTTTAAATTTCAAGAAAGCAACGACATGGGCTCATGGCCCGTGAAATTTCAAGAAAATTACGACATCTCTATGTTATCATTATTATGTACATTTTGTATAGTTATATTAGAACAGATGGCCATCATTGCATTCCATTACATAGTTCTAGTAGTTAATAACTTAATAATAATCGAAACCACATGTTGTGTCATGTACTGTTGAACCTGATTAAGCTTTTTTATTTTAATTCCTGGAGTTGAAAATGGTCCGTATCTTCATGTGTGAGGCACAGAAAGATAATGGTTATATATATATATATATATATATATATATATATATACACACACACACATATAAAACCTATTCATTGTTAGAACTTAAGAAGATTCACATTGGAAGAATGTGTATTAAGAGTCTATTTAGGTACTGTTTTTTGTTGAAAACACTATAGCAAAATAATTTTTAAGTTATGAATAGTACCGTGAGACCCAAAATTTACCTCGAAATCTGTGTTTTCACAAGTTTGGCTGGGTCGTGAACAGTATCGTAGGACACAACCAAAAACGCAAAACGCACAATAATTTGTACGCAAACGCACGCTTAGCTAAGCATGCGTTTGCCAATAGATGTTTGTGCATTTTGCCTTTTTTTTGGTTGGTCCCACAGTATTGTTCACAAACCAGCCCACTTTAATAAAACACAGCAACAATGTTTTGCCTTTTAAAAATTATTTTGTTGCAATGTTTTTGGTAACAAGTTTTCATTTTTTAGCAAAATAAACGGTATCCAAACTAACCCTAAAGTTCAAAATAATCAGTGGTGCTGGTCGTCAATGATGTTCATTATTTGTCAACTATGTTATTTTGTTAGCTCAACTTATAAAATTTTTTGTTATCGAATAAGAATTTGAAATCAAATCTTGTCAACATAAAAAATAGTCATTAATGTGGTAAGAGAGAAATTATAATGCTGTAGATACTATAAACTCAAATCCCGTCATATTTATTTATTTTTAAATGATCATAGAACATTTAGGTTATGTTTGAGAATATAGCTTAAAGTCAGCTTATTTTACTATTTAACTTATTTTTTCTACTATTTATGAGTCTCACTGCACTTTTTGATATTATTCATGGGTTCCACTGCACTTTTTGGTATTATTAATTGGTCCCACTTTACTATTTTAGCTAGTTTTTACCTTTATCTACAGTACTTTCAGCAAAAAATTTTAAATTTTAACTAAATGAAGTTAAGTTTGGTAACTATTTTTTTATTATCAATCTTCTGTTTTCAAGGACCATTTTCAGTTTCCAATCACAAAAAACTTATTTGGTAAACTCAAAACTACAGAAAAGAGAAAACAATTTTTGTTTCTAATTTATAACGAAAAATGAAAACAACCAAAGGGTTCTTTTCAATTTTGAGTTTTTTTAGGCTTGTGAAAACACAGGATAAACATCTCATTTTACAACTTTAATGAACAAGCTCGCAAGTTAGATTTGTGCAACTCTGATTCTTATTTATATATATATATATATATATATATATATATATATATATTTTCTCTTTGCTGCTACTTCACATACTTTTTTCCCTTCCTTACCGCTACTTTCTGCTGAAATTTCCCACACAAAGACCCTTGAGAACGAAACCAAAGACAGGTGGTACCAGGTATGGTAAAACCCACTCCCTTTCACTCTCTCCCCTCTAGTTTATTCTTTGCCCCTCTAATTTATCTCTCTCTCTCTCTCTTCCTAATTTCATATTTTTATTTTTCTATTAGCAATTTACGCAATCTTTTACAGTTTTTGGGGATCCATCAGTCAAAGGTACACATAAAATCATATTTTACCCTCTATATAAATTAAACTTGCTTTAGCTTTGAATAAACTAATGTTGCAAGGACAAATAGTTTTATAGAATCCATTTTAGGAATTGATGTGATAGAATGGTACATTTGGTTTTTATTTTATAGGTATATAAAAGTGTTAGCACATTTGGCTTTTATAACGTTTAAATGCTATTTTTCTTAAATAGTATGAAACTTTCATTATGTCTTAGTTGATGCTAGTCTAAGGAGTATGCAGTTATATCTATATTTATTGAAGTCGTACCGAACTAATTGTCGAACTTTCAAATCATTTATGTAGGATTTTGGTTTGGTATGAAAGAAACACCGGATTTGCAAAATAAATTTTTATTTTTATTTTTTAAACTGAGTTTTTAATTATAGGTTGTTTTAACCAAATAATCATGCTTTCTTTCAATATTTGTCAAACTAAGGTGGTTGATATATTGTTGGTAACTATCAATTTCAAAACAATTTATGTTGTCAGAAAGGGAACCAACATTATGTGTAAGTTTAAATGATTTCGATGGTCAGTGGATATTGTAGGATAATGAATCTTAATTATGATGTCAATGATCTAATTATTATATCCATAGATATAAAACCTTAAAACTCCTTCATGGGCTCTTTTTGAGTGAGAGGGAAATAGTTGGAGAGAGGCAGAAAGAGGGTTCTCCTATAAACGGCATATGCCTCTTGATTCCCATTTTCCACAAATTATAAAGGCCATAGCAAATGCAAAAGACCCAATTAAACATATAGCTAAAGAAACCTCTGCATTGTGGTAAAAGACCTCATGATTTCAAATCTGTCATATCTGATCATTTTTCGCAAAGAAACCAAGCATGCATATTTTCAAAAATCTCTATGATGAGGGAAGACTTATACACCATACCATCAAAAAAGTATTGGTAGACATAAAAGAGTGGGTGCAACTACAATCACTTTGCAATCCTCCAAAGAGAATTTGGTCTCTTCACTGACATGAGTTCCCTCTTAATCTTTCTCTTTCATTCCTTCCTCGTAGTCATCTTGGGGTTTTATCACTTTACAATTAATAATATACCTAAAAGTCTTTTTTCTTAGTCACAATAAAGAGGTTAGACAGTGGAACATAATCAACATATGATGCATGATTGAATTTGCAAGTGCAGGTGTCCTCAATTGTTGAAAGTTGAGTGGAAATTATGATGGTCCAACATGAGACAGGATTAGGCAACATACCATTTGGCATTTACATAGTCTTGCACTGATTGAGTTCATGTGCTCATCCTTAAACCATGCCTTTTTTGCAAGTATATGAGGATCTCACCATAATTTGGTGCACTCTCATATAATTTATTCCATCTTTTAAAGGATGATTAGCTTCATGAGTAATATGGTTGTGTTTTTGGTGAAATTAATAATTAACAATGTGGAATGAAATATATATGAAATTATGAAAATAACACAATTCATTTAATAATCGACAAAATTTTTTTATCGTATAGTAATTGATTTTGCGACGAGTATTTTTCCTGGTTTTGAATCTCCCTCCTTAGTCCTTACTTCTAATATATATATAGAACAAAAAATATTTTAATTGGAAAAAATATAAAATTTCTGAATTTCATATCAATGGGCTGGTATTTAGTGAACGGTAGAAGTGTTGAGGGGCAACTGTGAAACATGATAATTTTTTTTTAATATATAAAATGAATCTGACAGATGTTTAAGGTACCTTTGTAAAAAGTCTTATAGCAATTAGTAACCCCTATGCTTCCAATGGAGATGTCCAAGTTCAAATCCCCCACCTCCGTTATTGCCATTGAATTATAAAAAAGGAAAGAAATACAATACCTGGTTTCTTGAAACCAATTTCTTTCAAATCCAGCTTCTAATATATATATTTACCCCAAACATCTATCTTTGAAAGTAGTAATGAATATACACACACTAGACTTAAAGAATCATTGGATAACTGAATATTACTTGTATGTGCTGAGCCTGATCTTTAGGAAGAGCATCTTAACTCATTTTTGCAACATCATAGTTCCACAAGTAGAATAATAATCTATTACCACCTAAAACAATGCACAAATGTACAATACATCAGTTGACCAGTTCCCATGTGAGCACATTAACCCTCAAAGAGGGAATGTATTTGTTTAGTCAATAATACTTGAGGGAAGAAACTTTCATGCTCATCTGTCATCTCAATGTGACCAAGTGTATCATCGCAGACAATGACAGTATCATAGTAGGGTTTGACTATGATAACTTAAGTGGATAACTCATTTTTGCAACATCATAGTTCCACATAGTAGGGTTTGACAGATGCTACAATAACTTAAGTCCCTTTTAAGGCAAAAGAAGGGAAACTAGACTAGTCTACAATTCTTACCACAGCAATAACCCTAAATAAAACCAAACATTCTATAGATATCCAAAAACAAAAAATTTCCCTAAACTCATTGTATAATTCGACCATGAAAATACACTTCAGCTCAATGATAAAGGGTAGGATGGCATTTGGGTGGATTCTATGTGGAATCATATAAAGACATGTATTTATTTTAATTAATCAGCAAACAGTTACACTCATAAATGTAGATTAGCAGAAAAATAACTAAAAGACTGACAAAACTTCAAACTGATATTAGAAATCCACCATGACCAAAATCAACAATTTCAAGAGAATTTTTGACAAACTACAATCAACAATCGTTTTTGGCAAGTCTAGGAATTTGATATAAACTCCTAACTTTGAAACTTTTGACAATATCATGCAAAGTAATAAAATACATGAATATGTAAACAAAAAATAAGTCCTAATACATGTAAATGAAAAAGATTCAGAATGGAATCCAGTACTTTAGGAGCTAACTGTTTAAAAAAAAAAAAAAAAAAGATTCTAAGGCTCCACTGTAGTCACCTGTTGCCACTCCCCATCTACAGCTTCCTTCCACAATGTCACACTGTTGTTTCCGTCAGCCACAGCCAATATGTTTCCTGTTAGCGAACAGGAGAACCCCCATTCAGAACCTTGCCTTCCCATTGATCCCCCTCCTTGGCCACTGTCCATATGATGACTTTGCCATCCTGTGAGGCACTTGCAATTGTAGATTTGGGAAGTCCCAAGTTACAGGCCCAGGCAACATCACAAACCCAATCTGTATGCATCTGAAGAGCTGGAAAGCAATCCATCTTCCATGTCCCATTATAGAGCTTCCACACCTTCACAGTATTATCACAACCACCCGAGCAGAGCTTCTGAACAGGATCAAGCAAGCCAGAATCAACAAGAGCCCCAGGGGCTGTTGAGGGAGCCCATGAAACAGATGTGACACCAACTGGGTGAGCCTGGTTTATCCTTGAGGTGTCCCAACCACCATCCAGTCTTGCAGTGAAAACTGAGATATTCCCATCTGAGGAACCACATGCCAAACAAAGTCCCAGTTCAAGAGGAGTCCAAGCAACAGAATTGACAGATGACTTGTGGTCATTGAAGACATGGGCTTGGGTCCACTCATTCGGATTACCCTCCTTCCATATTATCACTTGCCCATCATAAGAACATGAAGCAAGTAAAGACCCGAATTTTGGGTGAGCCCATGCCACCTGCCAAACAGGTCCTTGGTGACCAGTTACGTTGCAAGCTGCTGAGAGGCCGTATTGCTCACCCCAGTTATCTTAATGGAGTGGTCTGATGAGGCCGTGGCAACACACTTACCATAGTAATCCATGGCTACATAATGGACCACGTCTTGGTGACCAGTTTCAATCTTTTGTGAAGGCATTTTTAACACTGCTCAGAACAAAAGAAGTAAACCTAAATTATAACTGATTCATATTCCAATTGATTTTGCACATAATTTCAAATCCTTCAAAAAGTGAAATCCTCTAAAATTTTAAACATTGACCCACTATTTGATTCCTAAGAATGTGCAAGAACATGAAAAACAAACTAAAATAATAAAAACCTCGAAATTCTAAGTTTTTCGCAAATCTTTAAAAATATGATAATTGAATAAATTTCATGAGCTACCCATCATTTCTAAGCTAACAAATCATAGAAATCTGAGCTCAGCCTCATATAACAAGTTGCATTATTGAGAGATATCTGAGATTTGATGCTGCATATAAAAGTAGCTATGAAATCACTGCTATAAGGGAATAAGATCAAATCCCATATAGCAAGTTGCATCATTTGCAAATATTGCATGAATATGACTAATCCACCAAGTAGCTATACAAATTCATCAATCAAATTAAGCATACCCCAAGTGCTACAAATTCACAGACAATGAAATGAAATTCATAAAATCTTGAACAAACCCCACAAAAAATCCAAATCCCATTTATCATTTTTTTTCCTACAAATTTCCTCATAAACCACACACCTAATCTAAATCTTGAACTTACAAACCCAACAGAATTAAATCAAAACGGAGGAAAGCGTTAATAAATCAAAACTCACCAACACAAGTTCAGAGCACAGCGGAGCGGCGGCGGTGGCGGCTGTGTCGGCGTTGTCTCTTGCTCTCTCAGACTCTCAGTCTCTCCGATTCGGATTTGTTTCGTTTTTTTATTGGATTTGTTATTATTATTATTATTATTATTATTATTATTTTTCTTTTTGGATTGGATTTTAATGAGGTTTTGGGCTGGGCTCATTAAAACAATAAGCAGAGCAGGCCTCTTTTCTTTTTTCATTTTTTTTCTTTTTAAAAAAATTATAATTTATTTTTTTTATTTTTTTTAATTAGAATTTTGTCCTCAAATTGGAGAGAAATTATTAGGTCTAGATGGAATACTAATTACTGATAATAATAATAATAAGTAGTGTTATAGCTTATAGGTGCTATAGATTTTACTACATTGGCATTACAAACTGATATGTCACAAATTAAAAAAAAAAAAATGCAATTCAAAATTCAATTATGAAGTAATTTAAACTTACTAATTATATTCATTGTCATATCAGGTGATGCTACACTAGGTGAAAGTGTTTTATTGGTAGGAAGAGTCATTTCAGTAGCCCTAGTATATCTAATAATTTGTCCGAATTGGAGGATCGAAGTAAATAACCAAAAGAAAGGACATTTTGTATTAGCAGTAGGATCAGTTGGCATTAGAGTAGGAGGATCGAGATTCTACATGCTTCAGAGTGAAAACAATTTTTTGTTGTTGATAGATACAGTAAAATTTAAACTTATGATGTTTATTCTATGATAATTACTCTTAATAGTAAAAGATTTTACTAAGTGAAATGGAACCTACAAAAAAAAGCTTGTGTGCAGTGTGCACTCATTTACAACAAAAAGAAACTTGGAATAAAAATGTGCCTCTTTTAAATTTCAAGAAAGCTACGACATGGGCTTATGGCCCATGAAATTTCAAGAAGGCTACGACATCTCTATGTTATCATTGTTATGTACATTTTGTATAGTTATATTAGAACAGATGGCCATCATTGCATTCCATTACATAGTTCGAGCAGTTAATAACTTAATATTAATCGAAATCACATGTTGTGTCGTGTACTGTTGAACCTGACTAAGCTTTTTTTTTAATACCCGGAGTTGAAAATGGTCCGTATCTTCATGCGTGAGGCACGGAAAGATAATGGTTTTTCATATATACACACATAAAACCTATTCATTGTTAGAACTAAAGAAGATTCAAGTTGGAAGAATGTGTATTAAGTGTCTGTTTGGATACCACTTTTTGTTGAAAATACTTTATTAAAATAATTTTTAAGTTATGAAGTGTCGTGGGACCCAGGATTTACCTCGAAATCTGTGTTTTCACAAGTTTAGCTAGGTCGTGAACAGTGTCGTGGGATCCAGCCAAAAACACAAAACGCATGATAATTTGTACACAAACACACACTTAGCTAAGCGTGCGTTTGCCAACAGAAGTTTGTGCATTTTGCGTTTTTTTTTTTTTTTTGTTGGTCCCACGACATTGTTCACGGACAAGCCTACTTTAATAAAACACAACAACAATGTTTTGCCTTTTAAAAATTATTTTGCTGTAGTGTTTTCAACACTAAGTTTTCAGCAAAATAAGCAGTATCCAAATAGACTATAAACTTCAAAATAATCAGTGGTGCTGGTCGTCAATGATGTTCATTATTCGTCAACTATGTTATTTTGTTAGCTCAACTTATAAAATCTTTTGTTATCGAATAAGAATTTGAAATCAAATCTTGTCAACATAAAAAATAGTCATTAATGTGGTAAGAGAGAAATTATAATGTTGTAAATACTATAAACTCAAATCCTGTCATATTTATATATTTTTTAAGGTAAAAATGCAAAACCAACCCTCTAACTTTCACTGTTTTTCATTTCAATCCTCTAACTTTCAGTTTTGTAAATTCAGTCCTCTAACTTTCAATTTTTGTCAATTCAAGGCTCTGTTACAACTCAATTAGTGCTGCCATTAGATATGCTTGAAATGACTCCGTTTTGCTCTTTTTTTTTTTTTTTTTTTAAATTTAGAATTAAAATAAAATAAGAAAAATCTTTAAAAAAAAAAAAAAAAAAACATTAAGGGGAACAACTCCCCTAAATCAAAACAAAACAAATCCCTAAGAGACCCAAATCCCTAACGTAGAGAATTTGGGGAAAAGGAAGAGAGGCTGAGTTGGATTTGAGAGAGAGAGGGGGTTGGCGGTTTGAGAGAGAGAGAGACTGAGCCCGTTTGAGAGAGAGGTTGAGTCGGATTTAGAGAGAGAGACTGAATCGGTTTTCCGAGATGAAGGTGACTGAATCGGTTTTGAAGGTGACTGAAGTCTTCTCACTGGACTGAATCGGATTTGAATACGTACATGAGGCTCCTTTCGGCCTCTACAGCTCGATTCCCTTCATGATCTCGCACGGTAAGTCTCACGGAACTTCTGGATTCTTCTGGCTGAATGTGGCGAAGATGCAGATCGATGTGTTGATGGCCGGTTGGGACGTAGATTCCGTGATCTCATTACAGTCGGATAGGTCTAGAATTGACACATTGTGGATGAGCGAGGCCGGGATTGTTGATGCTTTCTTCTTCATCGGTCCAAAGCCTAAAGACGTGGTTAGACAATACACTAGTGTGACTGGAACGCTTGCGATGCCTCAATTCTTTTTTCTTTTTATTTTCTTTTCTTTTCTTTTTTTTTTCTCCAGATTTTTCTTTTTCTTTTTAATTCCAAATTATAAAAAAAAAAAAAAAAAAAAAAAAAAAAAAAAAAAAAAACGATATCTAACGGCAACACTGACTAAGTTGTAACGGAACCTTGAATTGACAAAAATTAAAAGTTAGAGGACCGAATTGACAAAACTGAAAGTTAGAGGACTAAAATGAAAAACAGTGAAAGTTAAAGGGTCAGTTTTGCATTTTTGCCATTTTTAAATGATCATAGAACATTTAGGTTGTGTTTGACATTAGAGTTAAAGTCAGCTTATTTTTGCTACTATTCATGAGTCTTACTACACTTTTTTGTATTATTTATGGGTTCCACTATACTATTTTAGCTAGTTTTTACTTTTATCTACCATACTTTCAGTAAAAAGTTTTCAATTTCAACTAAATAAAGTTAAGTTTGGTAACTGTTTTTTATCAGTTTTCTATTTTCAAGGACCATTTTCAGTTTCCAATAAAAAAAAACTTGTTTGGTAAACTCAAAATAACAAAAAAGAGAAAACAATTTTTGTTTCTAATTTATAAAGAAAAATGAAAATAACCAAAGGACTCTTTTCAGTTTTGTGTTTTTTTAGGCTTGTGAAAACACAGGAAAAACATGTCATTTTACAACTTTAATGAACCAGCTCGCAAGTTCAATTTGTGCAACTTTGATTCTTATTTATATATATTTTTTTTCTCTTTGCCGCTACTTCACATAATTTTTTCCCTTCCTCACCGCTACTTTTTGCTAAAATTTCCCACACAAAGACCCTTGAGAACGAAACCAGAGACAGGTGGTACTAGGTACAGTAAAACCCACTCCTTTTCACTCTCTCCCCTCTAGTTTATTCTCTACGCCTCTAATTTATCTCTCTCTCTCTCTCTTCCTAATTTCATATTTTTATTTTCTATTAGCGATTTACGCAATCTTTTACATTTTTTGGGGATCCATCAGTCAAAGGTACACATATAAAATCATATTTTACCATCTATATAAATTAAACTTGCTTTAACTTTGAATAAACTAATGTTACAAGGACAAATAGTTTTACAAAATCCATCTTAGGGATTGATGTGATATAATGGCATGTTTGTTTTTTTTTTTTTTATAGGTATATAAAAGTGTTAGCACATTTGGCTTTTATAATGTTTAAATGCTATTTTTCTTACAATAGGATGAAACTTTCATTAATATAGTTCCAAACTTGTATGATTAAAGTTTCAAGCTTGAATGTTATATACAAAGCATTTGATTTTATAATTCCTCAAAGTATATTGATTTTAAATACTTTGAAGCAAACGCATTTTTGAATTAGAATGAACAGACAAAATGTTTTAAATTAGCCAAACAAAACAAAATTCAACTTTTTCAAAAACAAATACCAAACAAATTTCCTAAATTTTGTTTTTGGAAATTGTTTTTTTCTTTTCAACTAACCAAACGTGTTTTGCATTTTGAAAACAATTTTTTCTTTCTTTTTTCCTTAAAAACAAGAAAATGAAAATAGTTACCAAACATGACCTAATTAAGCTTTTCCCAATCAAACCTAGGTGTTCGTTTGGAACAGCTTATTTAACTAAAACTGAATTTTTTTTTTCTGAAAGTGTAGAAAAATTGTTAAAAAATAAGCTGAATAGTATAGTGAGATCCATAAATAGTATTAAAAAGTGCAGTGAGACTCATAAATAGTAGCAAAAATAAGTTGAAAGTAGAGATAAACTGAAAAATTCAACTCATCCCAAACGCACACCTAGTATACTCATTTTTTTTAGATTGAGAAACAAAGCCTGTCTATCTCTATTATGACTAATTTTTATGAGAGATGCTACGTTCACAACATTTTTACAACAAATCACAGGTGGTTAGTTGTTATAGGTTAAAATTTGAACCTAACACTAAGATTACTTTTTGGCCCCAGTAATAACAATCAGTAACAACCTGCCACTTAGGATTTATTGTAAAAATATTGTAAAAATGTTATGGATATATCATTTCTCAATTTTTATAGTTTGAGATAGAATAATTGCATAATATATTTCTGATTAGGACCTACTGAACTGGTTTAGTGGTTCTCATAAGTTGCACCCATGTTAAACCTATATATAGACTTCTCCATCTTGTTTCCCATGCTTCTTACATTAATTCAACTAATTGCTCCTATTTGCATTTATAGCTTGTTTGGATGGAGGGGGAGTAGAGTAGAGGGAGGGAGAGTAGACGAAATTACCTTGTTTGGATATTTTTTAAGGGAGGAGGGAGAGAGATTTGAAGGGGTTTGGAGAGATTCTAACTACTTCTAATCCCTTATTTTTAATTCTCCCAAATTGGAGAGATTTGGAGGGAGAGTAGAGCATAAAAATGTTTTACCAAATGAATTACCAAGTTTATCCTTACCATATTAACAAAATTACAAACTATGAAGAGACTAATTATTTCTCTCCCCCTTAATTTTAAAAACATCCAAACAAGGTAGAGGATAACCATTCCCCTCTACTTTTCTCCCCACTTCTCTCCTCCCCTCTACTCCCCTTTACTCTCCTCTCCCTCCAAACTTCCAAACATAGCATTAGATTTGTTTACCTCATTTGATAATAAAGAAAAGATATATAGCCTTATATTTACACGCCACCGTTTTGATAGCCCACCACCTTTTTTTTTGAACAAGTTGGGGTTCATTATTCTTATGCATGTAGCCTATATAATATGAGTAGTGTTATGGCCACAATTTTTTCATAATGATTTTATGACAAAATTTAGGTGAAAAACTGATGTTATGGCACGTTTGGTAGACTGTAATAGGCATTGTAATATAATAGTTATTTTTATGGTTTAGCTATTCAATAGTTTGATTATATTTTTATTACAGAGAATAGTCATTCCTTATGAATAGCTATTCTTTAAAATGAGGAATAACTATTTTTCTCTAAAAGGGTTGTCATAGCTATTCTTTAGTAGATGTAATAATTTCTAACATTAATATATTTTCAAATAAATAAAATTTCCATATCCACCTAACAATTATGGAAATAAAAAATCATCAAAAAATAACTCATCTTTCTAAAATTTAAAATATATTATTTTCTAGGAAATATATTCGTATGAATGAGATATTTCCTAAAATAGATCATAAGTTTTATTCTAATATTACAACTCACAACCATACTAATGAATAAGTTTAGTTATTCCATCACAATACCTTTTATTCCTGGTAATAAAGATTATCATTTCTATTATAATCCACATTTAATGTACCAAATGTACTCTTAGTTTTTAATTAGACTTACCACTGATATTACTATTTTTTTCTTATCATTACCAATTTGTCACATAAAATTTGATTTGAAACTTTTGTGAAAACATTGAGTCAATAACTTTATTCATATATTATTTTCTTCTGACATGGATAATGTATTTGTTTATGCTTCTGTCTTTTGTTGGGTTTTGACTTAACTAGCACACGGAGTATCATAACATAAGCAAATGACTTCATTTTCGTCTCTAGCTCTAGCTACCATGCTGACCCAGACGCCTAGTGAAAACGACTCGCACCTGTAAATACAAAGTGGACCACAAAATGGCATCTTAGGTCATTTCATTGACTACTTTTTTTCAGCTCAAACACTAAGTATATAGAACGGATAAAATAATTGTGAAAATTTTTGCGACCGTCTTGACTTTTTTGATGACAGAAAATAAGAGCTTACAGTAACCACACTTACAAACTCCCATTTACTTTTGCCAAAAAAGTCGATGGTCACAAAATTTTACGACTGTTAAATGGTTCGTTGTGAATGGTAGATAATAAAGTGATGTTAGTGATTAACCGATATAATCAATAAAAATCTGTTAACTTAACTGCTTGTGAAAATTGTTGCTCAAGGACTGATTAACACAAAACACACACTTTGTATAGCATCTTTTGGCATGGGTGATAAGTCAGCATTTACCTTTATTAAATAATCTAATTCACTATACTTTAACCAAATTAATGTCCAAAGTATAGTATGTAAATGTCAGGAAATACTACTTTAATTTGGGTTGTCATTATCTGAAAATGCTAAGAAGATACACATAATACATATTTGTTGTCATTTGACTATAATTATATATAAAAACATAATTAATAATCAGATTTTATAAAATAAGGCGTGCCGTAGTGCTTCAATCAACATGCTTTGTTGTCTTCATCTTTCTTTTTTTCACCCTCCAATCTGTGATGTCTTATTTATTAATAAAAAATTGCTATGAGAAGACTGACTATATCAAATTAATAATTTAAAAATGAAACTCCATCTTACCAATTTTGTCAAGTAATTAAAGTCATTATCTCATGGCCAAACATTTTTAATTATGTGAAAAATTAATAATCTTTTTTAATTATGTGAAAAATTATCTCCACCCTCTCTCCCAAACTCCCCTCTCCCTTTTCTTTTTTCCGTTAAAAAAAGATATCTATTTGGTGTCCATTTAATGAATGTTGTTTCTTCAACTAGAATAAGGGTGATGAAAATTTTGGATATATTCTCTCTAGCTAAATACATCTTAATACCGAAGGTTTATAATTGTAAATGAAAAAGAAATCCAACGATTGAAAAAGAGAAAAAACTCTTTGCTCTGACCAAATTTTTAGGAAGTGAACAGCTTTCATCTAAAACAAAGCCGAAAACCTGAGGGATAATAATACTCTCAATAAAAGGAACATTGCCCTAGCTATATTGAAGGAATTTAAAGTTTTAGAACCAATGTAGTGGGTGCCTATAGGTCGTTTGGTAAGGTTGTAAAGAGAATTTAGGCTACAAATTAAAGGTTTATAAGTTTTGACTAATTTTTTTTTGGTAAGAAGTTTTGACTATCATAACTTATAGGAATGGTCTCTTTGCCTAACAACTAAGATTCTTCCAACATCACAACATGTTTTCCTATGCAAATGAGAATAGACGGACAAGGACACGTAATATAGTGACTTTTTCAACTAGTGGCGGTTTCAAGAATTCTCTTTTGCATGATTATTAAGAAACCTAAATTATACAAAATTTAATATAAAAAAAAACTTTATATATTGACCAAAAATAAAAAAACACTCATATACATAAAGCTTTACACTTTCGTTACATATTTTTAAATTATTGCATATATGATAATCTCATTATTAATGCAGCAAGCTATATCGATCTCTTTCAAATTTTAGTTCAATAAAAATTTTCATGGGCTTTTTCTTTTTGTTTGAAATGGCATAATATATTGCTAAATGGACCAAAGTTTAATTTTGTTGTGCCTAGATCCCTTGGGCTCACAATTTATTTGTAGTGGGTTTAAGGATTTCCTACAATGGGTCGTTCTCGGCAGAGAGACTCAAAGCAACACTCAGCTGAAAAGCTCTCTCTTTCACTCCTTTTCTCTCAATTTTTCTGAACCCCTTCTTCTCCCAACTTTCCTCTATTTATAGCCAAGGTTAGTGGGGAGACCATGATTATGTTCATCGTTAGTGCTATTGAAGGTCCAGTATTATCTGGTTAAAGTGGCTGTTTTAGGTGAGAGGGCGGTGCAGCATTTATGATCTTGGAACTTGGCTCCATTTTCACCGATTATGTTCGGCGACTCACGTTCCCGTGCATATCATGACCTTCCCGGGTATTGACTCATGCGCTCTACCGAGAAATGTTAACCGGTCAACCCCGGGAGCTTAATAATCAAAACTTGTTTTTGGTCCTAAGGCAGTTTTAAGAAGGGCATAAGGTAACGGGAACTATCTGCTGGGCCTGCGCCCAAGGCTGGTATGGGCTTGGGCCCGGGGCCTAGATGGGTCTGGGCCCAAGGCCTGTATGGGCTTTGGGAGCTCGGTGCCGTACAATAGCCCCCCCTTGATTCATACTCGGTTTCCGAGGAGAATCAAGGAACTGCCTGGGCTTCTTGACCTCGGGAATCTTTTAGTCTGGGACTTCTGGCTGTCATTTCTCATTAATAGCCATCTAAAAAGACGCGCCGTTTCGCGGCGCCAGGCGCAGACGTCATTATTGCCTGACGGTTCGTGAACCGAAGCGGTGCGCAAATCGGTTACGCTTGGCATTTGCTGGGTCGCTCGTTCGCTGTGCCCATTTATTGTTTGATCAAGCGTTTCATCTTTCCCCATTTCTTCTGGCTCTATAAATAGTTCTTCTCCAAACGTCACTCCATTTTTTCTTTGCCTCTGATTTTTAGCGCCTACTCTCTGCCGACCACATTTCTGTGTGCTTGCTTGCTCAGCGTTCTTTTCCTCCTTAGAACCCAACGTAAGTCTCTTTTTCCCTTCCTGTTCCTTCAGCTTTGTTTCTTTGATTTTATTCTTGTAGTTTTAGGTTTTGTAGATGGGTTATTCTTACCTTCTAGATACCCCGGCTGCTTTGGCCAACTTTAGGAGTAAATTTAGTATCCCCCGTGACGTGGACGTGGCTTACTGCCACGAGAGTGATATGGAACTCCACCGAGGGCATGGTACAGCCTTCTTTCCTTTGATGTCCATCTTAGAAGGTGGGGTTAGGTTCCCGGTAGATCCCCTCCTGATAAGCACACTTACCTACTATGGGCTGTGCCCCGACCAGCTTCCCCCCAATTTTTACCGGGTAGTTAGTTGTGTCGGCCAGTTAAACCATACCTTTAACTTACAACTAGATCACCATGATATTAACCAAATGTACAGCCTTTGTGGGAGCAAGTCCACAAATTACTACTTAAAGACAAGGGATGCTCGGGTACGGCTGATATCGTGCCTACCCGATTCGAACAGGAACTCCGCCGGGGAGTTTGTCAGGGTGCGCGGCAATTGGTTTGCCGGGGAGATCCCTTGCCCCCTCACACGGCGTGAAGTGGGTTCGTACCTTCCCCTTCTTGTAGTTGTTTAAGTAAAAGAAAATCTTTTATCGTTAGAAGCTAACGTGTTATTTGTTCTTCTGCAGACGGCAAAGTGTTTACTCAGGACCTCAGAGCCGTCCACGTCAAGGACTTAAACTTCGTCCTTCGTTCCGAGATCTTCGTGCACTGGGACGGGCAACTCCGGGCCTCACACCTGATCCTCGGCGTGGAACCGGTTTACTCCACTTGGCAATCATTCAAGCAGGCGTTGTTAGTTGACAGCCCCCTGCTCTCGTACATAGACGTCCGGTACGTGAACTTCTTGCCGCCGAAGCTTACAACCGGGGAAGCGAGGGAATTTGGTAGGCGGTTCACTACCGCGGACGAATTAGTTCCCCTTCGAGACGATTCCGCGGAGCAAGTATCCCGGCGCCTTAGAGAGAGAGCCCACGAAGCTATACAACAAGGGGACCAAGCCCAAGAGCAGGCCCATCCCGAGGATCCACCCGCCGAGCATCAACAGCAAGTGACAGACGCGGCTAACCTGCTAGCTGAAGCGATCCAGCCCGGTGCAAGCATGGTGGCAAGGCGAATAATGACCCTAGACAGGTTCGTGCCTGGTGTCCGGCCGACCAACCAGCCCCCGCCTACCCAAGGTCGGGGTCCAGTTTCTCAACCTCCTCCAACCTCGCAGTCCGGACGTGCCCGGAAAAAACAGAAAGTGGCCGAGCCACATTCCACGGCCCCGGGGGACGCCGCTGTCCGGACTCCTCCCCGACCAACAGGGGGGATTGTCATCCGTGAGCCGCAGACCGAAGCCGGCACGGGGGGCGCATCCTCCTCCCAAGTGGCTCCGGCGTGGGAGCCGAAGTTCCTTCTGGATGGCAAACCATTGCCATCAACGGCCTCTGTTCGGATATGGGATAAGGGCGAGGGCGGCCGCATTGCCCAAACCTTGGCCGGAGCTCTCCAACTTCCCGAGGACGTGCACGCGTTTGAGGACGGGTCCGAGGAGTCCGTGGGGCGCCGGTTAGAGTGGCACGCCATTGCGGTAATTCTTTTGTCTATTTGCTCCATGTAAATTTCCTTTTGCCGCTTTGCTAACCTTCACGCTTGCTAGGCCGCTCAACTAGCTCACATCGTGGCTGCCCGGGCACGGGAGCTTGACGAGGAAAATGAGCGCGAGAAGGTGGCGCGGGAGGCAGCAGTAAAAACGGCTAAGAAAAAGGCCAAGATTGCTGAGTCTGCCGAGAATAAGGCTGCTGCCGCGGAGAAGTTCAACATCTGCCGAACAGAGGTGTACTGACCTCCTGGCCAGGCAAAATGAGACGGAGCTTAAACTGGCCCAAGCCCTCAGTCTCAACACTTCTCATGCCGAGGAGATAGCTGATCTCAGGGCGGGCTTGGCGGCCGCGGAGCAGAAGTGGTACGACGTGGGCTTTGCCGACGCCGAGAACTCCGTAGAGCCGGTGGTGGCTCGGGCTCGGCATATGGGTTTCGAGGCCGGGTGGTTTGCTGCTCTTCAAGCAATGGGAGTTCCTGAAGACTCGCCGCTGAGAGACCCCGGCCAGATTCCATTTCCGAGTCCTTTACCTGCCGTCCAGAACGCCCCGGCTGCTCTAGATGAGGAGGAGACGGCCAGTATGAGGGAGTTGGTTGAGCAAATAGACTCTCATGCTGAGCCCGAGGAACTGGAGGCTACGAGCACACCGACCGTGCAGGAACTTCTTGACGAGGCCCAGCCTTTCTCCCTGATCGTCCAACAGGAAGTGCCACCACCGACTCAACCCCCTAGTTGATTTTATTTTAGCTTATTTTTATTTCGTTTTTATTTGCCTATGTCACCGGGATGTGGTGATTGAACCGTTGTTTTATTTTATTGGTTTTATTTGCCTATGTCACCGGGCTGTGGTGACTGAACAATTGCTTTTACTCTTTTAATTGGAAGTCCGCTTTCTTTTCCTGTTTCAATTTTGTTGAATGGAATTATATCCGTTTGTGCTCTGCTTGAATCACACCAATGCTATGGCCGCTTAATAGAATGTACCCCCGAGAACCTGTTGTACGGAGCTGTGAGTAGTTTTGAGAGCGCTATTTGGACTTAGTTTTTGTAAAAGGGGTTAAGTTTTTATCAGGTTTTGGTTTAATCGAGAATTGAGTTTCTGTCCTTCGAGCATTTGTTTGCAAAGTTTTCGTTTGTCCGGATGTTTGATTTTAACCGAGAATCAATTTTTTTTTTTTTTGCCCTCATAGATTTAATTACAGGGTTCACACATGCTCGGTGATTTTGACCGAGTCGAAAGTCAGGTTTCTGCCCTTAGGGTTTTTGTTTGTAAGGTTTTCACCTGCTCGGGGATATTGATCTAGCCGAGGGTCAGGTTTCTGTCCTTAGGATTTTGTTCGTAAGGTTTTCACCTGCTCGGCGATATTGATCGAGCCGAGGGTCAGGTTTCTGTCCTTAGGATTTTGTTTGTAAGGTTTTCACCTGCTCGGCGATATTGATCGAGCCGAGGGTCAGGTTTCTGTCCTTAGGATTTTGTTTGTAAGGTTTTCACTTGCTCGGCGATATTGATCGAGCCGAGGGTCAGGTTTCTGTCCTTAGGATTTTGTTTGTAAGGTTTTCACCTGCTCGGCGATATTGATCGAGCCGAGGATCAGGTTTCTGTCCTTAGGATTTTGTTTGTAAGGTTTTCACCTGCTCGGCGATATTGATCGAGCCGAGGGTCAGGTTTCTGTCCTTAGGTTCTGCTGGCGATTCTCTTGGTGTGCGGCTACAGGGTAAAAAACAGCAAAGACAAAAAAGTTCATCATACTCTTAATCTTCATAGAATACAAGTTTCGGCTTACATCGATGGTTACGCGTAGAACTTCTTCAGGTTGTTGGCGTTCCATGGTCGGGGGAGCGGCCTCTCGTCCAGGTCCTCCAAGTAGTAAGCCCCTGCCCCTGCTACGGCTGTGACTCTGTATGGTCCCTCCCAACTCTGAGCAAGCTTCCCTGCAGCCACGTCCCGCATGTTCCCTACTACCCTTCTTAACACCAATTCCCCGGCACTGAATTCCCTGGTCCTTACATTTCGGTTGTACCTTTGCGCTAGCTTCTGCTGATACTCGGCAAGACGTACGGTCGCAGCCTCCCTGCATTCTTCTAGCCAATCCAACTGCTCCATCATAAGGTCGGCGTTTTGTACAGGGTCAAACCCAACGACCCGCGCACTGCATAAGCTCACCTAGGTCGGTATCACTGCTTCTGCTCCGTATGCCAGAGAAAATGGGGTTTCCCCCGTGGATCTCCTGGGGGTCGTGCGGTAGGCCCACAAGACACTGGGTAGTTCTTCTGCCCACCTTCCTTTCGCTCCATCCAACCTTCTCTTGAGCCCGTTCAAAATCGTCTTGTTTACTGCTTCAGCTTGGCCGTTACTCTGGGGGTATGCCGGGGTTGAATACTTGTTCTTGATGCCGAGCTCGCCGCAAAAGGTCCGAAAAGCGTTGCTGTCGAACTGTAGCCCGTTGTCTGTCACTAGTGAATTCGGCACCCCAAACCTTGTAACTATGTTTTTCCACACAAACTTTTTCACGTCGATATCCCGAATATTGGCCAAGGCTTCAGCTTCAGCCCACTTTGTGAAGTAATCCACGGCCACCAATACAAAACGGCGGTTCCCCGTTGCTCGGGGGAATGGCCCGAGGATGTCAAGCCCCCATTGTGCAAATGGCCACGGGCTGCTGACAGGATTTAGATGTCCGGCAGGCTGATGGATCATTGGGGCGTGCCTTTGACATTGTTCGCAACTCCGAACGTATTCGGCGGCGTCCTTCTGCATCTGTGGCCACCAAAACCCCTGCGTCATTGCTCTGTGTGCTAGAGATCGTCCCCCGGCATGCCCGCCGCATACTCCTTCATGCAGCTCGGTTAGAAGCTCCTTAACTTTTTCAGGATGCAGGCACAAGAGGTAAGGGCCCGCGAAGGACCTTCTGTACAACTTTCGGTCCGAAGACAACCAGTACCTGGGCGCCATTCGTCGAATCTTATTGGCCTCGGCCTCATCCTCTGGAATTTTATCTTCAGAAAGAAAGTCTATGATCGGGTTCATCCAGCATTTTCCGGCCACCGCCACCCGCGCAACTTCTACTCCGGCCTGGTCGAGGGCAGTCTGCACACAGATGCTTGGTTCCCTTACAAGTTCAATCGTGATAAGCCTCGGGGTGTCCTCGGTAGCCGATGAGGCTAACGTCGCAAGAGAGTCGGCATGCTTGTTCTGCGACCGGGACACCTGGGATATCTTTACCTTTCCAAACTGACCGATAATCTGCTTTGCCGTACTCAGATAAGCTTTCATTCGAGGATCCCGAGCCTCGAAGTCCCCAGTGATCTGATAAACGACCAGCCGAGAGTCTGAGTAGATTTCTACGTCCCTGGCGCCCAGCTGCAATACTGCCCTTAGTCCGGCCAACAGGGCCTCATATTCGGCTTCATTGTTCGAGGCTTTGAACCCCAATCTGAAGGAATGTTCCAGTCGCATACCCTCAGGGGTGATTATGACAATACCAGCCCCGGCCCCCATAGCGTTTGATGCGCCGTCCACAAATAACCTCCACGGGCGAATCTCCGCACTACAGATTACCTGGCCTTCAGTCTTAGGTGTGAATTCCGCGATGAAATCAGCGAGAATCTGCCCTTTCACCGAGCTTCTAGGTCGGTATCTTATGTCAAACGATCCCAACCGAGTCCCCCATTTAGCAATCCGTCCTGTGAAATCGGATCTCTTCAACAGTGATTGTAATGGATACTCGGTGAGGACGAACACGGTGTGTGCCTGGAAGTAGTGTGGTAACTTCCTCGTGGCGTGTACCAAGGCCAAAACCAACTTTTCAAGAGGCAGGTACCTTGTCTCGGCATCGACCAAGGTCTTGCTTACGTAATACACCGGTATTTGCACTCCCCGGTCCCTTAGTAATACAGCACTTACGGCATGATTGGTCACTGCAAGGTACATAAACAAATCCTCTCCGGGCTCCGGGGCCGTCAACCTCGGCGCCTTTGCCAAATACTCCTTTAGTTCTCGAAAAGCTTCATCGCAGCTCTCGTCCCACTGAAACCCCTTCCACTTCTTCAGAAGTTGATAGAATGGCCGGCAGCGATCGGCAAACTTGGAGATGAACCGGTTTAAGGCGGCCAACATCCCGGTGAGCACCTGCACCTCCTTAGGGTTGCTCGGTGGTTTTAGGCGATTGATTGCCTCTATTTGGTCGGGGTTAGCCTCTATTCCCCGAGTGGAGATCAGATAACCCAGGAACTTGCCAGCCCCAACTCCGAAAGTGCACTTTTCGGCATTGAGGCGCAGCCTGTGTCGCCGTAGTATCTCGAACACTCCCCGAAGGTCTTCAGTATGCAGCGACTCTTTTCTGCTCTTTACTACCATGTCGTCGATGTAAACCTCAACCGTGCAACCAATTTTCTCCCGGAACATCCTTGTCATCATACGCTGGTAGGTAGCTCCGGCATTCTTCAATCCAAACGGCATGACCTCGTAGTGGTAGTTTGCGTTCGGGGATATGAATGCTGTCTTCTCTCGGTCCTCGGGTGCTAAGGCAATCTGGTGGTAGCCTTGGAAAGCGTCCAGGAAACTCATTCTCGGGTGCCCGTACGTGGCGTCCACCAACTGATCAATCTTGGGCATCGGGAACGGATCCTTGGGACACGCTCTGTTTAAATCGGTGAAGTCCACGCAAACTCTCCATTTACCGCTCTTCTTCTTTACTACGACAGTGTTTGCTAGCCATCTCGGGAAGAATATTTCTTTTATGGCCCCGGCCTCCTTCAGCCGCTGGACCTCCAGGTTTACTACATCGACGTGCTCCTTTGACGCTCTTCTCGGCTTCTGCTTTTTCGGAGGAAATGATGGGTCCACATTGAGTTTGTGAACAATGAACTCGGGGTCTACGCCGGGCACTTCATACGGGTTCCACGCGAAGACATCTATGTTCTGCAACAGGAACAACAACATCTCTACCCTTTCCTGGTCATTCATGCTTGTACCTATCTGGAAGTATTTGTCACTATCTGGGAGAATTCTTACCTTCAGTAACTCCTCGGCAACGTCCGCCCCCTTTTCCTGAGGTATCTGTAATTGCTATGCAGTCTCTTTCTCGGCGTGCTCAGCTTGGCCGAGCTGTTCCTTTTCCCACTGGACCGCGGCTATGAGGCATTGCTTCGCCACCTGCTGATTCCCCCTTACCTCTACAACTCCGTACTCAGTAGGAAACTTTACTTTCACGTGAAGGGTGGACGGAACAGCCCCCATGGTGTGAATCCATGGCCTCCCCAGGATTGCGGTGTAAGGTGCGAACGATCGGACTACTATGAATGTAACTACAACTTCCTTGCCCTCCATGTCCACTGGGAGTGAGATTTGCCCCTCGGGAATCACAATTCTCCCGTCAAACGAGACCAATGGCGTGTTATACTTCGCCAAATCCTGGGTTCTTAACCCGAGCCCCTCGAAGAGGTCCGGGTACATGACGTCAGCCCCACTACCCTGATCAATCATCACCCTCTTCACCAGGAATCCGCCTATCCGGGCTGTCACCACCAAAGCGTCGTCGTGGGGTTGGATTGTCCCTTCGAAATCATCTTCTCCGAACGAGATGTCTAGCCGTCCAGCCCTCTTTTGCTTCTTGGATGATTCTCCCTCCGCGCAAGCCACTGTCATCACCATCCTAGCCGCCGCTGCCCCTCTCGGTGCGGCATGAATGACGTTGATTACTCCCCGGGGTGGTGGAAGGGGATTCCTTCTCTGTGGTGCGCCCTGCTCGGTCTCCCGGTCAGTGGAATCTGCTACAAACTCTTTCAGGTGCCCTGCCTTCACTAACTGCCTGAGATGATCTTTCAATACCCTACACTGCTCGGTGGTGTGCCCCTTGTCTCTGTGATAAGTGCAGTATAGGCTTTGGTTCCTCCGAGATGGGTCGCCCCCCATTTTGTTCGGCCATCTGAAGAATGGCTCGTTCCTTATTCGTTCCAGTATCTTGTGCACGGGCTCTTTAAACAACACATTAACCCCTTCGATCTGCACCTCCGGCTCCTGCATTCTGAAGTCCCTTTTCGGCTTTGGCGGCAAGAAGCTTTGCCGAACTTTCCCTGAAAAAGGGGCTTTCCCCCTGCTTTGCAGCCGGTCATCCTCCAGGCGTTTGTACTCCTCTATGCGTCTCATCAGTTGCCTCATGTCCTCCGGGGGTCTTCTTGTCAGCGACTCCCGTAGTTCAGAATCCTCGGGGAGCCCCATCCTGAAGGTGCTAGCCGCAATTTTCTCGTTTCCCCCACCAATCTCATTGTAGAGCTCCCAGTATCGGCTGGCATAACTCCGAAGGGTTTCCCCGACCCTCATTTTCATGGAAAGCAACGCGTCGACCGGTTGTTGCACTCGGCTGCATGTTACGAACCTGCTGCCGAACTCCTGAATCAGCTCGGCGAAGTTGTGTATAGAACCTTTCCGCAACCCATTGAACCATCTCAGTGCGGTAGAGCCGAGACTAGAGGGGAATACTTTACACATCAATGCATCGTTGTGCGCATGCAACGACATCATGTGGATGTAATGACTGACATGCTCCACGGGGTCTGTCCTCCCCTCATAGGAATTGAATGGTGGACGCGTGAATCTGCTCGGCATGGGTGCCCGTTCAATCTCATCTGAGAATGGAGACCGGGCCGCCATCCGCAAGGCCCTGCTCATGGCATCCATCGCGGCGTTGTGGTGCTGCCGCTCCTCTGGCGACTCTGACCCGTGGTTATCATATCCACGTGACCGGGAACGGTCCCGTCTACGACGAATATCCCGGGAGTGACGACGTGACTCTTGAGAATGGGATCGGTCTCGGTGTTGTCGCGTAACAGGTCGGCTGGAACCTTCCTCGCCACGGTTCCTTCTGGGTTGGGGGTTGTGGTCCCTTTCGTGGCGCCGACCCCTTGCCTCCAGCTCCAAGTCCATTACCAATCTGCGCAACCGCTCCAGCTCCCGGTCTCTATCATCAGGTTGCCGATGTGCTGAGACGTTTGAAATCGTCCGGTGCGTTTGGTCCGATCCTTCTCCCAATCCGGACCCTTCCTCTCCTCTTGAATGCTCCCTATCCTCCAGCCGCTTCTGCCTTCTCTCCCTCCACGTCGATTCCCGGGAAGATCCTGCGGAATTGCTCGGAACGTGCCCTCTTGAACGCTCCTCAGACATCTTCTTTGCTTGAGTCTCACTCGAACCACAGCTTCGTAGGATGGCCCCACGGTGGGCGCCAATTGTAAGAACCAAGTTCAAGAACTCTGGGCCTTAGATCCCTTGGGCTCACAATTTATTTGTAGTGGGTTTAAGGATTTCCTACAATGGGTCGTTCTCGGCAGAGAGACTCAAAGCAACACTCAGCTGAAAAGCTCTCTCTTTCACTCCTTTTCTCTCAATTTTTCTGAACCACTTCTTCTCCCAACTTTCCTCTATTTATAGCCAAGGTTAGTGGGGAGACCATGATTATGTTCATCGTTAGTGCTATTGAAGGTCCAGTATTATCTGGTTAAAGTGGCTGTTTTAGGTGAGAGGGCGGTGCAGCATTTATGATCTTGGAACTTGGCTCCATTTTCACCGATTATGTTCGGCGACTCACGTTCCCGTGCATATCATGACCTTCCCGGGTATTGACTCATGCGCTCTACCGAGAAATGTTAACCGGTCAACCCCGGGAGCTTAATAATCAAAACTTGTTTTTGGCCCTAAGGCAGTTTTAAGAAGGGCATAAGGTAACGGGAACTATCTGCTGGGCCTGCGCCCAAGGCTGGTATGGGCTTGGGCCCGGGGCCTAGATGGGTCTGGGCCCAAGGCCTGTATGGGCTTTGGGAGCTCGGTGCCGTACAGTTGTGCCTAAAAAAATTTAGGGCGGTCACAATTTTTTTTAATTAAAGGTAGACAAATCATAAAATTTTTAATATTTATATATAATTTAGATTTATCTTTTAGGTCAAGGTGGTCTTGTGACCACCCCTTGGATAGCTTGTCCAACTGGTGCCCTGAGTCGTTTGGCATGTATTGTAGGTGGTTCTCATCGTGGATCGTCTGATATCTTTATTCACTCACCCTAGGTGGTTCTCTTCGACGAAAGTATACTCATGGGAACCTTGGTTTTCAGGCACAAGATTTCTACCCACCAACCTAAATTCCCATGTTAAGGGTACAAATCCTGAGAATCTCCATGTCTTCAACTTCAGGCTTTCCATCACACCCTACAAAGGAAAATGGTGAAAAGTCATGCATGGAAGGTGGTTAGCTCCTGACGTCCCAAATATAAACACCAGGCCCTTTCCATTATGAGGCATTAGTTAAAACCCTAATAACTCTACTGTCATTTGAGTTCGTTTGGAGTTTTTTCCGAGTTCTTAAGTATTAAAGAAGTTTAGTCCAATAGCATACTGGTGCCTTCTGGTAATACATTTCCTTCTTTCAAAACCATTGTTTGGACAATTGACTCATTGATTTTTCTTGCATCATCAATAATTATTTCTTCTATAATGAATTTCCTTGAGGTTGTATTCGTTTCAAAGGGTTTTTACAACGTCATCAATTCCTAGTGTGCTTCTGACTACTTTAATTGTCTATATTATTTTTGAATTGTGGTGATATTACTCAGTCAATTCATTACTTAAAAAAGTATGGGATCTAAATGAGAGTTTCACATTTTTAATTCTCTCATTAGATCACAATTATTATTATTATTATTTTGGGGAAGAAGATTACAAATATTATTGAACAGAGGTTACTGCACATTTAATTAGCCAAAAAAAAATCTCGTCAACCGCTAAAAGCACACAAAATCAAGTAGCAATTGCGTAATTTGCGTGTGTAACTCTTCCATTACATTGAGCCAAAAAATAAGATAAGATAAAATAAAATAAAATAACTCATTCATTAAGAATACATTGCACAATTCCACAATAGCGTTTGCAGGCTCTTTTTTTGTTCTTTACTATTTTCAGCTATATTTCAACAATGGGTATATATTACGTACGTATATTGCACTATGCCGCAGCAGCTAGCGTCAGTGCTAGTAGTATTCTTCTTAAAATAAAATAAATTTCTTTAAATAAATTTCTTTCCTACTTTCAGCAGGAAATAGTATGATTGTGGGTTTTAATTAACTTAATTGGTAAAATTTTTGATAGTTGAATAAGAGATCTGGCTTCAATTCCTGCTTTCACCAAAAACCGATTTATATCTTGGTTTGATGACTTCATAAATTGAAACTCTCTTAAAAAAAAAAAAAAATACTATGATTACAATATTTTTATAACAACTTCATAATAAAACTTTTTTCAAAGAGTTTCAGCCTATAGCATCCTCTCCTAATGATAGCTCTTTATTATTAGACAAGATGTTAGCAATTTTTATTTGGACTCACCACTAACATTTTTTTTTTGAATAAATAGTAATACTTATTAGAACATACATAAAAATAATAATAGCATTTTAAACCAGATTTATAATACATTATCACTAACATTATTTATTGCAAACAATTTGTTATCTAAATTCTATTTAATTTTCAATCATATTTTAGTCCAAAAAAAAAAAAAAAATTGTACGTGAAGAAACGGATGCAAAATGACCTTTACGTACAGTGGACGACGGCGCAGGCCTTACTGTATTATGACATTTACTACGAACTGACTACTAAGCTGGTAGATAATTGTAATATAATTTTAATATCATCACATTAGCAACTTGCAGATTAAATAAGAGTTTATTACCGAACAGGTGAATTTCTAGGAGGGTGCTATAGCCTTATTGGGCTATGGCAGACTCTGCATCATATATAGTGTCCCTTTCTTCTTGGCTGCTAGCTACGATTCTTGTTTGACATTTCCTAACTAGAGCAGGCTTTTATTTTGTTAGCTGCCAAAGTTGAAGGGGGTAAAGCACTGTGTTAAGGATCTGGATCAACTTTGTTAGGTTTTAGATTGTTGATCGAGTTTGTTGGTCAAATTTCTGTCTCAAATTCAAATTGTTGTAAGGAGGTTGTAATTTAATAAATTTTAGGTATGAATAGAATTGTATTAGGTTTGAGTTGGGAGTAGAAGCTATTCAAAAGATGATGACTTAATCGGTTTTTATTCATATATTTTTATAAAAAATTTACGAATGAAACTTGTTTTTATTGGAAAGTATACATTGGAGACTTCAAAATAGGTACAAATTTAACCAAATTTGGATTTTAATTGAGTGAGATATGAAAATTTGAAGTTTGCACAACTTTGTTGTTCTCAAGAATTTGCTCAAGCCTCACTAGAGACTCGCTTGAGCGAAATTTCGGCAAATAGTAAACTAATTTAATCTAGTGATCAATATATAAAATCAATCATCATTACACATGTACAATTTGAGTGGAGAGAGTTGCTATGTCAATATTACACTGAGAGCAAACTTTCTTGAGCTTGAACAATTTAAAATTTCTCAGTAAAGTTTTCTCCTTATGAGATATTTTTTGGAGTTTTTCTTAAGTTATGCGTTCTACAAGTGCGTATACCTACAATTAGTTTGGACTACTTGGGTCATAATATGTCTAACACTAAAATCTAAATTTGAGGTTCTAGGATCTTATTTATTTGATTAAATTATAAATAACATATAATGTAACGACTTTCAAGTTTAGAGTGCTCACAACAGCCTCTTCAAAACAACCTTTAGTAAAAAATATAACTAAATCCAGCTTAAAACCCCACGCATTAGACTCGATAACTTGTCAAAAATTGTTAACAATAAACAATGTCATCACTAAACATATTGAGACACTGTTCATCGCTAAAAAAAAAAATTTATTCATTTTCTCCCAACTAACTAACTAACTAACTCTCTCTCTCTCTCCACCAAAAAAAGAGGGCTATAGCCGCATTTGAAAAACACAGCTATAGCCCGTAAAAACGCAGCTATAAGCTATAATTACGTTACTAAAAACGGCTTATACTGTGCGGCTCTAGCTAGAATCACAGATCAACAGTTTTTTGGTGAGTGACAGTAATGGTTGGGCGTTGGATTCTAACGACGGTGCTGGATATTGGAGCTTAGAGTTAGGACACGATTGTGGCCTCACATTGGTTCTCTCTTAATTTGATTTTGATTTGGTTTTGATTTTGAAGTTGGTGTTTATGGATCTCTGGTTGGGTTGATTTTGATGTGGGTGTTTATGGATTTCTGGTTGGGTTGATTTTAATTTGGTTTTGATTTTGATTTGTGTGTTTAGGGATCTTTGGTGGTGGCCTTGCGATGGTTCTCTCTCAAGCCAAACAATTTGGTTTTGATTTGGTCGAAACTAATTGGGTTGTTTTGATTTTGAAGTGGGTGTTTGGGTTTTTGAATCTCCAGTAGTGGCGGTGGTGATTTGAGATAAAATTTGAATTTAGGGATGATGGGTTAACAAAATATATCTGAGAAGATAAAATAATATTTATATAGGATAGTGATAAAGTAAGAGCGCTCGCACCAGTCAGTGCAAAATAGAAAATGTTGACAATTTTGCACATTTTTGCTCAAAAACTACCCACATCAGTTTGTCTATAACACTGTTCATATACACAATTGCTACGGTAAATATATATGGTTACTATAGCTTTCTATTTTATTTTTTAAATATTTTTTCTCTCTCCTCTACCATCGATTTTTCTCTCTCTTCCGCTACCCTCTTCCTTGACTCTATTCCGTTGTCAAACCCATCCTAAATCTAGATCCAAAGTCATCAAACCCATATGCACACCACTAGCCTTGCTGTTGTTTGGCGGCATGCTCGTGTTATTGTTATAATTATAAAGTAATGAGATGCAAGTCTGTTTAAATTTCTAATAGCATTTTAAATAATAATAATAATAATAATAATAATAATAATAATAATAATTAGGTAAAGGGACCATATAAGTCTATGTATTGAATTCTATGTGAAATTTTATAAATAATTTCCTATGAGCAAAGGTTATATTTTTATGTAATTGACCTATCTTATGACAAAACATACTTTGCTTGCAATTGGATAGTTTCTAAGTGGTTTCAAGAATATCATGACAAGTAGTTTTGTTGAGGACACAGATTACTCAAGCTACAATGCAAAAAAGACAAAATATAAAGTCTCGATACCTAGCTCGACACCTTTCAATTTATTGAGACATGCAGATTTTGACTGTTCAAATATGATTTTGGCCTATGATCACCAAAGCTTTCTAGGGTTTCATGCCTAAGATTTTCAGAGATATAAAATACATATTTTATAGCTGTCATCATATAGAGAGACAAACACGGAGACATATACTATGATACACGCTCCTGTGAAATTGCTGCGACTCTTGTGTGTCTTAGGGTTATGTACCAAGTTGCTTTCAGATTTACAAGCGTGGATTGAAGAACTTTGCACCCAACAACAACTCTCAAGTTATTGTGTTAGTCACGTACTGGGATCCATGCAAGGGGAATAAGTCTTCTACAAGATAAAGTCCTACGTAGCCTTGTACGAGTGATGACAAACCTTCCCCTATACCACTTTCTATTTTGTAAGTATCATATTTTTATGTATTGCCATATCTGAGGTCAAAACACACTTTATATGTAATTAAGTCTTAGCTTCTAGTGTGTTCAAGAAGATATCAGTTGAATAAACAAGTGGTATTATTGAAAAGACAAGATTGCTTAAGAAACTACTCAAGAAAAGCTGAAACAACAAGTCTCGATACCTGGCTCGATGCCTGTTGATTTATCAAGAATAAATGAATCTCAATTCTTGGCTCGACACCTCTCGATTTATCGAGCTTCGGGAAAATTGAACAATAAATTTTTGTTTAAGCCCGTGATGACTTATCCTTTCTAGGGATCCTTTACAAGGGTTCTAGAGTATATAAAAGACATTTTATAGTCATCATCATAGACACAGAGAAAAACACGCATAACAGGAGTTGCTAGGACGTTTATGTGCCTAGGATTTTGTACCAAGTTATTGCCGGTTAATCAAAGCGTGGATTGGAGAACTTTGCAAAACTATAACAATCAAAAGGGTGGTTGTGCTATTAGTCGCAAATAAGAGATTTGTGCAAAAGAGAAGTTTTTGCAAGAATTAGTCCAATTGAGGATGAAGCTTCCTTATATATATATATATATATGTATGTATATTAGTAGGTTCTACTGTAGGTAAGTACTTCTAGATAGGGTAAGATTTCTTGTACTTATAACCTCTATTCTTGTTAGTAGTTTTTTCAGGAATGGTCACTTGAATTTTACTTGGTGGGGTTTTACTTGCGAGGGTTTTCCCCCATTATGATCAAATCATTGTATCAAACTTATTTTCTACTGCACTTATTTTAGTTTGTTGATTTTATTGTACTTTAATAGGTTTTACATATAATTGGACTAATTAATCAACATAATTAATTGGTTGAGTAACCGGGTCAATCTATAACCCAACATATTTGAATTACACACTATGATGATAGGAATTGTGTAAGGGTCTATTGTCTCCCTTGTTATATAAAAGGGAGCAGTCACAGCCATTAGGAGGTAGAGTTCAGCCAGGCAATTCTTGCTAAACTTAGGCTACTAGGAAGAATAAAGAGTCGAAGTGTACCTGTTTTGTAGGATTCAGATCTTCTAGATTTCCTAGGGTATTCTACCAAGTAGATTTCCTTAAATCTTAATCATTCTTTAATAATTTAATGGTCTAGATTTTGCCATGTTAGCATTCCACTAATAATAATCTTCATTGTTTTATTTGCAATATTATTTTATTATTTTAAGAATATTATAGAATGCTGACATAGCAAAATCTAGACCATCAAATCATTAAAGTGTGGTTAGAATTTAAGGAAATCGATTGATAAATTATCCTAAGAAATCTAGAGGATTTGAATCCCGTTTTGTATCATTCTTGTCTTATTAAAATCTTCTTAGGGGCATAGGTTTCATCCTTTGTCCCACCGTAGCTTTTCACCCCATTAAAAGGGGTTTTCCATGTACTTCATGTGTATTTTGCATGTTGATTTCTTTATTGTTCATTTGCATCAATATCCAACACTATTTCTTAATGTGCTAAGGATTTAGCTTAGGGAGCGGAGAGAGGGGAAATTTACTAGAACCAAGGCTCTAATACCATGTAAAGACTATAAGCTTATATATTTACAAGTGTGTAAAATTGTACAAAAGAATAGCGTTAAATATGTAGACATATGTGTAACTTAGGGAAAATTTTCATATGTGCTGAGTGTAGGAGATATGGTCTCGTGACTTAGAAGTAAAAAGGGTATAGTAAAAATATGGTACAATGGGGTTAGGTCTATTGGACTTGTATTCTATCTAAGGTGGTCGATATCGTACCAGTATCGATATGTAAACCGATATTGAAACACCAACGTTTTGTATCGGTTTAAATATCGGCCGTACCGGCTATATTGGCCAATTTCGAGCATTGCTGGCCAATACAAAAAAAAAAAAAAAAAAAGCCTTTTTTTTTTTTTTTTAGTTTTGTAATTTTTGAATTTTTGTAAGGACAAAATGGTAAATTAATTACATTAACTTATTAGTATTATTTGTTTTCTTAGTATGCAATGAACAATTAAGCTTTCTATTTTTTATATTGTGTTTTTTTCCTTTTAATTGATGCTAAAGTCTAAAACTATGAATAATTTGTTCTAAATTGAAATAATGTTTTTTGGTAAACTTTTATATTTATTATAATACACACACACATATATTTATTTATAAATATAAAAAATAATGGTAAACTTGAAATGGTACATCGATATTGACCAGTACCAAAATATATCGTTCCACTAGTCAAACCGATATGAGATTGACTCCCTTGATTCTATTAGAAAGATATTTGGCCTCTCCCTTCCACTCAAAGAAATGGATTATGTTAAAATTATCTCTTAATTAACTATAATTTTACCTATTTATTACAATTTTTAGGTCAATATTTTGTGAGGCTATCATTGGATTATATGTCTTCCACACGCTATTCATGCTTGTCAAAACTCCCTTTTTTTTTTTTTTTTTAATACATTGAAAATATAAGTATACCTTTGAATATTTATTAGATGATAAAGAATCAACAAGGTAAAGGGGTGCACTTTTGCTCTAAAAATTTAATACTTGCGAGAAGGAAAAATAAAGGCGTATTAAACCAGTGGTAATTAGAATCCATGTAGTTGTTGGGAGGTGCACAACACCTAATAGAAGTCCACCCCATGTAGGATTTGTGCCCAAGATAATGAGCTTGCCATGCAAGCATTGATGGAATTCTATTTCAATTAGAAATAGGTGAACGTGGTTGACTAGTCCTAGAATCCTACTCCAAATGTAAGTAGGAGTTGTGTTTAATAATTAATACACGTCAGAATCCTAACTCAAGTCGCGTTAGGAATTCATATTATGCTAGGAAAAGAAGTCTAAGGCGGCAGAAGCTTTTTTGCGTATAAAAAGCATGTGGGTGTGCCGCATATTGAAGTCTTATTAAGAATAAACTTGTGTTTATGTTCCAGGCTGCTTCTATGGCAGATTCCCGCAGCAAGAAATCTGCAGCAGCAGACGATGAAGATATGGATCCAACGGTATAAGTCCATTCTTGTCCTGCAATAGTTAGCATTCTTTTCCTGGGATCTTTTCCACAAAGATCTTGATTATAATCTCAATCTCCTGCTTTTAATCTTCCTCGTTTGTTTTTCCTCCAGCAATACTTCGAAAATAGACTGAAATATCTTGCGGCTCTGAGGGCAGCTGGTGAAGAGCCATATCCTCACAATTTCCCTGTTACAATGTCTACCCCTGAATATGTAGAGCAGTATAAAAACATAGGCAATGGGGAGCATCTTGAGGATGTTACTGTAAATTTGGCTGGTATTGAAATCAGGGCTTTTATTTATTTGGTTAGTATTTATCATGTTTCTTTCGGAGATTTTTTTTTAATTTTCTTTCCGATGCAAGGGCGTGTCATGAGCAAACGTTCATCTTCTTCAAAGCTATTCTTTTATGATTTGCATGGTGGTGGTGCTAAAGTCCAAGTTATGGCTGATGCTAGGTATCTTATCACTGTATCTTTTCTTTTCCCTTATTCATATTTGATTTTTCCTTATGATTTTAGTATTGTTATTTCTTTAGGTACGCAATGTTTTTGACAAATTACCTTTCTACTAGTTTTAATTTTTTTTTTAATTAAAATTTTTATTTGTAAGTTATTCATGCAACCATGTGGGCCTTGAACCTATGACTTCTTCCTCCACCTTACCCTTGTAAGAGGAGGTGCAATTTGAGATGCAGCTCATTGGCATCTTTCCATATTAGTAGAAAAGCCTTTGTTTTTGCTTTTGGACTCTTTCTTTGAATGGACACAAATTGCTCTCTCTGTGATCTTCTATAGTGGAATTGGTGATTAGTTTGGGAATTCGGATTTTCTTGTTACATAGCATTTGATGTCAAATTTCTTATCGTAAAAAGTTAACATTTTTGGGCAATGATTCATCGATTAGTTGAATGTCAATATTTTGCCCAAGTTCCTTGTGGAAGAAACTTTGTTTTATTTATTTATTTTTTTTTTATTGAAATTATTGCTAATTTCGTGTTTTTGAGGCCTGATTAGTTGTATGTAGAAGGCTTAGGTAGATTGGCAAAAAGAATGATGAAGGTCATTTTACTTTATTGCATCTTTTTGTACCACTGCCTTGTTTTCTCATCTGCGCTTAAAAAAAAAAAAATTATAAAGGACCTATATAAACAAGATGATAAATATGTATGAATGAGACTTTCCACTTGGTACTATTTGGGAAATTTTGGTTCTGATATGAATTAGTTTCATGGACAATCAAACCCCCACCCCACCCCCTGGCTGGGTGTCCCCCCTAAATTGCACCACCTTTAAGTTTTGCTGCACAGATACCAAATTTAATGATAAAGAGATTCTTCAATTCCATGATGCAGCAAGTCAGATTTGAATGAGGAAGAATTTTCTAGGTTCCATTCAACTGTGAAGCGTGGTGATATTGTTGGTGTCAAGGGGTTTCCAGGTTTGTGATGTTACTACAATTGGGTAGTTACTAACACCTTTTGACTTATATGTATATATATAGTTGCTCCTTATTGTGTTGACACTGTTGAGTTTACAAAAGAAATCACCATTAGTATAATTACTTAATTTGGTCTCTCTCTCTCTCTCTCATTTGATGTTTGATAATGAATTGAAAATTTTGTGGCATAAGGAAAAAATTATGGAGAGTGTTGGCAGAACTTCAAAATACAAATTTAAAAGAGACCACTTGAAAATTCCCTTAAATAGGTGCTTCATTTTGGTCTTTTTCCCTATGGTGAACGGTTTTAGTTTTCTATGCCGCATAATTGGTTTTTTTTTTTTTTTTTTTAATTTTTATCATTATGCTGCATGATTGTTGGAATCTTCCAGAAATGGGTCCAGTCTTGTGATATAGATGTACATTTTTTTTTAACTCATAATTATATACAGATTTAGTGGGTCTTGAACTTACAAACTCACTCCCAACCTTTCTCTTACAAGGGAAGGAGGTGCCATTTGAGCTAGAGGCATAATTTAATTTTTTTGAATTTCAAAGTTGAGTTGTAGGTTTTTGAGTCATTGTTTCTTTAAATTATAAACTTCCTGGTTGACTTAAATTTTGTTAGAATTATGGTCAAATGATTAAACTCACTATTTCCTAGCAGCTTAAACTTTTGAGAGAATTTGTAATTGAAATTCACTCTACCTCCCATTTAAAATGTAAAAAATCACACATGTTTGGCCCCGCTTATTAAGGGGGAGATTGGGCTCATGCGTGAGAGGGAGTACTAGAATTATGTTCAAATTAAATTCACCATTTTCTAATGGTTTTAGTTTTTGACAAAATCCGTAATTTAACACATTTTCTTTTAATTCAGGGAAAACTAAAAGGGGGGAGCTAAGTATTTTTCCAAGATCGTTTATAGTCTTATCCCATTGTCTCCATATGATGCCAAGGCAAAAGTCTAAGGCTGGTTCTGTTTCTGACAATGCCAATTTGAAGGTGAACATGGTTTCTCCCTGAATGATTTAGTGCTGGTTATAGTCTCATCCTGACTTCCTTACTTTCTTATTATTGCAGAAAGAGGAGGCTTGGGTCCCAGGATGTACCAGGAATCCTGAAACATATATTTTGAAAGACCAGGTATTGATTAATATCCTAAAATTCAACCAAATTCCTGTTGCACTGTTTTAAACTATATTCTTTAGCACACCCAAAATAAAATTCTTATGTACATATGATCTGGTACTGATGAATTGGACTATTTTTTTCCTGATGTAGATAAAAGTGAGAAGGGTCCATTTATTTTATTTTCTTTCAGTTTGGACTGTGTTTTCACTTCTCCTCTTCTTTTCCTTTTCTGGGGTTTTATTTTATTGTCTTCAATGCTAGGAAACTCGATATCGACAACGCCATTTAGATTTGATGCTGAATACGGAGGTTCGACAAATTTTTAAGACAAGATCTCAGATCATTTCATATATTCGGCACTTTCTTGAGAGTCGTGATTTCTTGGAGGTTAGTTGTTTGTCTTGATTTTTTTATTTATTCAATTCATTCAGGTGGTTTCTACATATGGCACTTCACTTTACTTTCTTTTAATTACCTTCAATGTTCTTTTCACTGTCAGGTTGAAACACCAATGATGAATATGATTGCTGGTGGAGCAGCTGCCCGTCCATTTGTGACCTATCACAATGACCTGAACATGAAGCTATTCATGCGCATTTCGCCTGAGCTCAATCTTAAGAAGCTTGTTGTTGGTGGACTTGACCGTGTTTATGAGATTGGAAAGCAGTTCAGAAATGAGGGCATCGATTTGACGCATAATCCTGAGTTCACCACCTGTGAGTTCTATATGGCTTTTGCTGACTACAATGACTTGATGGAACTCACTGAGACAATGTTGAGTGGTAAGGGTCATTTGGATCATGTTGCAAATAACTGCTTCATTCCACTTGGGTAGTGAAGTTATTTTTATCCTCCAAAATACTTGGATTTTTCCTGACACTGTAATGTGTAACAGGGATGGTAAAGGAGCTTACAGGCGGATATAAAATTAAATATCATGCAAATGGGCTGGATGAGGATCCAATTGAGATTGACTTCACTCCACCTTTCAGGTTTGTCATCTATATAGTATCTCTCACAAATTGTATAACATTAACATGAATATGAAAATATATGAAATTGGTCCTTTTAACTCTGGCAGAAGGATTGACATGATAGAAGAATTAGAGAAGATGGTGAACCTCAATATTCCCAAGGACTTTTCCAGTGATGAGGCCAACAAATATTTGAAAGACGTATGCGCGAAGTATGAGATCAAATGTGCCCCTCCTGAAACTACAGCGCGTTTGTTGGACAAAGTCAGTTCTCTGCTTAGTCCTTTTAAAAAATTTTTATTACTTTATTGAACATAAATTAGGTAGTTACTGGCATTGTGATCCTGTGTTATGTACTAAGTAGATACAATATCTGTTACGAAGGTTCTGAGCTTTATGCTTAAGGAGGTGAATGAGAGTTGAACGGATAGCTCTTGCTGGAATACTGGTTTTTCCTTAGATGGTTTTCTGCTATTTGGAGTAATGGTTCAATAAGATTGCTTAAACTGATAAGCTGTAGCAGTTGGATAAAGTAGAAATCGTAGCATTTATCTGTGGGAGAGGTAATTGGAGGTTGGGAACAGTGAAATGCCATTAAAAGAACAATATGATGGGGGCCCCAATATTTTACAATTATTTAAGTAATTCTGCATTAGAAAAAGTGTGTCAAAGTTTTCTGACTTGATCTGATTTTGTTCCTTAAGGTAGACTATTCTTGCTTGCATGCTCAGACAATTTATGAGAATTGGTTATATTTTTTTTTTTTCTGTTACTGCAGCTTGTAGGACACTTCTTGGAAGAGACTTGTACAGATCCTGCTTTCATCATTAACCACCCTGAGTTAATGAGTCCTTTGGCAAAGTGGCATAGAGCGAAGAAAGGCCTTACTGAGCGTTTTGAGTTATTTATTAACAAGCATGAAGTATGCTTTTTCAGGATATCTTGTTTTCTTTTTCTTTCTATGTATCATTCAATTTTCAGCTTTTTAATTCATGATTCTGACTTAATTTTTCTGTAACCGCTCAGCTCTGCAATGCATACACTGAATTGAATGACCCTGTGGTACAACGCCAGCGATTTGCTGAGCAGCTCAAGGTTCACGCATCAGTTTTTAAGTGTGCAGTGGATTTATCCTTAAATAAATTCCTCTGGAACTCTTCTGAATGATATGTGGTCTGCATGCAGGATCGGCAGTCTGGTGATGATGAAGCAATGGCTTTGGATGAAACCTTCTGTGCGGCTCTTGAGGATGGGTTGCCTCCAACAGGCGGTTGGGGATTGGGTATTGATCGCCTAACAATGTTGTTAACTGATTCACAAAACATTAAGGTTCTCTTCTCTCTCTCTCGGGTCTGTGCCTGTTTGCAATTGTCTCATTTATACATGTATGTTCTCAATGGGCTCTCAACATATGCTATTTGGTAACAGGAGGTTATTCTCTTCCCAGCCATGAAACCTCAAGATGAGCCATCTGCTAAAGGTACTCATTTTCAGTTTGGCCCATGTTATGCTTTTGTCTTTAGTTGATGCTAGTCTTTTCTGTCTCTTTCGTATTGTGCTGATGGCATTTTTGTGTTCTGTCTAAGGAGTATGCAGTTATATCTATATTTATTAAAGTCATACCGAACTAATTGTCGAACTTTCAAATCGTTTTTGTAGAATTTTGGTTTGGTATGAAAGAAACACTGGATTTGCAAAATAAATTTTTATTTTTTAAACTGAGTTTTTAATTATAGGTTGTTTTAACCAAATAATCATGCTTTCTTTCAATATTTAATTATAATGAAATACTTTTTAAGTCTTTTACTTTGAAACCTTGATTGATTAACTAAGGTATCAATTCAAGGCTCTATTTTTTGTCGTCGTCAATAGAAATTCATGAATTCTATATTTCAATGAGGCCTATGTATTCCATGAAATCATACTTTTATTAATTTCAACGTTTATTATGCTTACAGCTTACATATTTATTTAATTTAGTACTGGCTAATCAGATTTTTTTTAAAATTTATTTTATTTTCAATTTAAAAAATATATATAATTAAACAGTGACTATTGGTTTTCACCCAATGACTCAATTATTGAACCAATTAACCATTATACCAATTCATTGGTGGTTTGATGTTTGGTGCAGTTCACTTTTTGTTCCAGTTTTGATAACTATGGTTATGTTGTCCATGTCCCAGAGTATTGTATATTTTGACTGACTTAGTTGGTCCCTTGGTATTCCTTTAGGCAATGCAGGAGCTTAGGAAATTTTCAAAATTCTGAAACCCAGAGCTCTCATCCCAGAAAGTTGGCATGAACCTTTGATTGACTGCGTCGGCGTTGTCTCTTGCTCTCTCAGACTCTCAGTCTCTCCAATTCGGATTTGTTTCGTTTTTTTTTTTTTATTATTGGATTTGTTATTATTATTATTATTATTATTTATTGATTATAATTTTGGGCTCAAATTGGAGAGAAATTATTAGGTCTAGATGGAATACTGATTACTGATACCTAAGCAAGTGTCATCTTCCTAGCGCAAAACAACAATAATAATAATAATAAAAATAAAAATAAAAATAAAAACAAAAGTAGTGTTATAGCTTATAGGTGCTATAGATTTTACTACATGTATTACAAACTGATTTGTCACAAATTAAAAAAATGTAATTTAAAATTCAATTATGAGATAATTTAAACTTACTAATTATATTTATTGTCACATTAGGTGATGCTACACTAGGTGATAGTGTTTTATTGGTTGGAAGAGTCATTTCAGTAGCCCTAGTATATCTAATAATTTGTCTGAATTGGAGGATCAAAGTAAATAACCAAAAGAAAGGACATTTTGTGTGAGCAGTAGGATCAACTACATCAGAGTAGGAGGATTGAGATTCTACATGCTTCAGAGTGAATTTTTTTTTTTTTTTTTTTTTTTTTTTTTTTTTTTTTTTTTTGTTGTTGTTGTTGATAGATACAGTAGAATTTATGACGTTTATTCTATGATAATTGCTCTTAATAGCAAAAGATTTTACTAGCTAAGCGGGAACCTACAAAAAAACTTGTGTGCAGTGTGCACTCAGGGGCTCATGATAATACTATTCATTTACAACAAAAAGAAACTTGGAATAAAAATGTGCATTTTTTAAATTTCAAGAAAGCTACGACATAGGCTCATGGCCCATGAAATTTCAAGAAAGCTCCAACATCTCTAATACTCTATGTTATCATTATTATGTACATTTTGTATAGTTATATTAGAACAGATGGCCATCATTGCATTCCATTACATAGTTCTAGTAGTTAATAACTTAATATTAATCGAAATCACATGTTGTGTCGTGTACTGTTGAACCTGATTAAGCTTTTTTTTAAAAAAATACCTGGAGATGAAAATGGTCCGTATCTTCATGCGTGAGGCACGGAAAGATAATGGTTTTTCATATTTATACACATATAAAACCTATTCATTGTTAGAACTTAAGAAGATTCACATTGGAAGAATGTGTATTAAGAGTCTATTTGGATAAGGCTTTTTGCTGAAAATACTGTAGCAAAATAATTTTTAAGTTATGAATAGTGCCGTGAGACTCAAGATTTACCTCGAAATCTATGTTTTCACAAGTTTGGCTGGGTCGTGAACAATGCTGTGGGACTTAGCCAAAAACCCAAAACGCACAATAATTTGTACGCAAACGCATGCTTAGCTAAGCATGTGTTTGCCAATAGATGTTTGTGCGTTTTGCGTTTTTTTTGGCTAGTCCCACGGTATTGTTCACGGACCAGCCCACTTTAATAAAATGTAGCAACAATGTTTTGCCTTTTAAAAATTATTTTGCTACAATGTTTTCTGCAATAAGTTTTCATTTTTCAACAAAATAAGCGGTATCCAAACAGACCCTAAAGTTCAAAATAATTAGTGGTGCTGGTCGTTAATGATGTTCATTATTTGTTAACTGTGTTATTTTGTTAGCTCAACTTATAAAATCTTTTGTTATCGAATAAGAATTTGAAATCAAATCTTGTCAACATAAAAAATAGTCATTAATGTGGTAAGAGAGAAATTATAATGCTGTAAATACTATAAATTCAAATCCCGTCATATTTATTTATTTTTAAATGATCATAGAACATTTAGGTTGTGTTTGAGATTAGAGTGTAAGGTCAGCTTATTTTACTATTTAGCTTATTTTTGTTACTATTCATGAGTCTCACTGCACTTTTTAGTATTATTCATGGGTCCCACATCACTTTTTGGTATTATTAATGGGTCCCACTGTACTATTTTAACTAGATTTTACCTTTATCTACAGTACTTTCAGTAAAAAGTTTTAAATTTTAGCTAAATAAAGCTAAGTTTGGTAACTGTTTTTTTTTATCAGTTTTCTGTTTTCAAGTACCATTTTCAGTTTCCAATCACAAAAAACTTGTTTGGTAAACTCAAAACAACAGAAAAGAGAAAAAAAATTTGTTTCTAATTTATAACGAAAAATGAAAACAACCAAAGGGTTCTTTTCAATATTGTGTTTTTTTAGGCTTGTGAAAACACAGGAAAAACATGTCATTTTACAACTTTAATGAACCAGCTCGCAAGTTCGATTTGTGTAACTCTGATTCTTATTTATATATTTTTTTCCTCCTTGCCGCTACTTCATATAATTTTTTCCCTTCCTTGTCGCTACTTTCTGCTGAAATTTCCCACACAAAGACCCTTGAGAACGAAACTAAAGACAAGTGGTACCAAGTACAGTAAAACCCACTCCCTTTCACTCTCTCCCCTCTAGTTTATTCTCTGCACCTCTAATTTATCTCTCTCTCTCTTCCTAATTTCATATTTTTATTTTTCTATTAGTGATTTACATAATCTTTTACAGTTTTTGGGGATCCATTAGTCAAAGGTACACATAAAATTGTATTTTACCATCTATATAAATTAAACTTGCTTTAACTTTGAATAAACTAATGTTACAAGGACAAATAGTTTTACATAATCCATCTTAGGGATTGATGTGATAGAATGGTATGTTTGGTTTTTATTTTATAGTTATATAAAAGTGTTAGCACATTTGGCTTTTATAACGTTTAAATGCTATTTTTCTTACAACAGTATGAGACTTTCATTTATATAGTTCCAATCTTGTATGATTAAAGTTTCAAGCTTGAATATTATAAACAAAGCATTTGATTTTATAATTCCTCAATGTATATTGATTTTAAATACTTTGAAGCAAACGTATTTTTGAATTAGAATGAATAGACAAAAAGTTTTAAATTAGCCAAACAAAACAAAATTCAACTTTTTCAAAAACAAATACCAAACAAATTTCTTAAATTTTATTTTTGGAAATTGTTTTTTTCTTTTCAACTAACCAAATGTGTTTTTCATTTTGAAATTTTTTTTTTTCTTTTTTCCTTAAAAACAAGAAAACGAAAATAGTTACCAAACATGACCTAATTAAGCTGTTCCCAATCTAACCTAGGTGTTCGTTTGGAACAACTTATTTAATTGAAACTGAAAACTTTTTGCCGAAAGTGTAGAAAAAATGTTAAAAAATAAACTGAATAGTACAGTGGAACCCATAAATAGTATTAAAAAGTGCAGTGAGACTCATGAATAGTAGCAAAAATAAGTTGAAAGTAGAGATAAGCTGAAAAATTCAACTCATCCCAAACGCACACCTAGTATACTCATTTTTTTTTAGATTGAGAAACACAGCCTGTCTATCTCTATTAGGACCTACTGACTCATGAGTTGCACCCATGTTAAACTTATATATAGACTTCTCCATCTTATTTCTCATGCTTCTAAATTAATTCAACTAATTGCTCCTATTTGCATTTATAGCTTGTTTGGATGGAGGGGGAGTAAAGGGGAGTAGAGTAGAGGGAGGGAGAGTAGACTAAATTACCTTGTTTGGATATTTTTTAAGGGAGGAGGGAGAAGGATTTGAAGGGGTTTGGAGGGATTCTAACTACTTCTAACCCCTCATTTTTAATTCCCCCAAATTGGAGAGATTTGGAGGATGAGTAGAGCATAAGAATACTTGACCAAATGAATTACCAAATTTACCCTTACCATATTAACAAAATTACAAACTATGAAAAGGCTAATTATTTCTCTACCCCTTAATTTTAAAAACATCCAAATAAGGTGGAGGATAACCATTCCCCTCTACTCTTCTCCCCACTACTCTCCTCCCCTCTACTCCCCTTTACTCTCCTCTCTCTCCAAACTTCCAAACATAGCATTAGATTTGTTTACCTCATTTGGTAATAAAGAAAAGATATATAGCCTTATATTTACATGCCACCATTATGATAGCCCGCCACATTTTTTTTTGAACAAGTTGGGGTTCATTATTCTTATGCATGTAGTCTATATATTATGAGTAGTGTTACGGCCACAATTTTTTCATAATGATTTTACGACAAAATTTAGATGAAAAACTGATGTTAGTTTTTAATTAGACCTACCACTGATATTACTATTTTTTTTTTTATCATTACCAATTTGTCACATAAAATTTGATTTGAAACTTTTGTGAAAATATTGTGTCAATAACTTTATTCATATATTATTTTCTTCTTACGTGGACAATGTATTTGTTTATGTTTCTGTATTTTCTTGGGTTTTGACTTAACTAGCACATGGAGTATCATAACATAAGCACATGACTTCATTTTCGTCTCTAGCTCTAGCTACCATGCTGACCCAGACGCTTAGTGAAAACGACTCGCACCTGTAAATACAAAGTGGACCACAAAAATGGCATCTTAGGTCACTTCATTGACTACTTTTTTTTCAGCTCAAACACTAAGTAGATAGAACGGATAAAACAGTTGTGAAAATTTTTGTTACCATCGAAAATGGGAGCTCGCAGTAACCACACTACAAATTCCCTTTTACTTTCGCTAAAAAAGTCAACGGTCACAAAATTTTACGACTCTTAAGTGGTACGTTGTGAATTGTAGATGATGAAGTGATGTTAGTGATTGACCGATAAAATCAATAAAAATCTGCTAACTTAACTGCTTGTGAAAATTGTTGCTCAAGGACTGATCGATTAACACAAAACACACACTTTGTATAGCATATTTTGGCATGGGTGATAAGTCAGCATTTACCATTTATTAAATAATCTAATTCACTATACTTTAACCAAATTAATGTCCAAATTATAACATGTAAATGTCAGGAAATACTACTTTAATTTGGGTTGTCATTATCTGAAAATGCCAAGAAGATACACATAATACATATTTGTTGTCATTTGACTATAATTATATATAAAAACATAATTAATATTCAGATTTTATAAAATAAGGCGTGCCGTAGTGCTTCAATCAACATGCTTTGTTGTCTTCATCTTTCTTTTTTTCTCCCACCAATCTGTGATGTCTTATTTGTTAGTAAAAAATGGCTATGAGAAGACTGACTATAACAAATTAATAATTTAAAAATGAATTAAACTCCATCTTAACAATTTTGTCAAGTAATTAAAGTCATTATCTCATATCTTATATATGTCTTGGTCCTAAAGAAGATTCATGGCCAAACTTTTTTAATTATGTGAAAAATTAATAGTCTTTTTTAATTATGTGAAAAATTATCTCCACCCTCTCTCCCAAACTCCCCTCCCCCTTTTCTTTTTTCCATTAAAGAAAGATATCTATTTGGTGTCCATTTAATGAATGTTGTTTCTTCAACTAGAATAAGGGTGATGAAAATTTTGGATATATTCACTCTAGCTAAATACATCTTAATACTGAAGGTTTATAATTGTAAATGAAAAAGAAATCCAACGATTGAAAAAGAGAAAAAAACTCTTTGCTCTGACCAAATTTTTAGGAAGTGAACAGCTTTCATCTAAAACAAAGCCGAAAACCTGAGGGATATATAATACTCTCGGAGAATCTAGCCTTTTGCCCCTATTTGGCAAAAAATTTGGCCATATGCCTCTGTTTGCAAACTATGTAGGTGTGTGCCCCTGTTTCAAAACTCGATTACCTTAAAATCGAGTTATGTCCGATCAAACTAAAAAAAAAAAAAAAAAAAAGGCCTAGAACTCAATTTTATGGAGATCGAGTTCCAAAACGCCACTATAGGGCTCCCTCAACTTGCCATGGGACAATCACATTAGAAAATTTTTTTGCAGGAAAACGCCGCTATAGGGTTTTACAACGTCACTATAGGATTTAAAAACGCCACTATAGTGCTCCATGAACCTGGCATGGGGTAATCACACTTATTAAAAAAAATTTGTAGAAAAACGCCGCTATAGGGCTTAAAAACGCCAATATAGGGCTCCCTGAATCTTGTGTGGGGTGATTACATTATAAATTTTTTTGCATGGAACTCGATTTCCAGGAACTCGAGTTCCACGCATTTTTTTTTTTTTTTTTTTTTTTTAAGTTTGATCGGGCATAACTCGATTTTCTACAAATTGAGTATTTAATTGAAACTCGATTTTAAGGTAATCGAGTATCGAAACAGGGACACGCCCCTATATAGTTCAGAAACAAGGGCATATTGCTAAATTTTTTTTAAAAAAGGGGGTAAAATGCCAGAATCTCCTAATACTCTCAATAAAAGGAATATTGCCCTAGCTATATTGAAGGAATTTAAAGTTTTAGAACCAATGTAGTGGGTGCCTATAGGTCGTTTGGTAAGGTTGTAAAGAGAATTTAGGCTACAAATTAAAGGTTTGTAAGTTTTGACTAATTTTTTTTGGTAAGAAGTTTTGACTATCATAACTTATAGGAATGGTCTCTTTGCCACCAAACAACTAAGATTCTTCCAACATCACAACATGTTTTCCCATGCAAATGAGAATCGATGGACGAGGACACCTAATATAGTGACTTTTTCAACTAGGGCGGTTTCAAGAATTCTCTTTTGAATGATCATTAAGAAATCTAAATTATAATAATTGAAGATAAAAAAAAACTTTATATATTGACAAAAAAAAAAAACAAACACTCATATACATAAAGCTTTACACTTTCCTTACATATTTTAAAATTATTGCATATATGATAATCTCATTATTAATACAGCAAGCTATATCGATCTCTTTCAAATTTTAGTTCAATAAAAATTTTCGTGGGCTTTTATTTTTGTTTGAAATGGCATAATATATTGCTAAATGGACCAAAGTTTAATTTTGTTGTGCCTAAAAAAATTTAGGGTGGTCACAATTTTTTTTAATTAAAGGTAGACAAATCATAAAATTTTTAAAATTTATATAAAATTTAGATTTATTTTTTAGGTCTAGGTGGTCTTGTGACCACCCCCCTTGGATAGCTCGTCCAACTGGTGCCTTGAGTTGTTTGGCATGTATTGTAGGTGGTTCTCATCGTGGATCGTCTGATATCTCTATTCACTCACCCTAGGTGGTTCTCTTCGGCGAAAGTGTACTCATGGGAACCTTGGTTTTCAGGCACAAGATTTCTACCCACCAACCGAAATTCCCATGTTGAGGGTACAAATCCTGCGAATCTCCATGTCTTCAACTTCAAGCTTTCCATCACACCCTACAAAGGAAAATGGTGAAAAGTCATGGGAGGTGGTTAGCTCGTGACGTCCCAAATATAAACACCAGGCCCTTTCCATAATGAGGCATGAGTTAAAAACCCTAATAACTCTACTGTCATTTGAGTTCATTTGGAGTTTTTTGCGAGTTCTTAAGTATTAAAGAAGTTTAGTTCAGTACCATACTGGTGCCTTCCGACAATACATTTCCTTCTCCCAAAACCATTGTTTGGACAATTGACTCATTGATTTTTCTTGCATCATCAATAATTATTTCTTCTATAATGAATTTCCTTGAGGTTGTATTCGTTTCAAAGGGTTTTTACAACGTCATCAATTCCTAGTGTGCTTTTGACTACTTTAATTGTCTATATTATTTTTGGATTGTGGTGATGTTACTCAGATAATTCATTACTTAAAAAAATATGGGATCTAAATTAGAGTTTCATAAAATAACTCATTCATTAAGTATACATTGAATTCCACAATTCCACAATAGCGTTTGCAGGTAACTTTTTACTCTATTTCAACATTAGTTCTTTTTTTTTTTGTTCTTTACTATTTTTAACTATATTTCAACAATGGGTATAACCTTTTTTTTAATCTTATTTTGTCACACATAAAATGTATGTGGACAAACAAAAACACGTGCTCAATTGCCACATATTACACCGGGCCTTCTGGCCTGGTGGTACCTGGTCTCCTTGTGACTTAACAGCTCAGGGGTTCAATCCCCTGCATAAACACTTACCCAGCAAAAAAAAAAAAAAAAAAAAAAACCATATATTACGTACGTATATTGCACTATGGCGCTGCAGCAGCTAGCGTCAGTGCTAGTAGTATTCTTCTTCTTAAAATTAAATAAATTTCTTTAAATAAATTTCTTTCCTACTTTTGGCAAGAAATACTATGATTGTGGGTTTCAATTAATTCAACTAGTAAAATATTTGATAGTTGAATAAGTGACTTGGGGTTCAATCCTTGCCTTCACTAAAAATCAATTAGTGTTTTAGTTTGATGATTTCATAAGTTGAAAATCTTTAAAAAAAATACTATGATTACAATATTTTTATAACAACGTCATAATAAATTTTTTTTTTTGAGAGTTTCAGCCTATCGCGTTCATTCCTAATAATAGCTCTTTATCATTAAATAAGATGTTAGCAATTCTTATTTGGACTCACCATTAACATTTTTTTTTTAGTAAATAGTAATACTTATTAGAACACACATGAAAATAATAATAGTGTTTTAAACCGAATTTAAACCGAACTTATTACCACTAATATTATTTATAGCTAACTATTTGTTATCTAAATTCTATTTAATTTTCAATCATATTTTAGTCAAAAAAAAAAAAAAATTGTACATGAGGAAACGGATGCAAAATTACCTTTACGCACAGTGCACGACGGCGCAGGCTTTACTGAATTATGACATTTACTACGAACTGACTACTAAGCTGGTAGATAATTGTAATATAATTTTAATATTATCACATTAGCAACTTGCAGAATAAATAAGAGTTTATTACTGAACAAGTGAATTTCTAGGAGGGTGTTATAGGGCTTTGGCAGACTCTGAACAGGTGAATAAATAATAGTGTCCCTTTCTTCTTAGGGTAGTTCTGATGCCACATCCTCTTCCACAACTTTTTGCACAACTTTCACATGTGGCAAGCCACCTCATCTCCTTGGGCCCACCAACATACCACAATACTTAACTTTAAGGGATAATTACACATTGCCCACCTATAGTTTACCCCTAATTCTAAGTGCCTACATGTGGTTCAAATTTTGACACTTTGCCCACCTGTGATTATCACTGTTTATGTGCCGTGTGCCCACCACTCCCTCACCATTACTCTAACATAGGAAATAGGTGAAAGTCACTCCCATCCAGATCAAAACACTCACTTTTCCAAAAACCACTCAGTCACTCTCATCCGGCTTGCTCACCAAAAATCACTTAGTGTCACTCTCAAAAATCACTCAAAATCACTCACTCACTCACTCCCATCGTTCATGCAAACCGAACTGAGGAAGACAGCTTCTCCGTTCAATTGTGGCAGGAAGACTCACTCATGGGTATCGCGTTTCGCTTCACTTGACTGGGATTTGAAAGCTTGAGGTCGTGCATGCAAACCGATTTGAGGAAGATCAAGATTATTGCCTCTGTTTTGTTCAGCTGTTGCAGGTAGATTAGGATTTTGCGTTTTAATCTTTGAAATCTAGGGTTCTAAATTGGGTCTTAAAATGCCGGTGGTGGGTTTTAAAATGCCGGTGGTGGGTTTTGAAATGCCAGTGGGTTTTAAAAATGCCGGTGGTGGGTTTTAAAATTGGGTATTCTTTCTTCCAAATTCTTTCTTCCAAATTCGGTTCTTGCTTAACCATGGAACTGGTTAAGCAAAAGCCCATTTTGTTTTTTTACAAAGTCGGAGAAATTTCCTGTTGAAACCCAATTTTTTTTTTTACAGTTGCTCCTCATTTTTTTATGTTGTAGGCTTTGATGACTGTTCTATTTAGTATTACCCACCTCTCCCTCACCCGATCATGCTCATGATTGTTTTGTTGTAGGCTTTCTCTCTGCCGTGATTTGTATTGTTTAATTGTTTTTGTGGAATGTTACCAAATTGAAATCAGTTTGATCATTGGTTACTGCTTCTGTCAGTTTGAAATCAGTTTGATTTACTGCTTTTGTCACCAAATTGATCATTGGTTTTGATTTTCAGATTAATTAGAATGTTACTGGTTGAGTCTGTTTTGGACAGCATGTTATAGTTAGTGTCTAATGGACCAGTGAACTAATTATGAATTTGACCAGTGAACTAATGGACCAGTGAACTAAAAACCCTCCATTCCCTTTAAAAGTTGAACAATGCTCATGATTTTATTGAAATAATTATTCAGTCAATTATGAATTTGATAAATAAAATAGTAGAGATAAAAAGCATTCAAACAATTATGAATATATCTGCATTTTCTTATTACTTTAAAATAAAGGTCTATGGCCCATCAACTTTTTTAACAATGTGGTTGTAGCATGAGTAGTTGTTACTAAATTTAGATGAGTTGATTCTTGCCACTTGTAACAGATTTGTTGGTCTATAAGCTTGTAACAAATTTTTGCTATATCTTCATCAACTGGCAATGGCTCTACAACTAGTGGTTTCTACCGTGCCGGAGATGGTCATTTATGTACCGTTGAGAATTGTGCCCTAAGAACAAGTCGAAAAGCTGGTAACTATGGAAGAAGATTCGTTGGTTGTAGTCAATTTAATGTAAGTAACAATTACATTGTTGTATTTGAATTTAATTGAATTGAATTATTAGTTGTGATTAATTGTGAACTGTGAAATTAATTGTTATAATTGTAATACTCAGGTTGGTCCCAAATGTGGCTTCTTTCAGTGGGTGGATAACGAAACTTGTAAGAGTGACCGTGAAAGGATAAGTATGCTTGAGAATGAATTGTAGCTTGCAAATCAGAGAGAAACTACAACCAAGGAAATGGAAGAAAGATGTAATCGGAGGGAAAGAGAAACTCATGAGCTTTAGGTAGAAATTAGAGAGAAACTTAAGAGAGTTAGAGAGAGTGAGAGATTGTACAAGATGACACTAGTTTTGTCATTGTTATTTTTCATTTTTGTAATGTTGTTGTTGTGTTTTGCCTCAGTGAACAATAATGTAAGAGTGAGGAACCTTAATCTGCCATGATGCTTGGTGGGATGTTGAAATGTTGAAATGTTATTGGGTAATTGAAATGGAAAGTGTTGTTTTTGTGCAAATATTCTTTAGTATAATTTTTTTTTACTTCATCCTGTGATTGATATATATTGGCACAAAGTGTTATGTGGAAATGTTAATAACATAATAACTTGAATGGAACATGTTGGTTCAATATATACACCTGTGTCAATGCACACCTGCCTATAAATGGAACATGTTTTACACATACACATGATTTGTTGTGTGAATACATACACTTGTGTAAATCCACCAAAAGAACAAGACAAGAAAAACACAGTCCACCAAAAGCACAAGACAAGCACAACACATCAAAATACTTTATCCTGTTTCAATGCACATTAACATTAATAAAAGTGAAGAGTCATTGAGCACATTCTGTGACTTTACAAAATAAAAGTGAAAACATTAACATCCTGTGACTTTACAAAATAAAAGTGAAGACATTAACAAAATATTTTATGTCACATGCATACAAAATTGCCAACATTGTTTTTAGCACATCCTGTGACTTTACACATCTTCCAATTAAAACCCAACTATTAGTCCACTAGTGCTCAGACATACACATTTCCAACCAAAATTGCCAATATTGTTTTTGACACTTGACATATACATTAAACGAGTGAACTATAACAAAAAAGTGGTTGAAACTTTAACATCTTCCAAGTTGTCATTTACTACTTTAGGTGCCCTTGCCAGCTGTATTCTTGCCCTTTCCACCAACTGGTTGAAATTTTCTGCCTTTAAACCCCCTAGCAGCACCACCACCACTTCCTTGACTAGTGCTCACAGATGCACTTGGCTGTATAACCAAAATCCAACAGTTAGCAAGATGATCCAACAATAGCAAGTAAGAGGAAAAAAAAATAAACAAAATAGAACAAGACAGAGGTGCCTGAGATGGTAAAGAATCCCATGTCTCTCTAGGGGTATGGAAGCTCAGTTGTGAGGATGAAGAGAACCAGTTGGCCCTAGATCTAGTTGGAGGTTGAGTTGCAGCCTTAGATCTATTGTTTGGTGCAGGTTGAGATGTAGTTTGACCAAAAGCTTTGTATGCAGGCTGAGATCTAGTACTTGGTGGCTGAGATGCAGTTTGAGGTCTTGCAGTCTGCTTTGTTTTTGTAGATTTACTGCCTTGTGCCTACAAAGAGGGTAGTACAAGTTACATACACACGAAATACTTGAGGAAATGAATATAGTTCAAAGCATGGAAATACTTATAGCTGCTGATTTAGCAAGTCTATCTCTTCTCTGCCATGGAGTTTCACCAGTAATGCCTGCCTTGCACCCTCTTGCATTATGTCCTTCTTTCTTGCACTTCCCATACTTGATTGTCTTGTTCATCCTAGAAACTCTATAAGGGTTCCTTAGCTCTTCAGGATCTCTTTTTCTTTGCTTTGGTGGTCTGCCAGGTGGTTTATACACATGAGAAGCAATAGGAGCAGGTTGGTTAGTCTTAACCCACTCAGACTGGTCAGGCATTGGCTGTATTATCTCTTTGTAAGTTTCAGCAAATGTCTCTTTTAAGTAACAAGGATGCACATAGTCCTCCACTTTCTCCAGGTTCTTAACAATAGCAGAGATCCCATGTTTACAGGGAAGTCTTGTCAAATCCCAAATCCTACAGCTGCATGCTTTCTTAGCCAAGTCAACCACATGTCTCTCACGACCATTATCAACCTCATACATGAAGCTGCCTGCTGGAGTAGCACTGAAAGGTATAGATTCATGTTTTAACTTCTCTAATTTGTCTTAAATATTAGGACAAACTTTTCCAGTGTATTTTGCTATACCTCTCATCTTTTTGTATTGTTTGGTCATGAGCCTAACTCTAATCCACTCCAACATTGCTAAAATTGGCTTATCCCTAGCTTCTAAGATCATGGCATTAAAAGACTCACTCAAGTTATTAGCTAAACAATCACATAAAGCTCTACTACTAAAGTGAGACTTAGACCATTGTGCAGGGTTGATGTCAGCAAGATACTCCCATGCCTTAACATCAAAATCCTTCATTTCCTGCATTCTTCTCTCAAACTCCTTGATTGTTGTGGCTCCAGCACATCTCCACAGTGCATCCTTCAACTCCAAGCTCTTATGATCCACTTTGAAATTATTATAGATATGCTTCACACAATATCTATGCTCACAAGTTGGGAACAACATCTCAATTGTAGGTATAAGGCCCTAATTCATATACAAAACAGATCAAGTAAATATATTAGTTAAACATGTTGAAATGAACTGAAGTATGTATTATTGAACTTTAAATATGTGGGTTAAATATGTTAGTACAATTGTAGGTCATACCTTTTGTCTATTACTGATGAAGACCAGATTAAGTTGCTCTGGATCCCCAATGTCATCTGAAAACTGCTGCAGAAACCATACCCATGGATCTTTGTTTTCTTGCTCGACAACAGCAAATGCAACTGGGAAAATATTATCATTTGCATCTCTAGCTATGGCAGAAAGTATTTGCCCCCCAAATCTCCCTTTCAAGTGGCACCCATCTAAACCAATGATTGGTCTACAACCTCCCAAAAACCCAAGTTTTTGTGCATTATACCTAATATACATTCTCTTAAATTTGGGCTATGCATTTTCATCTTCCATTTCAGTTTGCATAATAACCCTACTTCCTTTATCATTCAATGTTATCATCTCTGCATAATCCCTAAGTTTCCCATATTGCAGCCGTTCATCCCCAGTAATCAAGTCAGTAGCTTTCCTTTTTGCCCTATACACTTGACTGTAACTTATGCCAATTTCAAGTGCTTGCTTCACATGATGTTGAACACCAGCCACTTTCCAATTGGGGTTTTTGTCAAACTCCTGCATAAACTTCTTTGCAACATAACTTGAAGTCACTTGGCTGTGTTTGAAGGATCTAGGGCAAGTGCACTCTGGATTGAATGTTTTTATTTGGAATGTCAACTCTCCAGGTAGTTGAGATGCATAACACTTCCATCCACATTCATTGATACAATAAATTGATATCTTCTTCTTCTCATTCAGCTTGAACTTGATATCTACTGGCTTCTTTATCGCATATTCCCTCAATGCCTCCCTAAATACTTTAGAGTTTGGAAACTTCATTCCTTTCCTTAACTCTGGTTTTCTCATGTCAGTTTGGACATTAAACTCAGGTTCTTTTGCAGCTGGTGCTGGCTGATCATCATCAGACCCTACTAGACTTTCCATGTCATCTTCAAAAGGTGGGTCAATCCATTCACACTCTTCAAGAGGTGGGTCATTGTCAGCTGCAGTAGTCCTATGTGGGGCTGCATACACATGTACATCCTCATGGGTAGATGGCCCATCATCTCCTTCAGAGGGCCTATGTGGGGCTGCATGTGTAGATGACCCATCATCTACATTTCCAAAGACATCATCATCAAAATCTGGCCCCTCAAACCCTTCCTCTAACCAATCAATATCTTGTCCACCACCTCCTTCAGCATCCACATTACCTCCCTCACCCACCTCATGCACATCATCATCACTCTCACCCACCTCATGCCCATCATCATCATTTGCTACTTCCTCATTACTAAATGGTTGTTCAACTGCAAGTGGCTCCTCACCACCCTTAACATATAGTGTTATCTTATTTGTAGGCCATGCAGCATGAATCTCACACATATAAACAACATCATCATCTCCATTTATAAGCCTTAACCCTTGCTCCAAATTACCTTCAGGAATAAGATAATGATATCTACTTGTACTAAGTGCCCCCACATCACAACAAATATCTTGTATTTCAAAATAACTAAGTCTATCTGGGTCAACATTATCAACAAAAGAAGTACTACCTTCTAAATATACCAAATCTGGGTTCCACACAAACTGCCCACCATGATGAATCTCAAAATTGAATGCCAAGTCAGCCATCTGCATATAAAACACAACAGAATAAATGAAGATGATAAAACTTATAAATGAAGATGATCAAAGCCTTAAAGCATACATATAAAAATGAGGCATCTAGTTCTATTGTTAATAAAGACTCAATACCTATATGGATAAGAGTAGTAATAAGAGCAGCACCATTAGTTCACTGGTCCAAGACCTAGAACCAGTCTTGAGCAAACAAGGTCCATTATTATCACAAACTTATTTCAAAACAGAATTGAGCAAACAAGAGAACTTAGAATGCAGTTGGACATATTTTTAAAATGCATATATAACCATCCAGCTTATATCATAATTGACTGAATAATTATTTCAATAAAATCATGAGCATTATTAAACTTTTAAAGGGAATGGAGGGTTTTTAGTTCACTGGTCCATTAGTTCACTGGTCAAATTCATAATTAGTTCACTGGTCCATTAGACATTAACTATATCATGCTGTCCAAAACAGACTCAACCAGTAACATTCTAATTAATCTGAAAATCAGAACCAATGATCAATTTGGTGACAGAAGCAGTAAATCAAATTGATTTCAAACTGACAGAAGCAGTAACCAATGATCAAATTGATTTCAATTTGGTAACATTCCACAAAAACAATTAAACAATACAAATCACGGCAGAGAGATGATTTTAGCAAAAGCAGTAACCAATGATCAAACTGATTTCAATTTGGTAACATTCCACAAAAACAATTAAACAATACAATCACGGCAGAGAGAAAGCCTACAACAGAACAATCATGAGCATGATCGGGTGAGGGAGAGGTGGGTAATACTAAACAGAACAGTCATCAAAGCCTACAACATAAAAAAAATGAGGAGCAACTGTAAAAAAAAAATTTGGGTTTCAACTGGAAATTTCTCCGACTCTGTAAAAAAAAAAAAAAGGGTTTTTGCTTAACCAGTTCCATGGTTAAGCAAGAACCGAATTTGGAAGAAAGAATTTGGAAGAACGAATACCCAATTTTAAAACCCACCACCGGCATTTTAAGACCCAATTTAGAACCCTAGATTCCAAAGATTAAAACTCAAAATCCTAATCTACTTGCAACGGCTGAACAGAGCAGAGGCAATAATCTTGATCTTCCACAAATCGGTTTGCATGCATGACCTCAAGCTTTCAAATCCCAGTCAAGTGAAGTGAAGTGCGATACCCATGAGTGAGTCTTCCTGCCACAGCTGAACGGAGAAGCTGTCTTCCTCGGTTTGGTTTGCATGAACGATGGGAGTGAGTGAGTGAGTGATTTTGAGTGATTCTTGGGAGTGACACTGAGCGATTTTTGGTGAGCAAGCCGGATGAGAGTGACTGAATGGGAGTGACTTTTCACCTATTTCCTATGTTAGAGTAACGGTGAGGGGGGAGTGAGTGGGTGAGTGATTTTGAGTGATTTTTGGGAGTGACATTGAGTGATTTTTGGTGAGCAAGTTGGATGAGAGTGACTGAATGGTTTTTGGAAAAGTGAGTGTTTTGATTTGGATGGGAGTGACTTTTCACCTAGTTCCTATGTTAGAGTAATGGTGAGGGAGAGGTGGGCACACGACACATAAACGGTGATAATCACAGGTGGGCAAAGTGTCAAAATTTGAACCACAGGTAGGCACTTAGAATTAGGGGTAAACCACAGGTGGGCAATGTGTAATTATCCCTAACTTTAATTATTTCAAATTTTCAATTAATAAATACCACTGTAACTATCTTTGCTTCTTCTTCCTCCCAAAGCCCATATGTGAAAAAGCTTCAGCCCCAAAAGAGGTCCTCTTTGGTCTAGCTTTCCTAGCTCCTGCTATTTTGATAATAAGATCCCAGCATCCTCCAATATTCTGGTGATTAAACTAAATTCATTTGTTGGGTCTGTCATGGTTTTTCTTTGTTTCAAAAGCTTCCTTGAACCTGCAAGTCCAAGATTGGGCAGTTAGTATAACTTCAGTGGGGTTAGAGGTTTTGCCATTCAAATTTACTATAAATTTATAAAATCTCTAAAATAGTTAAGGGGAAAAAACAATACCTGAGATTCGTTATCAACTTTCTTCATTTGATTCATACCAACCTTTTGATAGTGATGACCCTACAAAATAAAATGAAGCATAATATATATTATAATAAATACACTCAAATTTGCAACGTAAATTTCACTAAAAATTTAAAAGTAGCTAACTGAAAAAATGCATACTTGAGATACATTATCAAGCATACCAAATCCCATGGTAGAATTTGTATTATGCACATTTCCAACCTTGGCAGAATCCTACAAAAGCACAAAGTACAAAAGTTAACAATAGTAATAACAATGATTAATTATCCAAAAAAACATAAGTAAATAATATAATTATAGCCTAACCTTCTCACAAATTTCCTCAAGAATTGAAGTCTCAACTTGGTTAACTACATTCCCTTCGTTAATTATACTCTTCATTTTCTTTTTCTTTTCCTTTTCCTTTTTTTTCTTCACAGCTTGTTCAACCTTTGACATCTTCCTTTTAAATGATGGTCGCCCCTTTTGACAAACAACCACTGGATCAAGGATTTTTCTAGCTACTTTTGATATTACAAGACCATTGTCACATGAGGTGGAATCATTCTGAATATCTATAGAAATAGGCTTATTGCTACCACAAGCATTTCCCCCTTCCTTGAGCTCCCCTTTCATTTCACATATTTGTGTCATCACATTCTTATATGCATTTTCAGAATCCGCTGCCAAATTAGCAACCTCGTAAAAGGCATTACACATCTTTTCATAGCGACATGCTTCAGGTTTCAAAGACCAATTGTCATAACTTATTCGAACTTTAGTGTGCCTCCTTTTGACATTTTTATTCCATCTGTTTAAGATGTACTTGTCTGGTATTCGATAAATCTTCCTATGAATAAACACCAATATTTGATGCCTGCATACTATCCCCTTGAACTCAAACAGCCTGCATTTGCAGTTAACTTCACTGTTACCCTCATTAAAATACACATGAAAAATTACGCTCCGCTGACCTTCTCCACGTGATATATCTTCACGTACTTCATACTCTAAAAAGTTGTCATGTTCCCTGCATGAAGACAAACTGCAACAAATACTTCCAACTATCTCATTTTGGAAATCTGTAAATTTTTTCAAAGTGTAAGCACTCTTAAATTGTTTCTCCATATCATAAATAGTTATACAGGAAATGCGTGAATTGAAAGAATTAAAATCTTCAACAGTTTCATTATGCACCTTTGCTGCCAAAGCATTCTCATATTGTTCAACAAATTGTTTTAAAGTAGTTTTCTTATTAATGTATTTATCAAAGAAAGCATTCATGCTTTCACTTCGCTGCGTTGTTGACATTCCTGCCCAAAACATATCTTTCACAAAGGCAGGCACCCAACGATGCCGCTCATCATACAACCCAAGTAACCATTCATTGCTTTCAAGTTGATATTTCTTAATGAATCTGCCCCAACTTTCTTCAAATTCTTCTTTTGTCAATGAATCATGAACAACATTTTTCATACAGAATTTTATTGATTCATAGTCTTTGAACCCTTTAAATTTGTCAGGCAACTTATTCATGATATGCCACAAGCACCATCGATGTCGTGCATTAGGGAAAACAATCTCTATCGCTTTTTTCATGGCTTTGTCTTGATCCGTAATAATTGCATTGGGAGGACATTCAGACATGCATGCAAGCCAAGATTTAAATAGCCATATAAATAAATTTGTATCTTCTCTTAAGATCAATCCACATCCTAGCAATGTTGATTGCCCATGATGGTTCACCCCAACAAATGGAGCAAATGGCATTTCATATTTGTTAACCATATATGTAGTGTCAAATGTAACTACGTCACCAAACTCTTTGAATGCTGCCCTACTCCTTGCATTAGCCCAAAATACATTTTTCAACCGACCATCATCATCAAAATCCATTGCGTAGAAGAATTTAGAATTGTCAGCTTGCATTTTCAAAAAGTAATGGTGCATTGCACTAGCATCTCCTTCCCTAAGATGTGAACGTCTGACTTTTTCCATGTGATTTTTACAACTCTCTCCATTCAAATTGTACATGTGTAACGATGATTGATTTTATATATTGATCACTAGATTAAATTAGTTTACTATTTGCTGAAATTTCGCTCAAGCGAGTGTCTAGCGAGGCTTGAGAAAATTCTTGAGGACAACAAAGTTGTGGAAACTTCAAATTATCATATTTCACTCAATTAAAATCCAAATTTGGTTTAATTTGTATCCATTTTGAAGTCTCAAAATACTTTCCAATAAAACAAGTTTCATTCGTAAATTTTTTATAGCGTAAAATATATGAATAAAAACTGATTAATTCATTATCTTTTGAATAGCTTCTACTCCCAACTCAAACCTAATACAATTCTATTCATACCTAGAATTTATTAAATTACAACCTCCTTACAACAATTTGAATTTGAGACAGAAATTTTACCAACATCTAAAACCTAACAAAGTTGATCCAGATCCTTAACACAGTGCTTTACCCCCTTCAACTTTGGCAGCTAACAAAATAAAAGCCTGCTCTAGTTAGGAAATGTCAACCAAGAATAGTAGCTAGCAGCCAAGAAGAAGGGTAATTCTGATGCCACACCCTCTTCCACAACTTTTTGCACAACTTTCACATGTGGCAAGCCACCTCATCTCCTTGGGCCCACCAACATACCACAGCATCAGAATTACCCAAGCACTTAAAGCTTGAGCGCCAAAACAAATTCCACAGTAAACATTACTCCTTTAGCCTTCTTCTCCCTCCCTCCCAAAACCCATATGTGAAAAAGCTTGAGCGCCAAAACAGATTGCAGCTGCTGGAGTATTGGAACTATGGTGCAAAAATGAAAAACTCACTCCGGAAAACACCATCCTACACCAGAAAATAAAAACCCAACCGTGAAAAACATAACCTCTTCATCGAAAAACCAAAACCCACTGCTCCCCAAATCTGCAAAAACCATCGCTCGTATCAGCTCCATCTATTGTGGAAAAAAAAAAGTTCTCTTCCAAATCTCAGAGTTGATCACCATCTACCATCCAAGGAGGTGATTTTTCATTCCGCTTTTCCTAGTATTTTCTCTAGATTTCTTTGTTACTCTTTGATTCTTTGTTTTCCCCTGTATTATTGCTCTCATTCAATAAAAATTATTGTGCATTTCTATTAGTTCACTATGTACTGTTGTGATATTAGTTTACTTTGTCAATTGTTTGTTCTGTTCTCAACTAAATTGTTGCTGGGAGGTTCCTTGTCTAAGGGTCCTCCACTGCTTTATATACTCTCCTTGTACTCTATTCTGTTTCAATGAAATCTAAATTGAAATATCAACAAAAAAATGCAATTTTGAAGTTGTGAATTTGTTGCCTGTAATAACTGGGTTTTCCATTTTTCTATTGCATTTGGAAATGAGATTTTTTTTTTCTTTTGAAATAATGGCCAGAGGCTATAGACAATAAAAGTAATTCATCACTTGCTTTGCAAAAATAAATGTGAATAACACATTTATATGAAGCACAAAATTTTTGAAAGGATAAATTATAATATTTAGAATTATTAATTTTCTTATGATTAAGTGACTTTATATTTTGATAATGTGTTATGAATTATATTGTATAGGCATGGCAGATGAAATATCAAATGTTTTCTCACATGTGAAATTAAATGAAGATCATATTGAGAATGATATGGTGGAGGGGGATTCAAATGAAGATATCAAGAATGATATGGTGGAGGTGGAGTCGAATGAAGATAATATTGAGAATGAAATAGTGGAGTTGAATGAAATGGTAGAAACAAAAGGTGTGGAAAACAAAGCAGAAGACCCTAAGTTGGGAATGATGTTTGACTCCATTGATGATGCTGTGATATATTATAGAAGATATGCTAAAGAAAAAGGTTTTGCGGTGGCTAAAAGAACTTCTAAAAAGGGGAATGATGGGGTGGTGAGGTATGTGACCATTGCTTGTAGTTATGCTGGAAAGCCAAGGATTAGATTAAATTGCCCTGGAATTAAAAGGACTAGATCTACCAATCTAGTTCAATTGAAACCTCAAACAAAAACAGATTGCAAAGCTCAACTTAGGTTGTCTCTATGCCCAAATGGAAAGTGGATACTTAGATCCATGGTACTTGACCATAATCATGGATTCAGTCCTAGTAAGACCAAATTTTACAAATGCAATAGAATAATAGAACCACATGTGAAAAAAAAAGCTTGAATTACATGTCAAAGCTGGTATTAGAATGAACAAGAGTTTTAATTCATTTGTGGTTGCAGCAGGGGCATATGAGAATTTGTCTTTTCTACAAGTGCATATACCTACAATTAGTTTGGACTACTTGGGCCACAATATGTCTAACACTAGCTAGGATCTAAATTTGAGGTTCTAGGATCTTATTTATTTGATTAAATTATAAATAACATACAATGTAATGACTTTCAAGTTTAGAGTACTCACAACAGCCTCTCCAAAACAACCTTTAGTAAAAAATATAACTAAACCCAACTTGAAACCTCACGCATTAGACTTGATAATTTGTCAAAAATTGTTAACAATGAACAATGCCATCACTAAACATATTGAGACACTGCTCATCGCTACTCAAAAGAAAATTATTTTTTATTCATTTTCTCCCAATTATCTCTCTCTCTTTCTCTCTCTCTAGCTTTGTGGCTTTCCCTTTTCTCTCTCTACCTATAGAATCATAGATCAGCAGGTTTTTGGTGAGCGACAATAGTGGTTAGGCATTGGGTTTTGATGGAGGTATTGGATCTCGGAGCTTAGAGTTGGGACATGGTGGTGGCCTCACATTGGTTCTCTCTTAATTTGATTTTGATTTGGTTTTGATTTTGAAGTGGGTGTTTATGGATCTCTGGTTGGGTTGATTTTGATGTGGGTGTTTATGGATTTCCAGTTGGGTTGATTTTAATTTGGTTTTGATTTGGTTGAAACTAATTGTGTTGTTTTGATTTTGAAGTGGGTGTTTGAATCTCCGGTAGTGGTAGTGGTGATTTGAGATAAAATCTAAAATTGGTGATGATGGGTTAACAAAATATATCTAAGAAGATAAAATAATATTTAAATAGGATAGTGAGAAAGTAAGAGCACTTGCACTAGTCAGTGCAAAATAGAAAACGTTGTCAATTTTGCACATTTTTGTTCAAAAACTACCCACATCAGTTTGTCTATAACACTATTCATATACACAATTGCTATGGTAAATATATACAGTTACTATAGTTTTATATTTTATTTTTTAAATATTTTTTTTCTCTCCTCTACCATCGAATTTTCTCTCTCTTCCACTACTCACTTCCTTGACTCTATTTCATTGTCAAACACATCCTAAATCTAGATCCAAAGTATTTGTTATGTTTAGACTCCTAAGATTAGATTGTTTAACCTATTATATTAACCAAAGAAACTCCTGTCCTAGGAGTTCTCTCTCTCGTTCTATACGAGATTATTCCCTCCCTTGGATGTACTAAGGGCCTGCCTCCATTTTATTTTTATTTTTTCTCTTTGGTTTTTGTTCATCATGGCTGAAGACGTAATAGATAGTTTGGAGAAGATGAAGCTGACGTCGGAGGAAGAAGAAATCATTGCCCTTCCTGATGAGGGGCGTAAGGAAGAAATTGAGAGCTGTGTTTTGAGTTTGATTGGAAAGTTTCTTACTTGCAAGCCTTTTAATTAGAAGGCGGCCCAAGATACTATACAGAGAGCTTGGGGAATGGATGAGGGGCTGCATATTGTTGAAGTAGGGTCAAATTTGTTTCAGTTCAAATTCAAGACAGAGTTTGAGTTGGAGAGGGTGTTGAGGGGTGGCCCATGGACTTTTGACAACCAGGTTCTATTGCTACGTAAGTGGCAACTGGGCATGACGGTGAAGAATGTCCGTTTGAGTCGGTTTCCTTATGGGTGCAGATTTGGGATGCTCCATTCGACATGGTTAGTCCCACTATTGCGACAAAGATAGGTAGGCGTATGGGGGTGGTTGAAGTGGTGGAGAAGAGACGTAACAAGGATGGGCATAATTTATTTATGAGAGTTAAAGTGGCCATCCCAATAGCCAAACCGATTCGTCGAGGGGGTTTTCTAGCTGGCTCCGATGGCCAAAGGACGTGGACCACTTTCAAGTATGAGAGATTGCCATTGTTCTGCCATTACTGTGGATTATTAGGCCATGATATCAAGCACTGTGCCACCTATTTTGCACTAATGAAGTCTGGAAAGGATGTGCAACTCCAGTATGGTGAATGGTTGAAAGCTAGTGGGGGAAGACAAAGGGTGGAACGAACCAAGACTAGTGAGGGCGACACAGTGCCGGAGAGAGGTGATGTACAGCCAGAGGGGTTAGGTGCGGCGGCGACTGTAGAAGTTAATCATGCTAACCCTAGTGCAACGGCGATAGGTGAGAAAGGAAAGAGCGTAATCACAGGAAACGCTCGTGATAATGGGGATTATTTGCCGGATTCTACGGGAACAGACGTAACGTATATGGAAGTAACTCCAATTGATAGGACGGACGTTGCAAAGGAGATAATACCGAGACAGGAGGAAGAGCACGTGGGTTTAAATTCAAAAGATGAGAGGAAGGATTCGCAGGTGATGTCTTGTACGGATAAGCACGTGCCAGGCTTAGTGTTTTCTGTAGATGCTGAGTTAAATTGGAAGGGAGTGGAAAATATTGGGCTGAAGGAAGTCAATGAGGAGGTGGGCTTGTGTGCTACACAGCCCAATAAGCAAATAGCAAAGTGTACTAGGCTCAGTAGGATGGAGAGTGGGCCGCATGAATTAAAGCTTTCATCCAACATGCTTAAGTTGGGAAAAAGATCAGTAGAGGATGTGGGCAAAAATGGCCCATTACCATCAATTTTGAAAATAATTTGCCAAGAAACACTGTTTCCGAACAATATAGCAATATACCACTTTTTTAGGTACTCGAGCTTGGTGAGCTCGAGTACCATGTTTTTTTAATCCACTGTCGCCCCATATTCAAGGAGTCCTATAGTGGCGTTTTTAAGCCCTATAGTGACGTTTTCGGGCCCTAGAGCGGCGTTTTTAAGCCCCCATACCAGGTTAAGGGGCCCATAGTGACGTTTTCGGGCCCTATAGCGGCGTTTTTCTGCAAATTTTTTTGTTAGTCCCCATAACAGGTTCAAGGGGCCCTATAGTGGAGTTTTTAAGCCCTATAGTGACGTTTTTGGGCCCTATAGCGGCGTTTTCCTGCAAAATTTTTTTTATAGTCCCCATAATAGGTTCAAGGGGCCCTATAGTGGCGTTTTTAAGCCCTATAGTGACGTTTTCGGGCCCTATAGCGGCATTTTTTTTTTGAGAAGATGTTTGACTTAAAATGCTTGCCATGCAAGCATTGATGGAATTCTATTTCGATTAGAAATAGGTGAACGTGTTACATGGTTGACAAGTCCTAGAATCCTACTCCAAATGTAAGTAGGAGTTGTGTTTAATAATTAATACTCGTAAGAATCCTAATTCAAGTCGCGTTAGGAATTCATATTATGCTAGGAAAAGAAGTCTAAGGCGGCAGAAGCTTTTTTGCGTATAAAAAGCATGTGGGTGTGCCGCATATTGAAGTCTTATTCAGAATAAACTTGTGTTTATGTTCCAGGCTGCTTCTATGGCAGATTCCCGCAGCAAGAAATCTGCAGCAGCAGACGATGAAGATATGGATCCAACGGTATAAGTCCATTCTTGTCCTGCAATAGTTAGCATTCTTTTCTTGGATCTTTTCCACAAAGCTCTTGATTATAATCGCAATCTCCTGCTTTTAATCTTCCTCGTTTGTTTTTCCTCCAGCAATACTTCGAAAATAGACTGAAATATCTTGCGGCTCTGAGGGCAGCTGGTGAAGAGCCATATCCTCACAAATTCGATGTTACAATGTCTACCCCTGAATATGTAGAGCAGTATAAAAACATAGGCAATGGGGAGCATCTTGAGGATGTTACTGTAAATTTGGCTGGTATTGAAATCAGGGCTTTTATTTATTCGGTTAATATTTATCATGTCTCTTTTGGTGATTTTTTTTTTTTTAAATTTTCTTTCCAATGCAAAGGGCGTATCATGAGCAAACGTTCATCTTCTTCAAAGCTATTCTTTTATGATTTACATGGTGGTGGTGCAAAAGTCCAAGTTATGGCTGATGCTAGGTATCTTATCACTGTATCTTTTCTTTTCCCTTATTCATATTTGATTTTTCCTTATGATTTTAGTATTGTTATTTCTTTAGGTATGCAATGTCTTTGACAAATTATCTTTCTATTAGTTTTATTTTTATTTTTTTAAATTAAAATTTTTATTTGTAAGTTATTCATGCAACCATGTGGGCCTTGAACCTATGACTTCTACCTCCACTTTACCCCTGTAAGAGGAGGTGCAATTTGAGATGCAGCACATTGGCATCTTTCCATATTAGTAGAAGAGCCTTTGTTTTTGCTTTTGGACTCTTTCTTTGAATGGACACAAATTGCTCTCTCTGTGATCTTCTATAGTGAAATAGATGATTAGTTTGGGAATTTGGATTTTCTTGTTACATAGCATTTCATGTCAAATATCTTATCTTAAAAAGTTAATATTTTGGGGCAGTAATTCATCAATTAGTTGAATGTCAATATTTTGCCCAAGTTCCTTGTAAGAGAAACTTTGTTTTTTAATTTTTATTTTTTTTATTGAAATTATTGCTAATTTCGTGTTTTTGAGGCCTGATTAGTTGTATGTAGAAGGCTTAGGTAGATTGGCAAAAAGAATGATGTAGGTTATTTTACTTTATTGCATCTTTCTGTACCACTACCTAGCTTTCTCAACTGCGCTTAAAAAAAAAAAAAATTATAAAGGACCTATATAAACAAGATGATGAATATGTATGAATGAGACTTTCCACTTGGTACTATTTGGGAAATTTTGGTTCTGATATGAATTAGTTTCATGGACAATCACCCCACCCCACCCCCTGGCTGGGTGTCCCCCCTAAATTGCACCACCTTTAAGTTTTGCTGCACATATACCAAATTTAATGATAAAGAGATTCTTCATTTCCATGATGCAGCAAGTCAGATTTGAATGAGGAAGAATTTTCTAGGTTCCATTCAACTGTGAAGCGTGGTGATATTGTTGGTGTCAAGGGGTTTCCAGGTTTGTGATGTTACTACAATTGGGTAGTTACTAACACCTTTTGACTTTTATATATATATATATATATATATATATATTTATAGCTGCTCCTTACTATGTTGACACTATTGAGTTTACAGAAGAAATCACCATCAGTTTAATTACTTAATTTGGTCTCTCTCTCTCTCTCTCATTTGATGTTTGATAATGAATTGAAAATTTTATGGCATAAGGAAAAAATTATGGAGAGTGTAGGTAGAACTTCATAATACAAATTTAATAGAGACCGCTTGAAAATTCCTTTAAATAGGTGCTTCATTTTGGTCTTTTTCCCTATGGTGAATTGTTTTAGTTTTCTATGCTGCATAATTGGTTTATTTTTTTTATTTTTATTTTAATTTATATTTTTTATCAGTATGCCGCATGATTGTTGAAATCTTCTAGAAATGGGTCCAGTCTTGTGATATAGATGTACATTTTTTTTTACTCATAATTACATACAGATTTAGCGGGTCTTGAACTCACAAACACACTCCCAACCTTTCTCTTACAAGGTAATTTAACACATTTTCTTTCAATTCAGGGAAAACTAGAAGGGGGGAGCTAAGTATTTTTCCAAGATCGTTTATAGTCTTATCCCATTGTCTCCATATGATGCCAAGGCAAAAGCCTAAGGCTGGTTCTGTGTCTGAAATTGCCAATTTGAAGGTGAACATGGTTTCTCCCTGAATGATTTAATGCTGGTTACAGTCTCATCCTGACTTCCTTACTTTCTTATTGTTGCAGAAAGAGGAGGCTTGGGTCCCAGGATGTCCCAGGAATCCTGAAACATATATTTTGAAAGACCAGGTATTGATTAATATCCTAAAATTCAACCAAATTCCTGTTGCACTGTTTTAAACTATATTCTTTAGCACACCCAAAATAAAATTCTTATGTACATATGATCTGGTACTGATGAATTGGATTATTTTTTTCTGATGTAGATAAAAGTGAGATGGGTCCATTTATTTTATTTTCTTTCAGTTTGGACTGTGTTTTCACTTCTCCTCTTCTTTTCCTTTTCTGGGGTTTTATTTTATTGTCTTCAATGCTAGGAAACTCGATATCGACAACGCCATTTAGATTTGATGCTGAATACGGAGGTTCGACAAATTTTTAAGACAAGATCTCAGATCATTTCATATATTCGGCACTTTCTTGAGAGTCGTGATTTCTTGGAGGTTAGTTGTTTGTCTTGATTTTTTTATTTATTCAATTCATTCAGGTGGTTTCTACATATGGCACTTCACTTTACTTTCTTTTAATTACCTTCAATGTTCTTTTCACTGTCAGGTTGAAACACCAATGATGAATATGATTGCTGGTGGAGCAGCTGCCCGTCCATTTGTGACCTATCACAATGACCTGAACATGAAGCTATTCATGCGCATTTCGCCTGAGCTCAATCTTAAGAAGCTTGTTGTTGGTGGACTTGACCGTGTTTATGAGATTGGAAAGCAGTTCAGAAATGAGGGCATCGATTTGACGCATAATCCTGAGTTCACCACCTGTGAGTTCTATATGGCTTTTGCTGACTACAATGACTTGATGGAACTCACTGAGACAATGTTGAGTGGTAAGGGTCATTTGGATCATGTTGCAAATAACTGCTTCATTCCACTTGGGTAGTGAAGTTATTTTTATCCTCCAAAATACTTGGATTTTTCCTGACACTGTAATGTGTAACAGGGATGGTAAAGGAGCTTACAGGCGGATATAAAATTAAATATCATGCAAATGGGCTGGATGAGGATCCAATTGAGATTGACTTCACTCCACCTTTCAGGTTTGTCATCTATATAGTATCTCTCACAAATTGTATAACATTAACATGAATATGAAAATATATGAAATTGGTCCTTTTAACTCTGGCAGAAGGATTGACATGATAGAAGAATTAGAGAAGATGGTGAACCTCAATATTCCCAAGGACTTTTCCAGTGATGAGGCCAACAAATATTTGAAAGACGTATGCGCGAAGTATGAGATCAAATGTGCCCCTCCTGAAACTACAGCGCGTTTGTTGGACAAAGTCAGTTCTCTGCTTAGTCCTTTTTAAATTTTTTTATTACTTTATTGAACATAAATTAGGTAGTTACTGGCATTGTGATCCTGTGTTATGTACTAAGTAGATACAATATCTGTTACGAAGGTTCTGAGCTTTATGCTTAAGGAGGTGAATGAGAGTTGAACGGATAGCTCTTGCTGGAATACTGGTTTTTCCTTAGATGGTTTTCTGCTATTTGGAGTAATGGTTCAATAAGATTGCTTAAACTGATAAGCTGTAGCAGTTGGATAAAGTAGAAATCGTAGCATTTATCTGTGGGAGAGGTAATTGGAGGTTGGGAACAGTGAAATGCCATTAAAAGAACAATATGATGGGGGCCCCAATATTTTACAATTATTTAAGTAATTCTGCATTAGAAAAAGTGTGTCAAAGTTTTCTGACTTGATCTGATTTTGTTCCTTAAGGTAGACTATTCTTGCTTGCATGCTCAGACAATTTATGAGAATTGGTTATATTTTTTTTTTTTCTGTTACTGCAGCTTGTAGGACACTTCTTGGAAGAGACTTGTACAGATCCTGCTTTCATCATTAACCACCCTGAGTTAATGAGTCCTTTGGCAAAGTGGCATAGAGCGAAGAAAGGCCTTACTGAGCGTTTTGAGTTATTTATTAACAAGCATGAAGTATGCTTTTTCAGGATATCTTGTTTTCTTTTTCTTTCTATGTATCATTCAATTTTCAGCTTTTTAATTCATGATTCTGACTTAATTTTTCTGTAACCGCTCAGCTCTGCAATGCATACACTGAATTGAATGACCCTGTGGTACAACGCCAGCGATTTGCTGAGCAGCTCAAGGTTCACGCATCAGTTTTTAAGTGTGCAGTGGATTTATCCTTAAATAAATTCCTCTGGAACTCTTCTGAATGATATGTGGTCTGCATGCAGGATCGGCAGTCTGGTGATGATGAAGCAATGGCTTTGGATGAAACCTTCTGTGCGGCTCTTGAGGATGGGTTGCCTCCAACAGGCGGTTGGGGATTGGGTATTGATCGCCTAACAATGTTGTTAACTGATTCACAAAACATTAAGGTTCTCTTCTCTCTCTCTCGGGTCTGTGCCTGTTTGCAATTGTCTCATTTATACATGTATGTTCTCAATGGGCTCTCAACATATGCTATTTGGTAACAGGAGGTTATTCTCTTCCCAGCCATGAAACCTCAAGATGAGCCATCTGCTAAAGGTACTCATTTTCAGTTTGGCCCATGTTATGCTTTTGTCTTTAGTTGATGCTAGTCTTTTCTGTCTCTTTCGTATTGTGCTGATGGCATTTTTGTGTTCTGTCTAAGGAGTATGCAGTTATATCTATATTTATTAAAGTCATACCGAACTAATTGTCGAACTTTCAAATCGTTTTTGTAGAATTTTGGTTTGGTATGAAAGAAACACTGGATTTGCAAAATAAATTTTTATTTTTTAAACTGAGTTTTTAATTATAGGTTGTTTTAACCAAATAATCATGCTTTCTTTCAATATTTAATTATAATGAAATACTTTTTAAGTCTTTTACTTTGAAACCTTGATTGATTAACTAAGGTATCAATTCAAGGCTCTATTTTTTGTCGTCGTCAATAGAAATTCATGAATTCTATATTTCAATGAGGCCTATGTATTCCATGAAATCATACTTTTATTAATTTCAACGTTTATTATGCTTACAGCTTACATATTTATTTAATTTAGTACTGGCTAATCAGATTTTTTTTTAAAATTTATTTTATTTTCAATTTAAAAAATATATATAATTAAACAGTGACTATTGGTTTTCACCCAATGACTCAATTATTGAACCAATTAACCATTATACCAATTCATTGGTGGTTTGATGTTTGGTGCAGTTCACTTTTTGTTCCAGTTTTGATAACTATGGTTATGTTGTCCATGTCCCAGAGTATTGTATATTTTGACTGACTTAGTTGGTCCCTTGGTATTCCTTTAGGCAATGCAGGAGCTTAGGAAATTTTCAAAATTCTGAAACCCAGAGCTCTCATCCCAGAAAGTTGGCATGAACCTTTGATTGACTGCGTCGGCGTTGTCTCTTGCTCTCTCAGACTCTCAGTCTCTCCAATTCGGATTTGTTTCGTTTTTTTTTTTTTATTATTGGATTTGTTATTATTATTATTATTATTATTTATTGATTATAATTTTGGGCTCAAATTGGAGAGAAATTATTAGGTCTAGATGGAATACTGATTACTGATACCTAAGCAAGTGTCATCTTCCTAGCGCAAAACAACAATAATAATAATAATAAAAATAAAAATAAAAATAAAAACAAAAGTAGTGTTATAGCTTATAGGTGCTATAGATTTTACTACATGTATTACAAACTGATTTGTCACAAATTAAAAAAATGTAATTTAAAATTCAATTATGAGATAATTTAAACTTACTAATTATATTTATTGTCACATTAGGTGATGCTACACTAGGTGATAGTGTTTTATTGGTTGGAAGAGTCATTTCAGTAGCCCTAGTATATCTAATAATTTGTCTGAATTGGAGGATCAAAGTAAATAACCAAAAGAAAGGACATTTTGTGTGAGCAGTAGGATCAACTACATCAGAGTAGGAGGATTGAGATTCTACATGCTTCAGAGTGAATTTTTTTTTTTTTTTTTTTTTTTTTTTTTTTTTTTTTTTGTTGTTGATAGATACAGTAGAATTTATGACGTTTATTCTATGATAATTGCTCTTAATAGCAAAAGATTTTACTAGCTAAGCGGGAACCTACAAAAAAACTTGTGTGCAGTGTGCACTCAGGGGCTCATGATAATACTATTCATTTACAACAAAAAGAAACTTGGAATAAAAATGTGCATTTTTTAAATTTCAAGAAAGCTACGACATAGGCTCATGGCCCATGAAATTTCAAGAAAGCTCCAACATCTCTAATACTCTATGTTATCATTATTATGTACATTTTGTATAGTTATATTAGAACAGATGGCCATCATTGCATTCCATTACATAGTTCTAGTAGTTAATAACTTAATATTAATCGAAATCACATGTTGTGTCGTGTACTGTTGAACCTGATTAAGCTTTTTTTTAAAAAAATACCTGGAGATGAAAATGGTCCGTATCTTCATGCGTGAGGCACGGAAAGATAATGGTTTTTCATATTTATACACATATAAAACCTATTCATTGTTAGAACTTAAGAAGATTCACATTGGAAGAATGTGTATTAAGAGTCTATTTGGATAAGACTTTTTGCTGAAAATACTGTAGCAAAATAATTTTTAAGTTATGAATAGTGCCGTGAGACTCAAGATTTACCTCGAAATCTATGTTTTCACAAGTTTGGCTGGGTCGTGAACAATGCTGTGGGACTTAGCCAAAAACCCAAAACGCACAATAATTTGTACGCAAACGCATGCTTAGCTAAGCATGTGTTTGCCAATAGATGTTTGTGCGTTTTGCGTTTTTTTTGGCTAGTCCCACGGTATTGTTCACGGACCAGCCCACTTTAATAAAATGTAGCAACAATGTTTTGCCTTTTAAAAATTATTTTGCTACAATGTTTTCTGCAATAAGTTTTCATTTTTCAACAAAATAAGCGGTATCCAAACAGACCCTAAAGTTCAAAATAATTAGTGGTGCTGGTCGTTAATGATGTTCATTATTTGTTAACTGTGTTATTTTGTTAGCTCAACTTATAAAATCTTTTGTTATCGAATAAGAATTTGAAATCAAATCTTGTCAACATAAAAAATAGTCATTAATGTGGTAAGAGAGAAATTATAATGCTGTAAATACTATAAATTCAAATCCCGTCATATTTATTTATTTTTAAATGATCATAGAACATTTAGGTTGTGTTTGAGATTAGAGTGTAAGGTCAGCTTATTTTACTATTTAGCTTATTTTTGTTACTATTCATGAGTCTCACTGCACTTTTTAGTATTATTCATGGGTCCCACATCACTTTTTGGTATTATTAATGGGTCCCACTGTACTATTTTAACTAGATTTTACCTTTATCTACAGTACTTTCAGTAAAAAGTTTTAAATTTTAGCTAAATAAAGCTAAGTTTGGTAACTGTTTTTTTTTATCAGTTTTCTGTTTTCAAGTACCATTTTCAGTTTCCAATCACAAAAAACTTGTTTGGTAAACTCAAAACAACAGAAAAGAGAAAAAAAATTTGTTTCTAATTTATAACGAAAAATGAAAACAACCAAAGGGTTCTTTTCAATATTGTGTTTTTTTAGGCTTGTGAAAACACAGGAAAAACATGTCATTTTACAACTTTAATGAACCAGCTCGCAAGTTCGATTTGTGTAACTCTGATTCTTATTTATATATTTTTTTCCTCCTTGCCGCTACTTCATGTAATTTTTTCCCTTCCTTGTCGCTACTTTCTGCTGAAATTTCCCACACAAAGACCCTTGAGAACGAAACTAAAGACAAGTGGTACCAAGTACAGTAAAACCCACTCCCTTTCACTCTCTCCCCTCTAGTTTATTCTCTGCACCTCTAATTTATCTCTCTCTCTCTTCCTAATTTCATATTTTTATTTTTCTATTAGTGATTTACATAATCTTTTACAGTTTTTGGGGATCCATTAGTCAAAGGTACACATAAAATTGTATTTTACCATCTATATAAATTAAACTTGCTTTAACTTTGAATAAACTAATGTTACAAGGACAAATAGTTTTACATAATCCATCTTAGGGATTGATGTGATAGAATGGTATGTTTGGTTTTTATTTTATAGTTATATAAAAGTGTTAGCACATTTGGCTTTTATAACGTTTAAATGCTATTTTTCTTACAACAGTATGAGACTTTCATTTATATAGTTCCAATCTTGTATGATTAAAGTTTCAAGCTTGAATATTATAAACAAAGCATTTGATTTTATAATTCCTCAATGTATATTGATTTTAAATACTTTGAAGCAAACGTATTTTTGAATTAGAATGAATAGACAAAAAGTTTTAAATTAGCCAAACAAAACAAAATTCAACTTTTTCAAAAACAAATACCAAACAAATTTCTTAAATTTTATTTTTGGAAATTGTTTTTTTCTTTTCAACTAACCAAATGTGTTTTTCATTTTGAAATTTTTTTTTTCTTTTTTCCTTAAAAACAAGAAAACGAAAATAGTTACCAAACATGACCTAATTAAGCTGTTCCCAATCTAACCTAGGTGTTCGTTTGGAACAACTTATTTAATTGAAACTGAAAACTTTTTGCCGAAAGTGTAGAAAAAATGTTAAAAAATAAACTGAATAGTACAGTGGAACCCATAAATAGTATTAAAAAGTGCAGTGAGACTCATGAATAGTAGCAAAAATAAGTTGAAAGTAGAGATAAGCTGAAAAATTCAACTCATCCCAAACGCACACCTAGTATACTCATTTTTTTTTAGATTGAGAAACACAGCCTGTCTATCTCTATTAGGACCTACTGACTCATGAGTTGCACCCATGTTAAACTTATATATAGACTTCTCCATCTTATTTCTCATGCTTCTAAATTAATTCAACTAATTGCTCCTATTTGCATTTATAGCTTGTTTGGATGGAGGGGGAGTAAAGGGGAGTAGAGTAGAGGGAGGGAGAGTAGACTAAATTACCTTGTTTGGATATTTTTTAAGGGAGGAGGGAGAAGGATTTGAAGGGGTTTGGAGGGATTCTAACTACTTCTAACCCCTCATTTTTAATTCCCCCAAATTGGAGAGATTTGGAGGATGAGTAGAGCATAAGAATACTTGACCAAATGAATTACCAAATTTACCCTTACCATATTAACAAAATTACAAACTATGAAAAGGCTAATTATTTCTCTACCCCTTAATTTTAAAAACATCCAAATAAGGTGGAGGATAACCATTCCCCTCTACTCTTCTCCCCACTACTCTCCTCCCCTCTACTCCCCTTTACTCTCCTCTCTCTCCAAACTTCCAAACATAGCATTAGATTTGTTTACCTCATTTGGTAATAAAGAAAAGATATATAGCCTTATATTTACATGCCACCATTATGATAGCCCGCCACATTTTTTTTTGAACAAGTTGGGGTTCATTATTCTTATGCATGTAGTCTATATATTATGAGTAGTGTTACGGCCACAATTTTTTCATAATGATTTTACGACAAAATTTAGATGAAAAACTGATGTTAGTTTTTAATTAGACCTACCACTGATATTACTATTTTTTTTTTTATCATTACCAATTTGTCACATAAAATTTGATTTGAAACTTTTGTGAAAATATTGTGTCAATAACTTTATTCATATATTATTTTCTTCTTACGTGGACAATGTATTTGTTTATGTTTCTGTATTTTCTTGGGTTTTGACTTAACTAGCACATGGAGTATCATAACATAAGCACATGACTTCATTTTCGTCTCTAGCTCTAGCTACCATGCTGACCCAGACGCTTAGTGAAAACGACTCGCACCTGTAAATACAAAGTGGACCACAAAAATGGCATCTTAGGTCACTTCATTGACTACTTTTTTTTCAGCTCAAACACTAAGTAGATAGAACGGATAAAACAGTTGTGAAAATTTTTGTTACCATCGAAAATGGGAGCTCGCAGTAACCACACTACAAATTCCCTTTTACTTTCGCTAAAAAAGTCAACGGTCACAAAATTTTACGACTCTTAAGTGGTACGTTGTGAATTGTAGATGATGAAGTGATGTTAGTGATTGACCGATAAAATCAATAAAAATCTGCTAACTTAACTGCTTGTGAAAATTGTTGCTCAAGGACTGATCGATTAACACAAAACACACACTTTGTATAGCATATTTTGGCATGGGTGATAAGTCAGCATTTACCATTTATTAAATAATCTAATTCACTATACTTTAACCAAATTAATGTCCAAATTATAACATGTAAATGTCAGGAAATACTACTTTAATTTGGGTTGTCATTATCTGAAAATGCCAAGAAGATACACATAATACATATTTGTTGTCATTTGACTATAATTATATATAAAAACATAATTAATATTCAGATTTTATAAAATAAGGCGTGCCGTAGTGCTTCAATCAACATGCTTTGTTGTCTTCATCTTTCTTTTTTTCTCCCACCAATCTGTGATGTCTTATTTGTTAGTAAAAAATGGCTATGAGAAGACTGACTATAACAAATTAATAATTTAAAAATGAATTAAACTCCATCTTAACAATTTTGTCAAGTAATTAAAGTCATTATCTCATATCTTATATATGTCTTGGTCCTAAAGAAGATTCATGGCCAAACTTTTTTAATTATGTGAAAAATTAATAGTCTTTTTTAATTATGTGAAAAATTATCTCCACCCTCTCTCCCAAACTCCCCTCCCCCTTTTCTTTTTTCCATTAAAGAAAGATATCTATTTGGTGTCCATTTAATGAATGTTGTTTCTTCAACTAGAATAAGGGTGATGAAAATTTTGGATATATTCACTCTAGCTAAATACATCTTAATACTGAAGGTTTATAATTGTAAATGAAAAAGAAATCCAACGATTGAAAAAGAGAAAAAAACTCTTTACTCTGACCAAATTTTTAGGAAGTGAACAGCTTTCATCTAAAACAAAGCCGAAAACCTGAGGGATATATAATACTCTCGGAGAATCTAGCCTTTTGCCCCTATTTGGCAAAAAATTTGGCCATATGCCTCTGTTTGCAAACTATATAGGTGTGTGCCCCTGTTTCAAAACTCGATTACCTTAAAATCGAGTTATGTCCGATCAAACTAAAAAAAAAAAAAAAAAAAAAGGCCTAGAACTCAATTTTATGGAGATCGAGTTCCAAAACGCCACTATAGGGCTCCCTCAACTTGCCATGGGACAATCACATTAGAAAATTTTTTTGCAGGAAAACGCCGTTATAGGGTTTTACAACGTCACTATAGGATTTAAAAACGCCACTATAGTGCTCCATGAACCTGGCATGGGGTAATCACACTTATTAAAAAAAATTTGTAGAAAAACGCCGCTATAGGGCTTAAAAACGCCAATATAGGGCTCCCTGAATCTTGTGTGGGGTGATTACATTATAAATTTTTTTGCATGGAACTCGATTTCCAGGAACTCGAGTTCCACGCATTTTTTTTTTTTTTTTTTTTTAAGTTTGATCGGGCATAACTCGATTTTCTACAAATTGAGTATTTAATTGAAACTCGATTTTAAGGTAATCGAGTATCGAAACAGGGACACGCCCCTATATAGTTCAGAAACAAGGGCATATTGCTAAATTTTTTTTAAAAAAGGGGGTAAAATGCCAGAATCTCCTAATACTCTCAATAAAAGGAATATTGCCCTAGCTATATTGAAGGAATTTAAAGTTTTAGAACCAATGTAGTGGGTGCCTATAGGTCGTTTGGTAAGGTTGTAAAGAGAATTTAGGCTACAAATTAAAGGTTTGTAAGTTTTGACTAATTTTTTTTGGTAAGAAGTTTTGACTATCATAACTTATAGGAATGGTCTCTTTGCCACCAAACAACTAAGATTCTTCCAACATCACAACATGTTTTCCCATGCAAATGAGAATCGATGGACGAGGACACCTAATATAGTGACTTTTTCAACTAGGGCGGTTTCAAGAATTCTCTTTTGAATGATCATTAAGAAATCTAAATTATAATAATTGAAGATAAAAAAAAACTTTATATATTGACGAAAAAAAAAAAACAAACACTCATATACATAAAGCTTTACACTTTCCTTACATATTTTAAAATTATTGCATATATGATAATCTCATTATTAATACAGCAAGCTATATCGATCTCTTTCAAATTTTAGTTCAATAAAAATTTTCGTGGGCTTTTATTTTTGTTTGAAATGGCATAATATATTGCTAAATGGACCAAAGTTTAATTTTGTTGTGCCTAAAAAAATTTAGGGTGGTCACAATTTTTTTTAATTAAAGGTAGACAAATCATAAAATTTTTAAAATTTATATAAAATTTAGATTTATTTTTTAGGTCTAGGTGGTCTTGTGACCACCCCCCTTGGATAGCTCGTCCAACTGGTGCCTTGAGTTGTTTGGCATGTATTGTAGGTGGTTCTCATCGTGGATCGTCTGATATCTCTATTCACTCACCCTAGGTGGTTCTCTTCGGCGAAAGTGTACTCATGGGAACCTTGGTTTTCAGGCACAAGATTTCTACCCACCAACCGAAATTCCCATGTTGAGGGTACAAATCCTGCGAATCTCCATGTCTTCAACTTCAAGCTTTCCATCACACCCTACAAAGGAAAATGGTGAAAAGTCATGGGAGGTGGTTAGCTCGTGACGTCCCAAATATAAACACCAGGCCCTTTCCATAATGAGGCATGAGTTAAAAACCCTAATAACTCTACTGTCATTTGAGTTCATTTGGAGTTTTTTGCGAGTTCTTAAGTATTAAAGAAGTTTAGTTCAGTACCATACTGGTGCCTTCCGACAATACATTTCCTTCTCCCAAAACCATTGTTTGGACAATTGACTCATTGATTTTTCTTGCATCATCAATAATTATTTCTTCTATAATGAATTTCCTTGAGGTTGTATTCGTTTCAAAGGGTTTTTACAACGTCATCAATTCCTAGTGTGCTTTTGACTACTTTAATTGTCTATATTATTTTTGGATTGTGGTGATGTTACTCAGATAATTCATTACTTAAAAAAATATGGGATCTAAATTAGAGTTTCATAAAATAACTCATTCATTAAGTATACATTGAATTCCACAATTCCACAATAGCGTTTGCAGGTAACTTTTTACTCTATTTCAACATTAGTTCTTTTTTTTTTTGTTCTTTACTATTTTTAACTATATTTCAACAATGGGTATAACCTTTTTTTTAATCTTATTTTGTCACACATAAAATGTATGTGGACAAACAAAAACACGTGCTCAATTGCCACATATTACACCGGGCCTTCTGGCCTGGTGGTACCTGGTCTCCTTGTGACTTAACAGCTCAGGGGTTCAATCCCCTGCATAAACACTTACCCAGCAAAAAAAAAAAAAAAAAAAAAAACCATATATTACGTACGTATATTGCACTATGGCGCTGCAGCAGCTAGCGTCAGTGCTAGTAGTATTCTTCTTCTTAAAATTAAATAAATTTCTTTAAATAAATTTCTTTCCTACTTTTGGCAAGAAATACTATGATTGTGGGTTTCAATTAATTCAACTAGTAAAATATTTGATAGTTGAATAAGTGACTTGGGGTTCAATCCTTGCCTTCACTAAAAATCAATTAGTGTTTTAGTTTGATGATTTCATAAGTTGAAAATCTTTAAAAAAAATACTATGATTACAATATTTTTATAACAACTTCATAATAAATTTTTTTTTTTGAGAGTTTCAGCCTATCGCGTCCATTCCTAATAATAGCTCTTTATCATTAAATAAGATGTTAGCAATTCTTATTTGGACTCACCATTAACATTTTTTTTTTAGTAAATAGTAATACTTATTAGAACACACATGAAAATAATAATAGTGTTTTAAACCGAATTTAAACCGAACTTATTACCACTAATATTATTTATAGCTAACTATTTGTTATCTAAATTCTATTTAATTTTCAATCATATTTTAGTCAAAAAAAAAAAAAATTGTACATGAGGAAACGGATGCAAAATTACCTTTACGCACAGTGCACGACGGCGCAGGCTTTACTGAATTATGACATTTACTACGAACTGACTACTAAGCTGGTAGATAATTGTAATATAATTTTAATATTATCACATTAGCAACTTGCAGAATAAATAAGAGTTTATTACTGAACAAGTGAATTTCTAGGAGGGTGTTATAGGGCTTTGGCAGACTCTGAACAGGTGAATAAATAATAGTGTCCCTTTCTTCTTAGGGTAGTTCTGATGCCACATCCTCTTCCACAACTTTTTGCACAACTTTCACATGTGGCAAGCCACCTCATCTCCTTGGGCCCACCAACATACCACAATACTTAACTTTAAGGGATAATTACACATTGCCCACCTATAGTTTACCCCTAATTCTAAGTGCCTACATGTGGTTCAAATTTTGACACTTTGCCCACCTGTGATTATCACTGTTTATGTGCCGTGTGCCCACCACTCCCTCACCATTACTCTAACATAGGAAATAGGTGAAAGTCACTCCCATCCAGATCAAAACACTCACTTTTCCAAAAACCACTCAGTCACTCTCATCCGGCTTGCTCACCAAAAATCACTTAGTGTCACTCTCAAAAATCACTCAAAATCACTCACTCACTCACTCCCATCGTTCATGCAAACCGAACTGAGGAAGACAGCTTCTCCGTTCAATTGTGGCAGGAAGACTCACTCATGGGTATCGCGTTTCGCTTCACTTGACTGGGATTTGAAAGCTTGAGGTCGTGCATGCAAACCGATTTGAGGAAGATCAAGATTATTGCCTCTGTTTTGTTCAGCTGTTGCAGGTAGATTAGGATTTTGCGTTTTAATCTTTGAAATCTAGGGTTCTAAATTGGGTCTTAAAATGCCGGTGGTGGGTTTTAAAATGCCGGTGGTGGGTTTTGAAATGCCAGTGGGTTTTAAAAATGCCGGTGGTGGGTTTTAAAATTGGGTATTCTTTCTTCCAAATTCTTTCTTCCAAATTCGGTTCTTGCTTAACCATGGAACTGGTTAAGCAAAAGCCCATTTTGTTTTTTTACAAAGTCGGAGAAATTTCCTGTTGAAACCCAATTTTTTTTTTACAGTTGCTCCTCATTTTTTTATGTTGTAGGCTTTGATGACTGTTCTATTTAGTATTACCCACCTCTCCCTCACCCGATCATGCTCATGATTGTTTTGTTGTAGGCTTTCTCTCTGCCGTGATTTGTATTGTTTAATTGTTTTTGTGGAATGTTACCAAATTGAAATCAGTTTGATCATTGGTTACTGCTTCTGTCAGTTTGAAATCAGTTTGATTTACTGCTTTTGTCACCAAATTGATCATTGGTTTTGATTTTCAGATTAATTAGAATGTTACTGGTTGAGTCTGTTTTGGACAGCATGTTATAGTTAGTGTCTAATGGACCAGTGAACTAATTATGAATTTGACCAGTGAACTAATGGACCAGTGAACTAAAAACCCTCCATTCCCTTTAAAAGTTGAACAATGCTCATGATTTTATTGAAATAATTATTCAGTCAATTATGAATTTGATAAATAAAATAGTAGAGATAAAAAGCATTCAAACAATTATGAATATATCTGCATTTTCTTATTACTTTAAAATAAAGGTCTATGGCCCATCAACTTTTTTAACAATGTGGTTGTAGCATGAGTAGTTGTTACTAAATTTAGATGAGTTGATTCTTGCCACTTGTAACAGATTTGTTGGTCTATAAGCTTGTAACAAATTTTTGCTATATCTTCATCAACTGGCAATGGCTCTACAACTAGTGGTTTCTACCGTGCCGGAGATGGTCATTTATGTACCGTTGAGAATTGTGCCCTAAGAACAAGTCGAAAAGCTGGTAACTATGGAAGAAGATTCGTTGGTTGTAGTCAATTTAATGTAAGTAACAATTACATTGTTGTATTTGAATTTAATTGAATTGAATTATTAGTTGTGATTAATTGTGAACTGTGAAATTAATTGTTATAATTGTAATACTCAGGTTGGTCCCAAATGTGGCTTCTTTCAGTGGGTGGATAACGAAACTTGTAAGAGTGACCGTGAAAGGATAAGTATGCTTGAGAATGAATTGTAGCTTGCAAATCAGAGAGAAACTACAACCAAGGAAATGGAAGAAAGATGTAATCGGAGGGAAAGAGAAACTCATGAGCTTTAGGTAGAAATTAGAGAGAAACTTAAGAGAGTTAGAGAGAGTGAGAGATTGTACAAGATGACACTAGTTTTGTCATTGTTATTTTTCATTTTTGTAATGTTGTTGTTGTGTTTTGCCTCAGTGAACAATAATGTAAGAGTGAGGAACCTTAATCTGCCATGATGCTTGGTGGGATGTTGAAATGTTGAAATGTTATTGGGTAATTGAAATGGAAAGTGTTGTTTTTGTGCAAATATTCTTTAGTATAATTTTTTTTTACTTCATCCTGTGATTGATATATATTGGCACAAAGTGTTATGTGGAAATGTTAATAACATAATAACTTGAATGGAACATGTTGGTTCAATATATACACCTGTGTCAATGCACACCTGCCTATAAATGGAACATGTTTTACACATACACATGATTTGTTGTGTGAATACATACACTTGTGTAAATCCACCAAAAGAACAAGACAAGAAAAACACAGTCCACCAAAAGCACAAGACAAGCACAACACATCAAAATACTTTATCCTGTTTCAATGCACATTAACATTAATAAAAGTGAAGAGTCATTGAGCACATTCTGTGACTTTACAAAATAAAAGTGAAAACATTAACATCCTGTGACTTTACAAAATAAAAGTGAAGACATTAACAAAATATTTTATGTCACATGCATACAAAATTGCCAACATTGTTTTTGGCACATCCTGTGACTTTACACATCTTCCAATTAAAACCCAACTATTAGTCCACTAGTGCTCAGACATACACATTTCCAACCAAAATTGCCAATATTGTTTTTGACACTTGACATATACATTAAACGAGTGAACTATAACAAAAAAGTGGTTGAAACTTTAACATCTTCCAAGTTGTCATTTACTACTTTAGGTGCCCTTGCCAGCTGTATTCTTGCCCTTTCCACCAACTGGTTGAAATTTTCTGCCTTTAAACCCCCTAGCAGCAGCACCACCACTTCCTTGACTAGTGCTCACAGATGCACTTGGCTGTATAACCAAAATCCAACAGTTAGCAAGATGATCCAACAATAGCAAGTAAGAGGAAAAAAAAATAAACAAAATAGAACAAGACAGAGGTGCCTGAGATGGTAAAGAATCCCATGTCTCTCTAGGGGTATGGAAGCTCAGTTGTGAGGATGAAGAGAACCAGTTGGCCCTAGATCTAGTTGGAGGTTGAGTTGCAGCCTTAGATCTATTGTTTGGTGCAGGTTGAGATGTAGTTTGACCAAAAGCTTTGTATGCAGGCTGAGATCTAGTACTTGGTGGCTGAGATGCAGTTTGAGGTCTTGCAGTCTGCTTTGTTTTTGTAGATTTACTGCCTTGTGCCTACAAAGAGGGTAGTACAAGTTACATACACACGAAATACTTGAGGAAATGAATATAGTTCAAAGCATGGAAATACTTATAGCTGCTGATTTAGCAAGTCTATCTCTTCTCTGCCATGGAGTTTCACCAGTAATGCCTGCCTTGCACCCTCTTGCATTATGTCCTTCTTTCTTGCACTTCCCATACTTGATTGTCTTGTTCATCCTAGAAACTCTATAAGGGTTCCTTAGCTCTTCAGGATCTCTTTTTCTTTGCTTTGGTGGTCTGCCAGGTGGTTTATACACATGAGAAGCAATAGGAGCAGGTTGGTTAGTCTTAACCCACTCAGACTGGTCAGGCATTGGCTGTATTATCTCTTTGTAAGTTTCAGCAAATGTCTCTTTTAAGTAACAAGGATGCACATAGTCCTCCACTTTCTCCAGGTTCTTAACAATAGCAGAGATCCCATGTTTACAGGGAAGTCTTGTCAAATCCCAAATCCTACAGCTGCATGCTTTCTTAGCCAAGTCAACCACATGTCTCTCACGACCATTATCAACCTCATACATGAAGCTGCCTGCTGGAGTAGCACTGAAAGGTATAGATTCATGTTTTAACTTCTCTAATTTGTCTTAAATATTAGGACAAACTTTTCCAGTGTATTTTGCTATACCTCTCATCTTTTTGTATTGTTTGGTCATGAGCCTAACTCTAATCCACTCCAACATTGCTAAAATTGGCTTATCCCTAGCTTCTAAGATCATGGCATTAAAAGACTCACTCAAGTTATTAGCTAAACAATCACATAAAGCTCTACTACTAAAGTGAGACTTAGACCATTGTGCAGGGTTGATGTCAGCAAGATACTCCCATGCCTTAACATCAAAATCCTTCATTTCCTGCATTCTTCTCTCAAACTCCTTGATTGTTGTGGCTCCAGCACATCTCCACAGTGCATCCTTCAACTCCAAGCTCTTATGATCCACTTTGAAATTATTATAGATATGCTTCACACAATATCTATGCTCACAAGTTGGGAACAACATCTCAATTGTAGGTATAAGGCCCTAATTCATATACAAAACAGATCAAGTAAATATATTAGTTAAACATGTTGAAATGAACTGAAGTATGTATTATTGAACTTTAAATATGTGGGTTAAATATGTTAGTACAATTGTAGGTCATACCTTTTGTCTATTACTGATGAAGACCAGATTAAGTTGCTCTGGATCCCCAATGTCATCTGAAAACTGCTGCAGAAACCATACCCATGGATCTTTGTTTTCTTGCTCGACAACAGCAAATGCAACTGGGAAAATATTATCATTTGCATCTCTAGCTATGGCAGAAAGTATTTGCCCCCCAAATCTCCCTTTCAAGTGGCACCCATCTAAACCAATGATTGGTCTACAACCTCCCAAAAACCCAAGTTTTTGTGCATTATACCTAATATACATTCTCTTAAATTTGGGCTATGCATTTTCATCTTCCATTTCAGTTTGCATAATAACCCTACTTCCTTTATCATTCAATGTTATCATCTCTGCATAATCCCTAAGTTTCCCATATTGCAGCCGTTCATCCCCAGTAATCAAGTCAGTAGCTTTCCTTTTTGCCCTATACACTTGACTGTAACTTATGCCAATTTCAAGTGCTTGCTTCACATGATGTTGAACACCAGCCACTTTCCAATTGGGGTTTTTGTCAAACTCCTGCATAAACTTCTTTGCAACATAACTTGAAGTCACTTGGCTGTGTTTGAAGGATTTAGGGCAAGTGCACTCTGGATTGAATGTTTTTATTTGGAATGTCAACTCTCCAGGTAGTTGAGATGCATAACACTTCCATCCACATTCATTGATACAATAAATTGATATCTTCTTCTTCTCATTCAGCTCGAACTTGATATCTACTGGCTTCTTTATCGCATATTCCCTCAATGCCTCCCTAAATACTTTAGAGTTTGGAAACTTCATTCCTTTCCTTAACTCTGGTTTTCTCATGTCAGTTTGGACATTAAACTCAGGTTCTTTTGCAGCTGGTGCTGGCTGATCATCATCAGACCCTACTAGACTTTCCATGTCATCTTCAAAAGGTGGGTCAATCCATTCACACTCTTCAAGAGGTGGGTCATTGTCAGCTGCAGTAGTCCTATGTGGGGCTGCATACACATGTACATCCTCATGGGTAGATGGCCCATCATCTCCTTCAGAGGGCCTATGTGGGGCTGCATGTGTAGATGACCCATCATCTACATTTCCAAAGACATCATCATCAAAATCTGGCCCCTCAAACCCTTCCTCTAACCAATCAATATCTTGTCCACCACCTCCTTCAGCATCCACATTACCTCCCTCACCCACCTCATGCACATCATCATCACTCTCACCCACCTCATGCCCATCATCATCATTTGCTACTTCCTCATTACTAAATGGTTGTTCAACTGCAAGTGGCTCCTCACCACCCTTAACATATAGTGTTATCTTATTTGTAGGCCATGCAGCATGAATCTCACACATATAAACAACATCATCATCTCCATTTATAAGCCTTAACCCTTGCTCCAAATTACCTTCAGGAATAAGATAATGATATCTACTTGTACTAAGTGCCCCCACATCACAACAAATATCTTGTATTTCAAAATAACTAAGTCTATCTGGGTCAACATTATCAACAAAAGAAGTACTACCTTCTAAATATACCAAATCTGGGTTCCACACAAACTGCCCACCATGATGAATCTCAAAATTGAATGCCAAGTCAGCCATCTGCATATAAAACACAACAGAATAAATGAAGATGATAAAACTTATAAATGAAGATGATCAAAGCCTTAAAGCATACATATAAAAATGAGGCATCTAGTTCTATTGTTAATAAAGACTCAATACCTATATGGATAAGAGTAGTAATAAGAGCAGCACCATTAGTTCACTGGTCCAAGACCTAGAACCAGTCTTGAGCAAACAAGGTCCATTATTATCACAAACTTATTTCAAAACAGAATTGAGCAAACAAGAGAACTTAGAATGCAGTTGGACATATTTTTAAAATGCATATATAACCATCCAGCTTATATCATAATTGACTGAATAATTATTTCAATAAAATCATGAGCATTATTAAACTTTTAAAGGGAATGGAGGGTTTTTAGTTCACTGGTCCATTAGTTCACTGGTCAAATTCATAATTAGTTCACTGGTCCATTAGACATTAACTATATCATGCTGTCCAAAACAGACTCAACCAGTAACATTCTAATTAATCTGAAAATCAGAACCAATGATCAATTTGGTGACAGAAGCAGTAAATCAAATTGATTTCAAACTGACAGAAGCAGTAACCAATGATCAAATTGATTTCAATTTGGTAACATTCCACAAAAACAATTAAACAATACAAATCACGGCAGAGAGATGATTTTAGCAAAAGCAGTAACCAATGATCAAACTGATTTCAATTTGGTAACATTCCACAAAAACAATTAAACAATACAATCACGGCAGAGAGAAAGCCTACAACAGAACAATCATGAGCATGATCGGGTGAGGGAGAGGTGGGTAATACTAAACAGAACAGTCATCAAAGCCTACAACATAAAAAAAATGAGGAGCAACTGTAAAAAAAAAAATTGGGTTTCAACTGGAAATTTCTCCGACTCTGTAAAAAAAAAAAAAGGGTTTTTGCTTAACCAGTTCCATGGTTAAGCAAGAACCGAATTTGGAAGAAAGAATTTGGAAGAACGAATACCCAATTTTAAAACCCACCACCGGCATTTTAAGACCCAATTTAGAACCCTAGATTCCAAAGATTAAAACTCAAAATCCTAATCTACTTGCAACGGCTGAACAGAGCAGAGGCAATAATCTTGATCTTCCACAAATCGGTTTGCATGCATGACCTCAAGCTTTCAAATCCCAGTCAAGTGAAGTGAAGTGCGATACCCATGAGTGAGTCTTCCTGCCACAGCTGAACGGAGAAGCTGTCTTCCTCGGTTTGGTTTGCATGAACGATGGGAGTGAGTGAGTGAGTGATTTTGAGTGATTCTTGGGAGTGACACTGAGCGATTTTTGGTGAGCAAGCCGGATGAGAGTGACTGAATGGGAGTGACTTTTCACCTATTTCCTATGTTAGAGTAACGGTGAGGGGGGAGTGAGTGGGTGAGTGATTTTGAGTGATTTTTGGGAGTGACATTGAGTGATTTTTGGTGAGCAAGTTGGATGAGAGTGACTGAATGGTTTTTGGAAAAGTGAGTGTTTTGATTTGGATGGGAGTGACTTTTCACCTATTTCCTATGTTAGAGTAATGGTGAGGGAGAGGTGGGCACACGACACATAAACGGTGATAATCACAGGTGGGCAAAGTGTCAAAATTTGAACCACAGGTAGGCACTTAGAATTAGGGGTAAACCACAGGTGGGCAATGTGTAATTATCCCTAACTTTAATTATTTCAAATTTTCAATTAATAAATACCACTGTAACTATCTTTGCTTCTTCTTCCTCCCAAAGCCCATATGTGAAAAAGCTTCAGCCCCAAAAGAGGTCCTCTTTGGTCTAGCTTTCCTAGCTCCTGCTATTTTGATAATAAGATCCCAGCATCCTCCAATATTCTGGTGATTAAACTAAATTCATTTGTTGGGTCTGTCATGGTTTTTCTTTGTTTCAAAAGCTTCCTTGAACCTGCAAGTCCAAGATTGGGCAGTTAGTATAACTTCAGTGGGGTTAGAGGTTTTGCCATTCAAATTTACTATAAATTTATAAAATCTCTAAAATAGTTAAGGGGAAAAAACAATACCTGAGATTCGTTATCAACTTTCTTCATTTGATTCATACCAACCTTTTGATAGTGATGACCCTACAAAATAAAATGAAGCATAATATATATTATAATAAATACACTCAAATTTGCAACGTAAATTTCACTAAAAATTTAAAAGTAGCTAACTGAAAAAATGCATACTTGAGATACATTATCAAGCATACCAAATCCCATGGTAGAATTTGTATTATGCACATTTCCAACCTTGGCAGAATCCTACAAAAGCACAAAGTACAAAAGTTAACAATAGTAATAACAATGATTAATTATCCAAAAAAACATAAGTAAATAATATAATTATAGCCTAACCTTCTCACAAATTTCCTCAAGAATTGAAGTCTCAACTTGGTTAACTACATTCCCTTCGTTAATTATACTCTTCATTTTCTTTTTCTTTTCCTTTTCCTTTTTTTTCTTCACAGCTTGTTCAACCTTTGACATCTTCCTTTTAAATGATGGTCGCCCCTTTTGACAAACAACCACTGGATCAAGGATTTTTCTAGCTACTTTTGATATTACAAGACCATTGTCACATGAGGTGGAATCATTCTGAATATCTATAGAAATAGGCTTATTGCTACCACAAGCATTTCCCCCTTCCTTGAGCTCCCCTTTCATTTCACATATTTGTGTCATCACATTCTTATATGCATTTTCAGAATCCGCTGCCAAATTAGCAACCTCGTAAAAGGCATTACACATCTTTTCATAGCGACATGCTTCAGGTTTCAAAGACCAATTGTCATAACTTATTCGAACTTTAGTGTGCCTCCTTTTGACATTTTTATTCCATCTGTTTAAGATGTACTTGTCTGGTATTCGATAAATCTTCCTATGAATAAACACCAATATTTGATGCCTGCATACTATCCCCTTGAACTCAAACAGCCTGCATTTGCAGTTAACTTCACTGTTACCCTCATTAAAATACACATGAAAAATTACGCTCCGCTGACCTTCTCCACGTGATATATCTTCACGTACTTCATACTCTAAAAAGTTGTCATGTTCCCTGCATGAAGACAAACTGCAACAAATACTTCCAACTATCTCATTTTGGAAATCTGTAAATTTTTTCAAAGTGTAAGCACTCTGAAATTGTTTCTCCATATCATAAATAGTTATACAGGAAATGCGTGAATTGAAAGAATTAAAATCTTCAACAGTTTCATTATGCACCTTTGCTGCCAAAGCATTCTCATATTGTTCAACAAATTGTTTTAAAGTAGTTTTCTTATTAATGTATTTATCAAAGAAAGCATTCATGCTTTCACTTCGCTGCGTTGTTGACATTCCTGCCCAAAACATATCTTTCACAAAGGCAGGCACCCAACGATGCCGCTCATCATACAACCCAAGTAACCATTCATTGCTTTCAAGTTGATATTTCTTAATGAATCTGCCCCAACTTTCTTCAAATTCTTCTTTTGTCAATGAATCATGAACAACATTTTTCATACAGAATTTTATTGATTCATAGTCTTTGAACCCTTTAAATTTGTCAGGCAACTTATTCATGATATGCCACAAGCACCATCGATGTCGTGCATTAGGGAAAACAATCTCTATCGCTTTTTTCATGGCTTTGTCTTGATCCGTAATAATTGCATTGGGAGGACATTCAGACATGCATGCAAGCCAAGATTTAAATAGCCATATAAATAAATTTGTATCTTCTCTTAAGATCAATCCACATCCTAGCAATGTTGATTGCCCATGATGGTTCACCCCAACAAATGGAGCAAATGGCATTTCATATTTGTTAACCATATATGTAGTGTCAAATGTAACTACGTCACCAAACTCTTTGAATGCTGCCCTACTCCTTGCATTAGCCCAAAATACATTTTTCAACCGACCATCATCATCAAAATCCATTGCGTAGAAGAATTTAGAATTGTCAGCTTGCATTTTCAAAAAGTAATGGTGCATTGCACTAGCATCTCCTTCCCTAAGATGTGAACGTCTGACTTTTTCCATGTGATTTTTACAACTCTCTCCATTCAAATTGTACATGTGTAACGATGATTGATTTTATATATTGATCACTAGATTAAATTAGTTTACTATTTGCTGAAATTTCGCTCAAGCGAGTGTCTAGCGAGGCTTGAGAAAATTCTTGAGGACAACAAAGTTGTGGAAACTTCAAATTATCATATTTCACTCAATTAAAATCCAAATTTGGTTTAATTTGTATCCATTTTGAAGTCTCAAAATACTTTCCAATAAAACAAGTTTCATTCGTAAATTTTTTATAGCGTAAAATATATGAATAAAAACTGATTAATTCATTATCTTTTGAATAGCTTCTACTCCCAACTCAAACCTAATACAATTCTATTCATACCTAGAATTTATTAAATTACAACCTCCTTACAACAATTTGAATTTGAGACAGAAATTTTACCAACATCTAAAACCTAACAAAGTTGATCCAGATCCTTAACACAGTGCTTTACCCCCTTCAACTTTGGCAGCTAACAAAATAAAAGCCTGCTCTAGTTAGGAAATGTCAACCAAGAATAGTAGCTAGCAGCCAAGAAGAAGGGTAATTCTGATGCCACACCCTCTTCCACAACTTTTTGCACAACTTTCACATGTGGCAAGCCACCTCATCTCCTTGGGCCCACCAACATACCACAGCATCAGAATTACCCAAGCACTTAAAGCTTGAGCGCCAAAACAAATTCCACAGTAAACATTACTCCTTTAGCCTTCTTCTCCCTCCCTCCCAAAACCCATATGTGAAAAAGCTTGAGCGCCAAAACAGATTGCAGCTGCTGGAGTATTGGAACTATGGTGCAAAAATGAAAAACTCACTCCGGAAAACACCATCCTACACCAGAAAATAAAAACCCAACCGTGAAAAACATAACCTCTTCATCGAAAAACCAAAACCCACTGCTCCCCAAATCTGCAAAAACCATCGCTCGTATCAGCTCCATCTATTGTGGAAAAAAAAAAGTTCTCTTCCAAATCTCAGAGTTGATCACCATCTACCATCCAAGGAGGTGATTTTTCATTCCGCTTTTCCTAGTATTTTCTCTAGATTTCTTTGTTACTCTTTGATTCTTTGTTTTCCCCTGTATTATTGCTCTCATTCAATAAAAATTATTGTGCATTTCTATTAGTTCACTATGTACTGTTGTGATATTAGTTTACTTTGTCAATTGTTTGTTCTGTTCTCAACTAAATTGTTGCTGGGAGGTTCCTTGTCTAAGGGTCCTCCACTGCTTTATATACTCTCCTTGTACTCTATTCTGTTTCAATGAAATCTAAATTGAAATATCAACAAAAAAATGCAATTTTGAAGTTGTGAATTTGTTGCCTGTAATAACTGGGTTTTCCATTTTTCTATTGCATTTGGAAATGAGATTTTTTTTTTCTTTTGAAATAATGGCCAGAGGCTATAGACAATAAAAGTAATTCATCACTTGCTTTGCAAAAATAAATGTGAATAACACATTTATATGAAGCACAAAATTTTTGAAAGGATAAATTATAATATTTAGAATTATTAATTTTCTTATGATTAAGTGACTTTATATTTTGATAATGTGTTATGAATTATATTGTATAGGCATGGCAGATGAAATATCAAATGTTTTCTCACATGTGAAATTAAATGAAGATCATATTGAGAATGATATGGTGGAGGGGGATTCAAATGAAGATATCAAGAATGATATGGTGGAGGTGGAGTCGAATGAAGATAATATTGAGAATGAAATAGTGGAGTTGAATGAAATGGTAGAAACAAAAGGTGTGGAAAACAAAGCAGAAGACCCTAAGTTGGGAATGATGTTTGACTCCATTGATGATGCTGTGATATATTATAGAAGATATGCTAAAGAAAAAGGTTTTGCGGTGGCTAAAAGAACTTCTAAAAAGGGGAATGATGGGGTGGTGAGGTATGTGACCATTGCTTGTAGTTATGCTGGAAAGCCAAGGATTAGATTAAATTGCCCTGGAATTAAAAGGACTAGATCTACCAATCTAGTTCAATTGAAACCTCAAACAAAAACAGATTGCAAAGCTCAACTTAGGTTGTCTCTATGCCCAAATGGAAAGTGGATACTTAGATCCATGGTACTTGACCATAATCATGGATTCAGTCCTAGTAAGACCAAATTTTACAAATGCAATAGAATAATAGAACCACATGTGAAAAAAAAAGCTTGAATTACATGTCAAAGCTGGTATTAGAATGAACAAGAGTTTTAATTCATTTGTGGTTGCAGCAGGGGCATATGAGAATTTGTCTTTTCTACAAGTGCATATACCTACAATTAGTTTGGACTACTTGGGCCACAATATGTCTAACACTAGCTAGGATCTAAATTTGAGGTTCTAGGATCTTATTTATTTGATTAAATTATAAATAACATACAATGTAATGACTTTCAAGTTTAGAGTACTCACAACAGCCTCTCCAAAACAACCTTTAGTAAAAAATATAACTAAACCCAACTTGAAACCTCACGCATTAGACTTGATAATTTGTCAAAAATTGTTAACAATGAACAATGCCATCACTAAACATATTGAGACACTGCTCATCGCTACTCAAAAGAAAATTATTTTTTATTCATTTTCTCCCAATTATCTCTCTCTCTTTCTCTCTCTCTAGCTTTGTGGCTTTCCCTTTTCTCTCTCTACCTATAGAATCATAGATCAGCAGGTTTTTGGTGAGCGACAATAGTGGTTAGGCATTGGGTTTTGATGGAGGTATTGGATCTCGGAGCTTAGAGTTGGGACATGGTGGTGGCCTCACATTGGTTCTCTCTTAATTTGATTTTGATTTGGTTTTGATTTTGAAGTGGGTGTTTATGGATCTCTGGTTGGGTTGATTTTGATGTGGGTGTTTATGGATTTCCAGTTGGGTTGATTTTAATTTGGTTTTGATTTGGTTGAAACTAATTGTGTTGTTTTGATTTTGAAGTGGGTGTTTGAATCTCCGGTAGTGGTAGTGGTGATTTGAGATAAAATCTAAAATTGGTGATGATGGGTTAACAAAATATATCTAAGAAGATAAAATAATATTTAAATAGGATAGTGAGAAAGTAAGAGCACTTGCACTAGTCAGTGCAAAATAGAAAACGTTGTCAATTTTGCACATTTTTGTTCAAAAACTACCCACATCAGTTTGTCTATAACACTATTCATATACACAATTGCTATGGTAAATATATACAGTTACTATAGTTTTATATTTTATTTTTTAAATATTTTTTTTCTCTCCTCTACCATCGAATTTTCTCTCTCTTCCACTACTCACTTCCTTGACTCTATTTCATTGTCAAACACATCCTAAATCTAGATCCAAAGTATTTGTTATGTTTAGACTCCTAAGATTAGATTGTTTAACCTATTATATTAACCAAAGAAACTCCTGTCCTAGGAGTTCTCTCTCTCGTTCTATACGAGATTATTCCCTCCCTTGGATGTACTAAGGGCCTGCCTCCATTTTATTTTTATTTTTTCTCTTTGGTTTTTGTTCATCATGGCTGAAGACGTAATAGATAGTTTGGAGAAGATGAAGCTGACGTCGGAGGAAGAAGAAATCATTGCCCTTCCTGATGAGGGGCGTAAGGAAGAAATTGAGAGCTGTGTTTTGAGTTTGATTGGAAAGTTTCTTACTTGCAAGCCTTTTAATTAGAAGGCGGCCCAAGATACTATACAGAGAGCTTGGGGAATGGATGAGGGGCTGCATATTGTTGAAGTAGGGTCAAATTTGTTTCAGTTCAAATTCAAGACAGAGTTTGAGTTGGAGAGGGTGTTGAGGGGTGGCCCATGGACTTTTGACAACCAGGTTCTATTGCTACATAAGTGGCAACTGGGCATGACGGTGAAGAATGTCCGTTTGAGTCGGTTTCCTTATGGGTGCAGATTTGGGATGCTCCATTCGACATGGTTAGTCCCACTATTGCGACAAAGATAGGTAGGCGTATGGGGGTGGTTGAAGTGGTGGAGAAGAGACGTAACAAGGATGGGCATAATTTATTTATGAGAGTTAAAGTGGCCATCCCAATAGCCAAACCGATTCGTCGAGGGGGTTTTCTAGCTGGCTCCGATGGCCAAAGGACGTGGACCACTTTCAAGTATGAGAGATTGCCATTGTTCTGCCATTACTGTGGATTATTAGGCCATGATATCAAGCACTGTGCCACCTATTTTGCACTAATGAAGTCTGGAAAGGATGTGCAACTCCAGTATGGTGAATGGTTGAAAGCTAGTGGGGGAAGACAAAGGGTGGAACGAACCAAGACTAGTGAGGGCGACACAGTGCCGGAGAGAGGTGATGTACAGCCAGAGGGGTTAGGTGCGGCGGCGACTGTAGAAGTTAATCATGCTAACCCTAGTGCAACGGCGATAGGTGAGAAAGGAAAGAGCGTAATCACAGGAAACGCTCGTGATAATGGGGATTATTTGCCGGATTCTACGGGAACAGACGTAACGTATATGGAAGTAACTCCAATTGATAGGACGGACGTTGCAAAGGAGATAATACCGAGACAGGAGGAAGAGCACGTGGGTTTAAATTCAAAAGATGAGAGGAAGGATTCGCAGGTGATGTCTTGTACGGATAAGCACGTGCCAGGCTTAGTGTTTTCTGTAGATGCTGAGTTAAATTGGAAGGGAGTGGAAAATATTGGGCTGAAGGAAGTCAATGAGGAGGTGGGCTTGTGTGCTACACAGCCCAATAAGCAAATAGCAAAGTGTACTAGGCTCAGTAGGATGGAGAGTGGGCCGCATGAATTAAAGCTTTCATCCAACATGCTTAAGTTGGGAAAAAGATCAGTAGAGGATGTGGGCAAAAATGGCCCATTACCATCAATTTTGAAAATAATTTGCCAAGAAACACTGTTTCCGAACAATATAGCAATATACCACTTTTTTAGGTACTCGAGCTTGGTGAGCTCGAGTACCATGTTTTTTTAATCCACTGTCGCCCCATATTCAAGGAGTCCTATAGTGGCGTTTTTAAGCCCTATAGTGACGTTTTCGGGCCCTAGAGCGGCGTTTTTAAGCCCCCATACCAGGTTAAGGGGCCCTATAGTGACGTTTTCGGGCCCTATAGCGGCGTTTTTCTGCAAATTTTTTTGTTAGTCCCCATAACAGGTTCAAGGGGCCCTATAGTGGAGTTTTTAAGCCCTATAGTGACGTTTTTGGGCCCTATAGCGGCGTTTTCCTGCAAAATTTTTTTTATAGTCCCCATAATAGGTTCAAGGGGCCCTATAGTGGCGTTTTTAAGCCCTATAGTGACGTTTTCGGGCCCTATAGCGGCATTTTTTTTTTGAGAAGATGTTTGACTTAAAATGCTTGCCATGCAAGCATTGATGGAATTCTATTTCGATTAGAAATAGGTGAACGTGTTACGTGGTTGACAAGTCCTAGAATCCTACTCCAAATGTAAGTAGGAGTTGTGTTTAATAATTAATACTCGTAAGAATCCTAATTCAAGTCGCGTTAGGAATTCATATTATGCTAGGAAAAGAAGTCTAAGGCGGCAGAAGCTTTTTTGCGTATAAAAAGCATGTGGGTGTGCCGCATATTGAAGTCTTATTCAGAATAAACTTGTGTTTATGTTCCAGGCTGCTTCTATGGCAGATTCCCGCAGCAAGAAATCTGCAGCAGCAGACGATGAAGATATGGATCCAACGGTATAAGTCCATTCTTGTCCTGCAATAGTTAGCATTCTTTTCTTGGATCTTTTCCACAAAGCTCTTGATTATAATCGCAATCTCCTGCTTTTAATCTTCCTCGTTTGTTTTTCCTCCAGCAATACTTCGAAAATAGACTGAAATATCTTGCGGCTCTGAGGGCAGCTGGTGAAGAGCCATATCCTCACAAATTCGATGTTACAATGTCTACCCCTGAATATGTAGAGCAGTATAAAAACATAGGCAATGGGGAGCATCTTGAGGATGTTACTGTAAATTTGGCTGGTATTGAAATCAGGGCTTTTATTTATTCGGTTAATATTTATCATGTCTCTTTTGGTGATTTTTTTTTTTTTAAATTTTCTTTCCAATGCAAAGGGCGTATCATGAGCAAACGTTCATCTTCTTCAAAGCTATTCTTTTATGATTTACATGGTGGTGGTGCAAAAGTCCAAGTTATGGCTGATGCTAGGTATCTTATCACTGTATCTTTTCTTTTCCCTTATTCATATTTGATTTTTCCTTATGATTTTAGTATTGTTATTTCTTTAGGTATGCAATGTCTTTGACAAATTATCTTTCTATTAGTTTTATTTTTATTTTTTTAAATTAAAATTTTTATTTGTAAGTTATTCATGCAACCATGTGGGCCTTGAACCTATGACTTCTACCTCCACTTTACCCCTGTAAGAGGAGGTGCAATTTGAGATGCAGCACATTGGCATCTTTCCATATTAGTAGAAGAGCCTTTGTTTTTGCTTTTGGACTCTTTCTTTGAATGGACACAAATTGCTCTCTCTGTGATCTTCTATAGTGAAATAGATGATTAGTTTGGGAATTTGGATTTTCTTGTTACATAGCATTTCATGTCAAATATCTTATCTTAAAAAGTTAATATTTTGGGGCAGTAATTCATCAATTAGTTGAATGTCAATATTTTGCCCAAGTTCCTTGTAAGAGAAACTTTGTTTTTTAATTTTTATTTTTTTTATTGAAATTATTGCTAATTTCGTGTTTTTGAGGCCTGATTAGTTGTATGTAGAAGGCTTAGGTAGATTGGCAAAAAGAATGATGTAGGTTATTTTACTTTATTGCATCTTTCTGTACCACTACCTAGCTTTCTCAACTGCGCTTAAAAAAAAAAAAAATTATAAAGGACCTATATAAACAAGATGATGAATATGTATGAATGAGACTTTCCACTTGGTACTATTTGGGAAATTTTGGTTCTGATATGAATTAGTTTCACGGACAATCACCCCACCCCACCCCCTGGCTGGGTGTCCCCCCTAAATTGCACCACCTTTAAGTTTTGCTGCACATATACCAAATTTAATGATAAAGAGATTCTTCATTTCCATGATGCAGCAAGTCAGATTTGAATGAGGAAGAATTTTCTAGGTTCCATTCAACTGTGAAGCGTGGTGATATTGTTGGTGTCAAGGGGTTTCCAGGTTTGTGATGTTACTACAATTGGGTAGTTACTAACACCTTTTGACTTTTATATATATATATATATATATATATATTTATAGCTGCTCCTTACTATGTTGACACTATTGAGTTTACAGAAGAAATCACCATCAGTTTAATTACTTAATTTGGTCTCTCTCTCTCTCTCTCATTTGATGTTTGATAATGAATTGAAAATTTTATGGCATAAGGAAAAAATTATGGAGAGTGTAGGTAGAACTTCATAATACAAATTTAATAGAGACCGCTTGAAAATTCCTTTAAATAGGTGCTTCATTTTGGTCTTTTTCCCTATGGTGAATTGTTTTAGTTTTCTATGCTGCATAATTGGTTTATTTTTTTTATTTTTATTTTAATTTATATTTTTTATCAGTATGCCGCATGATTGTTGAAATCTTCTAGAAATGGGTCCAGTCTTGTGATATAGATGTACATTTTTTTTTACTCATAATTACATACAGATTTAGCGGGTCTTGAACTCACAAACACACTCCCAACCTTTCTCTTACAAGGTAATTTAACACATTTTCTTTCAATTCAGGGAAAACTAGAAGGGGGGAGCTAAGTATTTTTCCAAGATCGTTTATAGTCTTATCCCATTGTCTCCATATGATGCCAAGGCAAAAGCCTAAGGCTGGTTCTGTGTCTGAAATTGCCAATTTGAAGGTGAACATGGTTTCTCCCTGAATGATTTAATGCTGGTTACAGTCTCATCCTGACTTCCTTACTTTCTTATTGTTGCAGAAAGAGGAGGCTTGGGTCCCAGGATGTCCCAGGAATCCTGAAACATATATTTTGAAAGACCAGGTATTGATTAATATCCTAAAATTCAACCAAATTCCTGTTGCACTGTTTTAAACTATATTCTTTAGCACACCCAAAATAAAATTCTTATGTACATATGATCTGGTACTGATGAATTGGATTATTTTTTTCTGATGTAGATAAAAGTGAGATGGGTCCATTTATTTTATTTTCTTTCAGTTTGGACTGTGTTTTCACTTCTCCTCTTCTTTTCCTTTTCTGGGGTTTTATTTTATTGTCTTCAATGCTAGGAAACTCGATATCGACAACGCCATTTAGATTTGATGCTGAATACGGAGGTTCGACAAATTTTTAAGACAAGATCTCAGATCATTTCATATATTCGGCACTTTCTTGAGAGTCGTGATTTCTTGGAGGTTAGTTGTTTGTCTTGATTTTTTTATTTATTCAATTCATTCAGGTGGTTTCTACATATGGCACTTCACTTTACTTTCTTTTAATTACCTTCAATGTTCTTTTCACTGTCAGGTTGAAACACCAATGATGAATATGATTGCTGGTGGAGCAGCTGCCCGTCCATTTGTGACCTATCACAATGACCTGAACATGAAGCTATTCATGCGCATTTCGCCTGAGCTCAATCTTAAGAAGCTTGTTGTTGGTGGACTTGACCGTGTTTATGAGATTGGAAAGCAGTTCAGAAATGAGGGCATCGATTTGACGCATAATCCTGAGTTCACCACCTGTGAGTTCTATATGGCTTTTGCTGACTACAATGACTTGATGGAACTCACTGAGACAATGTTGAGTGGTAAGGGTCATTTGGATCATGTTGCAAATAACTGCTTCATTCCACTTGGGTAGTGAAGTTATTTTTATCCTCCAAAATACTTGGATTTTTCCTGACACTGTAATGTGTAACAGGGATGGTAAAGGAGCTTACAGGCGGATATAAAATTAAATATCATGCAAATGGGCTGGATGAGGATCCAATTGAGATTGACTTCACTCCACCTTTCAGGTTTGTCATCTATATAGTATCTCTCACAAATTGTATAACATTAACATGAATATGAAAATATATGAAATTGGTCCTTTTAACTCTGGCAGAAGGATTGACATGATAGAAGAATTAGAGAAGATGGTGAACCTCAATATTCCCAAGGACTTTTCCAGTGATGAGGCCAACAAATATTTGAAAGACGTATGCGCGAAGTATGAGATCAAATGTGCCCCTCCTGAAACTACAGCGCGTTTGTTGGACAAAGTCAGTTCTCTGCTTAGTCCTTTTTAAATTTTTTTATTACTTTATTGAACATAAATTAGGTAGTTACTGGCATTGTGATCCTGTGTTATGTACTAAGTAGATACAATATCTGTTACGAAGGTTCTGAGCTTTATGCTTAAGGAGGTGAATGAGAGTTGAACGGATAGCTCTTGCTGGAATACTGGTTTTTCCTTAGATGGTTTTCTGCTATTTGGAGTAATGATTCAATAAGATTGCTTAAACTGATAAGCTGTAGCAGTTGGATAAAGTAGAAATCGTAGCATTTATCTGTGGGAGAGGTAATTGGAGGTTGGGAACAGTGAAATGCCATTAAAAGAACAATATGATGGGGGCCCCAATATTTTACAATTATTTAAGTAATTCTGCATTAGAAAAAGTGTGTAAAAGTTTTCTGACTTGATCTGATTTTGTTCCTTAAGGTAGACTATTCTTGCTTGCATGCTCAGACAATTTATGAGAATTGGTTATATTTTTTTTTTTTCTGTTACTGCAGCTTGTAGGACACTTCTTGGAAGAGACTTGTACAGATCCTGCTTTCATCATTAACCACCCTGAGTTAATGAGTCCTTTGGCAAAGTGGCATAGAGCGAAGAAAGGCCTTACTGAGCGTTTTGAGTTATTTATTAACAAGCATGAAGTATGCTTTTTCAGGATATCTTGTTTTCTTTTTCTTTCTATGTATCATTCAATTTTCAGCTTTTTAATTCATGATTCTGACTTAATTTTTCTGTAACCGCTCAGCTCTGCAATGCATACACTGAATTGAATGACCCTGTGGTACAACGCCAGCGATTTGCTGAGCAGCTCAAGGTTCACGCATCAGTTTTTAAGTGTGCAGTGGATTTATCCTTAAATAAATTCCTCTGGAACTCTTCTGAATGATATGTGGTCTGCATGCAGGATCGGCAGTCTGGTGATGATGAAGCAATGGCTTTGGATGAAACCTTCTGTGCGGCTCTTGAGGATGGGTTGCCTCCAACAGGCGGTTGGGGATTGGGTATTGATCGCCTAACAATGTTGTTAACTGATTCACAAAACATTAAGGTTCTCTTCTCTCTCTCTCGGGTCTGTGCCTGTTTGCAATTCTCATTTATACATGTATGTTCTCAATGGGCTCTCAACATATGCTATTTGGTAACAGGAGGTTATTCTCTTCCCAGCCATGAAACCTCAAGATGAGCCATCTGCTAAAGGTACTCATTTTCAGTTTGGCCCATGTTATGCTTTTGTCTTTAGTTGATGCTAGTCTTTTCTGTCTCTTTCGTATTGTGCTGATGGCATTTTTGTGTTCTGTCTAAGGAGTATGCAGTTATATCTATATTTATTAAAGTCATACCGAACTAATTGTCGAACTTTCAAATCGTTTTTGTAGAATTTTGGTTTGGTATGAAAGAAACACTGGATTTGCAAAATAAATTTTTATTTTTTAAACTGAGTTTTTAATTATAGGTTGTTTTAACCAAATAATCATGCTTTCTTTCAATATTTAATTATAATGAAATACTTTTTAAGTCTTTTACTTTGAAACCTTGATTGATTAACTAAGGTATCAATTCAAGGCTCTATTTTTTGTCGTCGTCAATAGAAATTCATGAATTCTATATTTCAATGAGGCCTATGTATTCCATGAAATCATACTTTTATTAATTTCAACGTTTATTATGCTTACAGCTTACATATTTATTTAATTTAGTACTGGCTAATCAGATTTTTTTTAAAATTTATTTTATTTTCAATTTAAAAAATATATATAATTAAACAGTGACTATTGGTTTTCACCCAATGACTCAATTATTGAACCAATTAACCATTATACCAATTCATTGGTGGTTTGATGTTTGGTGCAGTTCACTTTTTGTTCCAGTTTTGATAACTATGGTTATGTTGTCCATGTCCCAGAGTATTGTATATTTTGACTGACTTAGTTGGTCCCTTGGTATTCCTTTAGGCAATGCAGGAGCTTAGGAAATTTTCAAAATTCTGAAACCCAGAGCTCTCATCCCAGAAAGTTGGCATGAACCTTTGATTGACTGCGTCGGCGTTGTCTCTTGCTCTCTCAGACTCTCAGTCTCTCCAATTCGGATTTGTTTCGTTTTTTTTTTTTTATTATTGGATTTGTTATTATTATTATTATTATTATTTATTGATTATAATTTTGGGCTCAAATTGGAGAGAAATTATTAGGTCTAGATGGAATACTGATTACTGATACCTAAGCAAGTGTCATCTTCCTAGCGCAAAACAACAATAATAATAATAATAAAAATAAAAATAAAAATAAAAACAAAAGTAGTGTTATAGCTTATAGGTGCTATAGATTTTACTACATGTATTACAAACTGATTTGTCACAAATTAAAAAAATGTAATTTAAAATTCAATTATGAGATAATTTAAACTTACTAATTATATTTATTGTCACATTAGGTGATGCTACACTAGGTGATAGTGTTTTATTGGTTGGAAGAGTCATTTCAGTAGCCCTAGTATATCTAATAATTTGTCTGAATTGGAGGATCAAAGTAAATAACCAAAAGAAAGGACATTTTGTGTGAGCAGTAGGATCAACTACATCAGAGTAGGAGGATTGAGATTCTACATGCTTCAGAGTGAATTTTTTTTTTTTTTTTTTTTTTTTTTTTTTTTTTTTTTGTTGTTGTTGATAGATACAGTAGAATTTATGACGTTTATTCTATGATAATTGCTCTTAATAGCAAAAGATTTTACTAGCTAAGCGGGAACCTACAAAAAAACTTGTGTGCAGTGTGCACTCAGGGGCTCATGATAATACTATTCATTTACAACAAAAAGAAACTTGGAATAAAAATGTGCATTTTTTAAATTTCAAGAAAGCTACGACATAGGCTCATGGCCCATGAAATTTCAAGAAAGCTCCAACATCTCTAATACTCTATGTTATCATTATTATGTACATTTTGTATAGTTATATTAGAACAGATGGCCATCATTGCATTCCATTACATAGTTCTAGTAGTTAATAACTTAATATTAATCGAAATCACATGTTGTGTCGTGTACTGTTGAACCTGATTAAGCTTTTTTTTAAAAAAATACCTGGAGATGAAAATGGTCCGTATCTTCATGCGTGAGGCACGGAAAGATAATGGTTTTTCATATTTATACACATATAAAACCTATTCATTGTTAGAACTTAAGAAGATTCACATTGGAAGAATGTGTATTAAGAGTCTATTTGGATAAGGCTTTTTGCTGAAAATACTGTAGCAAAATAATTTTTAAGTTATGAATAGTGCCGTGAGACTCAAGATTTACCTCGAAATCTATGTTTTCACAAGTTTGGCTGGGTCGTGAACAATGCTGTGGGACTTAGCCAAAAACCCAAAACGCACAATAATTTGTACGCAAACGCATGCTTAGCTAAGCATGTGTTTGCCAATAGATGTTTGTGCGTTTTGCGTTTTTTTTGGCTAGTCCCACGGTATTGTTCACGGACCAGCCCACTTTAATAAAATGTAGCAACAATGTTTTGCCTTTTAAAAATTATTTTGCTACAATGTTTTCTGCAATAAGTTTTCATTTTTCAACAAAATAAGCGGTATCCAAACAGACCCTAAAGTTCAAAATAATTAGTGGTGCTGGTCGTTAATGATGTTCATTATTTGTTAACTGTGTTATTTTGTTAGCTCAACTTATAAAATCTTTTGTTATCGAATAAGAATTTGAAATCAAATCTTGTCAACATAAAAAATAGTCATTAATGTGGTAAGAGAGAAATTATAATGCTGTAAATACTATAAATTCAAATCCCGTCATATTTATTTATTTTTAAATGATCATAGAACATTTAGGTTGTGTTTGAGATTAGAGTGTAAGGTCAGCTTATTTTACTATTTAGCTTATTTTTGTTACTATTCATGAGTCTCACTGCACTTTTTAGTATTATTCATGGGTCCCACATCACTTTTTGGTATTATTAATGGGTCCCACTGTACTATTTTAACTAGATTTTACCTTTATCTACAGTACTTTCAGTAAAAAGTTTTAAATTTTAGCTAAATAAAGCTAAGTTTGGTAACTGTTTTTTTTTATCAGTTTTCTGTTTTCAAGTACCATTTTCAGTTTCCAATCACAAAAAACTTGTTTGGTAAACTCAAAACAACAGAAAAGAGAAAAAAAATTTGTTTCTAATTTATAACGAAAAATGAAAACAACCAAAGGGTTCTTTTCAATATTGTGTTTTTTTAGGCTTGTGAAAACACAGGAAAAACATGTCATTTTACAACTTTAATGAACCAGCTCGCAAGTTCGATTTGTGTAACTCTGATTCTTATTTATATATTTTTTTCCTCCTTGCCGCTACTTCATGTAATTTTTTCCCTTCCTTGTCGCTACTTTCTGCTGAAATTTCCCACACAAAGACCCTTGAGAACGAAACTAAAGACAAGTGGTACCAAGTACAGTAAAACCCACTCCCTTTCACTCTCTCCCCTCTAGTTTATTCTCTGCACCTCTAATTTATCTCTCTCTCTCTTCCTAATTTCATATTTTTATTTTTCTATTAGTGATTTACATAATCTTTTACAGTTTTTGGGGATCCATTAGTCAAAGGTACACATAAAATTGTATTTTACCATCTATATAAATTAAACTTGCTTTAACTTTGAATAAACTAATGTTACAAGGACAAATAGTTTTACATAATCCATCTTAGGGATTGATGTGATAGAATGGTATGTTTGGTTTTTATTTTATAGTTATATAAAAGTGTTAGCACATTTGGCTTTTATAACGTTTAAATGCTATTTTTCTTACAACAGTATGAGACTTTCATTTATATAGTTCCAATCTTGTATGATTAAAGTTTCAAGCTTGAATATTATAAACAAAGCATTTGATTTTATAATTCCTCAATGTATATTGATTTTAAATACTTTGAAGCAAACGTATTTTTGAATTAGAATGAATAGACAAAAAGTTTTAAATTAGCCAAACAAAACAAAATTCAACTTTTTCAAAAACAAATACCAAACAAATTTCTTAAATTTTATTTTTGGAAATTGTTTTTTTCTTTTCAACTAACCAAATGTGTTTTTCATTTTGAAATTTTTTTTTTCTTTTTTCCTTAAAAACAAGAAAACGAAAATAGTTACCAAACATGACCTAATTAAGCTGTTCCCAATCTAACCTAGGTGTTCGTTTGGAACAACTTATTTAATTGAAACTGAAAACTTTTTGCCGAAAGTGTAGAAAAAATGTTAAAAAATAAACTGAATAGTACAGTGGAACCCATAAATAGTATTAAAAAGTGCAGTGAGACTCATGAATAGTAGCAAAAATAAGTTGAAAGTAGAGATAAGCTGAAAAATTCAACTCATCCCAAACGCACACCTAGTATACTCATTTTTTTTTAGATTGAGAAACACAGCCTGTCTATCTCTATTAGGACCTACTGACTCATGAGTTGCACCCATGTTAAACTTATATATAGACTTCTCCATCTTATTTCTCATGCTTCTAAATTAATTCAACTAATTGCTCCTATTTGCATTTATAGCTTGTTTGGATGGAGGGGGAGTAAAGGGGAGTAGAGTAGAGGGAGGGAGAGTAGACTAAATTACCTTGTTTGGATATTTTTTAAGGGAGGAGGGAGAAGGATTTGAAGGGGTTTGGAGGGATTCTAACTACTTCTAACCCCTCATTTTTAATTCCCCCAAATTGGAGAGATTTGGAGGATGAGTAGAGCATAAGAATACTTGACCAAATGAATTACCAAATTTACCCTTACCATATTAACAAAATTACAAACTATGAAAAGGCTAATTATTTCTCTACCCCTTAATTTTAAAAACATCCAAATAAGGTGGAGGATAACCATTCCCCTCTACTCTTCTCCCCACTACTCTCCTCCCCTCTACTCCCCTTTACTCTCCTCTCTCTCCAAACTTCCAAACATAGCATTAGATTTGTTTACCTCATTTGGTAATAAAGAAAAGATATATAGCCTTATATTTACATGCCACCATTATGATAGCCCGCCACATTTTTTTTTGAACAAGTTGGGGTTCATTATTCTTATGCATGTAGTCTATATATTATGAGTAGTGTTACGGCCACAATTTTTTCATAATGATTTTACGACAAAATTTAGATGAAAAACTGATGTTAGTTTTTAATTAGACCTACCACTGATATTACTATTTTTTTTTTTATCATTACCAATTTGTCACATAAAATTTGATTTGAAACTTTTGTGAAAATATTGTGTCAATAACTTTATTCATATATTATTTTCTTCTTACGTGGACAATGTATTTGTTTATGTTTCTGTATTTTCTTGGGTTTTGACTTAACTAGCACATGGAGTATCATAACATAAGCACATGACTTCATTTTCGTCTCTAGCTCTAGCTACCATGCTGACCCAGACGCTTAGTGAAAACGACTCGCACCTGTAAATACAAAGTGGACCACAAAAATGGCATCTTAGGTCACTTCATTGACTACTTTTTTTTCAGCTCAAACACTAAGTAGATAGAACGGATAAAACAGTTGTGAAAATTTTTGTTACCATCGAAAATGGGAGCTCGCAGTAACCACACTACAAATTCCCTTTTACTTTCGCTAAAAAAGTCAACGGTCACAAAATTTTACGACTCTTAAGTGGTACGTTGTGAATTGTAGATGATGAAGTGATGTTAGTGATTGACCGATAAAATCAATAAAAATCTGCTAACTTAACTGCTTGTGAAAATTGTTGCTCAAGGACTGATCGATTAACACAAAACACACACTTTGTATAGCATATTTTGGCATGGGTGATAAGTCAGCATTTACCATTTATTAAATAATCTAATTCACTATACTTTAACCAAATTAATGTCCAAATTATAACATGTAAATGTCAGGAAATACTACTTTAATTTGGGTTGTCATTATCTGAAAATGCCAAGAAGATACACATAATACATATTTGTTGTCATTTGACTATAATTATATATAAAAACATAATTAATATTCAGATTTTATAAAATAAGGCGTGCCGTAGTGCTTCAATCAACATGCTTTGTTGTCTTCATCTTTCTTTTTTTCTCCCACCAATCTGTGATGTCTTATTTGTTAGTAAAAAATGGCTATGAGAAGACTGACTATAACAAATTAATAATTTAAAAATGAATTAAACTCCATCTTAACAATTTTGTCAAGTAATTAAAGTCATTATCTCATATCTTATATATGTCTTGGTCCTAAAGAAGATTCATGGCCAAACTTTTTTAATTATGTGAAAAATTAATAGTCTTTTTTAATTATGTGAAAAATTATCTCCACCCTCTCTCCCAAACTCCCCTCCCCCTTTTCTTTTTTCCATTAAAGAAAGATATCTATTTGGTGTCCATTTAATGAATGTTGTTTCTTCAACTAGAATAAGGGTGATGAAAATTTTGGATATATTCACTCTAGCTAAATACATCTTAATACTGAAGGTTTATAATTGTAAATGAAAAAGAAATCCAACGATTGAAAAAGAGAAAAAAACTCTTTGCTCTAACCAAATTTTTAGGAAGTGAACAGCTTTCATCTAAAACAAAGCCGAAAACCTGAGGGATATATAATACTCTCGGAGAATCTAGCCTTTTGCCCCTATTTGGCAAAAAATTTGGCCATATGCCTCTGTTTGCAAACTATATAGGTGTGTGCCCCTGTTTCAAAACTCGATTACCTTAAAATCGAGTTATGTCCGATCAAACTAAAAAAAAAAAAAAAAAAAAAGGCCTAGAACTCAATTTTATGGAGATCGAGTTCCAAAACGCCACTATAGGGCTCCCTCAACTTGCCATGGGACAATCACATTAGAAAATTTTTTTGCAGGAAAACGCCGTTATAGGGTTTTACAACGTCACTATAGGATTTAAAAACGCCACTATAGTGCTCCATGAACCTGGCATGGGGTAATCACACTTATTAAAAAAAATTTGTAGAAAAACGCCGCTATAGGGCTTAAAAACGCCAATATAGGGCTCCCTGAATCTTGTGTGGGGTGATTACATTATAAATTTTTTTGCATGGAACTCGATTTCCAGGAACTCGAGTTCCACGCATTTTTTTTTTTTTTTTTTTTTTAAGTTTGATCGGGCATAACTCGATTTTCTACAAATTGAGTATTTAATTGAAACTCGATTTTAAGGTAATCGAGTATCGAAACAGGGACACGCCCCTATATAGTTCAGAAACAAGGGCATATTGCTAAATTTTTTTTAAAAAAAGGGGTAAAATGCCAGAATCTCCTAATACTCTCAATAAAAGGAATATTGCCCTAGCTATATTGAAGGAATTTAAAGTTTTAGAACCAATGTAGTGGGTGCCTATAGGTCGTTTGGTAAGGTTGTAAAGAGAATTTAGGCTACAAATTAAAGGTTTGTAAGTTTTGACTAATTTTTTTTGGTAAGAAGTTTTGACTATCATAACTTATAGGAATGGTCTCTTTGCCACCAAACAACTAAGATTCTTCCAACATCACAACATGTTTTCCCATGCAAATGAGAATCGATGGACGAGGACACCTAATATAGTGACTTTTTCAACTAGGGCGGTTTCAAGAATTCTCTTTTGAATGATCATTAAGAAATCTAAATTATAATAATTGAAGATAAAAAAAAACTTTATATATTGACGAAAAAAAAAAAACAAACACTCATATACATAAAGCTTTACACTTTCCTTACATATTTTAAAATTATTGCATATATGATAATCTCATTATTAATACAGCAAGCTATATCGATCTCTTTCAAATTTTAGTTCAATAAAAATTTTCGTGGGCTTTTATTTTTGTTTGAAATGGCATAATATATTGCTAAATGGACCAAAGTTTAATTTTGTTGTGCCTAAAAAAATTTAGGGTGGTCACAATTTTTTTTAATTAAAGGTAGACAAATCATAAAATTTTTAAAATTTATATAAAATTTAGATTTATTTTTTAGGTCTAGGTGGTCTTGTGACCACCCCCCTTGGATAGCTCGTCCAACTGGTGCCTTGAGTTGTTTGGCATGTATTGTAGGTGGTTCTCATCGTGGATCGTCTGATATCTCTATTCACTCACCCTAGGTGGTTCTCTTCGGCGAAAGTGTACTCATGGGAACCTTGGTTTTCAGGCACAAGATTTCTACCCACCAACCGAAATTCCCATGTTGAGGGTACAAATCCTGCGAATCTCCATGTCTTCAACTTCAAGCTTTCCATCACACCCTACAAAGGAAAATGGTGAAAAGTCATGGGAGGTGGTTAGCTCGTGACGTCCCAAATATAAACACCAGGCCCTTTCCATAATGAGGCATGAGTTAAAAACCCTAATAACTCTACTGTCATTTGAGTTCATTTGGAGTTTTTTGCGAGTTCTTAAGTATTAAAGAAGTTTAGTTCAGTACCATACTGGTGCCTTCCGACAATACATTTCCTTCTCCCAAAACCATTGTTTGGACAATTGACTCATTGATTTTTCTTGCATCATCAATAATTATTTCTTCTATAATGAATTTCCTTGAGGTTGTATTCGTTTCAAAGGGTTTTTACAACGTCATCAATTCCTAGTGTGCTTTTGACTACTTTAATTGTCTATATTATTTTTGGATTGTGGTGATGTTACTCAGATAATTCATTACTTAAAAAAATATGGGATCTAAATTAGAGTTTCATAAAATAACTCATTCATTAAGTATACATTGAATTCCACAATTCCACAATAGCGTTTGCAGGTAACTTTTTACTCTATTTCAACATTAGTTCTTTTTTTTTTTGTTCTTTACTATTTTTAACTATATTTCAACAATGGGTATAACCTTTTTTTTAATCTTATTTTGTCACACATAAAATGTATGTGGACAAACAAAAACACGTGCTCAATTGCCACATATTACACCGGGCCTTCTGGCCTGGTGGTACCTGGTCTCCTTGTGACTTAACAGCTCAGGGGTTCAATCCCCTGCATAAACACTTACCCAGCAAAAAAAAAAAAAAAAAAAAAAAACCATATATTACGTACGTATATTGCACTATGGCGCTGCAGCAGCTAGCGTCAGTGCTAGTAGTATTCTTCTTCTTAAAATTAAATAAATTTCTTTAAATAAATTTCTTTCCTACTTTTGGCAAGAAATACTATGATTGTGGGTTTCAATTAATTCAACTAGTAAAATATTTGATAGTTGAATAAGTGACTTGGGGTTCAATCCTTGCCTTCACTAAAAATCAATTAGTGTTTTAGTTTGATGATTTCATAAGTTGAAAATCTTTAAAAAAAATACTATGATTACAATATTTTTATAACAACTTCATAATAAATTTTTTTTTTTGAGAGTTTCAGCCTATCGCGTCCATTCCTAATAATAGCTCTTTATCATTAAATAAGATGTTAGCAATTCTTATTTGGACTCACCATTAACATTTTTTTTTTAGTAAATAGTAATACTTATTAGAACACACATGAAAATAATAATAGTGTTTTAAACCGAATTTAAACCGAACTTATTACCACTAATATTATTTATAGCTAACTATTTGTTATCTAAATTCTATTTAATTTTCAATCATATTTTAGTCAAAAAAAAAAAAAAATTGTACATGAGGAAACGGATGCAAAATTACCTTTACGCACAGTGCACGACGGCGCAGGCTTTACTGAATTATGACATTTACTACGAACTGACTACTAAGCTGGTAGATAATTGTAATATAATTTTAATATTATCACATTAGCAACTTGCAGAATAAATAAGAGTTTATTACTGAACAAGTGAATTTCTAGGAGGGTGTTATAGGGCTTTGGCAGACTCTGAACAGGTGAATAAATAATAGTGTCCCTTTCTTCTTAGGGTAGTTCTGATGCCACATCCTCTTCCACAACTTTTTGCACAACTTTCACATGTGGCAAGCCACCTCATCTCCTTGGGCCCACCAACATACCACAATACTTAACTTTAAGGGATAATTACACATTGCCCACCTATAGTTTACCCCTAATTCTAAGTGCCTACATGTGGTTCAAATTTTGACACTTTGCCCACCTGTGATTATCACTGTTTATGTGCCGTGTGCCCACCACTCCCTCACCATTACTCTAACATAGGAAATAGGTGAAAGTCACTCCCATCCAGATCAAAACACTCACTTTTCCAAAAACCACTCAGTCACTCTCATCCGGCTTGCTCACCAAAAATCACTTAGTGTCACTCTCAAAAATCACTCAAAATCACTCACTCACTCACTCCCATCGTTCATGCAAACCGAACTGAGGAAGACAGCTTCTCCGTTCAATTGTGGCAGGAAGACTCACTCATGGGTATCGCGTTTCGCTTCACTTGACTGGGATTTGAAAGCTTGAGGTCGTGCATGCAAACCGATTTGAGGAAGATCAAGATTATTGCCTCTGTTTTGTTCAGCTGTTGCAGGTAGATTAGGATTTTGCGTTTTAATCTTTGAAATCTAGGGTTCTAAATTGGGTCTTAAAATGCCGGTGGTGGGTTTTAAAATGCCGGTGGTGGGTTTTGAAATGCCAGTGGGTTTTAAAAATGCCGGTGGTGGGTTTTAAAATTGGGTATTCTTTCTTCCAAATTCTTTCTTCCAAATTCGGTTCTTGCTTAACCATGGAACTGGTTAAGCAAAAGCCCATTTTGTTTTTTTACAAAGTCGGAGAAATTTCCTGTTGAAACCCAATTTTTTTTTTACAGTTGCTCCTCATTTTTTTATGTTGTAGGCTTTGATGACTGTTCTATTTAGTATTACCCACCTCTCCCTCACCCGATCATGCTCATGATTGTTTTGTTGTAGGCTTTCTCTCTGCCGTGATTTGTATTGTTTAATTGTTTTTGTGGAATGTTACCAAATTGAAATCAGTTTGATCATTGGTTACTGCTTCTGTCAGTTTGAAATCAGTTTGATTTACTGCTTTTGTCACCAAATTGATCATTGGTTTTGATTTTCAGATTAATTAGAATGTTACTGGTTGAGTCTGTTTTGGACAGCATGTTATAGTTAGTGTCTAATGGACCAGTGAACTAATTATGAATTTGACCAGTGAACTAATGGACCAGTGAACTAAAAACCCTCCATTCCCTTTAAAAGTTGAACAATGCTCATGATTTTATTGAAATAATTATTCAGTCAATTATGAATTTGATAAATAAAATAGTAGAGATAAAAAGCATTCAAACAATTATGAATATATCTGCATTTTCTTATTACTTTAAAATAAAGGTCTATGGCCCATCAACTTTTTTAACAATGTGGTTGTAGCATGAGTAGTTGTTACTAAATTTAGATGAGTTGATTCTTGCCACTTGTAACAGATTTGTTGGTCTATAAGCTTGTAACAAATTTTTGCTATATCTTCATCAACTGGCAATGGCTCTACAACTAGTGGTTTCTACCGTGCCGGAGATGGTCATTTATGTACCGTTGAGAATTGTGCCCTAAGAACAAGTCGAAAAGCTGGTAACTATGGAAGAAGATTCGTTGGTTGTAGTCAATTTAATGTAAGTAACAATTACATTGTTGTATTTGAATTTAATTGAATTGAATTATTAGTTGTGATTAATTGTGAACTGTGAAATTAATTGTTATAATTGTAATACTCAGGTTGGTCCCAAATGTGGCTTCTTTCAATGGGTGGATAACGAAACTTGTAAGAGTGACCGTGAAAGGATAAGTATGCTTGAGAATGAATTGTAGCTTGCAAATCAGAGAGAAACTACAACCAAGGAAATGGAAGAAAGATGTAATCGGAGGGAAAGAGAAACTCATGAGCTTTAGGTAGAAATTAGAGAGAAACTTAAGAGAGTTAGAGAGAGTGAGAGATTGTACAAGATGACACTAGTTTTGTCATTGTTATTTTTCATTTTTGTAATGTTGTTGTTGTGTTTTGCCTCAGTGAACAATAATGTAAGAGTGAGGAACCTTAATCTGCCATGATGCTTGGTGGGATGTTGAAATGTTGAAATGTTATTGGGTAATTGAAATGGAAAGTGTTGTTTTTGTGCAAATATTCTTTAGTATAATTTTTTTTTACTTCATCCTGTGATTGATATATATTGGCACAAAGTGTTATGTGGAAATGTTAATAACATAATAACTTGAATGGAACATGTTGGTTCAATATATACACCTGTGTCAATGCACACCTGCCTATAAATGGAACATGTTTTACACATACACATGATTTGTTGTGTGAATACATACACTTGTGTAAATCCACCAAAAAAACAAGACAAGAAAAACACAGTCCACCAAAAGCACAAGACAAGCACAACACATCAAAATACTTTATCCTGTTTCAATGCACATTAACATTAATAAAAGTGAAGAGTCATTGAGCACATTCTGTGACTTTACAAAATAAAAGTGAAAACATTAACATCCTGTGACTTTACAAAATAAAAGTGAAGACATTAACAAAATATTTTATGTCACATGCATACAAAATTGCCAACATTGTTTTTGGCACATCCTGTGACTTTACACATCTTCCAATTAAAACCCAACTATTAGTCCACTAGTGCTCAGACATACACATTTCCAACCAAAATTGCCAATATTGTTTTTGACACTTGACATATACATTAAACGAGTGAACTATAACAAAAAAGTGGTTGAAACTTTAACATCTTCCAAGTTGTCATTTACTACTTTAGGTGCCCTTGCCAGCTGTATTCTTGCCCTTTCCACCAACTGGTTGAAATTTTCTGCCTTTAAACCCCCTAGCAGCAGCACCACCACTTCCTTGACTAGTGCTCACAGATGCACTTGGCTGTATAACCAAAATCCAACAGTTAGCAAGATGATCCAACAATAGCAAGTAAGAGGAAAAAAAAATAAACAAAATAGAACAAGACAGAGGTGCCTGAGATGGTAAAGAATCCCATGTCTCTCTAGGGGTATGGAAGCTCAGTTGTGAGGATGAAGAGAACCAGTTGGCCCTAGATCTAGTTGGAGGTTGAGTTGCAGCCTTAGATCTATTGTTTGGTGCAGGTTGAGATGTAGTTTGACCAAAAGCTTTGTATGCAGGCTGAGATCTAGTACTTGGTGGCTGAGATGCAGTTTGAGGTCTTGCAGTCTGCTTTGTTTTTGTAGATTTACTGCCTTGTGCCTACAAAGAGGGTAGTACAAGTTACATACACACGAAATACTTGAGGAAATGAATATAGTTCAAAGCATGGAAATACTTATAGCTGCTGATTTAGCAAGTCTATCTCTTCTCTGCCATGGAGTTTCACCAGTAATGCCTGCCTTGCACCCTCTTGCATTATGTCCTTCTTTCTTGCACTTCCCATACTTGATTGTCTTGTTCATCCTAGAAACTCTATAAGGGTTCCTTAGCTCTTCAGGATCTCTTTTTCTTTGCTTTGGTGGTCTGCCAGGTGGTTTATACACATGAGAAGCAATAGGAGCAGGTTGGTTAGTCTTAACCCACTCAGACTGGTCAGGCATTGGCTGTATTATCTCTTTGTAAGTTTCAGCAAATGTCTCTTTTAAGTAACAAGGATGCACATAGTCCTCCACTTTCTCCAGGTTCTTAACAATAGCAGAGATCCCATGTTTACAGGGAAGTCTTGTCAAATCCCAAATCCTACAGCTGCATGCTTTCTTAGCCAAGTCAACCACATGTCTCTCACGACCATTATCAACCTCATACATGAAGCTGCCTGCTGGAGTAGCACTGAAAGGTATAGATTCATGTTTTAACTTCTCTAATTTGTCTTAAATATTAGGACAAACTTTTCCAGTGTATTTTGCTATACCTCTCATCTTTTTGTATTGTTTGGTCATGAGCCTAACTCTAATCCACTCCAACATTGCTAAAATTGGCTTATCCCTAGCTTCTAAGATCATGGCATTAAAAGACTCACTCAAGTTATTAGCTAAACAATCACATAAAGCTCTACTACTAAAGTGAGACTTAGACCATTGTGCAGGGTTGATGTCAGCAAGATACTCCCATGCCTTAACATCAAAATCCTTCATTTCCTGCATTCTTCTCTCAAACTCCTTGATTGTTGTGGCTCCAGCACATCTCCACAGTGCATCCTTCAACTCCAAGCTCTTATGATCCACTTTGAAATTATTATAGATATGCTTCACACAATATCTATGCTCACAAGTTGGGAACAACATCTCAATTGTAGGTATAAGGCCCTAATTCATATACAAAACAGATCAAGTAAATATATTAGTTAAACATGTTGAAATGAACTGAAGTATGTATTATTGAACTTTAAATATGTGGGTTAAATATGTTAGTACAATTGTAGGTCATACCTTTTGTCTATTACTGATGAAGACCAGATTAAGTTGCTCTGGATCCCCAATGTCATCTGAAAACTGCTGCAGAAACCATACCCATGGATCTTTGTTTTCTTGCTCGACAACAGCAAATGCAACTGGGAAAATATTATCATTTGCATCTCTAGCTATGGCAGAAAGTATTTGCCCCCCAAATCTCCCTTTCAAGTGGCACCCATCTAAACCAATGATTGGTCTACAACCTCCCAAAAACCCAAGTTTTTGTGCATTATACCTAATATACATTCTCTTAAATTTGGGCTATGCATTTTCATCTTCCATTTCAGTTTGCATAATAACCCTACTTCCTTTATCATTCAATGTTATCATCTCTGCATAATCCCTAAGTTTCCCATATTGCAGCCGTTCATCCCCAGTAATCAAGTCAGTAGCTTTCCTTTTTGCCCTATACACTTGACTGTAACTTATGCCAATTTCAAGTGCTTGCTTCACATGATGTTGAACACCAGCCACTTTCCAATTGGGGTTTTTGTCAAACTCCTGCATAAACTTCTTTGTAACATAACTTGAAGTCACTTGGCTGTGTTTGAAGGATCTAGGGCAAGTGCACTCTGGATTGAATGTTTTTATTTGGAATGTCAACTCTCCAGGTAGTTGAGATGCATAACACTTCCATCCACATTCATTGATACAATAAATTGATATCTTCTTCTTCTCATTCAGCTCGAACTTGATATCTACTGGCTTCTTTATCGCATATTCCCTCAATGCCTCCCTAAATACTTTAGAGTTTGGAAACTTCATTCCTTTCCTTAACTCTGGTTTTCTCATGTCAGTTTGGACATTAAACTCAGGTTCTTTTGCAGCTGGTGCTGGCTGATCATCATCAGACCCTACTAGACTTTCCATGTCATCTTCAAAAGGTGGGTCAATCCATTCACACTCTTCAAGAGGTGGGTCATTGTCAGCTGCAGTAGTCCTATGTGGGGCTGCATACACATGTACATCCTCATGGGTAGATGGCCCATCATCTCCTTCAGAGGGCCTATGTGGGGCTGCATGTGTAGATGACCCATCATCTACATTTCCAAAGACATCATCATCAAAATCTGGCCCCTCAAACCCTTCCTCTAACCAATCAATATCTTGTCCACCACCTCCTTCAGCATCCACATTACCTCCCTCACCCACCTCATGCACATCATCATCACTCTCACCCACCTCATGCCCATCATCATCATTTGCTACTTCCTCATTACTAAATGGTTGTTCAACTGCAAGTGGCTCCTCACCACCCTTAACATATAGTGTTATCTTATTTGTAGGCCATGCAGCATGAATCTCACACATATAAACAACATCATCATCTCCATTTATAAGCCTTAACCCTTGCTCCAAATTACCTTCAGGAATAAGATAATGATATCTACTTGTACTAAGTGCCCCCACATCACAACAAATATCTTGTATTTCAAAATAACTAAGTCTATCTGGGTCAACATTATCAACAAAAGAAGTACTACCTTCTAAATATACCAAATCTGGGTTCCACACAAACTGCCCACCATGATGAATCTCAAAATTGAATGCCAAGTCAGCCATCTGCATATAAAACACAACAGAATAAATGAAGATGATAAAACTTATAAATGAAGATGATCAAAGCCTTAAAGCATACATATAAAAATGAGGCATCTAGTTCTATTGTTAATAAAGACTCAATACCTATATGGATAAGAGTAGTAATAAGAGCAGCACCATTAGTTCACTGGTCCAAGACCTAGAACCAGTCTTGAGCAAACAAGGTCCATTATTATCACAAACTTATTTCAAAACAGAATTGAGCAAACAAGAGAACTTAGAATGCAGTTGGACATATTTTTAAAATGCATATATAACCATCCAGCTTATATCATAATTGACTGAATAATTATTTCAATAAAATCATGAGCATTATTAAACTTTTAAAGGGAATGGAGGGTTTTTAGTTCACTGGTCCATTAGTTCACTGGTCAAATTCATAATTAGTTCACTGGTCCATTAGACATTAACTATATCATGCTGTCCAAAACAGACTCAACCAGTAACATTCTAATTAATCTGAAAATCAGAACCAATGATCAATTTGGTGACAGAAGCAGTAAATCAAATTGATTTCAAACTGACAGAAGCAGTAACCAATGATCAAATTGATTTCAATTTGGTAACATTCCACAAAAACAATTAAACAATACAAATCACGGCAGAGAGATGATTTTAGCAAAAGCAGTAACCAATGATCAAACTGATTTCAATTTGGTAACATTCCACAAAAACAATTAAACAATACAATCACGGCAGAGAGAAAGCCTACAACAGAACAATCATGAGCATGATCGGGTGAGGGAGAGGTGGGTAATACTAAACAGAACAGTCATCAAAGCCTACAACATAAAAAAAATGAGGAGCAACTGTAAAAAAAAAAATTGGGTTTCAACTGGAAATTTCTCCGACTCTGTAAAAAAAAAAAAAGGGTTTTTGCTTAACCAGTTCCATGGTTAAGCAAGAACCGAATTTGGAAGAAAGAATTTGGAAGAACGAATACCCAATTTTAAAACCCACCACCGGCATTTTAAGACCCAATTTAGAACCCTAGATTCCAAAGATTAAAACTCAAAATCCTAATCTACTTGCAACGGCTGAACAGAGCAGAGGCAATAATCTTGATCTTCCACAAATCGGTTTGCATGCATGACCTCAAGCTTTCAAATCCCAGTCAAGTGAAGTGAAGTGCGATACCCATGAGTGAGTCTTCCTGCCACAGCTGAACGGAGAAGCTGTCTTCCTCGGTTTGGTTTGCATGAACGATGGGAGTGAGTGAGTGAGTGATTTTGAGTGATTCTTGGGAGTGACACTGAGCGATTTTTGGTGAGCAAGCCGGATGAGAGTGACTGAATGGGAGTGACTTTTCACCTATTTCCTATGTTAGAGTAACGGTGAGGGGGGAGTGAGTGGGTGAGTGATTTTGAGTGATTTTTGGGAGTGACATTGAGTGATTTTTGGTGAGCAAGTTGGATGAGAGTGACTGAATGGTTTTTGGAAAAGTGAGTGTTTTGATTTGGATGGGAGTGACTTTTCACCTATTTCCTATGTTAGAGTAATGGTGAGGGAGAGGTGGGCACACGACACATAAACGGTGATAATCACAGGTGGGCAAAGTGTCAAAATTTGAACCACAGGTAGGCACTTAGAATTAGGGGTAAACCACAGGTGGGCAATGTGTAATTATCCCTAACTTTAATTATTTCAAATTTTCAATTAATAAATACCACTGTAACTATCTTTGCTTCTTCTTCCTCCCAAAGCCCATATGTGAAAAAGCTTCAGCCCCAAAAGAGGTCCTCTTTGGTCTAGCTTTCCTAGCTCCTGCTATTTTGATAATAAGATCCCAGCATCCTCCAATATTCTGGTGATTAAACTAAATTCATTTGTTGGGTCTGTCATGGTTTTTCTTTGTTTCAAAAGCTTCCTTGAACCTGTAAGTCCAAGATTGGGCAGTTAGTATAACTTCAGTGGGGTTAGAGGTTTTGCCATTCAAATTTACTATAAATTTATAAAATCTCTAAAATAGTTAAGGGGAAAAAACAATACCTGAGATTCGTTATCAACTTTCTTCATTTGATTCATACCAACCTTTTGATAGTGATGACCCTACAAAATAAAATGAAGCATAATATATATTATAATAAATACACTCAAATTTGCAACGTAAATTTCACTAAAAATTTAAAAGTAGCTAACTGAAAAAATGCATACTTGAGATACATTATCAAGCATACCAAATCCCATGGTAGAATTTGTATTATGCACATTTCCAACCTTGGCAGAATCCTACAAAAGCACAAAGTACAAAAGTTAACAATAGTAATAACAATGATTAATTATCCAAAAAAACATAAGTAAATAATATAATTATAGCCTAACCTTCTCACAAATTTCCTCAAGAATTGAAGTCTCAACTTGGTTAACTACATTCCCTTCGTTAATTATACTCTTCATTTTCTTTTTCTTTTCCTTTTCCTTTTTTTTCTTCACAGCTTGTTCAACCTTTGACATCTTCCTTTTAAATGATGGTCGCCCCTTTTGACAAACAACCACTGGATCAAGGATTTTTCTAGCTACTTTTGATATTACAAGACCATTGTCACATGAGGTGGAATCATTCTGAATATCTATAGAAATAGGCTTATTGCTACCACAAGCATTTCCCCCTTCCTTGAGCTCCCCTTTCATTTCACATATTTGTGTCATCACATTCTTATATGCATTTTCAGAATCCGCTGCCAAATTAGCAACCTCGTAAAAGGCATTACACATCTTTTCATAGCGACATGCTTCAGGTTTCAAAGACCAATTGTCATAACTTATTCGAACTTTAGTGTGCCTCCTTTTGACATTTTTATTCCATCTGTTTAAGATGTACTTGTCTGGTATTCGATAAATCTTCCTATGAATAAACACCAATATTTGATGCCTGCATACTATCCCCTTGAACTCAAACAGCCTGCATTTGCAGTTAACTTCACTGTTACCCTCATTAAAATACACATGAAAAATTACGCTCCGCTGACCTTCTCCACGTGATATATCTTCACGTACTTCATACTCTAAAAAGTTGTCATGTTCCCTGCATGAAGACAAACTGCAACAAATACTTCCAACTATCTCATTTTGGAAATCTGTAAATTTTTTCAAAGTGTAAGCACTCTGAAATTGTTTCTCCATATCATAAATAGTTATACAGGAAATGCGTGAATTGAAAGAATTAAAATCTTCAACAGTTTCATTATGCACCTTTGCTGCCAAAGCATTCTCATATTGTTCAACAAATTGTTTTAAAGTAGTTTTCTTATTAATGTATTTATCAAAGAAAGCATTCATGCTTTCACTTCGCTGCGTTGTTGACATTCCTGCCCAAAACATATCTTTCACAAAGGCAGGCACCCAACGATGCCGCTCATCATACAACCCAAGTAACCATTCATTGCTTTCAAGTTGATATTTCTTAATGAATCTGCCCCAACTTTCTTCAAATTCTTCTTTTGTCAATGAATCATGAACAACATTTTTCATACAGAATTTTATTGATTCATAGTCTTTGAACCCTTTAAATTTGTCAGGCAACTTATTCATGATATGCCACAAGCACCATCGATGTCGTGCATTAGGGAAAACAATCTCTATCGCTTTTTTCATGGCTTTGTCTTGATCCGTAATAATTGCATTGGGAGGACATTCAAACATGCATGCAAGCCAAGATTTAAATAGCCATATAAATAAATTTGTATCTTCTCTTAAGATCAATCCACATCCTAGCAATGTTGATTGCCCATGATGGTTCACCCCAACAAATGGAGCAAATGGCATTTCATATTTGTTAACCATATATGTAGTGTCAAATGTAACTACGTCACCAAACTCTTTGAATGCTGCCCTACTCCTTGCATTAGCCCAAAATACATTTTTCAACCGACCATCATCATCAAAATCCATTGCGTAGAAGAATTTAGAATTGTCAGCTTGCATTTTCAAAAAGTAATGGTGCATTGCACTAGCATCTCCTTCCCTAAGATGTGAACGTCTGACTTTTTCCATGTGATTTTTACAACTCTCTCCATTCAAATTGTACATGTGTAACGATGATTGATTTTATATATTGATCACTAGATTAAATTAGTTTACTATTTGCTGAAATTTCGCTCAAGCGAGTGTCTAGCGAGGCTTGAGAAAATTCTTGAGGACAACAAAGTTGTGGAAACTTCAAATTATCATATTTCACTCAATTAAAATCCAAATTTGGTTTAATTTGTATCCATTTTGAAGTCTCAAAATACTTTCCAATAAAACAAGTTTCATTCGTAAATTTTTTATAGCGTAAAATATATGAATAAAAACTGATTAATTCATTATCTTTTGAATAGCTTCTACTCCCAACTCAAACCTAATACAATTCTATTCATACCTAGAATTTATTAAATTACAACCTCCTTACAACAATTTGAATTTGAGACAGAAATTTTACCAACATCTAAAACCTAACAAAGTTGATCCAGATCCTTAACACAGTGCTTTACCCCCTTCAACTTTGGCAGCTAACAAAATAAAAGCCTGCTCTAGTTAGGAAATGTCAACCAAGAATAGTAGCTAGCAGCCAAGAAGAAGGGTAATTCTGATGCCACACCCTCTTCCACAACTTTTTGCACAACTTTCACATGTGGCAAGCCACCTCATCTCCTTGGGCCCACCAACATACCACAGCATCAGAATTACCCAAGCACTTAAAGCTTGAGCGCCAAAACAAATTCCACAGTAAACATTACTCCTTTAGCCTTCTTCTCCCTCCCTCCCAAAACCCATATGTGAAAAAGCTTGAGCGCCAAAACAGATTGCAGCTGCTGGAGTATTGGAACTATGGTGCAAAAATGAAAAACTCACTCCGGAAAACACCATCCTACACCAGAAAATAAAAACCCAACCGTGAAAAACATAACCTCTTCATCGAAAAACCAAAACCCACTGCTCCCCAAATCTGCAAAAACCATCGCTCGTATCAGCTCCATCTATTGTGGAAAAAAAAAAAGTTCTCTTCCAAATCTCAGAGTTGATCACCATCTGCCATCCAAGGAGGTGATTTTTCATTCCGCTTTTCCTAGTATTTTCTCTAGATTTCTTTGTTACTCTTTGATTCTTTGTTTTCCCCTGTATTATTGCTCTCATTCAATAAAAATTATTGTGCATTTCTATTAGTTCACTATGTACTGTTGTGATATTAGTTTACTTTGTCAATTGTTTGTTCTGTTCTCAACTAAATTGTTGCTGGGAGGTTCCTTGTCTAAGGGTCCTCCACTGCTTTATATACTCTCCTTGTACTCTATTCTGTTTCAATGAAATCTAAATTGAAATATCAACAAAAAAATGCAATTTTGAAGTTGTGAATTTGTTGCCTGTAATAACTGGGTTTTCCATTTTTCTATTGCATTTGGAAATGAGATTTTTTTTTTCTTTTGAAATAATGGCCAGAGGCTATAGACAATAAAAGTAATTCATCACTTGCTTTGCAAAAATAAATGTGAATAACACATTTATATGAAGCACAAAATTTTTGAAAGGATAAATTATAATATTTAGAATTATTAATTTTCTTATGATTAAGTGACTTTATATTTTGATAATGTGTTATGAATTATATTGTATAGGCATGGCAGATGAAATATCAAATGTTTTCTCACATGTGAAATTAAATGAAGATCATATTGAGAATGATATGGTGGAGGGGGATTCAAATGAAGATATCAAGAATGATATGGTGGAGGTGGAGTCGAATGAAGATAATATTGAGAATGAAATAGTGGAGTTGAATGAAATGGTAGAAACAAAAGGTGTGGAAAACAAAGCAGAAGACCCTAAGTTGGGAATGATGTTTGACTCCATTGATGATGCTGTGATATATTATAGAAGATATGCTAAAGAAAAAGGTTTTGCGGTGGCTAAAAGAACTTCTAAAAAGGGGAATGATGGGGTGGTGAGGTATGTGACCATTGCTTGTAGTTATGCTGGAAAGCCAAGGATTAGATTAAATTGCCCTGGAATTAAAAGGACTAGATCTACCAATCTAGTTCAATTGAAACCTCAAACAAAAACAGATTGCAAAGCTCAACTTAGGTTGTCTCTATGCCCAAATGGAAAGTGGATACTTAGATCCATGGTACTTGACCATAATCATGGATTCAGTCCTAGTAAGACCAAATTTTACAAATGCAATAGAATAATAGAACCACATGTGAAAAAAAAAGCTTGAATTACATGTCAAAGCTGGTATTAGAATGAACAAGAGTTTTAATTCATTTGTGGTTGCAGCAGGGGCATATGAGAATTTGTCTTTTCTACAAGTGCATATACCTACAATTAGTTTGGACTACTTGGGCCACAATATGTCTAACACTAGCTAGGATCTAAATTTGAGGTTCTAGGATCTTATTTATTTGATTAAATTATAAATAACATACAATGTAATGACTTTCAAGTTTAGAGTACTCACAACAGCCTCTCCAAAACAACCTTTAGTAAAAAATATAACTAAACCCAACTTGAAACCTCACGCATTAGACTTGATAATTTGTCAAAAATTGTTAACAATGAACAATGCCATCACTAAACATATTGAGACACTGCTCATCGCTACTCAAAAGAAAATTATTTTTTATTCATTTTCTCCCAATTATCTCTCTCTCTTTCTCTCTCTCTAGCTTTGTGGCTTTCCCTTTTCTCTCTCTACCTATAGAATCATAGATCAGCAGGTTTTTGGTGAGCGACAATAGTGGTTAGGCATTGGGTTTTGATGGAGGTATTGGATCTCGGAGCTTAGAGTTGGGACATGGTGGTGGCCTCACATTGGTTCTCTCTTAATTTGATTTTGATTTGGTTTTGATTTTGAAGTGGGTGTTTATGGATCTCTGGTTGGGTTGATTTTGATGTGGGTGTTTATGGATTTCCAGTTGGGTTGATTTTAATTTGGTTTTGATTTGGTTGAAACTAATTGTGTTGTTTTGATTTTGAAGTGGGTGTTTGAATCTCCGGTAGTGGTAGTGGTGATTTGAGATAAAATCTAAAATTGGTGATGATGGGTTAACAAAATATATCTAAGAAGATAAAATAATATTTAAATAGGATAGTGAGAAAGTAAGAGCACTTGCACTAGTCAGTGCAAAATAGAAAACGTTGTCAATTTTGCACATTTTTGTTCAAAAACTACCCACATCAGTTTGTCTATAACACTATTCATATACACAATTGCTATGGTAAATATATACAGTTACTATAGTTTTATATTTTATTTTTTAAATATTTTTTTTCTCTCCTCTACCATCGAATTTTCTCTCTCTTCCACTACTCACTTCCTTGACTCTATTTCATTGTCAAACACATCCTAAATCTAGATCCAAAGTATTTGTTATGTTTAGACTCCTAAGATTAGATTGTTTAACCTATTATATTAACCAAAGAAACTCCTGTCCTAGGAGTTCTCTCTCTCGTTCTATACGAGATTATTCCCTCCCTTGGATGTACTAAGGGCCTGCCTCCATTTTATTTTTATTTTTTCTCTTTGGTTTTTGTTCATCATGGCTGAAGACGTAATAGATAGTTTGGAGAAGATGAAGCTGACGTCGGAGGAAGAAGAAATCATTGCCCTTCCTGATGAGGGGCGTAAGGAAGAAATTGAGAGCTGTGTTTTGAGTTTGATTGGAAAGTTTCTTACTTGCAAGCCTTTTAATTAGAAGGCGGCCCAAGATACTATACAGAGAGCTTGGGGAATGGATGAGGGGCTGCATATTGTTGAAGTAGGGTCAAATTTGTTTCAGTTCAAATTCAAGACAGAGTTTGAGTTGGAGAGGGTGTTGAGGGGTGGCCCATGGACTTTTGACAACCAGGTTCTATTGCTACGTAAGTGGCAACTGGGCATGACGGTGAAGAATGTCCGTTTGAGTCGGTTTCCTTATGGGTGCAGATTTGGGATGCTCCATTCGACATGGTTAGTCCCACTATTGCGACAAAGATAGGTAGGCGTATGGGGGTGGTTGAAGTGGTGGAGAAGAGACGTAACAAGGATGGGCATAATTTATTTATGAGAGTTAAAGTGGCCATCCCAATAGCCAAACCGATTCGTCGAGGGGGTTTTCTAGCTGGCTCCGATGGCCAAAGGACGTGGACCACTTTCAAGTATGAGAGATTGCCATTGTTCTGCCATTACTGTGGATTATTAGGCCATGATATCAAGCACTGTGCCACCTATTTTGCACTAATGAAGTCTGGAAAGGATATGCAACTCCAGTATGGTGAATGGTTGAAAGCTAGTGGGGGAAGACAAAGGGTGGAACGAACCAAGACTAGTGAGGGCGACACAGTGCCGGAGAGAGGTGATGTACAGCCAGAGGGGTTAGGTGCGGCGGCGACTGTAGAAGTTAATCATGCTAACCCTAGTGCAACGGCGATAGGTGAGAAAGGAAAGAGCGTAATCACAGGAAACGCTCGTGATAATGGGGATTATTTGCCGGATTCTACGGGAACAGACGTAACGTATATGGAAGTAACTCCAATTGATAGGACGGACGTTGCAAAGGAGATAATACCGAGACAGGAGGAAGAGCACGTGGGTTTAAATTCAAAAGATGAGAGGAAGGATTCGCAAGTGATGTCTTGTACGGATAAGCACGTGCCAGGCTTAGTGTTTTCTGTAGATGCTGAGTTAAATTGGAAGGGAGTGGAAAATATTGGGCTGAAGGAAGTCAATGAGGAGGTGGGCTTGTGTGCTACACAGCCCAATAAGCAAATAGCAAAGTGTACTAGGCTCAGTAGGATGGAGAGTGGGCCGCATGAATTAAAGCTTTCATCCAACATGCTTAAGTTGGGAAAAAGATCAGTAGAGGATGTGGGCAAAAATGGCCCATTACCATCAATTTTGAAAATAATTTGCCAAGAAACACTGTTTCCGAACAATATAGCAATATACCACTTTTTTAGGTACTCGAGCTTGGTGAGCTCGAGTACCATGTTTTTTTAATCCACTGTCGCCCCATATTCAAGGAGTCCTATAGTGGCGTTTTTAAGCCCTATAGTGACGTTTTCGGGCCCTAGAGCGGCGTTTTTAAGCCCCCATACCAGGTTAAGGGGCCCTATAGTGACGTTTTCGGGCCCTATAGCGGCGTTTTTCTGCAAATTTTTTTGTTAGTCCCCATAACAGGTTCAAGGGGCCCTATAGTGGAGTTTTTAAGCCCTATAGTGACGTTTTTGGGCCCTATAGCGGCGTTTTCCTGCAAAAATTTTTTTATAGTCCCCATAATAGGTTCAAGGGGCCCTATAGTGGCGTTTTTAAGCCCTATAGTGACGTTTTCGGGCCCTATAGCGGCATTTTTTTTTTGAGAAGATGTTTGACTTAAAATGCTTGCCATGCAAGCATTGATGGAATTCTATTTCGATTAGAAATAGGTGAACGTGTTACGTGGTTGACAAGTCCTAGAATCCTACTCCAAATGTAAGTAGGAGTTGTGTTTAATAATTAATACTCGTAAGAATCCTAATTCAAGTCGCGTTAGGAATTCATATTATGCTAGGAAAAGAAGTCTAAGGCGGCAGAAGCTTTTTTGCGTATAAAAAGCATGTGGGTGTGCCGCATATTGAAGTCTTATTCAGAATAAACTTGTGTTTATGTTCCAGGCTGCTTCTATGGCAGATTCCCGCAGCAAGAAATCTGCAGCAGCAGACGATGAAGATATGGATCCAACGGTATAAGTCCATTCTTGTCCTGCAATAGTTAGCATTCTTTTCTTGGATCTTTTCCACAAAGCTCTTGATTATAATCGCAATCTCCTGCTTTTAATCTTCCTCGTTTGTTTTTCCTCCAGCAATACTTCGAAAATAGACTGAAATATCTTGCGGCTCTGAGGGCAGCTGGTGAAGAGCCATATCCTCACAAATTCGATGTTACAATGTCTACCCCTGAATATGTAGAGCAGTATAAAAACATAGGCAATGGGGAGCATCTTGAGGATGTTACTGTAAATTTGGCTGGTATTGAAATCAGGGCTTTTATTTATTCGGTTAATATTTATCATGTCTCTTTTGGTGATTTTTTTTTTTTTAAATTTTCTTTCCAATGCAAAGGGCGTATCATGAGCAAACGTTCATCTTCTTCAAAGCTATTCTTTTATGATTTACATGGTGGTGGTGCAAAAGTCCAAGTTATGGCTGATGCTAGGTATCTTATCACTGTATCTTTTCTTTTCCCTTATTCATATTTGATTTTTCCTTATGATTTTAGTATTGTTATTTCTTTAGGTATGCAATGTCTTTGACAAATTATCTTTCTATTAGTTTTATTTTTATTTTTTTAAATTAAAATTTTTATTTGTAAGTTATTCATGCAACCATGTGGGCCTTGAACCTATGACTTCTACCTCCACTTTACCCCTGTAAGAGGAGGTGCAATTTGAGATGCAGCACATTGGCATCTTTCCATATTAGTAGAAGAGCCTTTGTTTTTGCTTTTGGACTCTTTCTTTGAATGGACACAAATTGCTCTCTCTGTGATCTTCTATAGTGAAATAGATGATTAGTTTGGGAATTTGGATTTTCTTGTTACATAGCATTTCATGTCAAATATCTTATCTTAAAAAGTTAATATTTTGGGGCAGTAATTCATCAATTAGTTGAATGTCAATATTTTGCCCAAGTTCCTTGTAAGAGAAACTTTGTTTTTTAATTTTTATTTTTTTTATTGAAATTATTGCTAATTTCGTGTTTTTGAGGCCTGATTAGTTGTATGTAGAAGGCTTAGGTAGATTGGCAAAAAGAATGATGTAGGTTATTTTACTTTATTGCATCTTTCTGTACCACTACCTAGCTTTCTCAACTGCGCTTAAAAAAAAAAAAATTATAAAGGACCTATATAAACAAGATGATGAATATGTATGAATGAGACTTTCCACTTGGTACTATTTGGGAAATTTTGGTTCTGATATGAATTAGTTTCATGGACAATCACCCCACCCCACCCCCTGGCTGGGTGTCCCCCCTAAATTGCACCACCTTTAAGTTTTGCTGCACATATACCAAATTTAATGATAAAGAGATTCTTCATTTCCATGATGCAGCAAGTCAGATTTGAATGAGGAAGAATTTTCTAGGTTCCATTCAACTGTGAAGCGTGGTGATATTGTTGGTGTCAAGGGGTTTCCAGGTTTGTGATGTTACTACAATTGGGTAGTTACTAACACCTTTTGACTTTTATATATATATATATATATATATATATATATATATATATATATTTATAGCTGCTCCTTACTATGTTGACACTATTGAGTTTACAGAAGAAATCACCATCAGTTTAATTACTTAATTTGGTCTCTCTCTCTCTCTCTCATTTGATGTTTGATAATGAATTGAAAATTTTATGGCATAAGGAAAAAATTATGGAGAGTGTAGGTAGAACTTCATAATACAAATTTAATAGAGACCGCTTGAAAATTCCTTTAAATAGGTGCTTCATTTTGGTCTTTTTCCCTATGGTGAATTGTTTTAGTTTTCTATGCTGCATAATTGGTTTATTTTTTTTATTTTTATTTTAATTTATATTTTTTATCAGTATGCCGCATGATTGTTGAAATCTTCTAGAAATGGGTCCAGTCTTGTGATATAGATGTACATTTTTTTTTACTCATAATTACATACAGATTTAGCGGGTCTTGAACTCACAAACACACTCCCAACCTTTCTCTTACAAGGTAATTTAACACATTTTCTTTCAATTCAGGGAAAACTAGAAGGGGGGAGCTAAGTATTTTTCCAAGATCGTTTATAGTCTTATCCCATTGTCTCCATATGATGCCAAGGCAAAAGCCTAAGGCTGGTTCTGTGTCTGAAATTGCCAATTTGAAGGTGAACATGGTTTCTCCCTGAATGATTTAATGCTGGTTACAGTCTCATCCTGACTTCCTTACTTTCTTATTGTTGCAGAAAGAGGAGGCTTGGGTCCCAGGATGTCCCAGGAATCCTGAAACATATATTTTGAAAGACCAGGTATTGATTAATATCCTAAAATTCAACCAAATTCCTGTTGCACTGTTTTAAACTATATTCTTTAGCACACCCAAAATAAAATTCTTATGTACATATGATCTGGTACTGATGAATTGGATTATTTTTTTCTGATGTAGATAAAAGTGAGATGGGTCCATTTATTTTATTTTCTTTCAGTTTGGACTGTGTTTTCACTTCTCCTCTTCTTTTCCTTTTCTGGGGTTTTATTTTATTGTCTTCAATGCTAGGAAACTCGATATCGACAACGCCATTTAGATTTGATGCTGAATACGGAGGTTCGACAAATTTTTAAGACAAGATCTCAGATCATTTCATATATTCGGCACTTTCTTGAGAGTCGTGATTTCTTGGAGGTTAGTTGTTTGTCTTGATTTTTTTATTTATTCAATTCATTCAGGTGGTTTCTACATATGGCACTTCACTTTACTTTCTTTTAATTACCTTCAATGTTCTTTTCACTGTCAGGTTGAAACACCAATGATGAATATGATTGCTGGTGGAGCAGCTGCCCGTCCATTTGTGACCTATCACAATGACCTGAACATGAAGCTATTCATGCGCATTTCGCCTGAGCTCAATCTTAAGAAGCTTGTTGTTGGTGGACTTGACCGTGTTTATGAGATTGGAAAGCAGTTCAGAAATGAGGGCATCGATTTGACGCATAATCCTGAGTTCACCACCTGTGAGTTCTATATGGCTTTTGCTGACTACAATGACTTGATGGAACTCACTGAGACAATGTTGAGTGGTAAGGGTCATTTGGATCATGTTGCAAATAACTGCTTCATTCCACTTGGGTAGTGAAGTTATTTTTATCCTCCAAAATACTTGGATTTTTCCTGACACTGTAATGTGTAACAGGGATGGTAAAGGAGCTTACAGGCGGATATAAAATTAAATATCATGCAAATGGGCTGGATGAGGATCCAATTGAGATTGACTTCACTCCACCTTTCAGGTTTGTCATCTATATAGTATCTCTCACAAATTGTATAACATTAACATGAATATGAAAATATATGAAATTGGTCCTTTTAACTCTGGCAGAAGGATTGACATGATAGAAGAATTAGAGAAGATGGTGAACCTCAATATTCCCAAGGACTTTTCCAGTGATGAGGCCAACAAATATTTGAAAGACGTATGCGCGAAGTATGAGATCAAATGTGCCCCTCCTGAAACTACAGCGCGTTTGTTGGACAAAGTCAGTTCTCTGCTTAGTCCTTTTTAAATTTTTTTATTACTTTATTGAACATAAATTAGGTAGTTACTGGCATTGTGATCCTGTGTTATGTACTAAGTAGATACAATATCTGTTACGAAGGTTCTGAGCTTTATGCTTAAGGAGGTGAATGAGAGTTGAACGGATAGCTCTTGCTGGAATACTGGTTTTTCCTTAGATGGTTTTCTGCTATTTGGAGTAATGGTTCAATAAGATTGCTTAAACTGATAAGCTGTAGCAGTTGGATAAAGTAGAAATCGTAGCATTTATCTGTGGGAGAGGTAATTGGAGGTTGGGAACAGTGAAATGCCATTAAAAGAACAATATGATGGGGGCCCCAATATTTTACAATTATTTAAGTAATTCTGCATTAGAAAAAGTGTGTAAAAGTTTTCTGACTTGATCTGATTTTGTTCCTTAAGGTAGACTATTCTTGCTTGCATGCTCAGACAATTTATGAGAATTGGTTATATTTTTTTTTTTTCTGTTACTGCAGCTTGTAGGACACTTCTTGGAAGAGACTTGTACAGATCCTGCTTTCATCATTAACCACCCTGAGTTAATGAGTCCTTTGGCAAAGTGGCATAGAGCGAAGAAAGGCCTTACTGAGCGTTTTGAGTTATTTATTAACAAGCATGAAGTATGCTTTTTCAGGATATCTTGTTTTCTTTTTCTTTCTATGTATCATTCAATTTTCAGCTTTTTAATTCATGATTCTGACTTAATTTTTCTGTAACCGCTCAGCTCTGCAATGCATACACTGAATTGAATGACCCTGTGGTACAACGCCAGCGATTTGCTGAGCAGCTCAAGGTTCACGCATCAGTTTTTAAGTGTGCAGTGGATTTATCCTTAAATAAATTCCTCTGGAACTCTTCTGAATGATATGTGGTCTGCATGCAGGATCGGCAGTCTGGTGATGATGAAGCAATGGCTTTGGATGAAACCTTCTGTGCGGCTCTTGAGGATGGGTTGCCTCCAACAGGCGGTTGGGGATTGGGTATTGATCGCCTAACAATGTTGTTAACTGATTCACAAAACATTAAGGTTCTCTTCTCTCTCTCTCGGGTCTGTGCCTGTTTGCAATTCTCATTTATACATGTATGTTCTCAATGGGCTCTCAACATATGCTATTTGGTAACAGGAGGTTATTCTCTTCCCAGCCATGAAACCTCAAGATGAGCCATCTGCTAAAGGTACTCATTTTCAGTTTGGCCCATGTTATGCTTTTGTCTTTAGTTGATGCTAGTCTTTTCTGTCTCTTTCGTATTGTGCTGATGGCATTTTTGTGTTCTGTCTAAGGAGTATGCAGTTATATCTATATTTATTAAAGTCATACCGAACTAATTGTCGAACTTTCAAATCGTTTTTGTAGAATTTTGGTTTGGTATGAAAGAAACACTGGATTTGCAAAATAAATTTTTATTTTTTAAACTGAGTTTTTAATTATAGGTTGTTTTAACCAAATAATCATGCTTTCTTTCAATATTTAATTATAATGAAATACTTTTTAAGTCTTTTACTTTGAAACCTTGATTGATTAACTAAGGTATCAATTCAAGGCTCTATTTTTTGTCGTCGTCAATAGAAATTCATGAATTCTATATTTCAATGAGGCCTATGTATTCCATGAAATCATACTTTTATTAATTTCAACGTTTATTATGCTTACAGCTTACATATTTATTTAATTTAGTACTGGCTAATCAGATTTTTTTTAAAATTTATTTTATTTTCAATTTAAAAAATATATATAATTAAACAGTGACTATTGGTTTTCACCCAATGACTCAATTATTGAACCAATTAACCATTATACCAATTCATTGGTGGTTTGATGTTTGGTGCAGTTCACTTTTTGTTCCAGTTTTGATAACTATGGTTATGTTGTCCATGTCCCAGAGTATTGTATATTTTGACTGACTTAGTTGGTCCCTTGGTATTCCTTTAGGCAATGCAGGAGCTTAGGAAATTTTCAAAATTCTGAAACCCAGAGCTCTCATCCCAGAAAGTTGGCATGAACCTTTGATTGACTGCGTCGGCGTTGTCTCTTGCTCTCTCAGACTCTCAGTCTCTCCAATTCGGATTTGTTTCGTTTTTTTTTTTTTATTATTGGATTTGTTATTATTATTATTATTATTATTATTATTTTTCTTTTTGGATTGGATTTTAAAGAGGTTTTGGGCTGGACTCATTAGAACAATTAATAAGCAGAGCAGGCCTTTTTTCTTTCCTTTAAAAAAAAAATATAATTTATTAATTATAATTTAGGGCTCAAATTGGAGAGAAATTATTAGGTCTAGATGGAATGCTGATTACTGATACCTAAGCAAGTGTCATCTTCCTAGCGCAAAACAATAATAATAATAAAAATAAAAGTAGTGTTATAGCTTACAGGTGCTATAGATTTTACTACATGTATTACAAACTAATGTGTCACAAATTAAAAAATTGCAATTTAAAATTCAATTATGAGATCATTTAAACTTACTAATTATATTAATTGTCACATCAGGTGATGCTACACTAGGTGATAGTGTTTTATTGGTTGGAAGAGTCATTTCAATAGCCCTAGTATATCTAATAATTTGTCTGAATTGGAGGATCAAAGTAAATAACCAAAAGAAAGGACATTTTGTGTTAGCAGTAGAATCAGCTAGCATCAGAGTAGGAGGATCGAGATTCTACATGCTTCAGAGTGAAAACAATTTTGTGTTGTTGATAGATAAAGTAGAATTTAAACTTATGACGTTTATTCTATGATAATTGCTCTTAATAGCAAAAGATTTTACTAGCTGAGTGGGGAACTTACAAAAAAACTTGTGTGTAGTGTGCACTCAGGGCTCATGATAATACTATTCATTTACAACAAAAAGAAACTTGGAATAAAAATGTGCCTTTTTTAAATTTCAAGAAAGCTACGACATGGGCTCATGGCCCATGAAATTTCAAGAAAGTTATGACATCCCTATGTTATCATTATTTTGTGCATTTTGTATAGTTATATTAGAACAGATGGCCATCATTGCATTCCATTACATAGTTCTAGTAGTTAATAACTTAATATTAATAGAAATCACATGTTGTGTCGTGTACTGTTGAACCTGTTTAAGCTTTTTTATATTAATACCTAGAGTTGAAAATGGTCCGTATCTTCATGTGTGAGGCACGGAAAGATAATGGTTTTTTATATATATATACACGTATAAAACCTATTCATTGTTAGAACTTAAGAAGATTCACATTGGAAGAATGTGCATTAAGAGTCTATTTGGATACCGTTTTTTACTAAAAACACTGTAGCAAAATAATTTTTAAGTTATGAATAGTACCGTGAGACCCAAGATTTAACTTGAAATCTGTGTTTTCATAAGTTTGGCTGAGTCATGAACAGTACCATGAGACACTGAACAGTACCATGAGACACAGCCAAAAACGCAAAACGCACAATAATTTGTACGCAAATGCACGCTTAGCTAAGCATGCGTTTGCCAATAGATGTTTGTGCGTTTTGCCTTTTTTTTTTGGCTGGTCCCACGGTATTGTTCACGAACCAGCCCACTTTAATAAAAAGCAACAACAATGTTTTACCTTTTAAAAATTATTTTGTTGCAATATTTTCGGTAATAAGTTTTCATTTTTCAGCAAAATAAGTGGTATCCAAACTAACCCTAAACTTCAAAATAATTAGTGGTGTTGGTCGTCAATGATGTTCATTATTCGTCAACTATGTTATTTTGTTAGCTCAACTTATAAAATTTTTTGTTATCGAATAAGAATTTGAAATCAAATCTTGTCAACATAAAAAATAGTCATTAATGTGGTAAGAGAGAAATTATAATGCTGTAAATACTATAAACTCAAATCCCGTCATATTTATTTATTTTTAAATGATCATAGAACATTTAGGTTGTGTTTGAGATTAGAGCTTAAAGTCTGCTTATTTTACTATTTAGTTTATTTTTGTTACTATTCATGAGTCTTACCACACTTTTTGGTATTATTCATGGGTCCCACTGCACTTTTTGGTATTATTAATGAGTTTTACTGTACTATTTTAGCTAATTTTTACCTTTATCTACAGTACTTTCAGCAAAATTTTTTTAAATTTTAGCTAAATAAAGTTAAGTTTGGTAACTGTTTTTTTTTATCATTTTTTTTGTTTTCAAGGACCATTTTCAGTTTCCAATCACAAAAAACTTGTTTGGTAAACTCAAAACTACAGAAAAGAGAAAATAATTTTTGTTTCTAATTTATAATGAAAAATGAAAACAGCCAAAGGACTCTTTTCAATTTTGAGTTTTTTTAGGCTTGTGAAAACACAGGAAAAACATCTCATTTTACAACTTTAATGAACAAGCTCGCAAGTTAGATTTGTGCAACACTAATTCTTATTTATATAATTTTTTTTTTCTTTGCTGCTACTTCACATAATTTTTTCCCTTCCTTGCCGCTATTTTCTGCTGAAATTTCCCACACAAAGACCCTTGAGAATGAAACCAAAGACAGGTGGTACCAGGTATAGTAAAACCCACTCCCTTTCACTCTCTCCCCTCTAGTTTATTCTTTGTGCCTCTAATTTATCTCTCTCTCTCTTCCTAATTTCATATTTTTATTTTTCTATTAGCGATTTACGCAATCTTTTACAGTTTTTGGGGATCCATTAGTCAAAGGTACACATAAAATCATATTTTACCATCTATATAAATTAAACTTGCTTTAACTTTGAATAAACTAATGTTACAAGGACAAATAGTTTTATAGAACCCATCTTAGGGATTGATGTGATAGAATGGTATGTTTGGTTTTTATTTTATAGGTATATAAAAGTGTTAGCACATTTGACTTTTATAACGTTTAAATGCTATTTTTCTTAAATAGTATGAAACTTTCATTAATATAGTTCCATGTTATGCTTTTGTCTTAGTTGATGCTAGTCTAAGGAGTATGCAGTTATATCTATATTTATTAAAGTCGTACCGAACTAATTGTCGAACTTTCAAATCATTTATGTAGGATTTTGGTTTGGTATGAAAGAAACACCGGATTTGCAAAATAAATTTTTATTTTTATTTTTTAAACTGAGTTTTTAATTATAGGTTGTTTTAACCAAATAATCATGCTTTCTTTCAATATTTAATTATAATGAAATACTTTTTAAGTCTTTTACTTTGAAACCTTGATTGATTAACTAAGGTATCAATTCAAGGCTCTATTTTTTGTCGTCGTCAATAGAAATTCATGAATTCTATATTTCAATGAGGCCTATGTATATTCTATGAAATTATACTTTTATTAATTTCAACGTCTAGTATGCTTACAGCCTACATATTTATTTAATTTAGTACTGGCTAATCATATATATATATATATATATATATATTTTTTTTTTTTTTTTTTTTCAATATGTTTTTCAATTTAAAAAATATATATATAATTAAACAGTGACTATTGGTTTTCACCCAATGACTCAATTATTGAACCAATTAACCATTATACCAATTCATTGGTAGTTTGATGTTTGGTTCAGTTCACTTTTTGTTCCTGTTTTTATAACTATGGTTATGTTGTCCATGTCCCAGAGTATTGTATATTTTGACTGACTTAGTTGGTCCCTTGGTATTCCTTTAGGCAATGCAGGAGCTTAGGAAATTTTCAAAATTCTGAAACCCAGAGCTCTCATCCCAGAAAGTTGGCATGAACCTTTGATCGATGTGATTTCTGTCATAACTGAATTTCTTGGGGATTTTGTCACTTTTTATGGGTCGAAATACCATCCATCCTTGTTAATTCAGTTTACTAATTGTGTAATTCTTCATATATCTTTTTATTTTTAGTTTTTGGCAAATTCAAATTAATATCATGTGAAATTAAATGAAGAATCAAGTTATTAGAACTGTCATTGTCTCTCCCTCATATATTTATGCATAATTGGGAGTTTGGAGAAAAACCCTTGAAACTCTTATTTTTTCTTATTGGATGCAAATTTTGAAAATCTAACCATTAGTTTGCATGTTATTATATCCTCCATACTTGCAAAATTTCAAGAAGATTAAAGACGAACAATCATGTCATCAATAACATGTTTAAATTTCAAGTTTTATGGTAAAAAATTAGGCATAAAAAATAGGTTTATTGATCTAATAGTAAATAACATCTGATATGAACGAAATTTGACATGCATGTTATGAGCATAAAGAATATACAATTTAATGGTTAAAAGGAGTTTGAAGGATTTCTTTTCAAACTAGTTTAGAGAGAAACTTTGTCTGCACAATTGGGCAAGGACTATTGAATTATGCAGCTTTAGGCGTAGCATCAAGCTTTAATTTCATATATGCGATTAAATAATACTGAAATGAAGGGCAGGTAGCCTATTGCTGACTCAGACAGATTTTTTTTTTTTTTTAACTGTCTCAATTGACCCCAATTTTTTAGCCTGCTTTTGACCCGTAAACATATTTTTGACACTAAAATTCTGGCTCGGTGAAGTGTAGAGTAGTATTCTACAGTTCAAACCATAAATATATCATAAAATTCTATTGTTTTTATTGCAAATTTGTGCATAGGTAACGGTTTATGAGTCCGAAGTTGGTAAGGATAGGGTGTAAAATTTATGTTTTACAGTTTACACTTTTTAATAAGAGATTGTCACATTAACTTTTTATTTAAAACTTAATACATCTTACTATATATAGTAACATCTCAATAAAGTCGTAGTTAAGTTGGATTTTTAAATGGGTATTAGAATTGACTGAGTGTGGTTGTGCCTATTCTTTAATATGTAATATGATGATGTGGCATGTTGGGATTGGGGAGGTAAAACTTAGATTTTTACACTACATTCTTATAGAATTTAATCTCAAAGTGTATATATATATATATATATATATTGGAAAAGTATCAGTGGGTCAAGTTAAAGTTATACATTATGTAACTTTTTGTGATGTTACACAAATTCATAACACTTCCAATTTTGTGTTATTTGGATGCTATTTATTATTTTATTGAAAAACTCATGTTTTGGGCATAATTTCAAAGTTAAAAATATTCCAAAATTTAGAAGTTTTATTGATTAGAAAAGTTCAATATGTTTACAGTAGTGTAAGAATACAATGTAGCTCAATGGTAATTTGTTAAAATATGTGTTCAATAAATAAATAAAAAAAAAAAATTATGGGACAATGTAACATCTCAGAGCTACATAGCGTTTAACTTTAACATGGCCTTATTAGAATATTACAAAATATATATATATATATATATATATATATATAATGTAAACCATGTTTTTTTATAAAGGTAAAACTTAGGTATTAGGTTGGTAAGCTAAGATATAGTTTATTAGTTAGGTAAACTTAGGTATAGTTGATTAGGTATTGTACATTTGATTCTCATTTAAATTACGTCATGTGATTGTATTGACGCCAAGAGTCTAGTAATGCAACTAACACTTCATACGCCAAGAGCCTAGTAACGTAACTGACACTTCATAGTGTTTCAATTCAATAAAGATATTTAGAGTTTAAATCCTCTCACCCCAGCTATTATATTATAAATTTAAAAAAAAAAAAAAAAAAAAAAAAGTGATTGAATTGACCAATGCACAAAGTAAAATTATCATTATTATTTTTTTGTGTGGAAAAGATAACATTGTTTTTACTAGTCAATACAATCATGTGGTTGAATTCAATTAGGGACCCTATGTACAACATTTAAGAATTTGTTCTTAAGTTTTGCCCTTTCTAGAATATCATGGAAACCATGTTTATTTTTGCCACTTAACTACTGCAGTTTTAAGACTATCATACTAATCCTAATATATCATATATTGGATTCATTGTAATACACAATTTAAAATAGCATAGATGTACTAGTTTAGGACTTTTCCACTGTATACATAGGCCATTAGATTAGACCATGTTAATTAATTCTTTTTGCTTTCTTATTCTCTCTAAATCATTTTTTTTTCTTTCTTTTTATTTTAACATGGTATTACAGTCATAATCTTTGTTCCTTGTCAACCTTCATCGTTGCTTTTGCTATCAACATTAAAGATCACACTAAAGATATAGATCTTTAGGGATCCCATCTATACCTAAGCTTCTCAAATTTGCATTCATGTCCTTAAATAATTGTCATTTTGGTGCGTCACACAACCTCAAGCACTGAGTCTCAATCATGCATTTCTTGTGGCACGTGCACTGCACACCCTCCATGTGTCTCACATGAGCTTAGAGCCCTCACATGCCAATTTTGTTATGACAACATGCTTGACCTACCATCTGATTTCCATAGCTCATTGCTCCACACAAAACACTTGTTGGAGATACGCCTACTTGTGCTCTTGCTCCAAATCTCTCTATATTATTGTGTCAAACAATGCTAAGACCACAACTATTTGCACAACTTTTGTCACAAACAACTTGTAATGTGGCAAATTTTGAGTGGTGGAGGTGTGGATCCACATGAACACACCACTAACAACTTGTCACGTGGCAAATTGTGTAAATAGTTGTGGTCCTAACATTTTTCTATCATGTCAGGTCTCACTATTCAATCATCTTCTTGATGTTTTTCTCTATTCAAGTAGTAGACTAAATAAGACTATTCTTACACGTCCCTAGTGAGATAGAGTTTCGCATTCGTCACCTTCTTCACGAGCTTTTTCTCTTTGAGAATGTATGCTCTTTGAGACTTCCCACACGTCCCTAGCAAGATGGAGTCTTACATGTATCGTCTTCTTAACGGGCTTCTTCCTTTTCTGGCTTGATGTTGTCATAGGCATTTCTTGGTGGTTTTTGATTCATTCTATGGGAACTAAAGACCTTCCTCGTATTGAAGATCGTCTATCCAAAGTTAAGATTTTCATCTAGCATCCACATTGAGATTGGGGGGGATTAATGGTAGAATATATTAGGGTATTTTTATCAGAATATATTACCATAAATATTGTAGACCATGATTTTTTAGAACATTATGGGCTAATAAGATTTTGTAATATCATAGGTTGTCATGATTTGCAGGGCTACCATACTAGGCGTAATGTATTTGAATATATACTCAAGATTAGGTTCTTTGTAACAATCAATTCAATATAGTAAAGATGTAACTGTTTGGAATTTTCTATTGTTGATGTAGACCGTTAGGTTGAACTGCGTTAATTCTTTTTTACTTCTGCTTTCTCCTTCCACATTATTTTATTTTATTTTTTCTTTCTTTTTTAACATGGTATAAGAGTTATAATATCTTCAACTTTTTATTCTTGCTTTCATAGGTAAAATTAGAGCCCACACTTGAGACCCAGATTCATTCCATCTTTTTTTTTTTTTGAGAGAGTTTCAACCTATGGCGTCCGCTCCTGATGATAGCTCTTTATCATCAGACCAAGACACCAATCAGTTTATGGTGTAGACGGGGATTGAACCCCAGATCTCTTATACAACCATCAGAGACTTTACCAGTTGAGCTAACTGGAACCCACTAGATTCATTCCATCTATTCCTAGATTCTTCAATTATGCATTTGGGTCCACTTAGAATTGTTGTTTTGACGTCACACATGCCCTCAAGTACCTTTGTCCTAAAATGTTGGTCATGTTTAGAAAATTCAAATATTTAAGAGAGTATCATTTAATGTATTGTATCTTAGTTAAAAAGTACAATTTTTCAAAACTACCGCTTTCAAAATAAAATAACTAGTAAGATAGAAATTTTATTTATTAATTTTGGAAAGAGGATTTCATTTTGGGAAATCCCAAAATGGAATTGAGAACTAACAATTTAGGATTGTGGGAGTAACATACAATTCAATATTGCAAAGATACAACTCTTCGAAACTTTCTACTGTTAATATAAATCATGAGACTCTCTTTGTTTTTTCCTTCTATAATTTAAAAAAAAAAATCTTCGCTTCCGCTTTCTCTTTCGACGTCATTTTAATATATTTTAACCAATATTAAACGTAATTCAACTCTCCTGTATTTGGAATATTGACTAAAAAAAAAAAGAGTGAGCCTGATTAGCCTAGCTCATATTTTTCTCTTGTTAATAACATAAAGGCTGGTCGTGCTTAATAGGGCTGTGTCATGCACTTTGAACTCAAGACCACGACACATTATTTTAGGAATCAAAATGCATGACTCTTCTCTGATAGGGGGAGTTGTTAGTTTGTTTAATGATTAGAAATGTAGTTTTACAAGCTTAGGAAGGTGCTCACTGCTCACTTCCTAACCTTATTTTGACATCTGTTAGGCCTCTACTTTCTAAAATACATAATGATTTTATTTCTTTTGTAAAAATATTAATATATTTTTGTCTTATCTTCCAGCGTCCTCGATTTGGACGTTTCTGTTTGGTACCTTTGACTGCTAAATGATATCACTTCTCCGTGACTAATATAATGAAGCTCACACCAATGACCTCTTTGTCAAACTACGGTGGTTGATATCTTGTTGGTAACCATCAATTTCAAAACAATTTATGTTGTCAGAAAGGGAACCAACATTATGTGTAAGTTTAAATGATTTCGATGGTCAGTGGATATTGTAGGATAATGAATCTTAATTATGATGTCAATGATCTTATTATTATATCCGTGGATATAAAACCTTAAAACTCCAAAGCTGCTGGTTGGCTTTCAACTGTCTAGAATTCATTCATGGGCTCTTTTTGAGTGAGAGGGAAATAGTTGGAGAGAGGCAGAAAGTGGGTTCTCCTGTAAACGGCATATGCCTCTTGATTCCCAATTTTCCACAAATTATAAAGGCCATAGCTAATGCAAAAGACCCAATTAAACATATAGCTAAAGAAACCTCTGCATTGTGGTAAAAGACCTCATGATTTCAAATCTGTCATATCTGATCATTTTTCGCAAAGAAACCAAGCATGCATATTTTCAAAAATCTCTATGATGAGAGAAGACTTATACACCATACCATCAAAAAAGTATTGGTAGACATAAAAGAGTGGGTGCAACTACAATCACTTTGCAATCCTCCAAAGAGATTTTGGTCTCTTCATTGACATGAATTCCCTCTTAATCTTTCTCTTTCATTCCTTCCTCGTAGTCATCTTGGGGTTTATCACTTTACAATTAATAATATACCTAAAAGTCTTTTTTCTTAGTCACAATAAAGAGGTTAGACAGTGGAACATAATCAGCATATAATGCATGATTGAATTTGCAAGTGCAGGTGTCCTCAATTGTTGAAAGTTGAGTGGAAACTATGATGGTCCAACATGAGACAGGATTAGGCAACATACCATTTGGCATTTACATAGTCTTGCACTGATTGAGTTCATGTGCTCATCCTTAAACCATGCCTTTCTTGCAAGTATATGAGGATCTCACCATAATTTGGTGCACTCTCATATAATTTATTCCATCTTTTAAAGGATGATTAGCTTCATGAGTAATATGGTTGTGTTTTTGGTGGAATTAATAATTAACAATGTGGAATGAGATATATATGAAATTATGAAAATAACACAATTCATTTAATAATTGACAAAAAAATTTTATCGTATAGTAATTGATTTTGTGAAGAGTATTTTTCCTGGTTTTGAATCTCCCTCCTTAGTCCTCACTTCTAACATATATATATAGAATAAAAAATATTTTAATTGGAAAAAATATAAAATTTCTGAATTTCATATCAATAGGCTGGTATTTAGTGAACAGTAGAAGTGTTGAGGGGCAACTGTGAAATATGATAATTTTTTTTTAATATATAAAATGAATCTGACAGATGTTTAAGGTACCTTTGTAAAAAGTCTTATAGCAATTAGTAACCCCTATGCTTCCAATGGAGATGTCCAAGTTCAAATCCCCCACCTCTGTTATTGCCATCGAATTATAAAAAAGGAAACACAATACCTGGTTTCTTGAAACCAATTTCTTTCAAATCCAGCTTCTAATATATATATTTACCCCAAACATCTATCTTTGAAAGTAGTAATGAATATACACACACTAGACTTAAAGAATCATTGGATAACTGAATATTACTTGTATGTGCTGAGCCTGATATTTAGCATCTTAACTCATTTTTGCAACATCATAGTTCCACAAGTAGAATAATAATCTATTACCACCTAAAACAATGCACAAATGTACAATACATCAGTTGACCAGTTCCCATGTGAGCACATTAACCATCAAAGAGGGAATGTATTTGTTTAGTCAATAATACTTGAGGGAAGAAACTTTCATGCTCATCTGTCATCTCAATGTGACCAAGTGTATCATCGCAGACAATGACAGTATCATAGTAGGGTTTGACTATGATAACTTAAGTGGATAACTCATTTTTGCAACATCATAGTTCCACATAGTAGGGTTTGACAGATGCTACAATAACTTAAGTCCCTTTTAAGGCAAAAGAAGGGAAACTAGACTAGTCTACAATTCTTACCACAGCAATAACCCTAAATAAAACCAAACATTCTATAGATATCCAAAAAAAAAAAATTTCCCTAAACTCATTGTATAATTCGACCATGAAAATACACTTCAGCTCAATGATAAAGGGTAGGATGGCATTTGGGTGGATTCTATGTGGAATCATATAAAGACATGTATTTATTTTAATTAATCAGCAAACGGTTACACTCATAGATGTAGATTAGCAGAAAAATAACTAAAAGACTGACAAAACTTCAAACTGATATTAGAAATCCACCATGACCAAAATCAACAATTTCAAGAGAATTTTTGACAAACTACAATCAACAATCGTTTTTGGCAAGTCTAGGAATTTGATATAAACTCCCAACTTTGAAACTTTTGACAATATCAAGCAAAGTAATAAAATACATGAATATGTAAACAAAAAATAAGTCCTAATACATGTAAATGAAAAAGATTCAGAATGGAATCCAGTACTTAAGGAGCTAACTGTTTAAAAAAAAAAAAAAAAAAGATTGTAAGGCTCAACTGTAGTCACCTGTTGCCACTCCCCATCTACAGCTTCCTTCCACAATGTCACACTGTTGTTTCCATCAGCCACAGCCAATATGTTTCCTGTTAGCGAACAGGACAACCCCCAAACAGGAGTCTTGAAATCATTCAGAACCTTGCCTTCCCATTGATCCCCCTCCTTGGCCACAGTCCATATGATGACTTTGCCATCCTGTGAGGCACTTGCAATTGTAGATTTGGGAAGTCCCAAGTTACGGGCCCAGGCAACATCACAAACCCAATCTGCATGCATCTGAAGAGCTGGAAAGCAATCCATCTTCCATGTCCCATTATAGAGCTTCCACACCTTCACAGTATTATCACAACCACCCGAGCAGAGCTTCTGAACAGGATCAAGCAAGCCAGAATCAACAAGAGCCCCAGGGGCTGTTGAGGGAGCCCATGAAACAGATGTGACACCAACTGGGTGAGCCTGGTTTATCCTTGAGGTGTCCCAACCACCATCCAGTCTTGCAGTGAAAACTGAGATATTCCCATCAGAGGAACCACATGCCAAACTAAGTCCCAGTTCATGAGGAGCCCAAGCAACAGAATTGACAGATGACTTGTGGTCATTGAAGACATGGGCTTGGCTCCAATGGCGGAGCCATGTTGCTCCTTGGGGGGGCCATGGCCCCCCCCCCCCCAAAATTATAAATTTTCTCAATAGCATATATGGCAAAAATATATAGGCCCCCTCAAAAAATTATAACCGGCCCCCCCCCCATTTGTTCAGAAGACTTAAACTTTGTCTAATAGGTAAAACTTCTCATCAAATAAAAGAATAGTTGAGCTCCCCAATTATCTAAAGACTTGTAATTAATCTAGTGGACAATAAACTACTCTCTACAAATAGAATAGATGTTAGCCCATTTCAAAACAAAGCTTTTACATTTTCCTCTTCATTCTCATTCTCAAGCTACGTGCCTTTTGCCTTTTTCTCCTCAATATTGCTGCCAGCGTCATTGTTTAGTTAATATTAACAAAACAAAACTCATCTCAACACAGTCACACAAAACTGAAAACCCTCACAGCTAGTAAAAACAAATCTATCCCTTTTTTTTCCATCTCATTGCTGTTATAGTAGAACAGTGAACTTGGAAGTGTGTGAGGATGTGGGTTTGTGTTGGGGGATAATTCATTAAAATATTTTAAAAATAAATAATATGAATGATAAAGTGGATGTTGCTTAAAATAATAGTGGAATTCGTTTTTCTTTAATGTGAGTAACATTTATATAATTGAGAAAAAAAATTAAGGTTCTTTTTAGGTTAATTCTTGTGTCATATTAAAGATATTAGTAATTTAAAATTTAGGACACTTGTAGCAACAAATGCTTTTTTTTTTTAAATGCAAAATGTTCTTTAATGATTTGATGATGGTGGCAAAATTTAAGATGCCTGTAGCAACATTTAGAATTCATAATTTGATGATAATAGATTAATTTTATTCTATGAAAGATTATCGTCATGTAAATTTTTTTTAATTTTTTTTTGGATATTATGTATGTCTATAGTGAATTAGACAATTTATGGATATATTAGAGTTGATAACTTTGTATTCAATATATTTATAAATTATAATTATTGTATAAATACTATAACTCGGCCCCCCCAAGTTAAAAATCCTGGCTACGCCCCTGCTTGGCTCCACTCATTTGGATTACCCTCCTTCCATGTTATCACTTGCCCATCATAAGAACATGAAGCAAGTAAAGACCCGAATTTTGGGTGAGCCCATGCCAACTGCCAAACAGGTCCTTGGTGACCAAGTTACGTTGCAAGCTGCTGAGAGGCCGTATTGCTCACCCCAGTTATCTTAATGGATTGGTCTGATGAGGCCGTGGCAACACGCTTACCATAGTAATCCATGGCTACATAATGGACCACGTCTTGGTGACCAGTTTCAATCTTTTGTGAAGGCATTTTTAACAATGCTCAGAACAAAAGAAGTAAACCTAAATTATTACGGATTCATACTCCAATTGATTTTGCACATAATTTCAAATCCTTCAAAAAGTGAAATCCTCTAAAATTTTAAACATAGACCCACTATTTGATTCCTAAGAATGTGCAAGAACATGAAAAACAAACTAAAATAATAAAACCCTCGAAATTCTAAGTTTTCCGCAAATCTTTAAAAATACGATAATTGAATAAATTTCATGAGCTACCATTATTTCTAAGCTAACAAGTCATAGAAATCTGAGCTCAGCCTCATATAACAAGTTGCATTATTGAGAGGTATCTGAGATTTGATGCTGCATATAAAAGTAGCTATGAAATCACTGCTATAAGGGAATAATATCACATCATTTGCAAATATTGCATGAATATGACTAATCCACCAAGTGGCTATACAAATTCATCAATCAAATTAAGCATACCCCAAGTGCTACAAATTCACAGACAATGAAATGAAATTCATCAAATCTTGAACAAACCCCACAAAAAATCCAAATCCCATTTATCATTTTTTCCTACAAATTTCCTCAAAAACCACACACCAAATCTAAATCTTGAACTTACAAACCCAACAGAATTAAATCATCAACACACCAACAGCAAAAAGGAGGAAAGCGTTAATAAATCAAAACTCACCAACACAAGTTCAGAGCACAGCGGAGCGGCGGCGGTGGCGGCTGTGTCGGCGTTGTCTCTTGCTCTCTCAGACTCTCAGTCTCTCCGATTCGGATTTGTTTCGTTGTTTTATTGGATTTGTTATTATTATTGTTATTCTTTTTGGATTGGATTTTAATGAGGTTTTGGGCTGGGCTCATTAGAACAATAAGCAGAGCAGGCCTCTTTTCTTTTTTCTTTTTTTTTTTTCTTTTTAAAAAAATTATAATTTATTTTTTATTTTTTTTAATTATAATTTTGTTCTCAAATTGGAGAGAAATTATTAGGTCTAGATGGAATACTGATTACTGATAATAATAATAAGTAGTGTTATAGCTTATAGGTGCTATAGATTTTACTATATTGGTATTATAAACTGATATGTCACAAATTAAAAAAAAAAAAATGCAATTCAAAATTTAATTATGAAGTAATTTAAACTTACTAATTATATTCATTGTCATATCAGGTGATGCTACACTAGGTGATAGTGTTTTATTGGTAGGAACAGTCATTTCGGTAGCCCTAGTATGTCTAATAATTTGTCCGAATTGGAGGATCGAAGTAAATAACCAAAAGAAAGGACATTTTGTGTTGGCAGTAGGATCAGTTGGCATTAGAGTAGGAGGATCGAGATTCTACATGCTTCAGAGTGAAAACAATTTTTTGTTGTTGATAGACATAGTAGAATTTAAACTTATGATGTTTATTCTATGATAATTGCTCTTAATAGCAAAAGATATTACTAACTAAGTGAAATGGAACCTACAAAAAAAAAAGCTTGTGTGCAGTGTGCACTCATTTACAACAAAAAGAAACTTGGAATGAAAATGTGTCTCTTTTAAATTTCAAGAAAGCTACGACATGGGCTTATGGCCCGTGAAATTTCAAGAAGGCTACGACATCTCTATGTTATCATTATTATGTACATTTTGTATAGTTATATTAGAACAGATGGCCATCATTGCATTCCATTACATAGTTCTAGCAGTTAATAACTTAATATTAATCGAAATCACATGTTGTGTCGTGTACTATTGAACCTGACTAAGCTTTTTTTTTTTTTTAATACCCAAAGTTGAAAATGGTTTGTATCTTCATGCGTGAGGCACGAAAAAATAATGGTTTTTCATATATACACACATAAAACCTATTCATTGTTAGAACTAAAGAAGATTCACGTTGGAAGAATGTGTATTAATAGTATGTTTGGATACCACTTTATGCTGAAAATACTTAATTAAAATAATTTTTAAGTTATGAAGTGTCGTGGGACCCAGGATTTACCTCGAAATCTGTGTTTTCACAAGTTTAGCTGGGTCGTGAACAGTGTCGTGGGATCCAGCCAAAAACACAAAACACACAATAATTTGTAGGCAAACACACACTTAGCTAAGCATGCGTTTGCCAACAGATGTTTGTGCATTTTGCCTTTTTTTTTTTTTTTTTTGTTGGTCCCACGACACTGTTCATGGACAAGCCTACTTTAATAAAACACGGCAACAATGTTTTGCCTTTTAAAAATTATTTTGCAATAGTGTTTTCAACACTAAGTTTTCAGTTTTCAGCAAAATAAACAGTATCCAAATAGACCCTAAACTTCAAAATAATCAGTGGTGCTAGTCATCAATGATGTTTATTATTCGTCAACTATGTTATTTTGTTAGCTCAACTTATAAAATCTTTTGTTATTGAATAAGAATTTGAAATCAAATCTTGTCAACATAAAAAATAGTCATTAATGTGGTAGGAGAGAAATTATAATGTTGTAAATACTATAAACTCAAATCCTGTCATATTTCTATATTTTTAAAGGCAAAAATGCAAAACCAACTCTCTAACTTACACTGTTTTTCATTTCAATCCTTTAATTTTCAGTTTTGTCAATTCAGTCATTTAACTTTCAATTTTTGTCAATTCAAGGCTCTGTTACAACTTAATTAGTGCTGCCATTAGATATGCTTGAAATGACTCCGTTTTGCTCTTTTTTTTTTTTTTTTAATTCAGAATTAAAATAAAATAAGAAAAATCTTTAAAAAAAAAAAACATTAAGGGGAACAACTCCCCTGAATCAAAACAAAACAAATCCCTAACATAAATCAAAATAGAGAAACTTTAAGAGACCCAAATCCCTAACATAGAGAATTTGGGGAAAAGGAAGAGAGGCTGAGTTGGATTTGAGAGAGGGAGCCGGTGGTTTGAGAGAGAGAGACCGAGTCCGTTTGAGAGAGAGGCTGAGTCGGATTTAGAGAGAGAGACTGAATCAGTTTTGAAGGTGACTGAAGTCTTCTCACTGGACTGAATCGGATTTGAATACGTACATGAGGCTCCTTTCGGCCTCTACAGCTCAATTCCCTTCATGATCTTGCACGGTAAGTCTCATGGAACTTCTGGATTCTTTTAGCTGAATGTGGCGAAGATGCAAATCGATGTGTTGACGGCCGGTTAGGACGCGGATTCCGTGATCTCATTATAGTGGGATAGGTCTAGAATCGACACATTGTGGATGAGCGAGGCCGGGATTGTTGATGCTTTCTTCTTCATCGGTCCAAAGCCTAAAGACGTGGTCAGACAATACACTAGTGTGACTGGAACGCTTGTGATGCCTCAATTCTTTTTTCTTTTTCTTTTCTTTTTTTTTTTTTCTCCAGATTTTTCTTTTTCTTTTTAATTTCAAATTAAAAAAAAAAAGATATCTAATGGCAACACCGACTAAGTTGTAACAGAGCCTTGAATTGACAAAAATTAAAAGTTAGAGGACTAAAATGAAAAACAGTGAAAGTTAGAGAGTCAGTTTTGCATTTTTGCCATTTTTAAATAATCATAGAACATTTAGGTTGTGTTTGAGATTAGAGTTTAAAGTCAACTTATTTTTGTTACTATTCATGAGTCTCACTGCACTTTTTGGTATTATTCATGGGTTCTACTATACTATTTTAGTTAGTTTTTACCTTTATCTACCATACTTTCAGTAAAAAGTTTTAATTTCAACTAAATAAAGTTAAGTTTGGTAGCTGTTTTTTATCAGTTTTCTATTTTCAAGGACCATTTTCAGTTTCCAATAAAAAAAAAAACTTGTTTGGTAAACTCAAAACAACAAAAAAGAGAAAACAATTTTTGTTTCTAATTTATAAAGAAAAATGAAAATAACCAAAGGGCTCTTTTCAGTTTTGTGTTTTTTAAGGCTTGTGAAAACACAGGAAAAACATGTCATTTTACAACTTTAATGAACCAGCTCGCAAGTTCAATTTGTGCAACTTTGTTTCTTCTTATTTATATATATTTTTTTTCTCTTTACCACTACTTCACGTAATTTTTTCCCTTCGTCGCCGCTACTTTTTGCTGAAATTTCCCACACAAAGACCCTTGAGAACGAAACCAGAGACAGGTGGTACCAGGTACAGTAAAACCCACTCCCTTTCACTCTCTCCCCTCTAGTTTATTCTCTGCACCTCTAATTTATCTCTCTCTCTCTCTCTCTCTCTCTTCCTAATTTCATATTTTTATTTTCTATTAGAGATTTACGCAATCTTTTACAATTTTTGGGGATCCATCAGTCAAAAGTACACATAAAATCATATTTTACCATCTATGTAAATTAAACTTGCTTTAACTTTGAATAAACTAATGTTACAAGGACAAATAGTTTTACAAAATCCATCTTAGGGATTGATGTGATATAATGGTACGTTTGGTTTTTTTTTTTTTTTTTTTTTTATAGGCATATAAAAGTGTTAGCATATTTGGCTTTTATAATGTTTAAATGCTATTTTTCTTACAATAGTATGAAACTTTCATTAATATAGTTCCAATCTTGTATGATTAAAGTTTCAAGCTTGAATGTTATATACAAAGCATTTGATTTTATAATTCCTCAAAGTATATTGATTTTAAATACTTTGAAGCAAACGTATTTTTGAATTAGAATGAACAGACAAAATGTTTTAAATTAGCCAAACAAAACAAAATTCAACTTTTTCAAAAAATAAATACCAAACAAATTTCCTAAATTTTGTTTTTGGAAATTGTTTTTTTTCTTTTCAACTAACCAAACGTGTTTTTCATTTTGAAAATAATTTTTTCTTTCTTTTTTCCTTAAAAACCAGAAAACGAAAATAGTTACCAAACATGACCTAATTAAGCTTTTCCCAATCAGACTTAGGTGTTCGTTTGGAACAGCTTATTTAACTGAAACTAAAAAAATTTTGCCGAAAATGTAGAAAAAATGTTAAAAAATAAGCTGAATAGTATAGTAAGATTTATAAATAGTATTAAAAAGTGCAATGGGACTCATGAATAGTAGCAAAAATAAGTTGAAAGTGGAGATAAACTGAAAAATTCAACTCATCCTAAATGCACACTTAGTATACTCATTTTTTTTAGATTCAGAAACAAAGCCTGTCTATCTCTATTATGACTAATTTTTATGAGAGATGCTTCGTCTACAACATTTTTACAACATTTTCACAACAAATCATAGATGGTTAGTTGTTATAGGTTAAAATTTGAACCTAACACTAAGATTACTTTTTTGCCCCAGTAATAACAACTAGTAACAACCTGCCACTTAGGATTTGTTGTGAAAATATTATGGACATATCAATTCTTAATTTTTATAGTTTGAGACAGAATAATTGCATAATATATTTCTGATTAGGACCTACTGAACTGGTTTAGTGGTTCTCATAAGTTGCACCCATGTTAAACCTATACATAGACTTCTCCATCTTGTTTCTCATGCTTCTTACATTAATTCAACTACTTGCTCCTATTTGCATTTATAGCTTGTTTGGATGGAGGGAGAGTAGAGTAGAGGGAGGGAGAGTAGATGAAATTACCTTGTTTGGATATTTTTCAAGGGAGGAGGGAGAGAGATTTGAAGGGGTTTTGAGAGATTCTAACTGCTTCTGATCCCTTATTTTTAATTCTCCCAAATTGAAGAGATTTTGGAGGGAGAGTAGAGCATAAAAATGTTTTACCAAATGAATTACCAAGTTTACCCTTACCATATTAACAAAATTACAAACTATGAAAATACTAATTATTTCTCTTCCCCTTAATTTTAAAAACATCCAAACAAGGTAGAGGATAACCATTCCCCTCTACTTTTCTCCCCACTACTCTCCTCTCCTCTACTCCCCTTTACTCTCCTCTCCCTCCAAACTTCCAAACATAGCATTAGATTTGTTTACCTCATTTGGTAATAAAGAAAAGATATATAGCCTTATATCTACACGCCACCGTTTTGATAGCCCGCCACCTTTTTTTTTTGAACAAGTGGGGGTTCATTATTCTTATGCATGTAGCCTATATAATATGAGTAGTGTTCTGGCCACAATTTTTGCATAATGATTTTATGACAAAATTTAGGTGAAAAATTGATGTTATGGCACGTTTGGTAGACTGTAATAGACACTGTAATATAATAGTTATTCCTATGGTTTAACTATTCAATAGTTTGATTATATTTTTAGTACAGATAACAATCATTCCTTATGAATAGCTAAAATGAGGAATAACTATTTTTCTCTAAAAGGGTTGTAATAGCTATTCTTTAGTAGATGTAATGATTTCTAACATTAATATATTTCCAAATAAATAAACTTTTCATATCCACCTAACAATTATGAAAATAAAAAAATCATCAAAAAATAACTCATCTCTCTAAAATTTAAAACATATTATTTTCTAGGAAATATATTCGTATGAATGAGATATTTCTTAAAATAGATCATAAGTTTTATTCTAATATTACAACTCACAACCAAATTGATGAATAAGTTTAGTTATTCCATTACAACAACTTTTATTCCTGGTAATAAAGAATATCATTTCTGTTATAATCTACATTCAGTGTACCAAATGTACTCTTAATTTTTAATTAGACTTACCACTGATATTACTATTTTTTTCTTATCATTACCAATTTGCCACATAAAATTTGATTTGAAACTTTTGTGAAAATATTGAGTCAATAACTTTATTCATATATTATTTTCTTCTGACGTGGATAATGTATTTGTTTATGTTTCTGTCTTTTCTTGGGTTTTGACTTAACTAGCACACGGAGTATCATAACATAAGCACATGACTTCATTTTCGTCTCTAGCTCTAGCTACCATGCTGACCCAGACGCCTAGTGAAAACGACTCGCACCTGTAAATACAAAGTGGACCACAAAATGGCATCTTAGGTCACTTCATTGACTACTTTGTTTCAGCTCAAACACTAAGTATATAGAACGGATAAAATAATTGTGAAATTTTTTGCGACCGTCAACTTTTTTGATGACAGAAAATAGGAGCTTACAGTAACCACACTTACAAACTCTCATTTACTTTTGTCAAAAAAGTCGACGGTCACAAAATTTTACGACTGTTAAGTGGTTCGTTGTGAATGGTAGATGATAAAGTGACGTTAGTGATTGACCGATATAATCAATAAAAATCTATTAACTTGATTAACACAAAACACACACTTTGTATAGCCACTTTTGGCATGGGTGATAAGTCAGCATTTACCTTTATTAAATAATCTAATTCACCATACTTTAACCAAATTAATGTCCAAAGTATAGTATGTAAATGTCAGGAAATACTACTTTAATTTGGGTTGTCATTATCTGAAAAATGCTAAGAAGATACACATAATACATATTTGTTGTCATTTGACTATAATTATATATAAAAACATAATTAATAATCAGATTTTATAAAATAAGGCGTGCCGTAGTGCTTCAATCAACATGCTTTGTTGTCTTCATCTTTCTTTTTTTCACCCTCCAATCTGTGATGTCTTATTTATTAATAAAAAATTGCTATGAGAAGACTGACTATATCAAATTAATAATTTAAAAATGAAACTCCATCTTACCAATTTTGTCAAGTAATTAAAGTCATTATCTCATATCTTATATATGTCTTGGTCCTAAAGAAGATTCATGGCCAAACTTTTTTAATTATGTGAAAAATTAATAATCTTTTTTAATTATGTGAAAAATTATCTCCACCCTCTCTCCCAAACTCCCCTCTCCCTTTTCTTTTTTCCATTAAAAAAGATATCTATTTGGTGTCCATTTAATGAATGTTGTTTCTTCAACTAGAATAAGGGTGATGAAAATTTTGGATATATTCTCTCTAGCTAAATACATCTTAATACTGAAGGTTTATAATTGTAAATGAAAAAGAAATCCAACGATTGAAAAAGAGAAAAAACTCTTTGCTCTGACCAAATTTTTAGGAAGTGAACAGCTTTCATCTAAAACAAAGCCGAAAACCTGAGGGATAATAATACTCTCAATAAAAGGAACATTGCCCTAGCTATATTGAAGGAATTTAAAGTTTTAGAACCAATGTAGTGGGTGCCTATAGGTCGTTTGGTAAGGTTGTAAAGAGAATTTAGGCTACAAATTAAAGGTTTATAAGTTTTGACTAATTTTTTTTGGTAAGAAGTTTTGACTATCATAACTTATAGGAATGGTCTCTTTGCCTAACAACTAAGATTCTTCCAACATCACAACATGTTTTCCTATGCAAATAAGAATCAACGGACAAGGACACCTAATATAGTGACTTTTTCAACTAGTGGCGGTTTCAAGAATTCTCTTTTGAATGATCATTAAGGGTGTGTTTGGATAGAACTTATTTTGCTGAAACTGAAAATTGAAAACTGAAAATATTGTAGCAAAATAATTTTTAAATGTGTGAATAGTGCTGTGGGACCCATTTTTAATGAAAAAATTGATAAAAAATGAAATTTGTGGGTCTGTGAACAGTGCATATTTGCACTGTTCACTGCAGAAAGTCAACATTTGCGGTTACTGTTCATTGAACAGTAACCGCAACACTCCAAAACGCGTGAAAACCAAAAAAAAAAAAAAAGGGAACAAAACGCAGCTCCAAACGCAGAAGCTGAATACAAACACACACTAAGAAACCTAAATTATACAAATTTAATATAAAAAAAACTTTATATATTGACCAAAAAAAAAAAAAAAAAAACAAACAAACACTCATCTATATATTACTAAAAGCTAAAGCATGACATTTATTGCTACTAAGCTCATGTTGCACCATCTCATCACCACGTCATTTATCACATACTTATTATTTATTATTTATTCCTATGTTTTTTACAAATATATATATATATATATATATAAATAGATTATTGACCTTATATATTCATCTTTATTGGTTTTAACATCTATATATATTTCTTTTTTATTTCCAATTTTCCTATAATTTTTTTTTACATTCACTTATTTTTTGAATATTTACATTTTCTTCAACCTTTCTTCTTCCTTTACTTTTTTATCCCCCCACTACCCTCTACTTTAATATTGCTATTTATCTTTCCCTTCATCTTCCTTCATTTGTCTCTTCTTATCCATTCCCTTTTACTATAAATTTGTCATTCTTTTCCATTCTTTGCATAGTTTTCTCTCACAAAAAGGTTCTCTCTCTCTCTCTCTCTCTCTCTCTCTCTCTCTCTCTCTCTCTCTCTCTCTCTCTCTCTCAATGCTTTGGTGGATTTTTATTTTTAATTGCATCTCCGCTTTAGGTTAATAAATTTTGTGTTTTTAAGAACTCTAATTTAGGTTGATACGATTTAGTTTTTTGTTTTAAATTATTATTATTATTATTTTGCTCTTTGATTGTTAAATTTTATCTGATTACATTATAAAAATTTAAAGATAGTAGATAAAAATAAAATAGTATTCCATTACATAGGATAATTTGGATAATTTAGTGTTTATTGTTATATCTTTTAATTTTTTTTTTTCTTCTCTTCTATTTTACTCAATATTGAAATTCAACCACATCCCCCTTATCATTAAATTATTTATATTTTCTCTCTCTTTTTGTTTTAAAAAATAAAAAATGTAATATTTTACTTAAATAAAAGAAAATTGTGCTCATCAAATTGTACTCATTTTTTTTTTTTAACATTTACACTTTCTCCAACCTTTCTCCTTCTCTTTACCTTTTCATCTCCCAAAATATTCTAACTTGATATCACTCTTCCTCTTTCCTTTTATCTTCCTTTATTTTGTTTCTTTTTATTTTCATCCTCTTGGTATAAATTTGTCATCCACTCTTCAATTCTTTACATAATTTTCTCTCACAAAAAAGTGGTTATTTTCCACTCTTTCTCCCTCAATTTTTTGGTGGATTTTTATTTTTCTTGTAACTCTATTTTAGCTTGATAAAGTTTTGTATTCTTTAGAACTCTATTTTGGTTGATGGGATTTAGTTTTGTGTTTTAAGTTTTTTTATTTTATTATTTTTTTATGACTTTGATTGTTAAATATTATCATATTGCATTATAAATAATTAAAAATAGTATATAAGAATGCACTATTATTATATTACATAGAATTATTTGGATAAGTTAGTGTTTATTGTTATGTATTTTTTTTTTCTCGTATCATTTTATTTAACATTTAAATTCAGCCACATCACCCATATATATCATTAAATTATTTATATATCCACTCCTTTTTTATTTTAAAAATTTTAAAATATAATATTTTGCCTAAATTAAATAAAAAAAATTGTCCACATTAAGTGGTGTAATGCTAGGGAAACACTCTTTCTCACACCCAATGCATTAAAGGAAGAATGAAATACAAAACAAATCAAGTTAGAGACACTAAATTAAAAAAAAAAAAAAAAAAACTAATAATGCATATTTAATGTCATAGAATCATCATCAAATTTTGGAAAACGATAGGCTGCCAATGGAGAGAGAGAGAGATGGTATAGAAAAAAACCAATACAAAGTAATAAAGAGTAGATAAAAAATGTTTCCTCTCATTTTCATACAATATTACTTTCGAAAATCTAATGAACAATGCTACCTCTCATTTATCGTCTTTATTATGCAAATCATTAGTTAGTAAATATATGATAATGGTAAGAAACGTTACAAATGAGATCACTAAAAATATATATATATATATATATATATATATATATATAATTAATTAGCCACTATTATTATGGAGTAGTAATTTATAATTTTACGCATCCAAAAAAGTGGAATATATAGAGTTTTCTTAAAGGTATGTGTAAAGATTCACCATATGTGTGTGTGAATAAAGTTAAAAAAAGGTATATTTAAGGCTTTTATTAACATAAAAACTAATGAAAAACTAATGGTTAATAACTAAAACTATAGTATTAATAAAATATTTAATGAGACCATCCTAAAACAATTATCACGCACAACGCGCGGGTATGCGACTAGTATACATAAAGCTTTACACTTTCCTTACATATCTTTAAATTATTGCATATATGATAATCTCATTATTAATGCAACAAGCTATATCGATCTCTTTCAAATTTTAGTTCAATAAAAATTTTCGTGGGCTTTTTCTTTTTGTTTGAAATGGCATAATATATTGCTAAATGGACCAAAGTTTAATTTTTTTGTGCCTAAAAAACTTTAGGGTGGTCATAATTTTTTTTTTAATTAAAGGTAGACAAATCATAAAATTTTTAATATTTATATATAATTTAGATTTATCTTTTAGGTCAAGGTGGTCTTGTGACCACCCCCCTTGGATAGCTTGTCCAACTGGTGCCCTGAGTCGTTTGGCATGTATTGTAGGTGGTTCTCATCGTGGATATCTCTATTCACTCACCCTAGGTGGTTCTCTTCGACAAAAGTGTACTCATGGGAACCTTGGTTTTCAGGCACAAGATTTCTACCCACCAACCTAAATTCCCATGTTAAGGGTACAAATCCTGAGAATCTCCATATCTTCAACTTCAAGCTTTCCATCACACCCTACAAAGGAAAATGGTGAAAAGTCATGCATGGAAGGTGGTTAGCTCCCGATGTCCCAAATATAAACACCAGGCCCTTTTCATTATGAGGCATGAGTTAAAAACCCTAATAACTCTACAGTCATTTGAGTTCATTTGGAGTTTTTTGCGAGTTCTTAAGTATTAAAGAAGTTTAGTCTAGTACCATACTGGTGCCTTCTAATAATACATTTCCTTCTTCCAAAACCATTGTTTGGACAATTGACTCATTGATTTTTCTTGCATCATCAATAATTATTTCTTCTATAATGAATTTCCTTGAGGTTGTATTCGTTTCAAAGGGTTTTTACAACGTCATCAATTCCTAGTGTGCTTTTGACTACTTTAATTGTCTATATTATTTTTGATTAATTGTGGTGATATTACTCAGTTAATTCATTACTTAAAAAAGTATGGGATCTAAATGAGAGTTTCACATTTTTAACTCTCTCATTAGATTACAAATATTATTATTATTATTATTTTGGGGAAGAAGATTACAAATATTATTGAACTGAGGTTAATGCACATTTAATTAGGCAAAAAAAAAAAAAAACAAAAAAAAAACAAAAAATCTCGTCAACCGCTAAAAGCACACAAAATCAAGTAGCAATTGCGTAATTTGCGTGTGTAACTCTTCCATTACATTGAGCCAAAAAATAAGATAAGATAAAATAAAATAATATAACTCATTCGTTAAGTATACATTGCACAATTCCACAATAGCGTTTGCAGGTAACTTTTTACTCTATTTCAACATTAGTTCTTTTTTTTGAAGAGAACATTAGTTCTTTTTTTGTTCTTTACTATTTTTAACTATATTTCAACAATGGGTATATATTAGGTACGTATATTGCACCATGCCGCAGCAGCTAGCGTCAGTGCTAGTAGTATTCTTCTTCTTAAAATTAAATAAATTTCTTTAAATAAATTTCTTTCCTACTTTCGGCAAGAAATAGTATGATTGTGGGTTTCATTTAACTTAATTGGTAAAATTTCTGATATTTGAATAAAAGATCTGGATTCAATTCCTACTTTCACCAAAAACTGATTTGTGTCTTAGTTTGATGACTTCATAAGTTGAAACTTTCTTAAAAAAAAAAAAAAAAAAAAAAAAAAAAAAAAAACTATGATTACAACATTTTTATAACAACTTCATAATAAAACTTTTTTTTAGAGAGTTTCAGCCTATGACGTCTTTTCCTAATGATAACTCTTTATCATTAGACAAGATGTTAGCAATTCTTATTTGGACTCACCACTAACATTTTTTTTTTTAAGTAAATAGTAATACTTATTAGAACATACATGAAAATAATAATAGAATTTTAAGATGTTAGCAATTCTTATTTGGACTCACCACTAACAATTTTTTTTGAGTAAATAGTAATATTTATTAGAACATACATGAAAATAATAATAGCATTTTAAACCGGGTTTATAATACATTTCCACTAACATTATTTATTGCGAACAATTTGTTATCTACATTCTATTTAATTTTCAATCATATTTTAGTCCCAAAAAAAAAAAATTGTACGTGACGAAACGGATGCAAAATGACCTTTACGTACAGTGCACGACGGCGCAGGCCTTACTGTATTATGACATTTACTACGAACTGACTATTAAGCTGGTAGATAATTGTAATATAATTTTAATATCATCACATTAGCAACTTGCAGAATAAATAAGAGTTTATTACCGAACAGGTGAATTTCTAGGAGGGTGTTGTAGTTATAGGGCTTTGGCGGACACTGCATCATATATGGTGTCCCTTTCTTCTTGGCTGCTAGCTACTATTCTTGTTTGACATTTCTTTAAATAAATTTCTTTCCTACGTTTGGCAAGAAATCTATGATTCTGGGTTTCAATTAATTCAACTAGTAAAATATTTGATAGTTGAATAAGAGATTTGGGATTCAATCATTGTCTTTACTAAAAATCAATTAGTGTTTTAGTTTGATGATTTCATAAGTTGAAACTCTCTAAAAAAAAAAATACTATAATTACAATATTTTTATAACAACTTCATAATAAAACTCTTTTTTTGAGAGTTTCAGCCTATCGCGTCCATTCCTAATAATAGCTCTTTATCATCAGATAAGATGTTAGCAATTCTTATTTGGACTCACCATTAACATTTTTTTTTTTAATAAACAGTAATACTTATTAGAACACACATGAAAATAATAATAGTGTTTTAAACCAAATTTATAATATATTACCACTAATATTATTTATAGCTAACTATTTGTTGTTTAAATTCTATTTAATTTTCAATCATATTTTAGTAAAAAAAAAAAAAGTTGTACGTGAGGAAACGGATGCAAAATTACTTTTACGTACAGTGCACTACGGCGCAGGCTTTACTGTATTATGACATTTACTACGAACTGACTACTAAGCTGGTAGATAATTGTAATCTAATTTTAATATTATCACATTAGCAACTTGCAGAATAAATAAGAGTTTATTACTGAAGAGGTGAATTTCTAGGAGGGTGTTACAGGGCTTTGGCAGACTCTGAACAGGTGAGCAGGTCAGGTGAATAAATAATAGTGTCCCTTTCTTCTTGGCTGCTAGCTACTATTTTTGGTTGACATTTCCTAACTAGGGCAGGCTTTTATTTTGTTAGCTGCCAAAGTTGAAGGGGGTAAAGCACTGTGTTAAGGATCTGGATCAACTATGTTAGGTTTTAGATTGTTGAGTTTGTTGGTCAAATTTCTGTCTCAAATTCAAATTGTTGTAAGGAGGTTGTAATTTAATAAATTCTAGGTATGAATAGAACTGTATTAGGTTTGAGTTGGGAGTAGAAGCTATTCAAAAGATGATGACTTAATCGGTTTTTATTCATATATTTTATGCTATAAAAAATTTACGAATGAAACTTGTTTTATTGGAAAGTATTTTGAAACTTCAAAATGGATACAAATTAAACCAAATTTGGATTTTAATTGAGTGAAATATGATAATTTGAAGTTTCCACAACTTTGTCGTCCTCAAGAATATGCTCAAGCCTCGCTAGACACTCGCTTGAGCGAAATTTTGGCAAATAGTAAACTAATTTAATCTAGTGATCAATATATAAAATCAATCATCATTACACATGTACAATTTGAGTGGAGAGAGTTGCTATGTCAATATTACACTGAAAGCAAACTTTCTTGAGCCTGAACAATTTTAAATCTCTCACTAAAGTTTCCTCTTTGTGAGATATTTTTTGGAGTTTTTCTTAAGTTTTTTTTTTGATAATCTGCACTTTTCATTAAAAACTAAACAACGGAAACAGAGGGGTAATCTCCCTTACAAGCAGCCTCAAGAGAGGGGGGAAAATTACCATAAGAAAAACAAAAAGGGCGGTAAGAGTTCAGAGTAGGCCTTGCAGCTTCATGAGCCGCACCATTGCACTTCCGCTGAACCCACCTAAACTCACAAGACTCAAAACAAGAAGCCAGACTACGAATATTACAAATTAAAGTATTGATGGGCCAACTCGGAGTGAGGTCAGGTTGTGAAAGAGGGTCAAAACACAGCTTAGCATCTCCTTCGAAAATGACTGCACTCCATCTCTCTTGAATGGCAATTTGCACTGCCCACAGGATTGCTTCAGCCTCTGCTTGAGATGGAGAACAAAGGTGATGTTCCTTACCCCAAATGGAGATGGCAACTCCCAAATGATTTCTAGCAACAGCAGCCAAAGCAGATTTTGAATTACTTAGAGCTGCATCTACGTTGATTTTGATCCAACCTTGAGGTGGAGGAGACCAAACATCAACAGATTGTTCCACAGAAGGACGACTGCTAGGAGAGTACACCTTTGACGCTTCCAGGAACCTGACTCGAGCATTGTTCATGGCTTTATTCACATCGACTTTGCCCTCGTGAAAGAGAAGGTGGTTTCTGGTTTTCCAAATCTCATCTATGATCAGAGCCATATTGAGCGTTACAGTCCAATGTTGATCTAAGGGGATGGGAGCATGTGTTGGGTTTATGATCAAACTAATGATGTCTTCATTTGATGTCAGAGATGTAGAGTCAAATCTAAAGCCCCAACCAGCTGTGGTCCACAAGGCTTTGGCAAAAGGAAAAAGGAAGAACAAGTGTACATAAGTCTCCTCATCCGATTTGCACAAGCTACAGGTTGTGTCAGCTTGCTGAATTCTGCGCTGAAGGTTCACCTTTGTAGGCAGGACATTGGCACCTATCCTCCATAAGAGCATTTTGAGGCGCTCAGGGAGTTTAGCTTTCCTTAAATTTTTCCAAAGTGGTTGAGCTTGTACATTGCTGTTTGGATACTGAAAGGCTACCTTATGGACAGACTTAACTGAGAAATTTCCTTTAGGATTGGGGATCCATATGAGCTTATCTTGCCTTGGGGTGAGAAGGATGGGGATGGTGAGTATTGCAATGGCAGAGTCAGCATCAAAAATCTCCTTGATCATGTTCTCATCCCAAGTTTTCGATGGAGAGTCAAAGAAGTGATGTGCTTTGAATGGAAGTTGTGAATATACCTCAATCCTAGGTCGCGGTTTGAAACCTTCCTTCCATGGGATCCATGGATCCTCCCAAACACTAATCGATTTGCCATCGCCAAGAAGGTAGCAAGCTCCTTTCACAATCAGATTTTTTGCCTCCTCAATAGCTCTCCATGTTGGGGAAGCTCTTTTCTTTGGTTCCGTTCTAAGCCAATCTTCTTTAACTTTGTACTTAGTTCGAAGAACCTCCATACAAATGCTTTGCTTTCCTGATGCCACCATCCAAGCCAGCTTTGCAAGGAGGCCAGCATTAACTTCTTTGGTTTTTTTGAAACCCAAACCACCTGCTACTTTGGGTCGACATAGCTTGTCCCATTGTTTCCAAGCTATGAATTTACCCTCCTTCTCCTTAGGCTTCCACCAAAACCTTCTGGTCATCGAATCCAGCTTATCACAGTTTTTGGTAGGGACATGAAAGGCAGATAAAGTATAGCTGGGGATAGCTTGTGCCACTGATGTAATAAGAGTGCTTCTACCCGCCCATGAGAGGGTTCTACTCCTCCAACCTGCAAGTTTTGATTCTAACTTTTCCTGCAGAAATTTGAAGTCTTTGGATGGAGATCTGGACATGAACAAGGGTGCACCAAGGTACACTGCATCTTTTTTGAGGGATTTCATTTGGAGAAGATGCTTTATAGATCTTTTGCAATTTGCTGTGGTGTGCTTTGAGAAGAATATCCCTGATTTGGTTCTGTTAAGACTCTGGTCAGACCATTCGCAGTACTTCTCAAGACAAGAGGCTAAAGTTTCTGCATCTTTTCTTGTTGCCTTGGAGAACAGAACGATATCGTCGGCGTACATAACATGTGTTAGAGCCGGCCCTCTAACACTTGCTTTGGCGCCGCTAATATTGCCTAGACTCAGCTCCCTATCTAGCATTCTTGAAAGAACCTCCTGCCCAAGTATGAATAAATAAGGTGACAGGGGGTCGCCTTGTCTTAAGCCTCTGGTAGATTTGAATTGATTCGACTTACCCCCATTAACCAAAACCTCAAAGGATACAGTAGATATACAAGTTAGGATCCATTTGATGAAAGTATGGTTAAACCCAAGATTTGAGAGAACAGCTTGGATAAATTTCCAATTAAATCTATCATAAGCTTTTTGGAGATCAAGTTTTAAGGCCATGAATCCAGATTTTACCTTCCTTACCTTGAAGCTATGCAGCAACTCATGCACCACCACTTGGTTCTCTGCAATCCACCTCCCAGGGATGAAAGCAGACTGACATGGGGAGATGATTTTGTGCAAGAGAGGTCTTCTTAAGTTATGTGTTCTACAAGTGCATATACATACAATTAGTTTGGACTACTTGGGCCATAATATGTCGAACACTTGGATCTAAATTTGAAGTTCTAGGATCTTATTTATTTGATTAAATTATAAATAACATACAATGCAATGACTTTCAAGTTTAGACTTTAGAGTACTCACAACAGCCTCTACAAAACAACCTTTACTAAAAAATATAACTAAACCCAGCTTGAAACCTCACGCATTAGACTTGATAATTTGTCAAAAATTGTTAACAATGAACAATGTCATCACTAGACATATTGAGACACTGTTCATCGCTACTCAAAAGAAAATTATTTTTTATTCATTTTCTCCCAATTATCTCTCTCTCTCTCTCTCTCTCTCTCTCTCTCTCTAGCTTTGTGGCTTTCCCTTTTCTCTCTCTATCTATAGAATCATAGATCAACAGGTTTTTGGTGAGCGACAATAGTGGTTGGGCGTTGGGTTCTGATGGAGGTGCTGGATCTCGGAGCTTAGAGCCTCACATTGGTTCTCTCTCAATTTGATTTTGATTTTGAAGTGGGTGTTTATGGATCTCTGGTTGGGTTTATTTTGATGTGGGTATTTATGGATTTCCAGTTGGGTTGATTTTAATTTGGTTTTGATTTTGATTTGGGTGTTTATGGATCTTTGGTGGTGGCCTCACAATGGTTCTATCTCAACCCACCTAATTTGGTTTTGATTTGGTTGAAACTAATAGGGTTGTTTTGATTTTGAAGTGGGTATTTGAATCTCCGGTAGTGGTAGTGGTGATTTGAGATAAAATCTGAAATTGGTGATGATGGGTTAACAAAATATATTTGAGAAAAAATAATATTTAAATAGGATAGTGATAAAGTAAGAGCACTCGCACTAGTCAGTGCAAAATAGAAAACATTGTCGATTTGCACATTTTTGCTCAAAAACTACCCACATCAATTTGTCTATAACACTATTCATATACACAATTGCTATGGTAAATATATATAGTTACTATACTTTTATATTTTATTTTTTAAATATTTTTTCTCTCTCCTCTACTATCGAATTTTCTCTCTCTTCCACTACTCTCTTCCTTGACTCTAATTCGTTGTCAAACCCATCCTAAATCTAGATCCAAAGTGTTGTTATGTTTAGACCCCTAAAACAAGATTGTTTAACCTATTATATTAACCAAGTGATTATTTAGATTAATTATTCAGATATAGGTTAAATACAAATAAATCATATCATGCAAAGATGCGGAAAAGTAAATAACACCACGATATGATGACACAGGAAAATCGATGAAACGAACCGTTTCAAGGTAAAAACTTGGAGAGGATTTAACCTAACTATCCTCAAGGTAAACACATCCACTATAAGAGAATTGAAGTTTTTACAATGGGATTTAACCCTAAATCTATTGCTACTTCCAATAGTAATTTACTGATACAACCACATGCAAACTCCGAATCCACGGACTCCTTCTCTTCTTGGATTTACATCAACACAAGCACCCTTGCTTGTGACTTTGAGATCCCACTCAAATGTTTCAGATCACCATCAATAATGATCTTGATCCAGCAACTATGTTCTACCAAACGCTTGATTGTAGTTTTTGCTCTGGTAGATTCTTGTGTAGTTAGAAGGTACAAAACCTCTCAAATCTTACAAAGAGTAACACACAAGTCTTTACAGCATATTCAAAATGTGGCTAGGGCTTCCCTTTTATATGTGGAGAAGTTTAGATAAAACCCTAAACATTTTCGCGGGCTTGGGCCTATTTAAAAATTTCGCAGAAAAATTGTGCCTACGATTTTCGATCGGTTGAGCTTGACAAAAACTTTCTTCCTTTTTCCACAATCAGCTAAACTTGTACCTTGAAACAACCACTTTTAAGCATTGCCTAATACATGGACTAGACATGTTTTGTTCTCAGTTTGCCAACACACAAAAAACATGATTCTAAACATTTAAACCTAAATGTTTAGAACCTAACACAAAGTCATCAAACCCAAATTGCAAAGAAGAAGAAGCACAAACCCATATGAATTATCAAATCCAAATTACAAAGAAGAAGAAGAACAAACCCATATGAATCATCAAATCCAAATTGCAAAGAAGAAGAATAACAAACCCATATGAAAAATTGAAAAGAAGAAGAAGCAACATTGCGATGGTCAAGAGAGAAGAGAGATGAGAGAGAATGTGAGAACAAATAAAGGTAAAAATAATAATAAAAATGATTATTTAAATAAAATGGGGGTGTATAATAGATAATTTATTACACAACTACTTTTAAATAAAAGTAGTTGTGTAAATAAAATAAAAAAAAGGTAGGTTAAAATGCTAAAATAGATCGAAAAATTTTAAAAACCTAATGTGAATGGTCTAATAAGTCTAATATAGTTGAATTTGAATGGTACTTTAGCTAAACTAATAAAAGTAAAAATTTTAGACCAAATTTGATTAACAAAGCATTGAGGGTAATATAAATACTCTTATATTGTTGAAAAATATCATTCATATTAGCTAACAAATATTAGATATAGAGATGCACATTGTACAGAGAACACCATTCTATGGAACAAAATATACATTTTTTTGGTCATATTTATCTTTCTTTCAGAGCAGATCCATCATCCTACTTTGAATTTCTCGATGTGCGAGCTTCAGCATTTGTTGCAGACCTATCTTTATTAATTATTACTATAATTTATCAGAATACAAATAAAATGTCAATAAAATATGTTAAATTACAAGTATGGTATGCCTGCCATATTTTATACAGGTATATGTGTAATAAAAATATAGGAAACAATTAACTAACCAGTCAACGGAAACAGCACATTTGCGGGCCATAGTTAACGGCCGACTGCTCCTTTAAATACCTACAGGTCTTCTCTGTTGCTTAACTGCTGTACAGACCCCTTTAATATATATATATATATATATAGTAAATAAATAAAAATAATAAAATAAAAAATATCTTTTGAGAAACAAACATACACAAGGGAGAAGAAAATGAGTTCTAACACAAAAATACTTTGAAGAAATTAACCGAAGTAATTGACCAGTCTTTAGGCCTCCACGGTTTTGTGCTAAAAAAAAAAAAAAAAAAAAAAAATTCATGTATAGGAGAAGCATAAACTTACCTTGGGCAAATACACCTTCCTTTTCCACTTCCATGCATGAGCTTGATTTGGACAAGTGAAAACTGAAAGGTTATTATGGGGATTGGCCTACAACGTATTAGGAATGAAAATTGTATAAAGACTGGTAGAAAAAATGGAGTTTAGAGGAAAGCAGTTTGTTTGTTTGTTTAGACCCCTTAAAGCAAATTGTTTAACCTAATATATTGTTCAAGTGATTGCTTAGGTTAATTATTCAGATCTAGGTTAAACAATAATAAATCATATCATGCACAGTAACGGAAAAGTAAATAACGTCATGATATGATGATCTAAGAAAACTAATGAAATAAACCGTTTCAAGGTAAAATCCTAGGGAGGATTTGACTTATTTATTCTCAAGGTAAAACAAATCCACTATAAGAGAATTGAAGTTTTTACAATAAAATTTAACCCTAAATCTATTGCCACCTCAAGTAGTAACTTAGTGACATGACCATGTGTAAGTTTTGAATCTACAGACTCCTTTTCTCCTTGGATTTACTGCAACACAAGCACCTACGCTTGTGACTTTGAGATTCCACTCAAAGGTTTTAGATCACCTTCAATTGTTGATTTTTGTAGCAGCAACTAGGTTCTACCACCGCTTGATTGTAGATCTTGCTTTGGTAGATTCTTGTGTAGTTAGAACGTATAACACCTTTCAAATATCACAAAGAGCAACACACAAGTCTTCCAAAATTCTCCAAAACGTAGTTAGGGTTTCCCTTTTATATGTGGACAAGTTAGAATGAAATCCTAAACATTTTCGTGGACTTAGACCTGATTTAAAATTCTGCAGAATTTCCTTTTTTGTGATTCTCGATCGATTGGGCCAAATTCTCAATCGATCAGGCCTAATTCTCGATTGATCGAGCTTGGCAGATTGTGACTTCTCTTTTCTGCAATTAGCTCGAACTTGAAACTTGAAACCTACACCTTTGAGCATTGCCTAACACATAGACTAGACATGTTTTGTTCTCGGTTTGCCAACGCATACAAAATATGATTCTAAACATTTTATTCTAAATCTTTAGAACCTAACACAGTAGATACCTATCTTTGGATGACATGGTTGTTAATTTATGGATCCTTTACTTTTAGTCGATCAACCAATATGATTATCCTAGAAAAAGTGTTCATTAACTAATGTCATATTAATATTTATTTTACCCTAACAATTGACCATCACATTTATAGTTTGTTTGGATCTAGGGAGAGAAAGGGGGAGTAGAGTAGAGTTGACCAAATTTTTACTAATAAATTTACAAAAGAATTAAATAAATTTACAAATTTTTTACGAATACTTTATCTTAAAATTGTTAGAAGTACGTGGTTATCAAATGTTAAATTACCAATTATTTCAAAAGTTTTAAGCTTTTGAGAGAATTTGTAATTTAACATGGTATCAAAGTGAGGAGTCCTAAGTTTGATCCATGTCTCGTCCACTCTACCTCTCATTTAAAATCCCACTTATTGGGTCTCATCTATTAAAAAGGAGTTTGAGCTCACACATGAAAATGAGTGTTATAAATATGTGATTATTAAATAATTAAATTTACTATTTTCTAACAATTTTTAGGAGAATTAATACTTTAACAAAAACAATTTTCTACTAAAATAAATTATGTTCTGACGTAATTTTACATTTTCCATCAATTGAGCCAACAAAATTGTGGTGGAAGGATCAATTAATTTGGTCATGTCTGAGATATTAAGGACTACTAATTTCAAATTATAAGACCATGAGGACAATTTAAATTTTGACCTAAATTTTATAGGGTATTTTGGTCTATTCCCTTTATTAATTTTGTTAATTCTCAATATAACAATTTATTTAAGCATTAGCTTTGATTTTTATACTGGATAACACATATGTACAGTTTAAACATGTACAATACATGTTTTTTTGGGGTCTTGGGGAGAGAGGGGGGATTGGGTTAATTGGCCTTGATTTTTTGTTTGATATGATTTTAATTTTGTTTTATCAATGTGGTTGCAAGTGTATCGATGACCTTTGCTAGGTGTCAATTTCCTTACTTATAATCTTAATTTGATTATTTGACTCTGTTTATAAAAGGAATGTGGTTCGGCCGGTGATGCCTCAATTGAGAAGACTTTCCAAGGTCGACGTGATTATTCATTATTCAAGAGAATGCAATTGATGGTGACTAAGAACTAACAGAGCTTCAAAGTTCAAAGTCCATTGTACAAGGAAGCTGAGTTATTCAAAGTTCTACTAAAACATGAAGCTAACAAGGCAAATCGATGCAAATTTGTTTATGTTAATGCACACGTCAAATGAAATCAATAAAAAATGTCTAAGGATCTAACTTGCTAACAACTAAGAACTTAATGCTAATTCAAAGGAACTGGAATATAATCAAGAGTAGCAAAGTAACTAATTAGAAGTAAGCTATATAATTGCACGAATACCTTACAAAACTACCCTAAAAACTAAAAGAAAATACAATAACAATACATAATTCTCTGTACAAGCAGTCAATGAGTGGAGATTTGTGTCATTTCTTCATGAGATTTTTTTTTTTAATGGATTAAGATCAAGTGCTATAGCTCCTAGTGGCTAAGATTAAGAGTTAAAAAAAAAAAGCAATTTTCAATCTTAACTATTAAATAAAAAAGTGAAAGTGGTAAAAAGTTTTTATGAGTGGGGAGGAGATAATTACACTAGGTATTGCATTGGATCTCGATCACTTTTTTATGGGCAAAAAGGGTATTTCCAGGCAATAACTATCCCACAAAGCACGGAAGAAGTTTCTTATAGTTTCCACTTGAGTTACTTACAAGTTTCTTCAAGCCTTCTATGCAATGGACAACTGAGTAGGTAGTTTTTTCCAGCAAATTTACCAATCGTCAATGAATAGTTGGGTTATTTGCCACATGGTATAATTTGTCAAATCACGTGCAGTGTGCCTACCAAATTAATAAATAATACATGCATGGTTACCAATTTACATGTGTAATCATGTCTAAGATTACAAGTGGCTCTATGCCAGATATAATTCTAACTATTATTGATCAATAAATCACTTCCTCGATTTTATTATTATTGAGCCTTCGATATCGAGACTATAGTGGTTTAATTTTGTTCACAAAACCACATGCAATAGACTTATACCCAAAAAAATAATGTGATTTTTGAATTAGGTGATGCTATCTTTCATGAGGAAAATTTTCCTTTTAAATCTAAAAATAGTGGGGGCAAAGAAGTTAGAGAAAATGTGTTATTTCACCCTAGTTCTTCTACTCCTTATTCACAAAATCAAGAAAATCTTGAAATTGAACTTAGAAGGAGTTAAAGAGCTAGAGTTGAAAAAGATTTTGGCCTTGACTTTTATGTTTTTAATGTCGATAAAAATCCTCTTACTTTGCAAGTAGCTTTGTTATCACCTGATGTTGTATTTTGGAAAGAGGCTATGAATGATGAAATGGATTCAATAATTTCCAACAAAACATGGAAGTTAGTAGAGTTACCACCTGGTTGTAAAACAGTAGGTTGTAAATGAGTCCTTAGAAAGAAGCTTAAACCTGATAGCACAATAGATAAATTTAAAGATAGACTTGTTGTAAAAGATTTTAAGCAAAAAGCTGATGTTGATTTTTTTGACACTTTTTCTCCTGTTACGAGAATTACATCCATTAGATTGTTAATTGTTGTTGCAGCTATATATGATTTGAAAATTCATCAAATGAATGTAAAAGCAACTTTTCTTTTATAGTGAATTATACTGTCTCATTTGCACCACATGCAATAGACCAAATTTCTAAGAAACCATTGATGAAAATAAGTCATTTCCCCTTTCTTTTAATAATTTTTTTAATCTTAGAAATTAAAGTCAAATTATATATATATATATATATATATATGTATGTATGTATATAGACTCTAGAGTTCTATTATTGTCTCCATGACTTCTATTTTTAGTGTATTTTAAACGTACCCCATTGGGAAAGTGACTCAATGAGTGACGCTTCATTTTTTGACTTTTAAATATTTGGTCCTATTAATAGCTAGACACGAGGCATGTATTGCTGCATAGGCGTGCTAAAGTCTCACGCAAAAGGTTTGGAAATCTAGTGTGACGAGGAGAATTGAAACTACAAAAATTATATTTTACCTAAATTTTCATCTCTAGGCAATTTTGGTGTATAAACTGGAGAAGTAGGTGCGGCTCAAACGTATTGGAAAAGATAACTGTCCCAACATATTTTTATTTTTATTTTTGCAAAACAAAGTGACTAATCCAGGATTGACACCAAGATGTATCAAAATTAAAATAATGAAAATAATTTGATTATAAGTATAAGCTTGTACTAAAGTCAAATCTTGGAAGCTCTAAAAAGTTAACAGCCCAATACATATGTGCCCAGTTATCCCTTTGGATGAGAGATTTCTTCCATAGAATAGAGTAGAGATTCCGTATATTATTTAGAGGAGTAGGTTTGTAAAGGTGAAGGCTATCGTCATTTTTTTTATTGAAACACGACACATAAATGTGGGCTGCTTGTCATATATGGGATTCTATTATTGACAGAGATAAGGTTTTTGTGGGGTTTCAGTTATCTTAATTAATAAAGTCTTTAATGGTTGAATAAGAGATTTAGGGTTCAATCTCCACCTAAACTAAAAACTGATTGGTATTTTGATCTGATGATAATGAGCTATTATTAGGAGTGGATACCATAGGTTGAAACTCTCTCTCAAAAATTTACGCGTTACTGGTTTTGGAAGAGTTAATATCTCCATTAGCTAAACCTCTTCTTATCCTGCCTTACTCATATTTTGTTTGTACACAATCAACGGAGGCTTTCCTGACATATGTTACAATGTCTTCAATAGCATGCTCTTACTACATCTTTCCCTTAATAAGTCAAAGAAGATAGGTTTCTATGTAGGGTATGGACAATCTAATTGTGTTTTGCTATTTATGGACTGATGTAAAATCAAATTGGTTTGTGAAAGCAAAGCATTGCCGACCTTATGTAAATCCCTCGTTAGTCATATCCACTTTAAATCCGAAAGTCCAGGAGTTTTTTATTAAAGTGAAAGGGCAACAACTTTAAAGGGCAGGTTGAAAGGTGTATTCATATGACCTTTTCAGCGGTTGCACATAGTGTCCCAATCTAACTGCCTAATTTTCATTTAATTAATATATTCCAGGCAATGATAATCTTGTTTAACATGGGGTTCAACTAGTTGTAGATCTTGTTCTTCTATCAACTGTGTGCCATGCACACCACTAGCCTTGCTGTTGTCTGGCGGCATACTCGTGTTATTGTTATAATTATAAAGTAATGAGATACAAGTCCGTTTAAATTTCTAATAGCATTTTCAATAATAATAATAATAATAATAAGGTAAAGACACCATATAAGTCTATGTATTGAATTCAATGTGAAACTTTATAAATAATTTCCTACGAGCAAGGGTCATATTTTTATGTAAATGACCTCTCTTATGACAAAACACATTTTACTTGCAATTGGGTAGTTTCTAAGTGGTTTCAAGAATATCATGACAAGTAGTATTGTTGAGGACACGAAGATTACTCAAGCTACAATGCAAAAAAGACAAAATATAAAGTCTCGATACCTAGCTTGACACCTCTCGATTTATTGAGATATGCAGATTTTGATTGTTCAGATATGTTTTTGGCCCATGATCACCAAAGCTTTCTAGGGTTTCATGCCTAAGATTTTTAGAGATATAAAATACATATTTTATAGCCATCATCATATAGAGAGATAGACACTTAGACATATACTGTGATACAAGCTCTTGTGAAATTACTGCGACTCTTGTGCACCTTAGGGTTATGTACCAAGCTACTTTAAGATCTACAAGCATGGATTGAAGAACTTTGCACCCAACAACAATTCTCAAGTTGTTGTGTTAGTCAGGTACTGGGATCCATGCAAAGGGAATAAGTCTTCTACAAGATAAAGTCCTGCCCAGCCTTTTACAAGTGACGACACACCTTCCCCTATACCACTTTCTATTTTGTAAGTATCATATTTTTATGTATCATATCTGAGGTCAAAACACACTTTATATGTAATTAAGTCTTTAGTTTCTAGTGTGTTTAAGAAGATTTCAATTGAATAAAAAAGTGGTATTATTGAAAACACAAGATTGCATAAGAAACTGCTCAAGGAAAGCTAAAACAACAAGTCTCGATACCTGGCTTGATGCCTGTTGATTTATCGGGAATAAATGAATCTTGATACTTGGCTCGACACCTCTCGATTTATCGAGCTTCGGGAAAATTAAACAATAAATTTTTGTTACCCGTGATGACTTATCCTTTCTAGGGATCATTTACTAGGGTTCTAGAGTATATAAAAGACATTTTATAGTCATCATCATAGACATAGAGAAACGTACGCATAACAGGAGTTGTTATGATGTTTATGTGCCTAGGGTTTTGTACCAAGTTATTATCGATTAATCGAAGCGTGGATTGGAGAACTTTGCAAAACTATAACAATCAAAAGGGTTGTTGTGCTATTAGTCACAAATAGGAGATTTGTGCAAAAGAGAAGTTTTTGCAAGAAGTAGTCCAATTGGGGATGAAGCTTCCTTATATATATTAGTAGGTTCTATTGTAGGTAAGTACTTCTAGATAGGGTAAGATTTCTTGTACATATAACCTCTATTCTTGTTAGTAGTTTCTTCGGGAATGGTCACTTGAATTTTATTGGGTGGGGTTTTACGTGCAAGGGTTTTCCCCTATTGTGATCAAATCATTGTATCAAACTTATTTTCTATTGCACTTATTTTAGTTTGGTGATTTTATTGTACTTTAATAGGATTTGCATATAATTGGACTAATTAATCAACTTAAGTAGTTGGTTAAGTAACTGGGTCAATCTATAACCCAACATATTTGAATTACACACTATGATGATAGGAATTGTGTAAGGGTCAATTGTCTCCCTTGTTATATAAAAGGGAGTAGTCACAGCCATTAGGAGGCAGAGTTCAGCCAGACAATTCTTGCTAAAATTAGGCTACTAGGAAGAATAAAGAGTCAGAGTGTGCCCGTTTTGTAGGATTCAAATCTTCTAGATTTCCTAGGGTATTCTACCAAATAGATTTTCTTAAATTTTAATCATTCTTTAATGATTTAATGGTTTAGATTTTGTCATGTCAGCATTCCACTAACAATAATCTTAATTATTTTGTTTGCAACATTATTTTATTATTTTAATAATATTGTTAGTGGAATGCTGACATAGTAGAATCTAGACCGTTAAATCATTAAAGTGTGGTTAGGATTTAAGAAAATCTCTATTGATAGAGTACCCTAAGAAATTTAGAGGATCTGTATCTCGTTTTGCATCATTCTTGTCTTATTAAAATCTTCTCAGGGTCATAGGTTTCATCCTTTGTCCCACTGTAGCTTTTCACCCATTAAAAGGGTTTTCCATGTACTTGGTGTGTATTTTGCATGTTGATTTCTTTATTGTTCATTTGCATCAATATCCAACACTATTTCTTAATGTGCTAAGGATTTAGCTTAGGGAGCAAAGAGAGGGGAAATTTACTAGAACCGAGGCTCTAATACCATGTAAAGACTATAAGCTTATATATTTACTAGTGTGTAAAATTGTACAAAAGACTAGCGTTAAATATGTACATATTTAACGCCAATCTTTTGTACAATTTAGAAGTAACTTAGGGAAAATTTTTATATGCACCGCGTGCAGGAGATACAGTCTTGTGACTTAGAAGTAAAAAGGGTATAGTAAAAGTATAGTACAACGGGGTTAGGTCTATTGGATTTGTATTCTATCAGAAAGATATTTGGAGAAGTCTTTATGAGACAATCACATTAGGATCCACTGGAAACCCCTCTCCCTTCCACTCAAAGAAATGGATTATGTTTAAATTATCTCTTAATTAAATATAATTTTACCTATTTATTACAATTTTTAGGTCAATATTTTGTGAGGCTATTGTTGGATTATATGTCTTCCACACGCTATTCATACTTGTCAAAACTCCCTTCTTTTTAATACATTGAAAATATAAGAAAACTATACCTTTGAATATTTATTAGATGATAAAGAATCAACAAGGTAAAGGGGTGGCACTTTTGCTCTAAAAATTTAATACTTGCAAGAAGGAAAAATAAAGGCGTGCTTGACATTACTAACAAAATGCTTTCCGATTTTCTAACATAGAAATAGCTGCAGTTGTTTCGACCATTGGCCCTAAGCAACTACAATTGAAAATTGTTCCAAGTTGTGGAGCATTGCACTTGTATTTACCATTTCTCCCGCTTATCCTGGCTTTCTCAGCATTTGGGTGATTCCATTTCCAATTGTTTTATTCCTATTTGTAATTAAGACTAAGTAAATGAATTGTTGAAGCAGTGGTAATTAGGTGAGTTGATTTCATGCGTACATATCACAATTTCTTTGCCAGTACAAACGATAGAATGAATCCATGCAATCTCCAAGTAAACATAATGCTTGACTATTGAGGAAATTTGACCTGGACAATGTCAATGGCCCTTCACCAAGGGGAAAGTGCCAATTTAACATATTCACAAAAATGAAAAAAAGAAAAAGAAAAAAAAAGTACCAATTTAATATGATCAAGGCAATTTATACCACTTTGCATTGTATACTTAGTCCAATGAGACTGAACCTAGTCTCTGGACCAACAGGAGAGAAAAAGGCATTATGTTTACTTGGAGATTGCATGGATTCATTCTATCGTTTGTACTGGCAAAGAAATTGTGATATGTAGCCATGAAATCAACTCACCTAATTACCACTGCTTCAACAATTCATTTACTTAGTCTTAATTACAAATAGGAATAAACAATTGGAAATGGAATTACCCAAATGCTGAGAAAGCCAGGATAAGCGGGAGAAATGGTAAATACAAGTGCAATGCTCCACAACTTGGAACAATTTTCAATTGTAGTTGCTTAGGGGCAATGGTCGAAACAACCGCAGCTATTTTTTTTTTTTTTTTTTTTTTTTTGAGAATCTAACTGCAGCTATTTCTATGTTAGAAAATTGGAAAGCATTTTGGTAGTAATGTCAAGAGCGCCTTTATTTTTCCTTCTCGCAAGTGTTAAATTTTTAGAGCAAAAGTGCCACCCCTTTACCTTGTTGATTCTTTATCATCTAATAAATATTCAAAGGTATAGTTTTCTTATATTTTCAATGTATTAAAAAAAAGAGAGTTTTGACAAGCATGAATAGCGTGTGGAAGACATATAATATGTAGGTTTTAATATGTGTGGTAATCCCACTTTGAAAGTGAAAGAATGAAGATTGTTTCTGAAAGATTTAATTTGTCGTGCAAAGTGATTGCTCAAATGAAATTATAGACAAGAGGACTAGAAAACTTTATGTTTGACTTTTTCCAAATTTATTAAATAGCTTGCTCGACCAAAATTACGAAATAGATTCGCAGAAGTTTGCATAATTATGCAAAAAGGGGGCCAAAGTGAGGGTTGATTGTTCTTAATGGCCAGCAAATTTTTATTGTTAAATCCTCATTGAATATATATAAAATCATATTCAAAAAAATTTCCTTTCTATTATTTCAGACCTTCAAAGGAAAATTTTCAAAATTTTTTAGAATTGCTATCAGTAGAATTTGAGTTTGGTTGTATCATGGGGATGCTTATCCTATAATAGTTTGAAATCTTTTTTCAGTGGGTGAAAATAGTCTGAAAGACATTGATTCATCAAGACTCTAAGCCTTCTTTGATTCTATTCTTCTTCAATTATTTCCTATTTTTTTTTCAACAATTCATGATGTAACTTTTTGTCAATGTCGACAACTTAATTATGCTTTATTGGATTAGTATTTAGAAATTTCACTGTTAAAACTTCTATTCTTTCATGCTAAATATCATAATAATTTACTATTCAAAATATTAACCCATGTTTTGTGTATAATTTTAAAGTTGACAAATATGAAATTCAAACATTTTTTTAGATAAGATAATTATTAAGCTTTGATCAGTGGCGGCTCTAGATATTTTTTGAGGGTGGTCACTAAGAAACTTAATTAAATTATACAAAATCTAATAAAAAAAACTTCATATATTGACGACAAAAAACAAACACACACGAAAACACATAAAGTCTTACAATTTCCTTCTACAAATTTTCTTATTTTGAAATCGTTACATGATAGTGTTGTTATCTTTGTTACAAGCTACATCTCTTTCAAAATTTTAGTTAAATATAATTTTTCTTGGAATTTTTCTTTTTGTTTGTAAGGACCTAATATATTGTTAAGGGGATTAAAGTTTAAGGATAAAATTTGGCTACAAACTTAGTTGTAGCCACTAAACAAATTAACATTGCTACATATTTTGAAAATCTAATCATTGAATTGCATATTCTTTATTTTCTTAAAAAACATGTCCAATTTCATGTCAATCAAATGTTATTTACTATTCGATTCATAAACTTATTTTTTATGTATAATTTTAGACTACAAAAACTCAAAATTTTAAATGTTTGATTGATAACATAACTATTGATCTTTGATTTTTTTTTAAATTTTGCAAGTATGAGGATATAAAAAGAAAATGTAGTTAAATTGTGGAGTTGTCAAAACTTATGTCTAATAAATAAATAAATAAAAAATTGAATAGAGTTGTAGCCTTAGTTTACAACCAAGTTTACAAAAACTCAAAATTTAAACATTTGATTGATAACATAGCTATTGATCTTTGATCTTCTTAAAATTTTGCAAGTATGAGGATATAAGAAGAAAATGTAATTAGATTGTGGAGTTGTCAAAACTTATGTCTAATAAAAAAATATTGAATGAAGTTGTAGTCTTAATTTACAACCAAATTTGTTATCAAATTTTGTCTAAAGTTTAATTTTATTGGGCCTGACAAAAATTTAGGATTGCCACAAATTTTTGTTAAAGATTAAAAAATCATAAATTTTTAAAATTTAAGACCACCTTGGACTCTATGTGGAGCCGACAATGGCTTTGATCATATGGATATTTGTTAGTATACATGGCATAAGGAGTCAATATAATCCAATGGTGTGTGTATGTATATAATGTTTATGGGGCATTCGACTTCTATAATCTTGACACATGTTAATCAATTAAGATAATCTTGAAACCTGTCTTCATGGACGGAGGTAGACTTGGGCATTGGGGGGCAATGGCCCCCCCTAATTTTTTTAATAAAAAATATTAGTATATATATAGCTACTAATTTTAGCAATTTCGTTCTATAAAATTACACTTTGCCCCCCTTTAATAATATCATTGATTCTTTTAAAAGTAATGTTATAGTCACAAACTTTTTTACAACATTTTTACAAATTGTTGAGGTAGTAAATTTTTATTGGTTTGTATTTAAACCTAGCTACTACTTACATCACTTTTTTACTTATCAATAACCACTCACCACATCAACAATTTGTAAAAAAAAAAAATTGTAACTCTAGCATTTTCCTCTTTCTAAAGGCCATAAAAAAATTTATGGGTACAAGCCCAAAAAAAATTAGTCCAACAACAAAAATTACCAGTAATAAAGTTAAAAACAATTAAGTTCAATCAATCAATTTTACCCAAAATAAACAACCTAACCCTTTAAAAAATTTGAAATAAAATAATTTTGTCCTTACCTAGTAACAACGCACACATCAAAAGCACAAAAAATATAGAAAAAAATAGAAAAACCCTTGGCAATTAGTTAAGCAGTAGAGTCAGAGGTCAGAACTGCCGCACATAGCCAACAGTAAAGCTGCCCCCCCTAACTCTAAGTTCTGGCTCCGTCCCTGCCTGTCTTGACAGTTATTGATTGATCGAGAATCACACTCGCACGGATCCAGATTCTAAACGAAGCCTATCAAGTTGTCCAAACTTTAAAATTTTGAGTCCTACTTACTAGAGTATAAAATGACTGATTAGGGATGACTAAAAGTAGTTTTGAGAGTTGCATCTAGTCAAGCCAAAGTTGATATATTCAACACAGATTTGTGCTATGAAAAGCTTCATGGTGATCATTGAAGTGACGAATGAATTGTTCATGTAAACAATGTCTAAAGTAGAGAAGTCAAATGGGGTTAGAGCTGTGTCTTGTCATGTTAAGTATCTATTAGAGGTAATATTTGAATTAACGTTTATTCTATTGTAAAAACTTCAACTCTACTAGTAGATTTGTTTCTTTAAGGGTTTGCGGTAAACTTCCAAAACGTTTTCCCTGTTAAGGTTTTTTCACTTCCTAACCATATTGTCATCTCTTCTACTTTTTGCACTTCATTTGTTTGAAAATATTGTTTGTGTGATGTGATTAACTTATACTGAATTGTAAATCATAATTGGTTAATTAGTTTGTTTGGCATAAACTTGACTAAAAGTGAACAATTATGGTCTAAATTTTTCAACAAAAAACTAATTAATGTTGCATGAACCTATTGCTTCAGAGTTTATTGCAATACTTCCTATTGAGTATTTTGACATTGTAGTAGCTACTCATCATTGCAATGTTATTTTTTTCTTTGTAATAATTTTTTTTCTTGTAGTGTGTTGTTATATGACTACAACTAAATGATTTGTTGTGATGTTTTTTCTTTTCTTTTATTTGTTACTTAGCAACACATTAGAAGAACATTGTACACCTTATCAAATATAATGATGAGTTAGTGAATATTAGTACTTTCAAAATTTTGTTTTTGTTTGAATTTTTTTTAATCGTCAACACTAATTAAATTATAGTTATAATAATAATAGATATATAAAGCAATAATAAATATGGTTTTTATTTGAATTGGAAATGATGGAAAATCAACTACAATATTTGACCTATTTAGGTCTAGCATTGAATGTGTCAAAACTAGGTGTCGCAACAAAATGAAAATCGATTCTTTAACAAACTCTTTATTTTGTATGTTAAAAAGGAAATTGTAGCAAAATTTATGACAAAGTTAATGATAGATAATTTTAGATTCAAGACAACAAGGAGTTTGAATTTAATAGTTGATTGAGTTTAAATTCATTAAAAAAGATCTTTATTTTTCTTTTATTAATGTTGAATTGTTAATTGTTTAGATTTTCATTATGAATTTAGTTTTGAATCTTATTGGTATATTTCTTGTTCTTGAAAAATCTTTGTGTGTGTTGTTGCGTCCTAAGATGAAATCCTTGCTCCATCTAAAATTAAGACATTTGTCAAACATTGAAAAACGAGGAAGCAATAACTATAATGTCATAATACAAAATGGCTACGATAAGCTAAATTAAGCTGTTACACAGAAATGCACATCCTCCCTATAAATATAGGGTTTTATTAAGAATTAGGGTATAATTCCTTGCATCACGGGTACATTTAAAAATAATGAGAATTACACACACACATATATATATATATATGTTCAAATTATACTTGGTGTTAGAGTTACAACTTACACATTTAGAATCTAATTGGATTTGCCGATTTGGACTCTATGGTTTTTGCACCCAATAATTTACTTTCCACAAAAATTTAAAATTAGATAGGACACATGGTGCAAAATTGAATTCCAATTGAAATCCAATTTAGAATCTAATTGGATTTATTCTCTTCAACTTTTGCACATAATAATTCACTTGACACAAAAATTTTAAAATTAAATGGGACATGTGGCGTAAAATTAGACTCTAATTTTAAATCTAATTGAACTTTCTCTAAACTTTGACTTTAGCTATATATATATATATATATTATATATACTTTATCATAACATAAAAAGTAAGCATATTACCAATTGGCACCTCTAGTATTTTCAATGAAAATTTCTGGATTTCTACACCCGCATCTCATTCTAATTATTGAATTAAAAAAGAAAAGAAAAAGAATAAGCATATTAAGTTATTAACACATAAATGCATATCTTGCCTATGGACATAGGGTTTAACTAAGAACTATACTTAAACCATAACGTAGAGAGTAACCATATTAATATCAGTCATACGCATGCTAGTATTACTAAATTTATGATTAAGAAGCTCAAATCATGCCCAGTACAGCCTTAAAGGTCTTCATTCACTTCTCTCCATTTACTTATGGAAGAAAAAACAAATAAAAACTTGGGAGAATTTTAAGGAGCAAAGGGTGAGTGAGCCTGGCAAGTTGCGATTGTTCTTACATCTCTCACTCGTTGCTCCATCAGGAGCAGGCCAGGCCAGGCCACACCTCTATTATTGTAAATCTTTATAAAATCGGCTGGTTCAGGTTGCCGGGTTCGATGACTCTCTATTATTGAGGGTCCCCCTAATTTAAAGTCAAAAAACCCAACTTACCAAAACCCCCCAACAAAAAGAAAAAAAAAAAGTCAAATGCCTTCAAATAATTTCAAGATAGAAAAAACCAACAGCACATTGTCTTCCCTGTCCCTCACGGTTTTTAGTTTCTCATAAACTTAAAATCAAACTTGTCTTCTAGTATTTTCAACGAAGGTTTTCATCATTTAAACTTTCTTTCGCTCAACTAATGATTATTACAAAAAGAAAGAAAAAAAGAAATTCGAACTTTTACGCTTTCAATTATTAATTTTATTATCTATATTATTAATAACAAGGTTTTTTATTTTGGGTTTTATCATTTTGCGTATTAAAATATTCTCATACAAATTCTTAAACTCTATAAAATACCTTATCTTTTAGTTGAATAATTTTAAATTTAAAAACATAAACTGATTAAAAGAGTAAATTACTATTTTTAAAAGAGTTCCTAAGTTTTAGACTTTCAAACTTTTATCAGAATACTAAAAATTAAGACATTATCTCTATAAATAGTATTTCACTAAACCTAAAATAAAAAATAAAAAAGAGCCTTATTGCATGCACAAAATGCATGTGATGAGTTTAATTATTTAATAAAAAGATTGTTAATTAGATTTCTAATTTATTTGATGGCTAATCAAATGTTCAACTATATGGAAATGCATGTATATTCCCTCTACTCCCATTTTGCTTCATATTGTTGTCATGTTTTACAGAAAAGTATTAGCTATTATATTCATATATAATCTTTTGTTTGATCAAATAATTTTTTTTTTTGAGAAAGGATCAAATAATTAAGTTGACTGTTTTAATTTTTATTCTAAGTCCTAGCCTGTTATATGCCGTAATCATTAGAATCTGAAAAAAAAAAAAAAATTATAATTGATTTGGTACTTGGGTGTGTTAAAAAATCTTTATACACTCATGAATTTCGTCAACTAATTTCGTTCCCTTCTCTTACTTAAAATAAATAAATAAACACTTAAGGGTCCCACTTATTTGATGGCTAATCAAATGCTCAACGGTCGCATTTGCTCTACTCTCGTTTTGTATCATGCATTAATCATTTTTAATTAAATAATGTATTATTTAATTTTCTAATTGTTATTCCGGGTACAATTATTTACATTAATCATTACAATCATATTCAACCTTATATAAAATAAATAAATAAATAAAGAACTGTTTATTTACTTTTTATGTTTGGTATGTGATTGGGTTAATTGTTTACATTAGATGAGGATGGCCTGCATGATATGTTTTACTGAGAAGTTTAATTAGTGGAGGATTTGAAGTTTGAAGAGAAAAAATATACGGCAAGTTAACGTGTATAAAATGAAAAATGAGTTCTAAACTAGGACGTCTTTCTCACACCTAAACTTGTTTGAAACCTTTTATATTGGGTTTCTGAACTTCTTCTTAAAATTAATCTAAAATACAAAAATGATTTTATATTATATTTATTTGATTTTCGATTGGAAGTTCTTCTTTTCTCTCTTGGAAATTTCCTCAACAGTGAATTATTATTATTATCAGAGAGTATATGCGATATGATTCTGATATGCTTGACACTTTTTCAAAATAGATACTGTAAACTTGTGCAGATAATCTTCACACAAATTTATTCAAAATTAAACCATATCACGCTTACCCTTTACTTCAAAATAGAATCTTTTCCTTTCGTTTTTAGATGGGTATACGTAGAATCTAATAGTCCTTGAATAAGTTCATAGAAAAATGAAAAATCATAGCCGTAATTTCATGATAAACAAAATCATCATGTGTTGCATAGAAGACATCATACTTAAAAACACACATGTGGGACATTGTACTTGCCAATCGTTAACAAGTTTGAGACCCCATGTACATAGATGTACATATATTTGGATAGAAAAACTTTAGTGCTACACCTAAAACCACAACTTTGTCCACAATTCGCCTACGTGGCGATACCAAAACCACAACTTTGCTCACAACTCGTCCATGTGACAACATCTCTCTACCAACCACAACTCACTACATGAGGAAGTTGTGAACAAAATTATGGTTTTGAGTGTGGCATCAAAATTTCTCATTTGGATATCACAGGGAGGTTGGAACTCCGAGCCATCACTATCACAATCAGCAGCCACAACCGACAAGTCATTGGTAAAGAGAGAGAGAGAGAGAGAGAGGTCCACTTGGGGTGGGGGCTAAATGGAAGTGTGATATTTTCTGATACAATGACTCAGTAATAAGGTATTATTTTAATGGGGGCTGAGGAGTAGTATATATAAGGAGAGGCCAATGGAGAAGAGAAAGCCGTGCCCTCATTTGTAGTCATTGCCACTTTTCTTGGGATATAGAATTCTCATTGAATGGCACTATAAAAATAAAAACAAAAACTTAAGCATTTCATACACAAAATCCTCTGCTTTCTTCTTGTGTTTCTCCTTTAATTTGCTGTGGTTATTAAGGCTGCAAAGATGGAGGGTATCAGCCTTGAGCAAATAAAGAACGAGACTGTTGATCTGGTATTTCTTTTCATTTCCCCTTCATTCTTCTTCTCTTACTTTCTTTCACTTCTATATTTCTCCGCAAACTTTGATAATTGCATCATGTTTTTGTTTATGAAAATTGAGTTTTGTCTTAGAAATAAGATCTATTAGTTCTAAGTTGTGGGCTTAGCTTGAGTTCTTCCATTGGAGCCATAAGAAGTTCCTCACTATATGTATATTTTTTGGTACTTCTTTAGACCAGAACAAAAATGGAGTTCTTGTTGTCATTTTCATTAAATTTCTCTTCCTTCTTTCCTATCTCTTCTTTCTTTCCTAGGAGTGGTCTACGGTCCAAAGAAGCAGTTTTTTTTTTTTTTTTTTTTCTTTTTCAAACTATTTATCACGGTCCAAAAATTAAGTGCAACTACTACTACTACACTTTTTAATCTGTACAAGTTTTTTTGACTCTGTTTCTTCTCTAATCCTATGTTTGACTGCCCAGAAAATTGAGGATTTAGATACTAACCAAAATTTAAATTTCATGTTCATTAGTAAAAACATGCATGTAGGCCTTCAAGTCTTAGATTTTGTATTAGGCTCTAGAGCAAGGCCTTTGGTTTTCTGTGCTTTTAAAAGATGGTTTTTTTTCTTTTTTCTTTTTTTAAAACAGAGTTTTGAGTTTCTTCTAATTTTTTTCAACCCTTTTCTCTTCAACCAAACAGATCACATGTTTCCAAAACTGGATCTGAAACATGTGAGAGACAGAGAGATGGAGTTTGATACGTCTCATTTTCACAATTTTATACTCCAAATCTTTAAATTAATGGGTGCCCATTTTTATTCTAAGAGCTCTATCTCTCTGTCTCTCTCTAAAATATAGTAAAAAAACAAAAGCTTGTTTTTTTGCTAAACAAAAGCTTGTATAGGGAATTATAGATACTTTTATTCCGTGGACTTTAGGCTTTTCACACTCTTGGAATTGCAAAATTTGCCTCTTTTGTAATAAAAACTAAAAACCTTAATAATAAAAGTAAAAGTAAACTCTCACATCCAACGGTTCTTGGTTCTGACTCTCCCTGACACCACTGATCTATTTTCTTGGATTCATCAAATTTTAGTTTCTCTTCTTTCTTTTTTCTTCTTCTTCTTTTTATTTTTTATTTTTATTTGTCCCTTATTACCCTTTGAGTCTTCACACTTAAAAAACACACCCACGTTTTATTGGAACTTGAGCGCGTAGAATACACGGGCCAATAAAATCACATAGTGGAAAAGTGGGCACAAACAAATTCTTGTGAAATTGATATTGTCACGGCCTGAGTCAAAACTCTTTTCTGTCTAGCTACGACCTCGAGGCTTCAATTTTCAGAGCCGTTTTTATTAGCACCATCATCATTTTTGTCACAATTTTGTTATAGAAGATTTTGAATGGTGAAAAATAAAAAAAAATTGGTAGATAATGATAAATTACAATCGATTATAATTTATCACAAAATAAAATAATGATAAATTGATGTGAAAATAACATACAATCAATCATAAATTACTAAATAAAATAGTAGTGACCACCGGGCCTTAGTGCCTTGTCAAGCTCGGGGGTTCGATCCCCCTATAAACCAATTACCCAGCAAAAAAAAAAAAAAAAAAAAAAATAGTAGTGAAAAAATTTATTATTATTGATTTTTTTTTTTAATTCAAACTCTGTTCATTAATTCATTTATTATTGTTCATGTGTGATTCGTTCATTAATGTTCATGTACTGGCTCGTTCATTTATGTTCTGAGACTGAATCTCAAAAAAAAAAAAAAAAATTATGAGACAAATTTTATGACTGTTTAGTGCAAAAGGTTTCACAGAAATGAAAATAATCGTCTACCAAAATACTACCATCATATAAAAAATAAATAAAAGGACTAAGATCCAAGTATATATATTTTTTTTCTATGATTTTGGGAAGAAAAAAAAAATCTAAGACCACAAAATATTTCATAATTTCTTTGTCATAACTTTAATGTGGTATAGTATGAGTAGTAGAGAAAAACTAGTGATTTTATAAGTAAATAATAGACAATTACTTACAATTTACTGTTAAATTTCTAGCAAAAAAACTGAAAAATAGTTTATGCTCCTATAGTTTCGTCTTATGGATCTGAACCACTCATTTGAAACATTGGGTTTAAAACTCTCTGTACTAGTTCTAGAGTTTCATTTTTTGTTCACTGATTGTATACCATATAATATATACTTATTTTTTTTTGTCTAAAATTTAAACTTGATTATTTTATAGCATTAAAATATTTTATATATAAAAAAAAAAGGTGTGACAGAGTATGATTGAAAAGTCAGTGCACGCTAAAAGATTATTATAATTATTATTTTGGGTACTATTGATGAGTTGACTTTATTGTCTACCTGCTTAAGTTGGTTTTTGTTTTGTTTTATTTGTTTGTTTTTATTTTACTTTATAAGAACCGGTTAAGTTGGAGTTTTATATAGTTTTTGTTTTTGTTTTTAACCTTGAAAGCTAAATCATAATTTTTTATGCGAAGTCCCTTGAAAAAATTTTATTTTTTATACAAAGAAATAAGTTATTTTCTCTTTCTTTTTTAAATTACACCAAGGACTTTAATATGTTCTTTGTTTTCACTATTCAAATCCCTTCATCTTCAATGATTGATTTTTTTTTTTTTAATAATTACACTTAAAAGATTCAATGATCAAGAAAAAGTAATTTTGATATGCCATTAGTAACTTAAGCAGTTGCAAGTTAACTTCATGATAACATAGACAAATTTGGTAATATATGCAGCAGCACCTTATACTTAGAAAAGATTCAATATAAAGTAGTATCTGATTAACTTAGGTGCACTGATTGCTGAGTTTTGATTTCAATTTTTCCTGGAAATTCTTTGTATACAGGAAAAGGTCCCCATTGAGGAAGTGTTTGCGCAGTTAAAATGTACACACGAAGGTTTGAGCACGGCAGAAGGAGAAAGCCGGCTTCAAATATTTGGACCCAACAAACTAGAAGAGAAAAAGGTCTTTTTTTAGTTTGTGATTGATATATATTGACTATCTACCAGTTTTCATGAAAAAAATGTCTATAATTCTGATAGTCTAATGGTGTATGTGTATGCTTGAATTTAAATAAACAGGAAAGCAAATTTCTCAAGTTTCTGGGGTTCATGTGGAATCCCCTATCATGGGTCATGGAATCTGCTGCTATAATGGCTATTGCATTGGCAAATGGTGGCGGAAAGCCCCCAGATTGGCAAGACTTTGTGGGTATTTTTGCCCTGCTTGTCATCAACTCCACCATCAGTTTTATTGAGGAAAACAATGCCGGGAATGCTGCTGCGGCTCTCATGGCTGGTCTTGCTCCTAAGACTAAGGTAATAACACTAACTATATGTGTAGATTGTAGACAGCAATTTAGATAGCTACCTTTTTTTGATAGATGATTTGTAATGATTGTCCTTATGCAACTATGAATGTATAACCACTAGTTTCTAGGGTCTTTCATGTGTCTGGATGTAACTTTTTTATGAAAGTTTATTTGCTTATTTACTGAAACTGGTTAAAGTATAATTAAATATTTTTAAAGTATGGTAAATAAGCTAAAAAACCTAAAAGAAAAAGCTTATGCCAAATAGACATTATGTGAATTTGCCTTGTGACGTATATACACAATGAAGAACTTTTTGGCTAAAGAAGCTTTGGCTCTCTAACTTGACCGCATTTTTGTTTACTAGGAGTGGATGCATAGGTTGAACATACTTATGAGACTAATAAAAAGTAAAATACAATTAAATCATTGTCTTGATAATTTGAAACTGTTGTGAGCAAGGCAATTCATTATTATGGCTACAGGTTATTAATCCTATAGGCATGATTAAATGGGCCATGTTTCTGCAAAGTGTAAGCTTCATCTCATGTTTCTTGGTGATTTACTTGTAGGTGCTTAGGGATGGTAAATGGAGCGAGGAGGAAGCTGCAATTCTGGTTCCAGGAGACATCATTAGTGTCAAATTGGGAGACATCATCCCTGCTGATGCTCGTCTTCTTGAGGGTGATCCTTTAAAGGTTGATCAGTCTGCCCTCACTGGTGAATCACTTCCCGTGACCAAGAATCCAGGAGATGAAATTTTCTCTGGCTCAACTTGTAAGCAAGGTGAAATTGAAGCTGTAGTTATTGCTACTGGTGTTCATACTTTCTTTGGGAAGGCAGCACATCTTGTGGATAGCACACAAAATGTTGGACACTTCCAGTTGGTGCTTTCTTCTATTGGGAATTTCTGTATTTGTTCCATTGCAATTGGAATGATTATTGAGATCATAGTCATGTACCCGATTCAGCACCGCCAGTATAGAAAAGGAATTGACAATCTTCTGGTTCTCTTGATTGGAGGCATCCCCATTGCCATGCCCACTGTCTTGTCTGTGACAATGGCCATTGGGTCTCACAAACTGTCTCAGCAGGGCGCCATCACTAAGCGAATGACTGCAATTGAAGAGATGGCTGGTATGGATGTACTTTGCAGTGACAAGACAGGGACACTAACACTCAACAAACTTAGTGTTGACAGAAACTTAGTTGAGGTGTTTGCAAAGGGAGTAGATAAGGACCATGTGATCTTGCTTGCTGCAAGGGCTTCTAGAACTGAAAACCAGGATGCCATTGATGCTGCCATTGTTGGAATGCTTGCTGACCCTAAGGAGGTATAACTTATTATTAAATTTTTTTTTTTTTTTCCTTAGCATTGTAGTTGTCGGTGTGTAGTTTGAACATTGAAGTGGAAATCTTTGAACAATGATGATTATGTTGTATTGAATATGTCTATGCAGGCTCGGGCTGGTATTAGAGAGGTGCACTTCTTTCCATTCAATCCTGTGGACAAGAGAACTGCTTTGACATATGTTGATGACGAGGGAAATTGGCACCGAGCAAGCAAAGGTGCCCCTGAGCAGGTAACCTTGATCCTTTATTCACTTAGCCCAACATTTGAAGGCACTATTTGAGAGGTCACTAGTCATGCCATTTTCTTAACTAATTAATTTTTGCAAATAGATCCTGACCCTTTGCAACTGCAAAGAGGATTTTAAGAGGAAGGCTTTTTCTGTTATCGATAAGTTTGCTGAGCGTGGACTTCGATCATTGGCTATTGCTAGACAGGTTTTTACTAGCAATCTTGATGATTTAATGACTAATACTGTTTTGTATCTCCTCATTAATAATATTTATATATAAAAAACTCTTATTATTTCTTCTCTGATTTTTTTTTTCACTTAAATTTTTTGGCAGGTAGTTCCAGAGAAAACTAAGGAAAGTCCTGGCAGTCCATGGCAGTTTGTTGGTTTGTTGCCCCTCTTTGATCCTCCAAGACATGACAGTGCAGAAACCATCCGCCAGGCTCTCAATCTTGGTGTTAATGTCAAGATGATTACTGGTAATAACAAATTTTTTCTTCCAATGCAATACATATTCTTTCTTTCTTCAGTAATGCTCACTCGTACTATTGTACTATTACTTCAATTTGCAGGTGATCAACTCGCCATAGCAAAGGAAACTGGCCGTAGACTTGGAATGGGAACAAACATGTACCCATCTGCTTCTTTACTAGGGCAACACAAGGATGAAAGCATTGCTGGCCTTCCTGTTGAAGAGTTAATTGAAAAGGCAGATGGATTTGCTGGAGTATTTCCAGGTTGGTGCTTTTATTATTTTGGCTGGCTACAAACAAGAAATTTGAATTTCAGTATATAGTTTTCTGGATAAAGTATTTCTTCTGGCACTAATTGCTCCTTTCCACTGTATAGAGCACAAATATGAAATTGTGAAGAAGTTGCAAGAGAGCAAGCACATTTGTGGAATGACTGGAGATGGTGTCAATGATGCCCCTGCTTTGAAGAAGGCAGATATTGGAATAGCCGTTGCTGATGCTACCGATGCTGCAAGAGGTGCATCTGACATTGTTCTGACAGAACCTGGGTTGAGTGTTATTATCAGTGCAGTGCTGACTAGCAGAGCTATATTCCAAAGAATGAAGAACTACACAGTTAGTTGCTCTCTTTTCTTCTTTACCATGTTCTAAGTTTTCATTTGAGTGAAGATTTTAACTTCCTCTAATTTTACTTTTGCAGATTTATGCAGTCTCCATCACCATTCGTATAGTGGTACGTAGATGCTATTGCTTTCAAACTATATAAGTTGTTATTAAAGAAGGGGAGATGATTAACATGGTTTTTCTGTTTATTCCTAATTGCAGTTTGGTTTCATGCTCATTGCTCTGATATGGAAATTTGACTTCTCTCCATTCATGGTTCTGATCATTGCCATTCTAAATGATGGTGAGTTCTTAAAGAGTACTTTTTGTTTTCAAAATTATTTAACAATCTCTCTCATTCTTTGTGCTATACAGCTTGATTAGTGTTGACGCCGTATATTTTTATATTTCTTAGGAACAATTATGACAATCTCAAAGGATAGAGTGGTGCCATCTCCTCTGCCAGATAGCTGGAAACTGAAGGAGATATTTGCTACAGGGGTTGTTCTTGGAGGTTACTTGGCATTGATGACTGTCATATTCTTCTGGTTAATGCATGAAACTGACTTCTTCCCTGTACGAGATAAATTCATTTCTATTGTGTAAATATACTTTCATGGGTGTTTTCTTTATATTTATTACCTTGAACTAATATGATTTCTGTTGTTATGCTTTCAGGAGAAATTTGGTGTGAGACACATAAAGGATGACACTGATCAAATGATGGCTGCTTTATACCTGCAAGTGAGTATTGTGAGCCAGGCCCTCATATTTGTGACTCGATCACGCAGCTGGTCCTATGTTGAACGCCCTGGAAGTCTCTTACTCAGTGCGTTCTGTATTGCACAATTGGTAAGAATGATGGTGCCATTTATTCCTTTAAAACTCTTTTCAATGCAGCATTTCGATATGTTAGAAGAAGCTAACAGATTACGGTGTTCTCAGATTGCAACTATCATAGCTGTATATGCCGACTGGAGCTTTGCAAAGATAAAAGGAATGGGTTGGGGATGGGCTGGAGTCATCTGGCTTTACAGTATCATCTTCTATATTCCACTTGACTTCATAAAGTTTGCCATCCGCTACATCCTAAGTGGGAAGGCTTGGACAAACATGATAGAAAACAAGGTTTGATTTCATTTTTGTTTCTGAAAGTAGAATTATGCATTTAGCTAGTTGGATGAGTGAACTGAACTTCAATTTACTTTTTGTTGTCATTTTGAAATTCTATGTAACAGACTGCCTTTACCACCAAGAAAGATTATGGAAAGGAAGAGAGAGAAGCTCAATGGGCTCATGCTCAAAGGACCTTACATGGGCTTCAACCACCAGAAACTACTAATCTCTTCCATGAGAAGAACAGCTACAGGGAGCTGTCTGAGATTGCTGAGCAGGCCAAGCGACGAGCTGAGGTTGCAAGGTAAGCCAACATTTTGTTAGGCTCCTGGATACAATTGGTATATACAGACGAATTATCATGGTTTTTTTTTTTTTTTTAAGCAGAATTTTTATCAGTGTTTAACTTATGAAATTTAGTATCTTCCACCATGAATCAATATTCTAAGAAAGTACACCTGTATTTTTGTGCGTGTGGTTATAGGCTTCGGGAGCTTCACACACTCAAGGGGCATGTTGAGTCAGTGGTGAAGCTGAAAGGACTGGACATTGATACAATCCAGCAGCATTACACAGTGTGAAAACTCAGAAGCAACAATTCCTCGAGGGGAGAAAGGGCTGCGATATGTTGTGCCCAAACCAATGAGAGAAACAAAGGCTTAACTAGTTAAACCTTACTAGACAGGAGAGCATGTTTGTGCTACAACTCTCCCAGTTTGTTTACTTTTCCTTTTACTTTCGAATGACACAAGAAAAATTGTGTTTGGTTTTCTTCTTGCTCTGACTTAGGAGCAGAGTAATGCACTTGTTACACAGTTTTCTAGTTTCAAGTTCATCTTCTTCCTTCTCATACGCCTTGGCGCTTCCTATCTTAGACTTTTGAATGTATCTCCGTATTGTATGCCATCGTCCCATCATGACATGGCGATGATCAAATGTAAACATAATATTGAGATAACTGGACCTGAGAATAAGAATGCATGGAATTTCTATGGCACTGTAGACACTCCGGATTTATTGATGACATGCCTAACATTTCTTGTTTTGGTAACTACCTTATGTTCAGAAATTTAGACCCTGATTGATTTTAGTAATTAACCATGTTGATTAATTATTTTAATTATGCAATTTTCCAATTTGACATGTGATGGTCGCAACCATATTGCAAAAGTAGAATATGGTGAAAAGTAAATTTAATACTCGCGCTATGGTTACAAGGGAAAAACCCTACTGGTTTGTACCTTACTACCAAGCTGAAGAATCCACAAGACAAAATGAAAGTTTACAATACAATAATATCTCAATCTTATTATTGGTACCTATAATAGAACTTTACTCACATGAGCACATGCAAATCTAACCCGGTTGGACTCTTTTATCATGTGGATCTCTTCAACAACTTGATTGCAGTAGTCTTTGTGCAAGAACTTCACTACGAACACTCCTTGATCTGCATTTAAGTCCTGGAGACGATGCTTGGTGCAAACCCTTGGAACACAGTAGTCACAACAAGATCTCTTCACACAATGTTCTCTCTATATTTATGATGACCTAACATAAGTCTATATATGCTTTGGAACCCCAGTGCAAGGATTACTATGTCTTTAGTCATCATTGGCCACAACCTATGAAAACAAATTTCTCGAGACTCAAACAATCAAGTGGTGTCAAGCTTGAAGTAGGGGTTTAATCAAGCTCAACTGATCAGCTGCAGTGGGGCCTATAGTCAAGGCAAAATAAACTCTTCTTGAGCAAATTCTTGTGCCTTCAATGTGGAACTTCAAGCCCTAATCTAGACGCTAAAATTAATACTCAATTACATCTAAAATAAGGTTTTAGATACAGATTTGCCAACATAAATTACATTTTGACTCTAACACCTTAAATATGTACTGGAAAAATGCTAAAATAATATCTAATTCTGATAGGAACAAGATTGTGTATGGGATGTGGATATTTGGAAGCTAGTCATTTCAAATATATTAATACTAAAGATATTACAAATTTTACTACATAGTATTTATTACAAACATAAAAAAGAATGTAATTGTTAGATTTTCACGATATAATAAATGAATTTTTAAATTACTTTTTTTGTGAAATACATCAATTTATAAATAATATTTAGTAAAATTCATAGTAACCCTAACATTATTAATTCAAATATGGTTATGCTATCAATTAAAAAAAATATTGTAATGAGCCCAAATTTAGTTCACTACTAATTGTTAGGAGAGTTTTCAAAGTTTGTTACAATTAGTTGGCTGGTGAATTTAGTTACATTTAGGAGTTGTTAAGGAGTTATTTGTTACGCTCAAATTAGTTACATGTAATTAGAGCCAACTGACCCAAGGCCAACTTGTATAAATACTTGTCACAAGTGCTAAACATGAATAAGAGAAACTTGTTATGAAATTTTTCACTTTTTCCTTTTATTCTCATTATATTCTATCTTTTCTTTTTCTTCTTCAATGGTGACTACCTCGAATTATATTTGTCAATCCTTGAATCTTCATGGATTCCTCAAGACCTAAGGTTCCAGTTAACCATTACATTTGGTACTAGAGTATTAACCTAGAATGGCCAAAGGAACTCAATTCCCTTAGTGGACTAAATTCATTATCTGCATGAAGAAACAACACTGTTTCTTTGTTTAGACCCCTTAAACTAGATTGTTTAACCTAATGTATTAACCAAGTGATTACTTAGATTAAATATTCAAAACTAGGTTAAACACAAATATATCATATCATGCAAAGATATAGAAAAGTAAATAACACACGGTATAATGACCTAGGAAAATAAATCTATTGCTACCTCCAGTAGTAACTTACTGACATGACCAAGTGCAAGCTCCAAATTCACGGACTCCTTCTCTTCTTGGATTTACACCAACACAAACCGCCATGCTTGTGACTTTGAGATCTCACTTAAAGGTTTCAAATCACCATCAGTAATGATCTTGATGCAGCAATTATGTTCTACCAGTCTTGATTGTAGTTTTGGCTCCGATAGATTCTTATGTAGTTAGAAGGTATAAAACCTCTCAAATTTCACAAAGAGTAATACACAAGAATTTTTCAACACTACAAAACGTGGCTAGGGTTTTTCCTTTTATATGTGGAGAAGTTTGGATAAAACCCTAAACGTTTTCGCGGGTTTGGGCCTGTTTGAAAATTTGCAGAAAAAACTAGACTTGTGATTTTCAATTGATCGAGCCTAATTCTCGATCGGTCGAGCAAGGTAGAATCACACTCCCTTTTTTCTGAACTCAATTGGACTTGAACCTTTGAAACATGCACATTTAAGCATTTCCTAAACACTTAGACTAAACATGTTTTGTTCTCGGTTTGCCAACACAATACAACAATGATTCGAAATATTTAAATCTAAATCTTTAGAACCTAACAAACACAATTATCAACAAAAGGTCTTGGAAGGGCTAGCAAATTAGGTTAACCATCTCCCTTAATGTCTTAAATCTCTAACTAAAAACACAACACATGGGTCAAGAACCCAATAGGGTAATAGACATTACAATAGGTAATTAAGGCAACCATCAGTAAGTAATGAAATTGGACCACCCAAGTTTGGAGGGAAAAATCCTTCTACATGGAGAACAAGGCCAATCTTATGGTTTCTTTCCACATGAAGAAAGAAGCCTTAGTATGGTTTCAAGATGCAAAAGAATAAAGTGCTTTTATTAGTTGGAAAGCCTTTATGAGAGCATTAAAAGTAGATTTGGCCCTACTTCCTATGATAATCCACAAAATACCTCACAAGAATCAGGCAAAGATCTATTGTGGCAATGTATAGGCTCAATTTGAGAACATATCCAATAAGGTTGAAAGGCCTATATGAAGACCACAATTTGAGTTGTTTCTTGAGTGTTTTGAGGGATGAGTGTTTTGAGGGATGAGATTAAGCTACAAGTAAGGATGTTAAATCCCATATCCTTGAATGTATTTGGGCTAACCAAGATTTAGGAAGACTATGTACTAAGCAACAAAAGGACCATAAAGTTGATACCTCTAATCAAGAAAGGCCATCCAAATAGGCTTTCCCGATATTGATTAGAAACAAAGAATCCCAGTCCAAAAGATTTCACCAACACAAAAAGAAGAAAGAAGAAAGAAAGGGTCATGATACTTTTGTGATGAAAAGTGCAATGAAAGTTCAAATATGTGTATAAATACCCTTGAACGTTTAGACCCTCAATTTACAAATTAATCAATTCAAGCATTATGTCAAATAACTAGTGTGCGGAAAATGAACATAAGCTATAATATAGAATTGGATAAACTATCTAAGCCAAATTAAAATCACAACTCACAGCAGATAATAAAAGGCAAAGATAAAAGGGAAGGAAGATGCAAACACAAAGACAACACGCGATGTGTTATTGAAGAGGAAACCGAAACCCTCGGCGTAAAACCTCTCCGCCACCCTCCAAGCGGTAAACAATCCACTAAAAAATGTAGTTAGGATACATGGACAGCAATAGACCCTCCAAGCCTAATCTATCCAGTGCACCTAAGCCCTCCAAGCTTCTTGCTCCAACGAGGTTGCGCCGAACCTTTTTCTTTTCTAGCTTCCCGGATTTCGCTACTAGACCATAGCATCAACCAATGAAGATTGGTTCCTTCCTAACTGCTTCCCAGAACACCAAACAGCCCTCTCACAGTAATGAATATGGTGAGAACAAGGTTTTGGTAAAAAGCCTCTCAAGGGTTTGGCAATGGAGAGGAAGAGAGTTGAGGAATTTGAAGAGGCACTTATGTAAAGATTGTAGATGAATCAATCTTGTTTTACTCTAGGGTTTCTCTCTCAAAATTCTCTCAGGAAGCTCTCTTTCTTTTGTGGGTATAAGGGGTATATATACTAGGGTGAGAGAGGAATGTGAAACGTCAGGTTTTTCAAAACAGGGCTGGCTCGCGGCTTGGCCTCGCGACTTGACTGAGTCGCGAGATCCAGTTGTGAGATAACCGAATGGCCAGTTGTCCTGTTTTGTCCTGTAGTGCTCCAGCTAGCATGACTGTTCACCTTCTGGCATGCTTGGCATGTGTGCTACGTCTGGCGGCTTGCAGCCGCGAGTCACCTGCGAGGCCAAGCCGCGAATCTCTGTTTTCTTGCACACTCTTGAGCAAACTTCACTCTATCTCACTCACTACCCTTACAACAAGCCCACCTAAATACAGGGTTACTAAATACTGAAATACAAGCAAATTTAGCACGGAATAAAGCCAATTAGATGGTTGAATAAATTCAACCTTACAATCTCCCCCTTTGGCTATTCCGTGACAAAACCCCAAAACAGACTCTAGACTTAACATGTGAGTTGAGAACAGTTGAGCAAAACTCACTCACACCTAACTCTAGAAGCTGTGAAGCACTTGAATCATATGAACATAAGACTCCTGAAACACAACAATACACCATGATCATTGTAAGCAGAAAATCGTGAAATGCATATGAAACAGGCAATATGTGATCAAGCAAAGATGGAGTTAAGAAACAAACCATGGCTTGATCAACCAAGTAATCACTAAAAGGTAGTGACCACAATGCTCATTCACACTTGAAATGAACACTAGGACATACAAGCTAACAAGCTCAATGCAAGTCTCTTGCATGCCAAACACTCAACCAATGCATAATACACTAAGTATATGCATCTAGGAACAATCCTACAAGGGCACAAGAGTGACAGTACTTAAAAGAAAATGCAATACATTTATATAGAAGTACTGATTTAAACAAAGCATAAAAGGCTGCATAAAGTATGGTACAAACCATAAAGCCTACAAACTATGCATAAAACATAACCCTAAAAGCTTACAAAAGCAACATGGGTACAAACCACAAAATACTGAATATAAACTTAAACAATATAAACTAAAAGTGCTTAAAGTTTCTCCCCTTCAAAGTGATGAGAAGTTGTGATGCACTTGGAACATATATACTTGTAACCTAAAACACTTGCACAAAACACATTAAACCCTCAAGGTAAAGCAAGTAATAAAATGACAAGTATAATGTAACAAGTAAATTGCGATCAAGTAAACAAGATGTGAAACATGTGAGCAACTTGATCAAACACCAAAACAGTCAAATAGAAATGACTACAATGATCACAAAGAAAAGCAAATGATCATTCGAACATGCATTCAATGAAGCACAATAGCATAGGGATATATGCATGTCCAAAATACAAACATGATGCAATGAGAACAACAAAGCATAACTCAAAGCACCATAAAACCAACAAGAAAACAAACAGAACAAAGTTTTCTAGTTAACACAATGTCTTCTCCCCCTTGTTATATGCATCTCCACAATGGAAAATCTCTCCCCCTATAAATGTGCACAAGAAATAGAATTTCTCCCCCTAAGGATGTGCACAAGAGTCATATAGAAATGACAAAAACTCTCCGGTATACTCTCTAGAGTACACTCTCCCCCTTTTTGTTTGGAATAGACAAAGGGTCAAGAAGAAATGAGGGCAAGAGATGAAGGTACGAACAATACTAATGATGCATGAGGGATGCGAGATGAATGAGAAAATGAAGCTCAAACCTAAGACAAAGTAACATGCTACAAAATATAAGGTAAACATGACATGCTAGGATGAAGAAGCAAGATCAAGACCAATGCATGATAAGGGTAGTAAAGGTGTGTGCAAGAGGTGGCTAAGTGCAATGCATGACCAATGCATGAAAAATGCACATGTGGGGCAAGGTATGTTAAATACACAACCAATGAATCAAACATGTTCCTAATGAGGAAACATGAGAAACCCCAAAGTTTGGTACTCATCGGAGTCCATACAAGCAAGAAAATGTCTAAGAGACATTTTATCAAACACCTAGCATGCACACTATGAACAATAATGTGAAACAATGCATGAACATCATGAAATCCACCCTTGATACATGTTCTATCTGCCACAAGGGGCCAACATCCAATGCAAATCAGCAAAAGAAACCAAACCCATGAAGAAATTTGATAAAAATTAAGTTTTCCCAACCCCTATGATAAAAATCCCAACCAAAAGCACAAAACTCTCCAAAACATAATCTAAGGATCAAAATTAATGAAAATAGTTTATAAATACCTTAAAAATGTTAATGGAATGAAAAATCATTCAAATTGGTTGGGTTTTGATGTAAAAATATTGAAAGAGGGGTTTTAGAGAGGATGGGAGAGGTTTAAAAAAAGTTTCCCACAAAAAGCCCTTTAAAAAGCTGTTTCTGGGCGTTTCGCGACTAGGCGAGTCGTGAGGTTCAGTCGCGAAAATTTTCGCGAGTCGCGAATGAGTTGCGAGCAAGCCACGAGTCACGAGTTTCAGTCGCAAAAATTTTCGCGAGTCGCGAGAAAGCCGCGAGTGAGTCGCCAAAAGCTTCTGGATGAACTCGTGACTGGGGTTTCGCGACTGGCGAGTCGCCAGCTGAGCCGCGAAAACTCTGACACCTGTTTTTCAATACAGAACATGATTAAACAATGAAAAACAAAGTAAACACTAAACATGAACACAAAGACTGATAAAAATCACTTCCAAAAACATATAAAATGATCAAAAATCTTTTTGGATTGAACCATATATGATTGAGCACACACACATCACATTTAGACAAGTACAATTTAATAAATGAATAAGACATTTATTGAACATTAGGCATGTGTGTTGTGTGTGTGTATCAATTATCAAATATGGAATAGTCCTTAGTTTAGAGTGAAGCTTCAATGATCAATTCAATCAAGTCATACACAACTAGTACTAAGTCAAGTGGTCTATCTCAATTATAGAAATAAACATATATGACCTCCCACAAGAAAATGATTACATAAGATTGAAGCTTTTCATTTGGCTTCTTACAATTCATATCATTAGATCATTTTGAATCAATACAACTCATTTTGAGCAATACATCTCATTTTTGAGATTGATGCCTGAAATTTTTGATATTTCAATTTGATGAACAAGCCTTTGGCTTTTGGGCATCAAACATTTTCAATACAAGTCGCTTTCCCTTTTTCCTAGTCAAATACTAGTATATGCGACGGCTTTTGCAGCTCATTATCTCTTTTCATTTTGAGATTTACGTTTATTGAGCTCTTTAAGCAAAAAAAATAAAATAAAAAAAGTGGGAAGAGATATAAGCACAAGTCTACGCAAGTATCAAAACCAACATGACTATTGACTAATCATTCATGACAAACTTGAAGATCGATTTACAACAATCACACAAAGATGTCAAGATTTTTCCCACAAAGATATAAGTGCAAAAATAACAAGCTAAGCTCGAAAATGCACAAAGCCATTTGTACAAAGGTACAAGACCAAACTCACATGTGATATGTGCTCAAACAAATACGATCAAACTTTTTGAATTTTTCACTTTTTATGTGGTTTTGGATTTTTACTCACACAAAACAGAAACATAAAAGTAAGATCAAAAACGAAACAATGCATATAAATAAATGCAAGATGCACAAAATGCATGAAGTTATGACATATAATGCATGAAGGGTCCTACAAAGATCGAAAGAATTAGATCAATGACCAAAAGCGCAAAAGCTCAACCATAGGAACCCTTCCTCATCCAAACGGAATGATTGTTTGGAATGAGTTTCTCATGGGAAGTGAGATGAGGGTTGGAAGAATGAAAACCGGAGATGCACATAGACAAGGAGGTAAGAGCATTAACCACTTTCTTCAACAACTTACCATTTTCCATCCAATCCGGTTTAGCTCTCAAAGCACAACTTCCAAAAAGCTCAAGTTTCTCTTTTCTTTTGATTCTTTTAAGAGCTTGAAACTTAGAGTAATGAGGTCTTAGATGACCAAAGGCACCACAATGGTGACACACAATGTATTTAGGTCCATTAGGCTTTTTGGGAAAGGATCTAACAACAAAGGTTTGTTCTCTTTTTAACTTGGGGCATTGGGGTCTTATGTGACCGATCACACCGCAATGGTGGCAAGTAGGAACAAACTTAGATCCACTCAATTCCCTAGATTGGGACCTAAACAGAGGCTTAGGCTTAAGAGCCTTTCTCTCCACTTTTTGATTTCTTTTGTGTGGAGGAATGTACACCGATTTGTCCTTTGAGGTAGAACACACAATATGCACAAAATCGGGTACCACAACATGATTGCAACATATATTTTCTTCCATTTTAGCAACAGGTTCAGCAATCAAACACTTGGCATGCATCTTAAGAGATTTATTTTCAGATTTAAGATCATCAACAAGTTTGTTAGACAAAACAAGTTTAGCATCCAAGTCCTTATTTAAACATTCAAACTCTTTCAGATTTTCAAGAGAAATTTCAGCAAGATTCTTATATTTCTCAACCAATTTGTTGGATTCATTGAGTTTAGCAATCAAATCATCCTTTTCACAAACTAAGTTGCTCAAATTCTTTTGAAACTTCTTAGCTCCTTTCTTCAAGAGTTTGTCAACAACACTCATAGATTCAAGTAACATGTCATCACAATTATGAGGATTAACACTCATAGAGGCATTTTCACAAACACATGACATGTTACAATCAACAATATCCATAGAAGCATACAAAGCATTATCCATGGAAAAACACACAAGGGGTCAAAGATCACACTTAGGTAATAAAACCAAAACAAGTGTACCCGCTCTGATACCAATTGAAAGTTCAAATATGTGTATAAACACCCTTGAACGTTTAGACCCCCAATTTACAAATTAACCAATTCAAGCATTATGTCAAATAACTAGTGTGCGGAAAATTAATATAAGCTATAATATAGAATTGGATAAACTATCTAAGCCAAATTAAAATCACAACCCATAGCAGATAATAAAAGGCAAAGATAAAAGGGAAGGAAGATGCAAACACAAAGACAACACGTGATGTGTTATCGAAGAGGAAACCGAAGCCCTCGGCGTAAAACCTCTCCGCCGCCCTCCAAGCGGTAAACAATCCACTAAAACATGTAGTTGGGATACATGGACAGCAATAGACCCTCCAAGCCTAATCTACCCAGTGCACCTAAGCCCTCCAAGCTTCTTGCTCCAACGAGGTTGCGCCAAACCTTTTTCTTTTCTAACTTCCCGGATTCCGCTACTAGACCATAGCATCAACCAATGAAGATTGGTTCCTTCCTAACTGCTTCCCAGAACACCAAACAGCCCTCTCACAGTAATGGATATGGTGAGAACAAGGTTTTGGTAAAAAGCCTCTCAAGGGTTTGGCAATGGAGAGGAAGAGAGTTGAGGAATTTGAAGAGGCACTTATGTAAAGATTATAAATGAATCAATCTTGTTTTACTCTAGGGTTTCTCTCTCAAAATTCTCTCAGGAAGCTCTCTTTCTTTTATGGGTATAAGGGGTATATATACTAGGGTGAGAGAGGAATGTGAAACGTCAGGTTTTTCAAAACAGGGCTGGCTCGCGACTTGGCCTCGCGACTTGACTGAGTCGCAAGATCCAGTAGCGAGATAACCATATGGCCAGTTGTCTTGTTTTGTCCTGTAGTGCTCCAACTAACATGACTGTTCACCTTCTAGCATGCTTGGCACGTGTGCTGCGTCTGGCGGCTTGCAGCCGCGAGTCACCCGCGAGGCCAAGCCGCGAGTCTCTGTTTTCTTGCACACTCTTGAGCAAACTTCACTCTATCTCACTCACTACCCTTACAACAAGCCCACCTAAATACAGGGTTACTAAATGCTGAAATACGAGCAAATTTGGTACGAAATAAAGCCAATTAGATGGTTGAATAAATTCAACCTTACATGCAATATGGGGTTTTCAATGAAAAACCCTCCACACTATATTTAATAGGGGATACTATTCCAAGAAGAAAATAATTAGTAAAACTAGAAGAATTATATGTATAAGGAATGTAAGTCTTACATGAAGAAGCAAGATCTACTATGGAGTTGCCAAAATTCTTTGTGTATGCTAGGGAGTCCTAACCTAAGAGAACTATAGGGCTTTTAGGGCAAATCAAAAGGCATTTGATGGTAAAATTGGTTGACACAAGGAGTACTAAGAATTTCTTGGATCCTTCCGTCAAGACTCTAATACTCAATTGCCCTTGACCAATTCACAGAAACATAAAATCAAGATAGCAAATGGATCAGTGATCAAAGTAAAGGGGTATGCACATTAGGTCCCCTTCATGTGCAAGGTAATACATTTTTGTAATGATGTTTATATACTTATCTTGGGGGCTATGATATTGTGTTGGGCATCTAAGGGTTAAGTACTTTAGGGTCTATTCATGCGATTTCCTACAAATGACCATGAGTTTTAACCATGAAAGGAAGGGGATTATGCTACTGGGGGAAGGGATTATGTTATAAGGATAAGGCCTACATATTTAAGCATCCATGAAGGAAATAACTTGCTTAAATGTTCAACTACTAAGAAAAGAGGGTTGATATTATAAATAATTGCACTTGATGAATAATGTGAGAAGACTATGGGTAGTGATCAAAAGAATCAATGAGTTCTTATAGAACTTTAGTAAGGTATTTGAAAAAACCAAATGCTCAATCCTAGTTAAAATTCATGAGCACTAAATTTATTTGAAAGAAAAAAAATTAACAAATTGTGTTAGGCCTTATAGGTATCCTTACCAACAACAAAATGGGAGAAAAGATTATTAGTGAGCTATTAAAATAAGAGCATTGATGTCCAACCAAAGATCTTTTTTAGTTTTTATTCTCTTGTATAGCTAGCAAAGAAAACTTATGATAGTTAGAGAATCTACATTGATTATAGAGCCCTTAACATGAACACGATCTTAGATAAATTACCTATATATGTTAATGGTGGATTAGCTTTTGCATGATCCTTTTAGGGCAACCATATTTTCTAAATTCTATTTGAGATGAAGTTACCACCAAATAAGGATGAAAGAGGGGAACATTCCAAACACAATCTTTAGGTTTCATGAAGGGCAAATTATGATTTTTTGGTAACTCTTTTAGTCCTCTTTAATGCTCTTTCAAAACAACATTTCTTGTAAAAGAATGCTTGAATTCACAATAATAATATAAAATATTAAAGCAAGGGTTGAGCATTGTAAAAAAAGAAAAGAAAAAAAGAATTCCATAATGAATAGTATGCTATGTAGTAATTGGGGAGTAGATTTCTTTTTTTTAAAGGAGAATTAGAGCACCGAATGTAATGCTTAGTCCTTAATGTTAGTTGGACAAAATTTAGTTACAAAATTGGTTATAGCCTAAGACTACAACCGTACTCAATAAAATAAATATTACTACATATTTTGGAAATCTAACTGTTGAATTGCATGTTCTTTATGCTCTTAATACGAATATTAAATTTTATGTCAATTGAATATTATTTACTATATGATTTATAAACTCATATTTTATGCATAATTTTAAATTACAAAAACTTGCAATTTAAACAATTTATTAATGACATAACAATTGATCTTTAATTTTCTAGAAACTTTGCAAGCATAGAAAATATAAGAAGAAGATGTGGTCCAATGGTAGATTTGTTAAAATTTACTTTCAATAAAAAGATAATGAATAAGGTTGTAGCCGTAAACAATAACCAATTTTGTAGCTAAATTTTCTCCATGTTAGTTCTATATGTTAGGTTCTAAAGACTTAGGAACTAATGTATTTAGAACTCTAATGTGTATTGTTGGCAAATCATGATCAAAACAAACAAGTTGTTTAGTCTTGTTTAGACTTGCTCAAAGTTGTGTCTTTTATGTAAAGTTGGATTCAAGCTGATACAAAATTGATAGTGTATTTCGGCCTAACTCGATCGATCGAAACTTAAGCTCGACCAATCGAAAGTCGGGCAGAATGCGTTTTTCTGCAGAATTCCAACTTAGCCCTAGCTCATTAAAACGTTTAGGGTTTTATGCTTTTGCCCTAGGTATATAAGGCAAACCCTAAACACGTTTTAGAAGTTACTCATATTGTGGTTTGTGTAAATATCTTGTGAGATCTGTAAGGAGCTTTCCTTTACACAAGCTTAGGATTATCAAGAAGAAGATTTCTTCAAGAGCTTGATGATCATTCAGTTGCTGTTATAGAAGTTTAAAGAAACACAAGCGGGTGTGCTTGTACTTGCTGGAGAATCCAAGAAAGAAGGAGTCCGTGGTCTCGGAGCTTGCACGTGGTCATGTCAGTAAATTTCTACTGGTGGGTAGTAATAAGATGTTAGCGGTCTAAATCCTATTGTAAAGTTTCGATTCTTTCATAGTGGATTCAGGTTTACTTTGAGAATAGTTAGGTTAAATCCTCCCCAGGTTTTTACCGGTTTGGTTTCCTGGGTCATCATATCATTGTGTTATTTATATTTCCGCTGCTATGCATGATATGATTGTTTGATTGTGATAATCTAGATCTGGAATTTGGACTAAGTAATAACTTGGCTAATTAATTAGGTTAATCAAATTTTGTTTTAAGGGGTCTAAAAACTCACACTATATGTTTTAGTCTTGGAAAACCATGTTAACTTGTGAATTTGTTTTTTTATATCTTAGAGTTGTAATTGAAGATCAAGTTGAAAACTCAATGACTGTTGAAGAAGAGGTCAAGAATATGAAGATTCTGTAACATTAACTCCAATCTCAATTTCTTTCGAACGATCGAGTCTCGAACAACTCAAGAAAGTGAACTATTTGTAATCTCAACTCCAAGCTCAATTCCTTTCAATTGATCAATTTACCTTGATAGTAATTAGATTACAAATTTGCAAGCAAGACTGTGTGAATCAACAACACAAAAGACCCAACAACTTGTTTGTTCTAACACCAATTTGAGTCCTAGTTGTTGGGATATTAGGGGAAAATTATAAGTTGACCCAAGAGAGGTTTTTTAAGGAGAGAAAGACCAAATTATGCGTTTTCGAACCAAGTTTCTCTCAATTGAATTTACCATACCGGAGAATTCAAGTAGATTTGAAGATCAAATAGTGAAGAAACTAAAGCCATATCACCTACTACTGACTTGCTATTGTGAAGAAAACCTTTAAGAGGTTCTACGAGTCAGTCGAAGGTTCTAATCGTGATCATAGGTACACCATTCGTGGAAGCAATTCATATTGTTGAAGACTCCAGACATTATTGTGTAGTGAAAGTTTTGTGTGTGTGTGTGTAAATTATGTACAGGTGGTAGAGTCTAGGAAAATGTTTTTCCTTGGATTGTAAAATTTATCTTACTATAGTGAATTTGATTCATTAAGGAAGGTTTCACCCACAGTAGTTTTTCCTTTGGAATAGTTTTTCCAACAGTTTTCTCTACATTACCATATCACCATTGTTAAGTTATGATTTTTCTCATAACATTTGTATTGGCTTATTCCATGACAAAAAGGTGTTGTAATTGCATAAAATTATTTCCTTGTATTTTTGTGGGACTTATTTGTATTGGGTTTAGTATTAAGTGGTGGTGATTTGATCAAGACAGCTAAAAGTCATATGAGGAGCACATACCGGAAGCTGAAGAGTCATGATAGCTGGACACTACAAGACAAAAAGTACAGTCTGGCCTGACAATTAAACTTGCGACTTGTTCTAGTCGCAAGAGTGAGTTGCCAGAATGCCTTGTTTAGTAGAAATGTGACTTTTCGTATTTCCTTATCACTCATACTATATATACCATCATTACCCACAAAAATGGTAAGGAGCCTATTGAGAGAAAAACTCTAAGAGAGGTTTCTACAACACACCTACCCCATTAGAGAGAGCTACTCATTCCTAGAGAGAAATCTTTGTAGTCTCTTCTCATTCCCTCTCCCATTGTTATACCCATTAAGAGAAGATTTGTACCCAAACACTACACACACCCATTTAGAGTGTTGAGAGTGTTTTTTGAGCTTGGGAATCATTGGAAGATGCCAAGGATGGCGGATGCAATATGGAGCTTATTGCAGGATCCGAGAAGCTAAAGAAGACAAGGTTAGGCAACCCTATTGAAGCAAGAAGCTTGGAGGGCTTAGGTGCATTGAGTAAATTAGACTTGGAGGGTCTTTTACTATTCATGTATCCAAACTTTATTCTTTAGTGGATTATTTGACTGCTTGGAGAGCAGCGGAAAGGTTTTTCGCCGAATTCTTCAGTTTCCGTTTCGATAACACATGCCGGTGTTATTTTTGTATTTGCATCTCTCTTCCCTTACTCTTTACCTTTTAATTGCAGCTATGTTTGTGATTAATTATGGTTTAGAGTGTTTTAATTACCAATTTAGATATAGCTTATATTCATCATTCCGCACATATATTGTTTGTGTATAAGCTTGTGTTGGTATTGTTGAAATTAAGGGTCTAAACATTCATTAGTGTTTTATACACTAATTGAACTTTCAACCATGTCCATTGTGTTTGATTTTGTACGATTGGTGATGCATTATTTTGTCATTACATGCTTATATTGTTTACATGCATAATTGATATTTGACATAATTGGATTAATTTAACCACTTGGCTAATTCACTGATGTAATTCAATAACCGGGGTCTAAAACATTAACACTTATGATCCACTTTTTGATTGTTTTGGAGTTTGCAGCTTTAGCTGGCTGTAGTGTTTCATGCAAATATCTGACATTTTCCCATAGCTGTTTCCTTTAATAAAAGTTTAACTCATTTGTATAATAAAGGATACGAGTGACTCAATTGAAGAAGGTATCGTATCAAAAGCTTACATCATATTACATAAACCACATGCTTTTCACACATTATTACTAAACAATCAAAGAAAGAACAAAAGTGCTTTCTTTTAACCCTTCTTCACTAAATAATTAGGTCCATGTCCACCTATATTTACAACACAAGAAATATGATAACAGCAATAATATGCTAGACGCATAAGATTATTCCTATAATTGAAAAAAAAAATTATTTAGCTGATCAGTGCGTTTGGCCTAGACACTGAAGTACATTTACCTGCAACTCAAGACAGGTTATATAGCTTCCCAGTTCTGTGAGCAATACATCAACACCCATCTCATTTCCACCTGGTAAAATGTTTCTCAGTTTCTTCAACTGGCAGCTAATCTTCTCCTCTTCATTTTCCTCTATATTCTCTTCCTTTAGTGGCAAAAGTAGTCTCCTAGCCCTAATGGGCTTCTTAATTTCCGGTTTGGTATTAGGGTTTTGAGAAAATTTCATTGGGATCAATGCTTTAGAAACAGGAGGCAGTGATGAACTGTCACAACCCTTTTCATCAATAATGCAATTGCTCTTCTGCCCACAAGTGAAATTACAGTTTAAAGATGTTAGATGATGAAAGGAAGAGTTTTGGAATCCACCTGCATTGACAGTATTTCTTTGAAGCTTTTGTTTCAAGGCACGACTCCATGCAAATTCTTCGGCGGACGATACCATTGCCATGTCCACCTCATGTCGAACAATTTTCTCCACTTCATACACACCATTTTTAGCTGAAGACAATTGGTTGATCTTCCTCAGAGCTGGTACTAAGTGATTGACATATTTTCTTGCAAACAAGGCACTTACTTTTTCGTTTGGTTCAAGGGAATAAACACGTCTTCTTTTACTCAGTTGCCAGTCCATAATTTCCAAGAAATGAACAATGCTGCCACCAAATATAGCAAAGAAAGATGAGTACAAATGGAAGACAACATTATTAAAGAAGAAGAAGAAGAAAAAGATGGGGAACATATTAACATAAATGTGCAAAAGATATACCCTTGGTGGTTATAACGGCTATAGTAGATGTAGTTGTTAAATCAAGGAGCTTATTCAAGACAAATATAGAAGAGAGATAGAGAGTATTGGTTTTTATTACTCTCTACTACACTAATATAGAGGCAAAAGTCTTTGCAGTGCTTTAAAGCACCTGGGATTTTAAACAAAGAATAGACGTGTAACTACCTTATCCTAGTTCTAGCCCCTGCCCCCATAAAACTCGTGCCCACCAAACACTCTTTGACATATGGACACCAGCCCACAAAATAATTGGAGCGATAAGGAAGTCCAAATTTATGTTTGCATGCACGAGTGTGTGTGAAATACTACCTAAGAAGGTCACTTAATAGTAAGAAGTCCTTGCAACGAGTTTGAGATTGTGAGTTCGAGTAGTTGTACACTACATTTAATACTCGGGTGGTCCTATGTCATCTATGACAGGGCTTAAGTGAAGTAATTAAAGACAATAAACACACCTACTAATCCCTATTTTATTATTAAAATAAATTTTAAAATCGAGAGAGAGAGAGAGAGGGGGAATGCCCTAACCCTAGAGTCGATTACTGAGAGTAAAGGCAATATTGGGTGTTAAGTTAACAAAGATTTGTGTTTGTGTGAAAATATTATTTGGAGAGGGGCACATGGACTCACATGCTTTCTTTGCCTTTTACACCTACTAAAGATGGACAATCTCCCATGTGCACTAACGAAACAAAAAACAGCAAAGCCCCACTATAAATGTCCTCACATGACTCCACACCTACTAGTTAGCTAGTACTCTTTTCTTTTGTTCTTCCAGGGTCTTTACTTTTCCCCTCATATCAAATCAACCAGCTCATTCCCCCCCTTCTTTTCAACCCTCTTCTCTCGCAATGAATTCTCTTTAATGCGGATTTCGGCCAACATATTTTATGAAATAAGCACATGTTAATTGCATGCAATTAGTATAATTAAACACATGTTAACACAAGCTTTCTACTTATTTAATTATGTTCCTTCCTACGTATTTATAAAACACATAACAAAAAAAAGTAATTAAAAATTTTATTTTTATTACTATATTATTGATATAATAATGCTAATCATATTTATTATCACTTTAATAATAAGTTTTTTAATCAAATTGATAGTACCTTCAACATTTTTTTCAACTATATTATCTGTAATCAATGCAAAAGGATCTTATTTCTATATACGGATGTTTAGAACAACCTTATTAATCAATTAAAGTTCCAGTTGTACATAAGAGTCTTAAATATTAATCATCCTTGTCAAACTTTACCTGAAATTATTCTTGTAGATCACATTACATATATGAATGCTTTTCAAAGATAATAAGGATTAGGATTTAAGTTTTTAGGAGAAGGTTTCACATATATATATACTTAAATTAGGTTAAAGTAAAATTTATATCTTGTATAAAAAAATAAAAAATAAAAAGGTAAAGTAAGCATTGGCAAAGGTAAAAGGTGCAAGAGATTGGGTTGACATGCAGGAAAATATACTTTAAGCTTCATATCCTAACATATAGAGCATGGTCCTGTCCTGAAGAGGGTTATACATTGGATTTGGGGATTTTTATTCCGCCAAATAAAAATCTTATGTTCCACTGTTTGTAAAAATTTATCATTTCTGTCAAACTTTTTTCTTAAAATTTTAAAGAAGTCAACAAAATTGTGGTTCGTTAGTTAGCAAAAGAAGGAATGAGTTTACCAATTAAAAATATTTATCCCCATTGGAAACTTTACCAATTATGAAAATTTATCCCTATCAGATGTATTTTTCTTTTTCTTTTATGAGTGAAAAACATTTTCACACCAACTGGAATAAGACCTTGAGCAGCAAATTATAGGAACAAAGAAAAAAATTAATACAAAGCACAAAACCTAGAAACAACAACAACAGACCCAAAATACTCCATTTTACACACAATTCCTCTAGGACTATGATACAAACAAGTAGAAATTCAATAGCCATAGGCCCAAAATAAAAAGGAAAACAGAGAATTATGTATGGGATCTTTTACAAATATAAATACTCCTAGAGAGTGCCATATAATCCCTTTTGCTTATAGCCATCTATCTGGAATGGTACTAGGACAAAATTTATATAATAGCGTTTTATAATAATAAATCCCTCTTTTACTCAAAAAGAAAAAAAAAAAAGAGTAGGTAGTTATATTTATATATATATATATATATATATATATATGGAGAGAGAGAGAGAGGGTTGGACTAGAGGCTACTGCACGCATCAAACGCTCAATTTTCATTTTATTATATATACATTTTTATATCATTTAACTTATACTTGACGAACATGAGATTGGTGAGTCAATTTTGTCATTTCTAATAAGTAATAACGCATTGATCAATAAGACTAAATTAATAATACATGAGATATGTTTTAAATTATCCCAACCCAAAGCATATTTTTTATTTTTTGCCTTAAAAGTAAAGATAAATTATAATAAAATATCAGAAGTTTTCTCTTATTTTTGGAAATGGAACATAGCCACCTAAGATTAGCTAGGGATCACAACTTCATCCCCACACACAAGGGTTTCCTCGCCCAAAACAAGTTATAGTGTGGCACTACAAAAAAACGCTGCCTATAGTGACGTTCATAAAAACATGTCTAAGATAGTTATTTTCCTTATATAATCCCCTCTACCTCCCTAGTTAAGTTGCCATCCCTACCTAAGATAGTTATTTTTCTTGATCAATCTTTCATATCATTGGACCAGTATAGTTAGTAAACATATCCAAAATTATTTTCAATGAGATTTTAATTTGGAAACTGTACTTTGCCTCAATTTGTTGTGGCATGTAATTGGATATGGAATGTTATACCATCTAATAATTTTAGATGAGATTGATGACATGACTATTGATTTTAGATTATTTTGAAATTTTGCAAGCATGGAGAATATGTGAAGATAATGTAATCCAACGGTCAAAATGGCCTTCTACCACTGTTCATGGAAATATATATGAATATACCATTGTTTGGGAAATATGTAGGGATCTACCACTTTTTTGGCACTCGAGTTTGGAGAAATCGAGTTCTAAATGGTACTCAAGTTCTTTGAAAAAATAACCTTCAAAATAGCCAAAAAAAATTTGATGGAACTCAAGTACCATTAAGAACTCGATTTCCATGAACTTGAGTATCAAAAAAATGGTACATTGCTACTTATTTTCGAAACAGTAGTAAATTTCCATACATTTCGCCTAAAGGTGCTACAGTACCATTTTCGTCGTAATCTAACGGTAAATTTGTCAAAATTTGTATCTAATTAGAAAATATTAGGTAGTGTAACATTGCTTAAAGTTATATTAGATATGACTTGAACTAAATCATTTATAAAAATAAGAACAAAGTTTCTAAAATTTTATTAAAGCTCGACAGAAGTTAATATAATTTAAAAAAAAAAAAAAAAAAAAAAAAAAAAAAAAGAGGAGAGGCTTCAGAATAAAGTCTGAAGCTAAATGCAAACCCATGCTGAATGATTTCACAAGACCTAGAGTCTAGGGTCTCAAGTCTGACAGGAAACTAAATGCAACCGACCAGTTGAATTTTAAACGGACCACAATGCTTTGTGTGGTTTTGCCAAATTCAAAGATAACTACAATGCATCAAGTAGAAACATAGCAGCTAGCGGACATTATTTCTCTTATAATTTTATAACTAAGCTACAAATTGGTACAATGCCTGAATTCTACCAACCGTCTAGGACCCAATACTGGTTGTCCTCTTCTTTTGTAAAATGGTATATTATACTTTCTAGCACTTCATAAACTTTGTGCAAATTTGATGCATTGTAGTATTGTACCATCATTAAGATCATGATAACGAGATCAAAAAAGAAAAAGAAAAAGATCATGATTACTGGGATTGACATTTGACAATGTTTGGCTTCATAGAGTGTTGTGCAAATAGCAACCCAAGACTCAAATCAATAACAGTAAATAAGCGGAAATTAAATAACAAACACACACAAAAAACACAAGAATTTACGTGATTCGACAAACTGCCTACCTCCACGGAGACGGCGGAAAAATTTCACTATAAAAAATTAGGGAGATACAATAGTACACAAGAACACTTTCAAGAAACTCAAATCCCAATTAGACCCTAACTCTCTCTCACCCACAAGACAAGAAAACACTATTCTTCTTCTTATACGGTTGCTGCTAGGTTTTAGGAATTCTCTAATTATATCTATTTAGTGCCGCACATAACAACATATATATATATATATATATATATATATGTGTGTGTGTGTGTTTGTGCGTGTGTGTGTGTGTTATTAACCAAGTCGACAAGAGCATTCCCTTTACAACTAGGATTCAGTCAACTAAGGTGACCAAATTTGGGCTTGGCAATTCAAGCCACACGGGCCCAATATCAACAAATCTCCACCTTGGCTTGAATTGATCAAGCTACACGAGCAAACTCCTCCATCACCTCTACCTTAACCCTTTAAGGCTCACAAGCTGCAAACACCAACCAAGTCCAAGTAGCTCTTGAACTTATCTGTTGGAACTGACTTTGTCAACATACTGGAGGATTCCCAAATCTTATTCTTCTGTAGTGACCCCATCTCTTCTACATCCCTATAAGACAATGGATCTCCACTGCTAGTTATGAGAGCAAAGCTAACCATGTCTTCAAAGCCATATCTCTGTGGTGCTTTGTGAACTCGCTTCTCTCTATCTTTAGCAATTGAATAAGGCTCTTCTTGTTGCTGTTGTGGATCAATCTCAACATCACCCTTATCATTGGGTGAACTATTCTCATCAAACTCCACCTCAACAGTTAATTTCTCCTGTGGACTATCATCATATAACTCTGCTTCATTCTGTTTCAACATAAAGGCTTCATCAAATATGACATCTCTGCTAGTCACCATTTTCTTTGAGATTGGATCCCAAAGCCTGTAGCCTTTAACACCTTTTTCAAAACCAAGAAATACGCATTTTCTTGACTTCAAATCCAATTTAGAACGCTCTCCACTCTGCACATGCACATAAGCTGGACAACCAAAGATTTTTAGACTCGAATAATCAATTGGTCTACCTGACCAAACCTCTTCTGGAATCTTGAAATCTATGGCTGATGATGAAGATCTATTAATAATGAAGCTTCCTGTGTTAACTATTTCTACCCAAAATACCTTAGGCAACCCTGCATTCAATCTCATGCATCTGGCTCTTTCTGCTAAGGTTCTGTTCATTCTCTTTGCAGCCCCATTCTACTGTGGAGTTCCTTTAACTGTGAAGTAACAAGTAATGCCTTCTAATTCACAAAATCTTATGAATTCTTTATCTCTGTACTCTAGTCCATTATTTATTCTAAGGTATTTTATTTTCCTGCCAATCTGATTTTCAACCAGTGATTTCCACTTTTTAAATATGCCAAACACATCAGACTTATGCTTCATAAAATAAATTCATACCTTTCTAGAGTAGTCATCAATGAAACTAACAAAGTATTGAGCACCGCTGTGAGAAGAAACTGATACTGGACCCCAAACATCTGAATGAATGTAGTCAAGAACACCCTTACTTGTATGAGAGCCTGTCTTGAAACTAACTCTATGCTGCTTCCCATACACACAATACTTGCCGAAGTCTAGCTTGCATGTCTTCACCCCTTTCAATAAATTTCTCTTGTGCAACTCTAACATACCACGTTCACCAATATGGCCAAGTCGCATATGCCATAATTTTGTGTCGTCGGTGCTGGACTCCACCGAAGTGGTGACTGCAAATCTTCCTACAACTGTGCTCCCAATCAATCTGTAAAGTGTGCTTATTTTCTATCCCTTCATCACCATCAAAGCACCTTTGGTAATCTTCATGATTCCACCCTTTGATGAGTATGAATAGCCTAAATCATCCAATACTCCCAAAGAAATTAAATTCTTTATAAGATCTGGAACATGTCTGACATTACTAAGAACTCTCACAACTCCATCAAACATCTTGATCTTCACGGTACCAATCCCAATAACCGGGCATATAGCATCATTACCCATTTGGATCATACCACCGTTGTAAGGCTTATACGTGTCAAACCAATCTTTCTTTGGAGTCATATGATATGAGCATGCTGAATCTAAAACCCAAGATTCCAATAAAACATTGTTACTTGATAAGACTGAAAGTAAATCTGCACCAACTTCACTGTCATCTGATGTTTCTTCAGCAACACTAGCTGATTCTAGGGGCTTCTTTCCATTCTTCTTCTCCTCTAAATGCACTTTCAACTATTTACACTGATTCTTGCAGTGCCCTTTCTTGTGACAAAAAAAGCACTCTACATCTTTCTTTGCACGTGATTTAGACTGTGATCTATTTCTGTTGGAGTTTCGTCCTCTTAACCTGCTTCTACCCCTATTGCTTGACTCAGACTTTACAATAAGTCCATCAGTTTGAGAACCATCGTTATCTTGCTTCATCTTTATGTGTGACAGGAGAGCACTAGTCACCTCCTCGAGTACTATAGTCTCTTTCCCGTACATCAACATAGTCATTAGATGATCAAAAGAAGTAGGAAGCAATGCTAATAAGAGTAACACTTTATCTTCGTCTTCATAATTCACCCCAAAACTTGACAGTTGGGTGTTCAACATGTTAAACGTGTTAAGATACTCCAACATATTTGAACCCTCCTTCATATGCAAACTATACAGTTGCTTCTTCACGTACAACTTGTTCGTCAGATTCTTTCTCATATAAAGATCTTCTAGTTTTTCCTAAACCTCCTTTGTGGTCTTGCTTCTAGGATGTTGTGAATGACCTCATCACCAAGGTTAAGGCAAATAGTGCTAGCTGCTTTCTCATCCATCTCTACCCATTCTACATCCTTCATTGTTTCCGGTTTCTTCTCCTTCCAAAGCAAGGCCTTGTGAACTCCTTGTTGAATCAGGAGATCCTTCATTCACCTTTGCCAAAGTGAAAAATTTCCCTTACCACAAAACTTCTCTACATCATACTTTGTGCTTGACATCTTTACTGTATTCAAAAGATTGAATCCTAACCTAGCTCTGATACCACTTGTTGTGCAGATAGCACCCCAAGACTCAAATAAATAACAGCAAATAAGCGGAAATTAAATAACAAGCACACACAACGAACACAAGAATTTACGTGGTTCGGCAAACTGCTTACCTCCACGGAGACGACGGAGAAATTTCACTATAAAAAATTAGGGAGATACAATAGTGCACAAGAACACTCTCAAGAAACCCAAATTCCAGTTACACCCTAACTCTCTCTCACCCACAAGACAAGAAAACACTATTCTTCTTCTTATGTGGCTGCTGCTAGGTTTTAGGAATTCTCTAATTATATCTATTTAGTGCCGCACATAACAACATATATATGTGTGTGTGTGTGTGTGTGTGTGTGTGTGTGTGTGTTATTACCAAGTCGGCAAGAGCATTCCCTTTACAACTAGGATTCAATCAACTAAGGTGACCAAATTTGGACTTGGCAATTCAAGCCACACGGGCCCAATATCAACATAGAGGTTGTATGGTGAATGTAGTGGTATCAAGGTCAAGAGTGATGATGATTATAGGTGTGGATAGAGATGAAAATGGGGCAGGGTGAGATCAGAGTAAGGGTGCCCCACCTCCGTTCCCGCCCATCAGGGGTGGAGTTAGAAATTTTTGTTCAAGGGGGCCGAGGTAAAACCATTCTATTGATTTGTGATTCAAGAAAAATGCAAACCACGACATACTATATACATACATACATGTTTACATGCACTAGTGTTTTTTTTTTTTTTTTTAATCTTTAATCCAATGTATAAGTCATAACTCATATATAATACTGCAATATTATTATATCAATTTTTTTTTTATTAGTGTTATTTTTACTACCACTCAAAAATATGAAGCTACACACCCAATTGAGCATCTAAAAGTCATTTTTTATCTTGCGTTTTTCCTATTTTTATGAAAAACCATAAGTCCATAACATTCATAGAAATTAAATATCAATATATAACAAAAATATACTATATTTACAATTACAAGAAATGATATTCATAGAAATTAAATATAATAAAATCACTATAAGAAGCCATAAAATAAATAGAATTTAAATTCAACTAGATTAGACAACTATAGTAAATAAATTCAAAATTAGTTTCATAACTCTCAGTAGAAATTGAACTAAAAAAGAAAATAATAAAATAATTAGAAATTATACTTAAGTAGCACAAAAGAAGATAAAGAAGAAGAAGAATTTTGTAACATAAAATGCACTGTGGAAGAGAAGGAATGGTATGAGAATTGAGAATGGGAAAGGAAAAAGAATTACAAAAAAAAAAAAAAAGACTTTTATTGGTTTGCATTGTACTTGCAACATAAATTTGCATTGTAAACATATAAAATGTAGTACACATTTGTAAAAAATGTACAATATATAGTAGAACTATGAAGTGGCATGTGAGAAGGAAGACTTTGGCAAAAAAGAACTTTCTTGAGAGTTGTCTATCTTATAAATTCCATCACATATTTTTTTATTTAAAAGAACACCTCTTTTGTTTTTAGGTAAAAAGTTGGGATTTTTTAGGGCAAATTTGGCTAAATTGTTTGAGGTGGGGGGGCCAAAAAATAGAGTGGCTATACTTTTCACCTATTATTATAAGGTTTAAAAAAAAAAAAATTTGGGGGGCACCTCCCCCCCACCCCCAAAAAAAACTTATAACATGGCTCTGCCCTTGCTACCCATGCTAGTAGGAAACAACGAAGGGCAAATTAGAGGTATTTGACCATCCATAATGAGATGTCTTTGACATTAATGAAGTAGAGATAAAAGAGATAAGCAATTGTAAGATGTCTAAAAAAGTAAAAAGAAGAGAAAACAAATGTTTTCGGATAATAGTAGTAAAATAAAATAAATTAGAAATAGAATAAAAAAATATTAAATTATCTATATAAATAATTTACATATAAATTAAAAAATATACATTTAGGTCAGGACTGTACTTCATGGCCCGTACTCTTGCTAAATGTTCATATAATATATTAAATTAAGTTTTCCCTGTTGTAATAATTCCTCCCTCCTAGTTGATTTTTGGGATCGATGCTTGGAGGAAAGACTCTACTTTAGTTTCTGCAATTGTTTAATGAAGCTAGTCATGAATAAAACCCATTAGAACTTTTGGAAAATTCTTAAGTACTACATCTCTTTCATTCATTGTGAACTCACTATGAATTGAGGAAGTCTCAAGCCATATAACCATATCCTTTAAAGTGACTTAATTTGTGTGGCTAACCAAAAAGAAAATATTTGGTGAAGGTGGATGAAAAGGATTATGGAAGAAGACAAATTGGCCATTAAAGAGTGACACTCTTATGGAAATTATTGTATACCATAGCATGTGCTAATATCGTAATGGCATTTTAGGATTTGAAATTGAAAATGAAAGCCTTCTTATACAGGCCATTTGGCATGGGAAGCTCGAAACATGAAGGATAATTTCTTGGGGAGTACTTTTGATAAATCACTTGGTGACTTTATTACCAAAAAAAGTATACGTAATATATATATATATATATAACTTTTTTTTTCCAGCAAAGAATAATATATTACAAAGGAGAAGAAACTACTTGTACATAATATAAATTATATATAATACACAATAAACAAGCCTAGGTGAAGATAACCCATGGACTTCCCATAAAATACTCAAAATACATAGATGGAGAGCAAGTCCAATGCAAACAAAAAGTTTGAGGAAGAAAAGAATGGTTCTTAAATTTGACAAAACATCTTCACATTTATTTGCATGTCGATCAATATATGTGTGGGATAGAATGATAGATATATTCCAAGCCCTAGTCAGAATGTTCCTGCAATCAGAAATTAGAGCAATGAGAGAGAGAAGAACAGGAGACGAAATCCCATTAAAGTAAATTATAAGCCTGTAAGGAGTCTATCTCCATTTTAACAGTTCAATACCCTAATTCCCAAGCCAATGAGAAACAATCGTTCAAACTGCCCATAATTCAACAGCTAAACTGAAAGTTGTACCAATATTGTGAAGTTTTAGACTTTGAAATTTTTTTTTTTTTTTTTTATGAAAGATATTGACTATACATGCATATATATGTATATTGTCCATACACTAAGCCGATATTAATTTTATTTATGTTATATTATGAGGAATTCCAATTATAACTAATCTTATTTAGGTAAAAATTCATCATTCTAGAAAAATGCTATCTACTTCTATGCTATTTATACTTCAAAAGAACTAATCAAAATTAGAATTCTACACTACATGCTCAAAGTTTGCCAACGTGTATCATATGGCATTTTTATGCGTTTCAATTCAACAATATCTGCATAAAAGAACCGAATGCAGCCATAAATTAATTTGACTAGTTCCAAATACTTTTTCTCCTCCAAATCTCTAAGGATAGATTTGGTTTGGATTTTGAAAGACAACAGAGAGTATAGGGAAACTTCACTCGTGGGTGTCTTTTTATACACTTTTTTCTGTTTTTGTTTTTTGATTATTGCTATTTTGGAAGCATACGGTTAACAGTGATGTGCAATCACATGCAAGGTTGACAATATGGCAGAGAATGTAAAGGCAAAAGCCCGCAGGAAGCTCAGCAACCAAAGATCTTGTTGATATTTGCCCTCTTGACGATGGGTATAGATTGCACCCACGATTTCCAATCTAGTTCACAAGCTTCATTGCCGTACGGACTCAGTTACCTTTTTTGGGTGGACGACAAGGCAGGCCTTTGCCGTCGAATGCTCAGAGAGAGAGAGATCAATTATTTTGTTTTTGTTGTCGTTTTTTTTTTTTTTTTTTTGGGTGGAGAAACTACGCTATTGATTCATAAAGATTATCTTATAAATGCTATTAGTTTCTTAAATTTTAAAAACAAGATATTATTAGTTAGTCTTTTTTTAAGTGCAATTAGTAGTGTTGATTATGTGGCTAATGGAATGATATCCTTGTATTTTTGTTTTTGATAATGTGGTATTTTTTAAAAAAAATTACAAAGATTATATCACATGGTTAACAGACATTTCGTCAAACAATTTGTGAGCGCATTTGATTCGAACTGATCATACAAATATTAATATTGCCATCTTAGATGTAATTTGGAGTAAATCTGAGTACATATCATTATTAATAGTTTTGAATGTGCTTATTAGGAGTTTATGAAGCAGGCAGGGGCTCAAGAAATCCCAAAATCAAGACTTCCTTTATATATAAAGTAAGACGCAGAGTGTGTGTTACATTTAGTATCCATTTGGATACACGTTTTTATGTCCATGTCTACGCGTTTGCGCATTTTACTTCTTTTTTTTTTTTTTTTTGGGCACGCGTTTTAGGAGCAAATAACATTGTTACGGCTACTGTTCATAAATAGTAGTTGTAATATTTGACTTTTCAGCACATCAGTGGGTCCCGTGCACTATTTATGGGACTCACAAATCTCACTTTTCAGCAACTTTTTCATTAAAAATGGGTCTCATGGTACTATTCACATATTTAAAAATTATTTTGCTACAGTATTTTCAGTTTTCAGTTTCAGCAAAATAAGTTCTATCCAACCGGATTAGGGAAAAAAGAAAAGAAAAGAAAGCTAGTTTTGGGTTTTGGGTTTCTTTTCTTAGGTGTAATATAATTTTTGTAATTTTTTTCATTAAAAAAAAATATCAGTTCACTATTTTGTTAATCATGTAAGCAACATCACTTACGATAGTTAACATAAGGATTAATATCTCTTCTTTTTTAAATTTGAGGGACCTACAATGTTGGCTTGAAACTAGAGAGATTATTTGCGGTTACAAAGTAAGTTTTAGAGACTAATAATATAGTTTCGTCATTTATTTATTTATATATAAGCCAAAAAGAATTGGGGTTGTAGAAACTATTTTAAATAAAACTAAGCAAATAAATATTGAAACATGCAATGGAATAATAATATTGCATAAATAATTTTTGTGGGGCCAAAGAACTTGTGACCCCAGCCCACTTTGCTTTAGGGCCCAAGACCTGAGCCGAGGAGGGATATTACTGAGGACATACAATGAAGGTCCAAATGGCCTAGAGATATAGCCGAGGATGATTCTATTCTCGGCATTCCAACGCGCTCCTGAAAGAAAGTGCAGGGACGGCATAGGAACAGTTTAAGGAAAAGCTGAACACCTCCACATTGATGGAGAAAGGACCCCTGGACAATATGGCGACCAAGGACAAAGGAAAGGCTGTCATTACTGCAATTAAATACTCTGCGCCAGACAGAGCAATGTTTTTCAGCTTTTACAACCACCCCCAACCACTTTGGGTATGGGCTGATGGGACAAGTATCAGCCCTGGAAAGCTGAACCTACATGTGGATGTTGGAGGAAGAGTAAAGGCTAATATAAAAAGAGAAGTAAGCAATCCAGAAAAGGGGGCTGGGAAAAAAGGCCAAGAACTAGAGCCTCTCAGGCCATGCCGAGGAGAAAGACTTCTCGAGCAAACATGGTTCACCTCTGTATGAGTACCATGACTAACCACTGTCCGGTGACCAAGGTCTAACCTTTCAACCCACGCTCTACAAATTATATTGTTTAGGCCCTTAACGTGCGAACCCAACACCATTTTGGGATCATTACAAATTGAGTCCTTACAATTTTATATATACTGAAATTAGAAAAAGAAATATAAAAAACAACGGTGATGTTAGGTATTTTTCATGCAATAACTAGTTAAAATTTAGGTATGATGAAACTAACTAAAGAATATTTAATAAATTTATTTTTCATAACCAAATTTAGGTATGATAAAATTTAAGGTGGTGTTAGGTATTTTTAACCAAAAGTTATTTTTCTTTTTTTTTTTTAATCCATTTTCATTCAATTTGCAACAAACTAATCTTTTTTTCTTTTTCTTTTTTTAATTTAAATACTCTTTGTAGAGGTCCATTCCCAACAATCATGAGCTAAGTTGGGCTCAAGCCCCCAATTTATTTGTACTCTGGGTTAGGTTTTGCCCACCGTGGGAGATCTCTAAAGTGATTTGTGTCAAGATGGACAACACCCTCCTACTTCACTGTTAAACTACTTCAAATTAAGCCCAACCTAGAAGGCTCCCAGATAGCCGAGTTCCCTTCTTGAAGTCTGAGTTGGACTTCAGTGTTCCCACGACCTTGTTCTCACCTTTCTCCTGTGTATCTCTCCCCCAACCCCCCTCTTGTCCCCCCACCCCACACCAACTATTTATAATCTTCTTTGAGTGGGGTAGTCATGATAAGAAAATCTCTGTCATATCGGTGGGGCCCTCCACTCAAGAATTGTGGGTGGCTTCTTCTGCCTAGGCCACTGTTCCTATGCATCAAATGTTGAAAAGGTGCCCACCCTTCTGCTATTGAAGTGGCCCCCTCATAACTTGTACCTGACACCAAATCTCGTTTGTTCAGTGGGCAGGTTTCCATAAGGCACTAGCTCTCTATCCCGGTAACCCCATGCACGGCAGCCCAAGGGTGCTTCCCCACCTTCTCAGCCATATGGGCCCCAAAGTAGCTTAGGGAGTTGGCCTATTTTTTTTGGTCCATTCACTCTTTCTTAATTATTTTTTGATAGAATGTGTTTTTGGACGTAGCCATAGCATAAAAACATTCTTCTGAATGAGTTCTTATTTCTGGTTTTTTTTTTCCCCTTTTTTTTCCTTCATTTTTCATGCAACTATATTTTATGAAGTTTGTGAGGTTATGATTTGTTGATTTTGTTGATGTTTAGTGGTATTGTCATCTACTTGATCCTGGTGATGTTTGTGATCTTGAGATTTTTAGGTTTGTAACTCACCAAATCTGTTGCCTGTGTTGAAAAATTGAGTCTCGTGTGGTGAAAAACATGTTTATGCTATTTTCACAAATTCAAGGAAGACTTTATATAGATACTTTTTAAGAATTCCAAACCCCACTTGACTTGACTAAACCAGCAAACACACACAACCAACAACCCAATTGCATATTCTTCTCACCCACAAAAAAAAAAAAAAAAAAAAAAAAAAAAAAAAAAAAAAAAAAATTGCATATATTCAGGTTTTCTCATATAAAACTTTTAAAGAATACTAGCTAAATCTAATTAAGAAGCGCAGAACCATGTTTAACAAAACCAAAAATTGAATTGGTAGAGGAGTAGAACTTACTCCTGCAGTCAAAGGGCTTTTGTTTATTTTGTCTCTTTAGCCCTAAATTATGATATATTAACAAAAACTTTAGACTAAATTACAAATTACATTCCCTAACATTAACTAAAATTTAATTTAGTTCTTCAACTTCACTTTCGTTCAATCAAGTTCTCTAAGTTTCAAGTTTATATAATTATGTGTTTCCATCAACTTTTGTTAGATGTTGCATTAAGTTTAAGTGTACCAATTTTAATTTTTGTTTCAAATTTTTTGAATTAAAGAAATCTAATTAATTATTAAAAAATATTTTTTGAGAAAAAATTTATAGATTTTTTAAAATGTGTGAAAATACCAAAAAAACAGTTATGTTTCACCCATTACACCAAATGAAACTCTAAAAATCTTAAATAAATTTTAAGAAAGCCTAATTTTTGTACTAAGGCTGCTATCCTCAAAAATTTTCCCTAAAGAGCTTTGAAATTGGCCAAGAAATCCTATTATAAGTTGGATTCTTGTTTAGAGAAAATCTCTAGTTTTCAAGCTTCCTTAACCAAATTTTTTGGCCCATTTAAAGTCAAAAGTCAGAGTTTTGGTAAACTACAACATTGTGAACCCTTTAAGTTAGTTTTTTAGCCCAACTTAAATCATCAAAATCCAATATTGGAGGCATACCCAAAATGCTAAAGCATGCAAAATTTGAAATTCTGATTTGAATTGGACTTGATTTTGGTGCAAATTTTCTTTGATTTCTTGAAACAATTGGACTCAAATTTAATTGAGTTAACAATCTTTAATTAACATTCACAGTGGTTGATTGAGAATCAGCCAGCTTGGGTTTTGGGTTTCAAAGGGAGAGGTGAGAAAGGAGGTGAGGGTTAAATAGATGAGTTTTGGGCTTTAATACAAGGGGGAAAGGTTTTATTTGAAGGGAGATAATAACATCAACTAGGGTGCGTGTTTGCTAAGCACAATCTTATATGATGGTATAATTTGATGTTTGAGTTCTTGTGTTTTGTTGGTGCAAACACAATGATAATGGAAATAACACAAAGAGAAACTGAATAATACTTCTGAATTTTATTAATTTAAAGAGAGAAATTACACAACACTATTTGGACTGGGGTGCGGCACTCGTCCTCTTTAAGGAGATTCAAGCCCCTAATTGGCTAAACTTTGTAATCGGTGCAGACCTTTTCTGACTTGTCTCTTCCAGGATACAATAGCCTAACAAGTGTCATATGGCTAGAATGACCTCTACGCAAAGTGTTCAAGTCCAAAGCTCCACCAAAAAGAACACCCTTCCTTGCCAAGAACCTCTTTTTTTTTTTTTCTTTTTTCTTTTTTGTATATTGCGGTAACTTGAATTGGGTTTGAATGAGTCTATTTATAGGCTTAATGGGCCTCATGAAATTACTACCCAAATTAATCTGATTAATTAGGTCCATTATTCTGATGTAGTGGGTGTTACAAGATTAATTGTTGGATATTAATCTGATTGGCTGTAGTTACACAATTAATGGTGAGACAAGGAGTTTCTGAAATATGAATAGGCCTAAATGGATAGTCCATTAAGTGGGTTAATAGCTCTTCATTTTCCATAATAAAAATGGAGTATTAATTCGGGCCATTTACTCACCAACAGATATGGTAATTATTCTGAATAAGCTATCAAGTAGGAGGATCCAAGATGCTGATTCATTTCCATTTTTGATACCTCCACCCTTCACCTCCCCCTTGCACACGTATCTAGCCCAATATTTGAGATAATTCATGTTAGCCTATTAATTATCACAATTAAAAAGAATAAAATAGTCTCTCTCCTTTTCAATGTGAGATTAAACATATTCACTAGCTCCTCATCTTCCATATTCACTCCCACATCTTTACATTTATGTTGTAACATTTATTCATTTTAATTATTTAATATTAAAATGCTCCAACAATCCCCCACTCATTTTAATATTAATTTTTTTAGTTAAAGAGAGATTACCAGGCAAAGACGGGTCACTATGCATCATGAAGGTGTGCTCTGCATTGAACCTTCACATAGTAAAACAGCAATCTCAACTCCAGAGTCATAGTGGTCTCCGACTTAAACTAAGATTGCTTTAGGGAAATTAAGCATCACTGTTTACACATAACAACCCATGTGTTGACATGAGCTTTTATAGCTAGCACTTTATGGCCGTGTGCTGATCTCGGTTTCACGAGTGTATTTGAGATTAAGTCCAAATCTCATAGGGAGCAACCCCACCCCCATACTCACATAGGTGAAATTTTGTCAAGGGTGCTCCTGTAATTCTGACACCCCACTCATACGAGCTACAAATTTCATTAAGAGTTATTAACTCAACCTCTCCACATTACAGGATAAATGAACTTACATCATAGGGTTGAACAATTAAAAAATTATTTACAAAATAAATAATTAAAAATAAATAAATGGTGCATTTCTTACGACCATCATATGATTTGTTTTTTGCATTAAACCCAATTCTCAGGATCTCTAGTCCTTGGGTTGGGTATCCTCATACATGGCTCATGATTCTATGGACTTTAGTCCCATCCCCCTTGATGTATTCCAAACCCTATCTTTTGCCAAGGCCTTGGTAAATGGATCTGCAAGATTATCATTAGATTTAATATAATCCACAGTTATGATGCCACTACTCAAATAAGACCGCACGATACTATGCTTTCTTCTTATAGGTCTGGATTTACTGTTGTAGTAACTTTTTTTAACTTTACCAATTTCAACAGTGCTATCACAATGAATTAATATAGGTGGAATTGGCTTTTCCCAAAGTGGAATTTCATATAACAAATCTCTAAGCCAATTTGCTTCTTCACTAGCTAAAGCTAATGTTATTAATTCAGCTTCCATTGTTGAATTAGCAATTATTGTTTTCTTTTTAGATTTCCAACAAATAGCACCATTGCTTAAGGTAAAAATATAACTAGTGGTAGAGAGAGAATCACCTGACAAAGTATTCCAATTGGCATCACTAAAAGCTTCAATCACAGGAGGGTACTTTTTATAAAATAAGCCATAGTTTTTTGCTAAGCACTCCTACTGCATATGCAATGTCAGGTCTAGTACAATCGGTAGCATAACTCAAACTACCAATGATACTAGCATAATCCTTTTGATTAAAAATCTCATCATCATTATTCACAGAAAACAAATGAACTCTAGAATCAAAAGGAGTAGCTACACTTTTGTGATCATGAAAATTATATTTTCTCAACATAATGTGATTGATCAAGATATATTCTATCATATGCTTTTGTAATTTTCATGCCCGAAATAAAATTAGTCTCACCAAGATCTTTCATATCAAAATGGCTTTTAAGCATATTTTTTGTCTCATTTATAACATGCATATTTGAGCCAAAAATCAACATATCATCCACATAGAGGCTAATAATAACATGTAAATTATTCCATGATTTAGAATAAATACATTTATCACATTCATTTGATTTATAACCATTCTCAATCATGCAAGAATCAAACTTTTCATGCCACTACTTAGGTGCTTGTTTTAAGCCATATAGGGATTTAGTTAGCTTACATACCTTGCTTTCTTGTCCAGGCTCTACAAAGCCTTCGGGTTGGTCCATATAAATCTCTTCGTCTAGGTCCCCATTTAGAAAAGCAGTTTTTATATCCATTTGATGAATTTTCAAATCAAAAATTGCAGCAGTGGCAATTAACAATCTAATAAATGTAGTTCTGTTACCAGAGAAAATGTATCAAAGAAATCAAGATCCGTTTTTTGTTTAAAGCCTTTTGCAACAAGTCTAGCTTTAAACTTATCTATTGATCCATCTGGTTTTAACTTTTTTCTAAGGACCCATTTACAACCTATGGTCTTACAACCCGATGGAAGATCTACTAATTTCCAAGTTCTATTAGAAATTAGAGATTCCATCTCATCATTTACAGCCTCTTTCCAAAAAATAGCATCAGATGATGTTAAAGCCTTTTTAAAATTTTGGAGATTTTCCTGAATGTTAAAAACATAATAATCATGACCAAAATCCTTCTCAACTCTAGCTCTTTTACTCCTTCTAGGTTCCATTTCAAAATTTTCTTGATTTTGTAGATGTGAAGTAGAAGAACTAGATTGTGACAACATATTTTCTTCACCCCCACTATTTTTCAATTTAAAAGGAAATTTTTCTTCATGAAATTGCATCACCATATTCAAAAATTAATTTGTTTTCAAGATCAAAAAATCTATAGGCTGCACTATTAAACGCATAACCAAGAAAAGCACAAGTAGTAGCTCTTATACCTAATTTTGGTATTTTAGGGTCAATAAGTCTTACATAAGCAAAACAACCTCATACTCTCAAATATCCCAAATTTGGCTTATGTCATTTCCACATCTCAAAAGGTGTGGCATGTGACATTTTATGTGGCACCCTATTCAAAACATGACATGCAATTAAAATAACTTCATCCCAAAAATGTAAAGGTGCACCAGATTCAATTAACATAGCATTTGTTAACTCAATTAGAGTTCTATTTTTTCTTTCTACCACACCATTAGAAGCAGATGAATATGGTGCAATAGTTTCATGGATAATTCCCAAAGACTGAACATATGAGTTGAATGCACTTGATTCATACTCACGGCCTCTATCACTTCTTATTCTTTTTATTTTTCCACCGAATTGATTTCAACTTCTTTTAAAAAAATCTTGAAATTTTTCAAAAACATCACTTTTATTTTTCAACAAATAAACAGTTGTATATCTTGAGAAATCATCAATAAAAGTGATAATATATTTATTTCCTCCACGAGTTAAAATTCCCTCAAATTCACATAAATCAGAGTGAATTAACTCAAGCAATTCGGTATTTCTTACAACACTTTTATGAGGCATTTTTTGTAATCTTAGCTTGACTACAAGTTTCACATTTTTCAAAATCTTTTGACAGTCTTGGAATTAATCCTAAACTACTCATGATTTCCACATATCTACTATTTATATGACACAAACGAGCATACCAAAAACTAATAGAAAAAAGCATATAAACTGAACTAGTAGATGCTTTATTATTCTCAGCATTCAATTTAAACATTCCATCACAAGCATAACCCTTGCCCACAAATAATCCATTTTTAGTGATTACATAATTATCAGATTCTATAGTTTGCTTGAAGCCAGCCTTGTTAAGCAAAAAACTTGATATCAAATTCTTCCTTATGGATGGAGTGTAAAGAACATCTTTCAATGTTAGCATGCGTCCAGTAGTGAATTTCAATTCCACCTCACCATTCCCAAGAACTTTGGTTTTGCTACAGTCACCAAGCATAACTGTTTTTTCTTCTTCAAAAGGAGTGTATAACTTGAACCAATTTTTATCATAGTAGACGTGCCTATTAGCACCAAAATCTGCCCACCACCCTTCAACATATTGGTGATATTGATGTCTATAATCATAGCCACTAAAGGCTCTTCGATTACGTTAGCCTGCGAGACAGATTCACGTTTCCGAAATTTGCAAAATCGAGCAATATGCCTACTCTTGTCACAGACAAAACAGGATCTATTAAATTGATCTAATGAAGGTGGTCCTTGGTCCTTATTGTAATTTTTATTCGGGTTTCCCCTTCCTTGAGGTCTATTATTATTTTTAAAGGCTCTTTTTTAGGCTTCAATTGACCATTTCTAGGAAAATGATTTTTTGGGAATATTATTATTGGTTGAAATAAGGTTTACCTTTGTGGTGGAATTACCATTGCTCTCTTGTGTCATGAGTGCATTTTGTCCTCTAGCCTCCTCCTCCACACGGATGTGTGTGATCAAAATCTCCAAGGATGTCTCCTTTTGTTTGTGCCGCAAAGTCTTTTGAAACTCTCTCCAAGATTGTGGTAGTTTATCAATTATGCCAGCTACCACCAAATTGTCTCCAATCTTTATGCCTTTGGATCTCAATTCTGTCACAATCATTTGAAAGTCTTGTGCTTGATCCACCACCGATTTTCCATCCACTATTTGGTAACAAAAAAATCTACTAGCAACATACTTCTTGATGGAAACTAAATTCTTCCTCACTCATCTCATCGGTAGAAACCTTTGATGGATTCTTGTCAGTGAGGATATAGGCAACTTTGAGAAGACTCAAGTAGAAGAGGACCTTTCCTTTCCACCTCTTGAAGTGGGCTCCCTTAAAGCGAAAAGGTTTGTTGAGATCTCCAATAGGCTCATTTGGTTTCTCTTGTGTAGGCTCCATGTGTTGAGATCTCCAATAGGCTCATTTGGTTTCTCTTGTGTAGGATCCATGTGTTGAATCTCCTTAAAATTGTTGGTGCAAACACAATGATAATAGAAATAACACAAAGAAAAACTAAATAATACTTCTGAATTTTATTAATTTAAAGAGAGAAATTACACAACACTATTTGGACTGAGGCGTGACACTCACTCTCTTTAAGGAGATTCAAGCACTTGGTTGTGTATATTGCAGTAACTTGAATTAGGTCTGAATAAGTCTATTTATAGGCTCAATGGGCCTCACGAAATTACTACCCAAATTAATCTGATTAATTAGGTCCATTATTCTGATATAATGGATGTTACAAGATTAATTGTTGGATATTAATCTAATTGGCTGGAGTTACACAATTAATTGTTTGATACCTCCACCCTTCACCTCCCCCTTGCACACGTATCTAGCCCAATATTTGAGGCAATTCATGTTAGCCCATTAGTCACCACAATTAAAAAGAATAAAATAGTCTCTCTTCTTTTCAATGTGGGATTAAACATTTTCACTAACTCCTCATCTTCCATATTCACTCCCACATCTTTACATTTATATTGTAACATTTATTCATTTTAATTATTTAATATTAAAATGCTCCAACATGTTCCATTGAATTTCTTGAGCCAAGTTTCTATGATTATAGTTGAAGTTCTAAGATATTGCATCAATTTTTTACTAATTAGTACTTTTTTATCTTGTTTTCTCTTGTCCTTTTATTTGCCTTTTGTTTTAGGAGAAGAGAGACATAAAAAGAGACAAACAGTAATGGGTAGATCAAGTGATTTTAAGCCAAATCACAGGTAGGTTTACTTTATTTTATTTTATTTTATGAGTAAGCAGATTTTTCCAATAGAAGCAAAAGTACAGATTACATACATGCTGCAAACCAGTAATACCCGAATATATGCGCATAATAATAATGATAATGTAATACATACTCTGCAACAAGGAAAGCTATTAATCAAAAAAAAAAAAATCAAAAAAAAAAAAAAGGCAAGCTATTTTCTCCTCCAATATCACACAATCAAGCTCCTTAAAAACCTCATAACAATAATCACAAAATTCTCCCCCTATATCAAACAATCAAGCTCCTCAAAAATTTCATGAACAAGCCCATGATAGTCACAAAAGTGATTCCAATCGATTTTCTTCTCCAAAAACTTCACCAGCTGCTCAATTGTTTCTGGATTTTGGAATTATGAGATGACCTACCACCCTTGTCTTTGTTGATATTTCTAGAGGCAAAAGTCCTCTGTCCTCCACGCACTGATGCTATGGCACGGCAATTTTGATCTCTGAAATGTCAAATCACTGTCTTTACTAATCATGGCCCGGTTATCTTTCTCCTGGAAAAACAAACTTACTTTAAAATGGTTTTGCATTCTACCAATAGCTTCTAATACATAACACGGATGTTTGAAACATCTCAAACAATGCAGCAACACACAGGCTACAACAGTATTTCTTTTAATCAAATAGTATTCCAATTATTGAAGGTGAAAAGAGGAGAATCGGCAGTAAGTAGTAACACTTTTCTTTACCAATAACACCAAACATACATTATTAGAACATAAACTCTTAACTAAAGATAAAATTGGAGGTTGAGAAAAATTATGAAATAATAGAGATGTACCTTATTCGTTGGCTATTTTGCAAGCAGAATAATTTAAATTATTAGGAAAAACATATTCACTTGTATTAACACTTTGCTAGGCTATCCATCATTCATTGTTTTGCATGATCTTATGAAATCTCGCCAAAACTTTAAACGAAGTATCCCTGCCCAAATTTGATAAACAGAACACAGAGCCAACCAAATATTCATTCTCTTGCTCTATAAACCAAAAACAGCAAGTTGCCTAGTCATATGAGAGTAAACAAGTAAAGTTCAGATTAGATGAAATCAGTAGAGTATTTATTGTGGACCATTTTTTATCAGTAACAAATAAATTTAGTAAAAAAAAAGGATATGCCAAAGCTAATAAAGGCATATTTGTCTTCTATAAAGGTTTTCTTATTGCTATGAAGAGTTAATATAAAATTAATTTCACTTGTAAAGTAGAGAATCAAGAAATGGTGATTGTTACAAAAACGTGTTGTTGCTTACGATCACATGGTCTACATATACCATTTGTGGAAAATCAATCATGGTGACCTTCTCATCATCATCAATCTACAGAGCAGAAATATAGAGAAATAATTACTGGTTTACCAGTAAGCTGAGTAATTCAGCTGAAAAAACATTTTGGATATCATGTCAATCCAACAAATGCGTTAATAACCATGACATATATATGTTGTAAAATAATACAAGAACATGGCTACCACATGTTAGGTTCCCAATTATGCAGCTCTTAAGATGCAAATAAATGATACTGCAGAGTGGCTTAGTTGCACACCATAATATTGATTGAATTCATTAAAGTCACAATGAATGAAGCCCTTTCCTACCAAACGAATAACAAGACCAATGATTGTTTCGAAACCAACAAGACTATAATCAAATTCACTTTTTGCAGAGAAACAGGACAAAGAAAGCCAATTGTGACTAGTACGACACCCTAAGTAACCCCGCTTAGTCTGTACAGTTTCATGCCTAGGAGCATACCATCTTCTCTTAAAACCTCGAAGATATCTTAAAGAAAAGAATATGAATTAAACACTCAGTGCTAACATTTGAATAAGAATAACAACAATAAATAGTTGAAGAAGAGGTTTTGCATAGAATAGCAAGATAAGAAAAAGAGACCGGATTCTTTTCCAACGCCAATTTTACAGCCAATAGAAGCAAACACTCCATGTTTAAGCATTGTATTGATACCAAGAAAATCATGACCAAGGCAGCTGAGGCGATACTCATCATCTAGCAGAAGAGAACACATGGATGCTCTTTGTTATGTTGGACAAAATTCAAACTATATATATTGAGAGTAATGCAATGCAATGCAAAGCAAAGCAAAAGTGACTCACAATTATTTGGAAGAGTCATGGTGCAAGAGCTTATACTTAAGGTGTGTTTGGATACCGTTTATTTTACTGAAAATGAAAAATTATTGATGAAAGTATTATAGATAAAGTAAAAGTTGATTGAAAAAGTACAGTGGAACCCATAAATAGTGTCAAAAAGTGTAGTGGTGCCCATAAATAGTACCAAAAATAAGCTGAATAATGAAATAATTTTAATTTTTAATTCTAAACCAAACGCACACTTAAGCAACTTCCTCAAAACATCATTAGGGAACCTAGGCCTACAAAGTAGGACTGATACTCCTAATAAGTAGTAAGCATTAATTAAAAATAGAATAAAATAAAAATTATGGAAGTGCCATTTGATTGAGGATAATGTCTCTTACACATACGTCTTGTTGCGTGCATATGCCATATAGTAAGGAACTTGATTGTATGATATAGGCTTATTTTATTTTTTAAAATTTGAAATAATAATAAAATTATTATTTTATTTATTAACTGTTTTGAAGTTACCAAAATGAACCTGTTTTGGGTGTCTAATGGATTAGTTTAATGAAGGCTAACGAAAATCCTTAATTGAAAGTTTTTTAAACTTAGAAAACTCAATTGAACAAAAGTAAAGTTGAATGCTTGAAATGAATTCTAGTGAAATTTAGAAAGTGAGTTTTGCATTTGTGCCTAAAAATAATATAGTAATTATGTTTCCTTTTCACTATTATTATTAAATTTTGCATGTGAACAAAATTTACCAATGATACTAATTAACCCAACCCTAAAAAGACTTGGTAAGGTTCATAAATTTTGCACCCATTTAGTCCCAATCCAATCGATCTAATCCTTTGTTAAGTCTACCTTGGACCATTTGAAGAAAAAAGTGAGAGATTCAAGATTTTTAAGTTCGGACTGAGATTCAATCAAAATCAAACCATGATAACGTTAAAATTAATTTAATAGTAATTAAAATACAAATAAAAGTATTAAAATTAAAAAAATTTAAAAATTTTACTTTAAAAATATCTTTAAAAATTAAACAACTATCAAATGAATTTCACCATTTTTTTTTTATAATTTCAATAAAAAACAAAAAAACAAAAACAAAGTATAAACAATTATAACAAAAATTGTGTTTAGTAATCTTTCAAATAAAAAATATTTTAGTCTAAAAAAAAATTATTTTCAAAACATATATTTTAAAATTGCATATTCACATGTAAAAGCATAATTCTTGAACCACTGATAAAATTATAAAATAATAATAGATTAAGGGAGAGGTAATATGATAAATTGAAAAACTATAATCTAAACTTAAAATAAATATAATATGAAATCTAAGAATGTCTCAACAAAGGACTTGGTTTGGGGGTTAATATGTTAGTATAATCTTTAGTAAAAGGGTCGTGCTAAGAGCATTCACATTGAGAATGGTATATGCCATATATTGGTTCAATTTAGCATAAAAGTTCAAAAACCCCACTGCATTTGGACTTGTAAATGTAGACTAGGGGTGTCCATAGAACCCGTTCACCCGCTCAACCCGCCGAACCCGAACTACCACCACCCGAACCAACCAATCCGACGGTCGGCGGCGGGTCACCACCCACAGAACCCGATCCCTTCGGGTCGGCCTACGGGTTTCCTCCCCAAAAACCCGAGCCACCCGACCCGACCATAAAATCAACAAAATCTGGTGAGATTGAAAGGTTTTCCGACAAAGAGCTACTTGAAATCCACCAGATCCGACGATATTTTTTATTTTCCGACGAAGATCTACTTGAAATCCACCAGATCCGGCGAGATCTCGTCAAGATCTACTCCTGATTCGACAGACCCAGCCAAATATCGACCAGATCTAGACCGATCCGGCGAAATATCGGCATCGGCGGCGAAATATCGGAACCAGCGGCGAAACCCGAAACCGAACCGACACCAACCCGAAACCCGACGGACCCGAACCAGATGACTCGACCATTAAAACGGGTCGGTTTCGATTTCGATTTTTACCCACCCGAAAAATTCAGGTCAGGTCTGAGTCAGGCACAAACCTGACCCGACCCAACCCGTGGACACCCCTAATGTAGACTATTGCAAAAAAAATTTGCAATTCTACGTTGTAGAATCGCACTGTAGCACAATTGTAAAACTAAATAATAGTTTTTTATTCAATCTGACTTTTTCTCTCTCTTTATTTTCTATTTTTTTCGGTCCTCTCTCCACGTTCAGTGATTCTCTCTCTCCTTCAGTCCTCTCTCCCTCACGCCAACTCTGTCTCTCCGTCTCCTACTCCCTATTTCTCTCAATGTGCAGTGGTGGCCTGTTTATGGTGGATCTCAGCGTGGCAAGGTCACTGTGGTGGTTTTTTTTTTTTTTTCCTATGAGGTCACGACGTGGTGAGATCTGTGGGTCGTGGCAGAGGTGGATGAGGCGAGCAAAGGAGGGTTGTGGCAGAGGTAGGTCTCTCTCTTTCTCTCTGAATGTCTCTATCGATTCACCTTCACCCATCTCCAAATCCCTTTGCTGATTTACTCATCTCATAAATACAACACTCTAGATAGCTCTACCCATCTAACTCTTCACTCTATCCTCAAGGGTTTTTGGGTTTGGTTAAGATTTTGTTTGCAAAGCTCCGTCGATGTTGGGGGTTTTGAAATAGCAAAACTTGATTCAAAGGCAAAACCACATCATAGTGGTTCTTTTTTTTTTTTTTTTGGGTTGCAACCTGGGTTGTGTTTTGTGTTCTGGGTTTTGGAGTTCTGGGTTCTGTGGTTTTTTTTTTTTTTTTTTTTTGGGTGACCGATGCCTAAAGGAAAAGGTGGGTTGATGGTGGTGATTGCACAGTGGAGGCGCGGCGCTAGAGGTTGAGGGAGCTTGTGAGCTTGTGAGACCCACTGATACTAGTGGTAACAAGTTGTTGATGAGGAACTGAGAGTGAGTGAGAACTAGAGAGAAGCACAAAGAAAGAAAAAAAAATGGTATGGTATGGTTAGACGAAACAAATGAAGATGGAAGATAAAGAAATGAGAAAACACGAAGAAAAAACAAAAATGAAGATGGAGTATAAAGGAATGGGAAAACACAAAGATAGAAAAAACAAAAATGAAGATGGAAGATAAAGGAATGGGATGGAGGAGTCTGGAAGAAGGTGAAAAGTAAAGGTATGGAGGAGTCTGGAAGGTACATACGCGTGTGGAGGAGAAAATTTGGAAAAAATAAAAATATATATTTTATTGTGTAGATATATTATTTTAATGAATAAAATAAATAAAAATAAAAATTGAGATGCTGTGTGTATGTAAAATGGTATTGTATAATTGATAAAGTAAACTTTTGAGATTGTAAAATAAAATAAGATAGGATTTGCAGATATGAATGCTCTAACAAGGGTCATGCAAATATGAGAATCTCACATTTGCAATTTTTACCATTTAAATTCGTCTAAAAAATAATTTGGAATGACCCATTAATAGTTATAAAATAAAATAAAATTGATAATCGAGTATCACATTTTTTATTTATTTTTTAAAAATTCGTATCAGCCAAAAATATCTTACCACGTGGCAGACTCAGCACCATGAAAAGGATAAGACTCTTCATTTCATTTCAGAAGAAAGATTAAATTTTTCTTTAAAAAAAAAAAATCTCAAGGCGGTGGCAGTAGGAGACAATGAGTAGAACATAACTACATTTTCCAAGAATCTGGTGTTAGTTATTGGTTACAATAATGTTATTGCCAACAACAAATATGTCATCCTTAACCATAGCCTCATCTCACCAAAGCTTCCCTACCAACACCCTCAGTAATCCACCTAACCACTACAAACCCAGCACAAAGATTCTCTACTCTGCTAAAACTATCTCATGCAGACATCCATCTCATGATGACGAACAAGATTCTGATTCTCCAAGGTAATCTCATCATTTTTAAGGTAGTTCCTTCAATTGGGTATTGCTTCTTTGGTTTCCTTTTCAACCTGTTGTGTTGTCTTTATCATTGTTATATTATTAGCTTAAGTTGTTAGTTAGAAAATGGTGAATTTAATCTTTGTTTTAACACTGCTGGCTTAGATTTTTTCAGCTTTGAACTGAGAATCACTTGCTCTGATACCATGATAAATTATTGATTTTGTGTGCTGTGTATTGGGGTTTTTAGGAAGAATGAGAACCCGTTGGCAAAGCTGGCAATAGTTACACTGGCAGCTGGGGTGTTAACACTGGGCTCAGTTCATGATGCATCAGCTGCAAAAACTGGTGGCAGAGTTGGGGGGCAGGCTTTTCGGTCAGCGGCTCCTCGCCCACCCCCTAGAATCAACAATAATTCGAGGTAACTTGAATACAAATTGCACTGTTTCTGAGATTTGGTTGAATTTGTTAGTACCCAGTATTAGTTATCACATTGGTTGGACTTATTTATTCAAGAAAGACTTTGTAATGAGAAAATCATTCTAATAGACTTGAAGATATTAGCTGAACATGCTTGATTATTATACGATACGTATTTCAGTTGGAAAGTGCTGTTTATCAGATATCATTGGTCCCCTTAACAGTGAGAGTTATTAATTTATATTTGGGCTTGTAATGCGAAAGAGTATCAAGATGTTACTTCCTCATAAGATTGATTGTGAACACTATGATGGGCCTATGAAAGATCTCAACAACTAACGATAAGAACAAAACAATATTAGAAGAAAGAAGAGACAACCACACACGAGATGTAATAAAAACATGGTTCAACCTTAGGCCTACATCCATGACTGTGAAAAAGAGAAAATTTAACTGAGAAGTTGGGAAATCAAAATAGTGGGGCAAAGGCACTCTCACAAAACAAAAACCCCAAATACACCTTACCTTCACATGGTTATGACTTCATTAGAAAACAAAGAGCTAGTTGTGTGTGTGTGTGTGTGTGTGTGTGTATATCTTCACAAGGCTGAGGTGTACAGGGAAAACGTTCAAAAGTCCTTAACCAAATAGGACTTGGAGAAGGCGTGACTTCCAAGCCAAATCAGTAATCTAACCAACCTAGGTCAAGGTGTGCGTGTTGGTGGTTAAATACCTAAATTTGGTATTGTCTCTAAGAGGAGTAACAAGGCTTGAAAATTGAAGGCTTCATGCTATAATAGAAACTAAAATGCCAGTTCTTATCCATCTTCCCGATTTCTCAAATGGAGTTTTTGAATCATCATGACATGGCAACTATAATTTGTTTATACTGAAACACAAGTGCGACTGAAGTTGGTCTTAATCCAAGTTAACATGATTAAAAATCTGTGTACTTAAAGTGGTGACAAGTATGGGCAACACTTCTGGGCTTTAGAATGGTCAATATATATATATATATATCAATTTGCAACTCAGATGGAATAAATTTTAGACAAGTGTGGTAAAGGTTCTGTCATGAGGAGAAGGAATCAATCTTTTGTGACAGTTGCAGTGACTTTTAAATTTTGCTAGAAAATGGAACTCCGGGATAAAATCTGAGAAGTGATCATGATCTGTGTGCAGGTGAAAATTGATGATTAGAGATGTTGCTTTTTAGTTACAAACTGCCCTGTTAACTTACACACAGCTTCAAAATTCTGTCCTACTGGATAGTGATTGTACTCCAGAACTCTGATTTGTGGCCCTCAGTTAGTCCACTTGTCTCTGTGGTTTAGTTTGACTTAGTTCAATCATGTTCTTCATTCCCTTCTATGGTCAGACATGCTACAATACCAAAATTGCCTTAGAATATATTCCTTGACATTATCCCTTAATGACAACTTATAACTTAGCCTCTTTTAAGGATTATAAGATATTTCTTGTTCAATAGATCTGTCTCCTACATTAACTAGCTTAGTGGTATGCGGTTATGTAATAGACCCTATCAGTATTTGATAGAATTAGACAACAAGTATGATGTAGAGAAACCTTAGAACTTAATAGTCCCTATGAAACATCCAACAACTGGATGTCTAGAGTATCTAAGATTGCAAGGTAAACAATTTTTCTTTAGCAATGTGCTTGCCATTAATAATTTACAGCTATGACAGAAATCCCTTTTGATTCCAACTTAATTTTATTGAAAATTGTACTTGAAATTCAGAAAAAAAATATATATATATCATAAGATATATACAAATTGTGTAATAACCTCATGCAATGAAGGGCTTTCACATGTCAGTTTTCCACAAATTACAGCCTTGTTTTCTCAAGAATCGCGTGGTTCACTCCTAGAAATCTGTGGCAGCATTGATGTCTCTTACCATTTTATTTCTCGCCAGTCCCTTCTACATCCAAATATCATGAATTTCAGGCTCCAAGGAGCACTATATGTTTAATGGCTACTTAGCATCATTCTTTAGGGTCTGTAGCAAGTAGCAATTGCTTTATCCCTCTCTGAACAGCAAGTTGTACCTTGGCACCCAACTTATGATGTTGTTCTGACACAGGATGAGTTGCCTAAGTGAACTAGTGAAGGTATACAGAATCTTACTTTCATGAACCCTCAACAAACCAACACTCCGCTTGTCATTGCTGAGAGATATAATCCCAATTTAGAAATTAGCAAGCAAGATCAGGATGCCTCAAAGCTCCTGAGACACCAAGCCAATGAGACCAGGGGAAAGGAATGAAACTCACTATCAAAAGGAACATATTTGCATATAATACAAGTCTTCAGTAGAAACCAGGAGCAAACTTCCAGCTACTCTAAGAGGCTCCATTCTATAAATTTTCCTCATCTTCCCATAAGCCTTACTTTGCTCCTAAATCCTCTGCTGCATTAGCTACCAGAAATTCCTTAGGAAGAAAAGAAGATAGGGACACTAAAACTCCCTCGCTGCTAAAGGTGACAAACCACAGCAATTAAAGCATCTTCCAAATTTTCCTTTTTCTTTCTTATTTTGTAACACAGTCCGACATGAATATAAATGATGGTAACAAATTTGAGTGGGAAAAATTTTCATTGAAAGTTATAGAAAAATTTGGGGCTAGAAATTTGTTACCCGTGGAATAATTTGGATTTTAGGATTTAATAAGGAAAATGATGGTAACAACTTAAAAAGTAAAGGAAATTGAGCTTCACAGAGTTATGCATACAAAGTAACAGGTTAAATGATCACTTGTGTAATTTTGGGAAAACTAGGAGACTATTCAATTATGAGTGATTAGATATTGCTTGCTCACGCCCAGCCAAAAAAAGAAAAGAAAAGAAGAAGAAGATATTGCATGCTCACTATGGCTCATTAGTTACAAAACAAGTTTAATTTGTCTAGACACCATAGGCTTTCCCATATAAAAAGTTTCAGCCAAATAGCAGTATGGGATCTATTAAAAGAGGAAGTTTCTTACTTAAATGAGAAAGGAAAAAAGAAATTATGTCCAACAGAAATAAGATTTCCTAATTGTACTTAATAGCTCAGAATGATTAAATTCAAGCAACTCGAAGTCATGTTTCATGGAATGGATCTTCCATTGACTGTATGGGAGATTATTGTAGCTTAGCACGTCTTGAAGCACAGAAGAATATCCTTATGCTGATAGTATTACCAGTATTCAATGCTGAATAATTTTTTAAATAAGTTTGTTTGGGTTATAAATGGATATTGTATTGGCTTCTTTTATCCATCACATGGTGGATCATTGTAAGAATTTTAAATAAAATTCTTCATTTATATTGTCTTTTTCTTGTTTCTATTTTGGTTCTCATCTAAAATTCTTCATTTATATTGTATTGGCTACTTAATAACTTTATTGGCAGGACCAACATTTACATTAATCCTCCAGTTGCCCCACCTTTAGTCGGTGGGTACGGGTATGGTTATGGCGTACCATTCTTTGGTGGCTGGGGTTGGTCACCATTTTCGTTCTTTGCACCTGGTCCAAGTGTCGCCGTTGGCATTGGAGGTGGATTTGATGTTTTAGCACTGTTTCTGTTTCTTGGTGCTGTAGCTGCTGTTGTGAGAAGATTCGTTCGATCAAGATTTGAAGATGATGATGATTACTAGTGGCAGATAGAACTTTTTTTGATGCTTTAATTATATAAGTTTTACTTAAGTGGCTACAAGACACGTTCATCTAGCCACCAACCTGTATTTGTAACAATTATTATGTAATATAATTGTGCTAGAGAAGAGAAACACTTGTAATTCTCTGTTTACAAGAACTTATAACAGTATAAATGCAGTAATTTATTTTGTTGACTACTTGTGCTGCCCCTTCTTCATTGATAGTGACTTTGCCAGGTTCAAGGGGGGCTAGTCTTCTTTTTTGTTGATCAAGCCGCTTTCCCTCATCCCATTCGTCCAGCCCTCTTCACAAACTTGTACAATCGATGCCACAAAGATAGCCAACTCGAATTCAAACCTGACATTCTGTGACATCAATCTCTCAATAAAGATTTTTAAAGGGATGACCAGTGGGAATCGGGGGTACATTAATCCCTCCAAAGATTTTAAAAATCTGCAGATTTTAAAAATTTGCTGTGGCTAAATTGATACTTCCTAGTGTTTTAAACAAAGATGTCTAAGGTTTAAATAATGTAGCATATGCTAGTAATGCATTTAAGGGGAGAGATGATTGTCGGTGTGAGGGAGACTTTAATTTGGTTCTCTAAATTAAAAGAGAAATTACTAAAAACATCAATTCATATTTGATATTTGATACTTGATGAGTTTAGTTCTTTACAAGAGTATAGGCTACACATTTTAAAAGGTAATACTTAGTTTTTGTAAAAAAATTTATTCTTTTTGTTCTTAGCATGTACCTACACAACAATTGATAAGAGATAGGTGAATGATATCTAATGTTTTATCCAAAACCTTAGCAATTTTTTGTCAAGCTTGATGTATACTTTCAGTTGTGCATGTAAAATCACCTCTTTGAATCTTCATTTGTATTTATAATATTTTTTGTACAACTCTATATAGCAGAACACATGGTATGCGCCAAAAAAAAAAAAAAAAAAAAAAAAAAAAACCTTAGTCATTTGAATTTTAGTCCAATCACTCTAAAGATAAATTACAGGGTCTGCCATCGGTTGGTCCAATTGTTGCTATACCACCAGTTTTAGTCTCTCTCCTTTCTTTCTGGTTAACCTCAATACTGAAATGATTTTGTGTGAATTCATTTTCCTTCCTTTTTTACTCAGCAACTATCTATAAGAGAGGCTCCCATGCAGCAGATGAAAACTGAATTCTTTGATGCTCCTTGGCAGCAGCTAGATTCACAAGTCTGACATTGTCATTCATCATAAGAACAAGAACACCCGCATTCATCCTCATATCAATCATAAATGAAAAACCTAAGCCCCTAAAGCTTAAATATGCGTACACATAAAGTTAGCTGTTTGATTGGAGAAAGAAGTACTGAAGTAACAACCGGCTAGAGTGTAGCTATAATCACTTTGTATAAACACCTTTCCACACCTATTTTGACCTTGAAATCACCTACCAGAAACATTGAGAAGGAAATGAGCAGCTTTCATTATACATATTGAGCAATCTGCCTCCATTATTTTGAGCTATAACCAATTGACATTGAAGCTTAAAATCAGTCTTCCTTGGAGGATCTCTATCTTGCTTTGTAAAGCAATTAAAATAGCATGAACCAGTATGACTGAACAAATTGGTTTGAAATCACAATTGCTTAGAGTAGATAAGCAATAAATCTAGTCCCTCAGCCATCAGCCATGGACTTCAATGACATTCTTACCATATGGAAAGTACTAAAGTTCTAAGTAATTACATCATGCCACCCAGCTCATTTTCTTATAAATTCTGAAGTACATGGAAAGCATGTATCAGAGCTTAGGAGGTAACTTGATATTTCCAAGTTGAAAATTTTTTATGACCAGTTACATTCTGAAACATATGAATGTAAAGCTATATTCTGATTGTCATAGACAATGTTTTTCAGTTTATATGTTATTCACTTATTCTATCAGCTGGACAGCTGCAATGGAAGGTATTTTTTCCCTCAATTTTTGTGTTAGAGCAACACGGACTGTCATAACTCCAGCTGCAGGTCCACTAAGCCGAACATTGACAATATAGTCATTGATTTGAATAAGCTCAAGAATTCCACCTCCTGTACCCGCAAGGTATGGTCTAATCTCATCAAGAACCTGAAAAGAAGAAGAAAAAAAAAAAAAAAAACCAATTTAAGCTCTGATTCATCATTTTTTTTTTTTCCTTTTACATCCCCCATGCCCCAACCACAAATATATCATAAGCTGTCTAAATCAATATTTAGGTAATAATAATCAGCCATAAAGATATGATCAGAAGAACTTACAGAAACTCATTATTGGAAGTCATCACTACTCATCAGTGAATGACTAATTACAACTATATCCATTGCAGAGACATGAATAAACAGCAAGCAGTTTGATATTACTGATTTGTTACCAAGAAGTTGAAATTTTGACCTTGTTCTACATGTGAGATTTCCTGGTCCAATTGACTAGTTCATGCATTTTAGTGAGCCTTATGGATTCAAGTTTCCAATCGATGTTTTACTTCTGCAGTCCCCAGTCAGTTATTGTGAAAATAGTAATAATACGAGATGTTTAAAAAAATATTGAAACCCATATCAATTAGCATATTTGTGTAAGTTGTGCTACTACAGTAAAACTTCAATTTCAACTTCCTTGCAAGATCTGTAGTAACTATCATTTGAAGTTGCTTTTAGTTTAAGAGAACTTAGGAAATTCTAATCTGGTCCATGTGGCAGCTTGTATGCTAGAAGAAGAATCATCAATCATGCTTCATTTGAAATTGGAAATCATGTCTTGATTCTTGTTTTCTGATAAGCCCAAAAAAGATCCTTGGGTTCACCCACTCTGATTTTTTTTTCTTTTTTCTTTTTTCTGACAAATCTTGAATACATCACCCTCATCTAAATGGAAAAACCCTATCAGTTAAAGTGTCCCTATAACATTTTAACAAGCCTCTTGTACTACTCCAACTTAGTTCCAAAAAGTTCTTCTATGAAATGTAGTGATGCAAAATTTGCATGAAACAATTTCATGCAATTGATAAATATATTTTATGTAAATTAGAGGTCCACTTTTCTAACCTTTTCGACATTCTCCTCATTGAGCTCAAGTCCTGTCTCTCTGTCTAGGATCTGCTCCACGTCCATAATTTCAGGTATTTTATCTCGAAGACGAGTTTCAATTCCCATCTTTAGTGTCATAGTTGAGCTTGGACATGATCCACATGCTCCTTGTAGCTTTAGTACGACAACAAGGCCATCTATCTCATGTAAAGCCACATTCCCTCCATCAGCCATTAATCCAGGTCGTACTTCATCCAAAACCTTCTCTACATTCTCTTCAGTTAATGGAAGGACACAACTTGGTGAAATCACAAGCCCTTCAACATTTGAAAATCATTCAAAAATCAAAACCTTGATCAAATCTCTTATTCAATCCGGTTTCATTAACCCACCATAGCTTAAGAAAAGGGGGGGAAAAACAATTTGATATCTTAATTCTTTTCCATTATAATTTTAATAAATTCAGGAGTTAGTCTCTCCAAAAAAATTGGGGGTTAGACTGCCTGCCAATTACCTCTGGTAGACCCAAAAAAAAGCTGCCTACCAATTATGACTCTTTTTATTTTAATTATAATTTTGATAAATCAAACCTTGTCATAGTTTAGTTAAGGTTGATTTGGGATTCAAAATGTAAACTTTTTTTTCCTTGCATTTCATAATATCATTGTTTTAGAAGAATACAAAAGAAAATTGATTAAATAAGCCAAATGTTCAACCTCCTATGTGAAAATTATCGTTCTTAACCTTTCATTTTAACATGAATAGTTGTCATTCTTTATCAATTTCAAAAGGGTCCCTACCACATCAATTCCTTTAAGGGATTAGTATTAAAGTTCCATAAGAAAAGCATTTGCCATGAAACAAACATTTGGACCCCATTTAGTTCTAATTCTTAAAATTTACTTCATCACAGCAACCAAAAACAGCTTTCTACAACAGATATACATCCCGACAATATTCACAATTTACATTGGTAATTCATAAGACTTACCTGCTTGAAACCTACGAGCTCGACTTGAAGAGAAGCCGAGGAAGTGTCTGCTATTGAACTGACCTCTAAGAAAAGAACTTTGTTTTGATGAAAAACCTCTGGAATCTGAAATGGGTTTCTAGCGAGAGTGTACAAAAACTGAGTCAGTCAATGAACCATCATGAATTATGCATATAAACCCAATACCAAAAGAATATTGTATCAATGAAATTGTTGAAAGAGTTGTAAGAACCTTGAGAACTGCTAAATGGGAAGCTGAAATCCTTTCATATTGTTGAAGGGAATTGCTAGATATTGCAGTGGTTGGTGTTGCTTTGAGACCCTGTGGTTGGTTTAAGAGTGCACCCACCATTGAGAAAATAGTGGGTAGCAAATAGCTATATACCCTTTTGGTCTTTCTCTAAAATGAATCAAAAACTAATACCAAATTTAGAATTTTGTTGCATAACTTTCGTTGTTTTTCTGGTTTTGTGTTTGTAGTTCAGACAGTTATGATGTCTGCAGAAGCAGGCATGGTGGGAATGTTGATAGTAAGTGTGTTGTGATTGGCTGATAATATGAATATCATGATAAAAGAAAATTGGAAATCACTGCCAAACTGATTATTGTGTTCCCAAACTCTGTGGATAGAATCTGAGTTGCTATGAAACAAATGAAGCCACGTTGTATAGACAACCTCTCTCTCTCTCTCTCTCTCTCTCTCTCTCCACTGTTTAAAGGATAATATATACTTTAGAAATTGTTCTGGGCCTTTATACCTTTTAGTGTCCAGGCCCAAACAATATATTCCACAGATCCAATCTCATATAAATCCATGTATTGGGTTTGGATGAGTGTCATTTTTTTTTTTTTTAAGATAATATGATTTGAAACAATGGGAGAGAAGTTTCTATCTTAGTTATCTTAATAAAATAAAATAATTAATGTCAAATAAGTAATATCATTTAGCTACAAGGCTCTTGGTTAGATTGACTTATTTTAATCTTTTTCAAGTTTTTCAAAAAATTTAATCCAAACAATTTATTTTGTTAAAAATTATAATAAGTCCTAAGTTCCTAATTTAACATGATAATTGAGTCAGTTACATCAAGCATCTACCTCCGCTAAGACACTCTCTCTCTCTCTCTCTCTCATCCTTAATTTCTTGAAAGGATTCTACCTCGATTCTAGTTGGAGTTGATTTCTGAATTTCCACACACACACAACACTGCACCCTATATTATGGCCAAGAAAAGGAAAAAGTAACCAAAAACATATTCAAAGTGAGTTTAGTTCAACTCTTTGAAACTGTGCTTTTTGAAAAAGTTCAATATAAAATTGGGATTTTTTAATTTATTTTTAAAGTAGAGTGTTTGGTAAAAACTTCAAAACATGCTTTTTTTTAAATAAATAAAAAATCTAAGTGTTTGGCTAGCACTTATAAAAATAACAATTTGAGTTGTAAATTACCCAAAAAAAAAAAAATGTATACATAACAAAGTTTTTATTATTATTATTATTAGGGTCCGGTTAATGTGTGCCCTAAGGGCACACATTAACCCATCCATTTATGGAAATATTTTATGAAGAATTGAAAAAGTTGTAAAAAAAAGTTGGTAACTTTTTTCATTTTTCCATAAAAAATATCCTAAAATTGTTTATTAATGTATGCCCTAACGACACACATTACTAAAACCCTTATTATTATTATTATTATTATTGTGGTAGTTATTTTCTTAGTGTCATAATTATTTGTTTTTGTGAGATCTAAGTTGACCATTTGCATGTTTTATGTTTATAATAGAGGGATAAAGTTGGGTTTTTAAGAAAAAAACTGAGGGAAAATTAAGAAAATAGGTGTACTTTACGACAGTAACATTTATGTTTTAAACTGACGCATTTATTGTGATTTGCAATCGCAGTTTAAAGGTTGCAACGTGAAAAATAAAAAAAATAAAAAAATAAAAAATAAAAAGGTTCTGAGGGGATAACGTGCTTTTAAAATTCGTTATTGGACACACATTTTCATAAATTGGGTTGGTGAATGCACATTTTAGACCCTTAAAATTGAACCAAACGGGCACTCAAAACAATCTAAAATATTATGCTATTCTATCACATTTTTTAATAATGTTAAGGATCGATTATTGTCCAAATCTTTGGACGTATGAATATTATAGAAGGGCTATTTTTCCCCCTATTTTCCACACAAGTTTCTAGATTTATTGTTTGCTTGCCGTTGTGGAAGAAATAACAATGATTTTATCTCTTGAGAGGAAAAGGTTTGCACTAGAGTTAGAGGGAACTTTATTAGTCCACTTGGGCTAAAGTTTTGACGGGCAGCACGAAGATTTCAACCCTAAGGTCCATATAGGGTTCCATTTTCTCATTCTTGGGCCCAACCTCCTTAACTTTTGATCCTGGGCAAAAAAACATTGGTAGGGCCCTTTCTTTTTCTTTTTCTAGGGTATTGATGGGGCTTACATTGCAAGGCCTACTTTACAGCCAGACCTCATTGTTCAGTTCTACCATACCAGTGTGTGTGGAAAATCTTTTCCGAATTTTGAATTGGAATTTAGGAAACTGACAAAAAAAAGGAAAAACAATTGGGGGAACTTAAAACCCATAGATACACCTTCTAAATCAGGAATCTAATCAATGAGCATGTATTCTCATAAAATTTCTACAGCTTCTAAAGTTAAAGCTGTGGATTGTGGATGTTTGTAACCTTTTGTCAGAATTATAGAATTGAATCTTTCCTACACCATAATAAGGGATTTACCTTTCAAAAAAAATAATAATAATAAGGGATTTAAGAAATAAAAGAGGGCTACAAATCTTAGCATTAGTTATTGGAGCTGACTTCTGACCCAACATTATTTTTAGATACAAATAAAATGAAGCAACAATTCTTTCCCATACCTTTTAAAGCAGCCTTCCCACCATTTTTCAAAGAGGGGTAGCTTATAGCTTGTTCTTTGGCTTATTCTTTTAAGGAAGTTCATGTACAGATTCTTAAAACATCTCTCTCTCTCTCTCTCTCTCTCTCTCTCTCTCTCTCTCTCTCTCTCTCTATATATATATATATATATATATTCTATATTTTTCTCAACACATACCAAATTTCATATCAATTGAATATTATTTACTATTTGATCCATAGAAAATAATATTTTATGCATAATTTTATGATACAAAAACTTAAATTTTAAGTGTTTTGTGGATGAGATGGTTATTAATATTTGATTATCTTAAAAATTTGCAAGCGTGGATGTATGAGAAGAAATTTTAATCAAATGGTAAATTTTGTAAAAATTTGTATTAAAAAAATTAAGTAATATAATAATGCTTAAAGTTACACAAATCCATCCCAAATACAAACTTATCACAATTATAAACCTTTAAGCCCTTTCATAGGACAAAGAAATACGTGCATATTGAGTTGGATATAATAAAAGCATGCAAATAAATAGTGATACAAGATTACACTATTTTATTGTACCTTTTGACATTTAGATGGAAAATAAAATACTAATTTTAAGAGTCATATTTTTATGTATTTGCATATCCGAAATCAAAACACTTTATATGTAATTGTGTCAGTGTGTTCAAGAAGATCTTGGTTGAGTAAACAAATGTCATTATTGAAGACACAAAATTGTTCAAGAAAAGCTAAATCTGCAAGTCTCGATACCTGTTGATCTATCGAGAATAAATGAATCTTCGGGAAAACTAGATCAACACCTTTTGATTTATCAAGCTTTAGAAAAATTGAACATTAAATTATGTTTTCAACCCATAATGACTTGACTTTCTAGGAATTCATGCACTGGGATTCAAGAACATATAAAAGACATATTTTATAATTGTCATCTTAAAACAGAGAGATACACACATAATTAGAGTTGTTGCGACATTTGTGCACCTAGAGATTTGTATCATGTTACAACAAGTTCATCCAAGCATAGATCGAAGAACTTTACAGAGTTACAATAATCAAAAGGGTTACTTGGATTGTAACATTGTGGCAACCCGAAAGCTCTTCTAAAATTCCACAGAAACCCCAACTCCCATCACCACTTTTAATATCCTTTACTCTGTGTGTGTGAGTGACAGATTAATACGGTTGAGTCACTTTTGTCAAATAGGTTTATTTGACAAAGTGTGGTATCACTTTCTTTTATTATCATTATTTTTAATACGGTAGTTATAATGAAATAGAGATAGAAAGGATTTAAACTCTAAATATTTTTATTAAAAATATAATGAAAAACCAGTTGTGCTACAAATTAAGGACTTGGATTGGCATAAGATATTTAAAAATGCAGAAAATCTAATATGGATGTCTCACATTAACTGCTATATCAAACTTTTTAAAATCCTTTCACTCCCTCAAAAATTTTAAATTTCATCTTTGAAATGGTCAGTAGACATCGAAAAAGTTAACTGAAAAGTGAAAATGGTTCGTACTATAAAAAATAAGTGCTAGTTTGACATGAAAACGTTATCTGCTGATGCGTAGTGAGACTTCCACAGTAGAGCTTTTCTAAATTATTGTCCAAAATTTAACTCAAAAGAACTACAATTGCCCAGTACTGGTACCTGTGCTTGTTTCTCCTGAACAGGTAATTGACTTATTGTCTATTCTTTATTTGCAGTTCTTCTTTTTTTGAAGAATTCTTTATTTGCACTTGAATACAACACAACAACCTCATATCACCATCATATTTGGTACAAAAAAAATAACCCATCTAACACATGGATACTCTCCTTGTCCAGAATTATTAAATTTTCCTCTGAAACAAAGAGATTCTCTAGGACAATTGCAATCAAGCTTAAGATTCTTGTCTGTTCCTTTCTTCAATTTTCTAAAATACAAACTTGTTCTAGCTAAAGTTTCCTCCATGTGATTAGGCACACACACCTACTTTTCCAAATCATTTAGTTATACCAAAGTGCTTATGTGTGTAAATTAAAAACAAAGCAATCAAATATGCTGGTGCCATGAGGGACAGCTTGCGCGTTTGCAAAATTTGTGGACACAACTCTTATGCTATAGCTTTTGCTATAATTCCAATTTGACTTATTATGAATGGTCGGAAAGAGAGAAAAATAAATAAATATATAAAGTGACAGTCCATATGAATGTGATAAACAGTCACTCACAGTTTATTACATTAAAATTGTGAACACAAAAATTATAGTCTTAAAAGATCTCATCAAACTGTAATGCACTCTCGTTCCTCAGCCCAAAATAAAGTAAAATAAAACACAACAATAGAAATAGAATAAAAGGTCAAGGCCAAGCTTAAAAAAAAAAAAAAAAAAAATTAGAATGATGCTATTTGCTTTCCAACATATACATCCACTTTCTATCAAAATGACAAATGAAAACTTAAAATAGTAATTAAAAATGTTGACAACAATAATTGAAGCGCCAAAACAAATGAGGAAGATAAATGAGAATAAAAAAAAGAGAACCCCAGTCCAGCGTGGGGGGTGAGGATATTGTTGTAAAACGAGGATGAGTATTGGATCCAGAGAAGATAAGCTTTAGACCCAAAAATAGAGAGATTCCTTTGGCTCTTTATAAACCCAATCTTCTAATAATTTATTACTTTGTTTAACATTTGTTTATATTCATTGGTTGGGAAGTCACACTCCGAATCTGATGCATTGAATGTGGGAATTGAACGAGAGCCAATGGATTTTTTTTTTTTTTTTTTCAATTTTTAAGAATGATGATTATTAAAATCTTTTTTTCACTAGTGACCCTTTTATTTTTTTTATTTATTTGTTTGTTTCAATTAGTGGGTTTTTTTTTTTTTTTTTTAATTTTTGTGAATATGATTGGTAGTACTATATGTTAAGGGGATGAGGCATCATTGTTTGACCAACCCCAGCATACAAAAATGTAAATCTAATAACTTCAATCAGCTCAAAACTTGTACCATGATTGAGTCTCTTGGAGATTACTTTGTTTTTTGGAGTCAACAATGATACTTACACAATCATATTCATGTTGGTTTATGTGACCTAACTCGGTGCATTGTTCTTATAAACTTCGGGAATATGTTCTAAAAATTTTGTACTTGACAGAAAGCATATATAATGTGTTAAATTAATTAAATATTACGTATGTAATTATCTCCTAATTTTCATGGATCTAAACAGCCAAAAGGTTGATAGTTTGGTAACATTGCCATAGCGAGCATGCTAGTTAAAATTTCAGCTGCTGTGATTCTGTGAATCCTTTTCAATTGAACTTATGATCGTATTTAAGTTATTCTTGATATATTGATGCCAAAATTATAAACAACCCAAGAAGAACTAAGCTACTAGAGTGAAGTAAAACTACAATGGCTCTTCTCAAAACAAAAAAAAAAAAAAAAAAAAAAGAGTAAAACCAAAATGACTGATTTAAGACTTGTTGATCTAAATCTTTTGTTTGATGAGATTTTTGTTTTAAAGGATGACTTAAGATTCATGAAAAAAAAAATACAAACCTTGTATTACCTACTAAAATATATGTTCTCGTGCCAATAATTGATCTTAAACATAAGATCTATAAAAATTAATAGTAATCAAGCTTTGCTCGAGAAGTAGGAATGGAATGGCAACGGATTTGGGTTGGAAAAAAAATAAGACAAAATTTTCCCAACCCCTAATTTATACAAATAAATCTAACTAACCCTATCTCAAGCTCATATAATATTTATATTTACACTCGTGCCAAAACACCCTTGTTTATCTTATCATGAGTTAGGTCAAACAGATTAGATCAAGTCAAGTTAATCTAAAATTGAAGATATGAAATACCATCTAACAATATTTATGCATTATTAAGCACTTTACACTAAATTAAGTAACATTTTAAGAGTTGGGTCCTTTTAGATATATATCACTGTCAGTTTCTTTAAGACATTTTCTTTTCTCTCCGTGTGTGTGTTAAATACTTAGTATTCCAAAAAAAAAAAAAAAAGTAACATTTTAAGAGAGAAATACGCATACTTGCTTTTAATAGAAACCCTACTTTTTGTGGAAAAGAAAAGAAACTAAAAATAGAGGTATTTTAATATTTTAAATTAATAATTAGTTTAGGTTACAATGACTATAGCCCTCAAATCCTTCCAAAAACCCTATAGAGTTTGAAAATGTGAACCCAAATCCACCCCAAACCTATTAAAAAACTTTTTACTATTAGGGTCTGGTTGGGGAAAAACTCACAAACCTAACCCATCACCATTGCTATACAAAAGTTCATGTTGAGCTAATCCTATATTTCGTTTGAGCTTATGCTCCAGATGCCAACTGATATGAAACTTGACTCAGCAAGGCTTATTTAGGTATAGAAGCTCAACTTCGAGCTCCAAAATAACTCACTTATTAATTGATTATTAAGTTTTTTTTTTTAAAAAATAATGGTTAATTACATAAAAATATATTTATAATTTTCAGAAGAAATCTATTAAAAGTTGAACTATATTTACATCCTCTAAGTTTGAGGTTACTTTTAAATTGGCCCATCAACTTCAATACTTACAATTTACATCATCCGTTGGAATGATTTTAACTAAGGTTAATGGAATGGACACATTGATATTGGTGTAAGTGTATAACACTTAATAGTGTAAATTACAAATTTTCAAATTTAAGTGACAGATTTACAAGCAATTTCAAACATAAAGGGTGTAAATGATATTTTGTAGAAAATTTATAAATAAACTGTGTATTCTTCAGTTGGGTAAATTACACAAACCTCCCTTAAGGTTTGGGAGAATGATACTTCACTCCAATCCTTAAGAAAAATAACACTCCTCTCTTTTGAGGATTGATGAAATCGACACATAAGCCCTTCTCCATTGATAGCAGTAACAAAATATATCAAAATTTGAAAAGATCCTCTTGACTAAACCTTAAACATGATTTGGTGACAAGAAACAATATTTTTTTAAAAAAAAATTATACTAACTATGATTAAAGTTTGGTGAAGGAAACTTTTTCAAAATTTAGAATATTCAAAGCTATTATTAACAAAATGAGTAATGCGTTGATTTCATTAAATCTCAAGAGAATATAGCAACATTTCCCTTAAGGTTTTGGGCAGAACATCATTCTCCTAAACTTCAAGAAACATTTGTATAATTTATCTTTTTATTATAAATTATGCTACTACCAAACTGCTTATGAACCTTTGAAAACCCAAAAACCCAAATAGTATAAATTCAATTTTATATTAATTAGATTTTATTTTGACATGAATCATTTTTTAAAGAACTTTGAGAAGGATATTCTAACTCAATTAAATAATTCTATGAATGTGATTGAAATATGTAGTGGATTAATTCAATGAATGTGAATATCAAAACCCTTGTAACATAATTGATACTTTTTGATGTTTTTAACGAAAGTATCTAAGGTTCAAATTCCTCTCCTTCAAAAATTCTCATATTCTTATTTTGGTTATGAGTCGAGCTACCAAGTTGGATTCAATTTTGTTAGGTTTGATCATCATCAAGTTGGTATTATTTTAATGAAGTGAAATTCAGGAATTCTTAAGAAAAGCAAAGGTGGTGTATCAGAGTCCAAAATTGCTGACTCTACCAGATAAAAAGAAGTATTCAATCTAGTGATTTGCTTTAATTAGAAGTGATGTGCCTTTTCATTCTAAAATGTAAAAACAATGAAAAAATTCACCCTTAACCTGACACGCTTATTATTCTCCAAAAAAAAAAAAAACCCTGACACGCTTATAAGAATCTAATCTAGGGCCAATTGCTTAAGTATTTAATTAACAACCTTTAAGTGATGGCCTTTAAAAATCCCAAAACAAAAACTCCTCAAGTCAAATCACAAAGTGACCATTAGATCTTCTCCACTTCTGATAAATAAAAACACGATAAGAGTACTAAAAACAACTTTCATGGTTGGGTGAGTAACACGTGTCACAAGGACAATCTTCAAACCCCACAAGACACCTAGCATCTTGATTGAAACATTTTCAACTTTTATTAGGTCAAATCTTATCAAGAACTTATGAGGATGTGACCCTTTTTCTAGACAAAAAACAAAATAAAAGGGAGAGGGAGGGGCAGTGCTTACCTTCCCTGAATCTATGGATCATGACTGAACTTGATGTGGAAACAATTGGTTCACATTCAAGCTTAGGTATACGATAGGGACCAATTATATTGGTGGGTTTATTATGGTGGGGTCTATTAAAGGATGCCATTTAAGTACGATGAGATTGTAAAAAGCAAGAAAAGACATTTGAGAATGAAATCTAGTTTATAATATTGAAAAGGAATTTACTCATGTGTGGCTTAAGGTATGTGTGGCTTAAGGTATATATTTATAATCAACTTTAGGAAATATTTTATAAAAAAAGAAAAAGTAATTTATTGTTTTGACAATTTTTTCAATTTTTCATAAAATTTTTCTCAAAATGGATAGTTAACTGAATCCTTTAAAAAATATAGAAAATTTGATAATTATAGTTACAAAGATAATATCTGCAAGGATGGCTTTTATTATTCAATTTGTGTACAGTTTGTAAACTTTAGAATGAACAAATTGACACATTCAAAGATACAATCATACAATAGTTTCATTCTTAATAAAAATCATACTATATTGTCTCTTTCTTTTTTTGTTTTTTTTCAAAGAAAGAAAAAAATTTTAAATATGTTTTTCAAATGATGTCTTAACAATGTAAATTTGGATTATTAATATGTTGTGTGGAAGTGCACCTAATCTAAGATCAGTTCTATACCAAATATTTTTTTTTTTTGAACTATATAATTAGAGCAAGAAATTTAATTATTACCTATGCTTAGATTATTAATATGTTGTGTGGATGTGCAACTAATCTAAGATCAGTACCCACTAAACCAGCAGATTTGACTTGTTCGAATTTGAGATTCAACCAATCCACTCAATGCCACAGTTGATGACAGTCGCCTTTTTCAAAATCCAATGGATTTGCTTAATTCTACAATCGAAGACAGTCGCCTCCTTCAAAATTCAACAGCTTCCGAGTCAAGTGATGGGTCCTTGCAAGAAAAAATGAATCCAACTAATCTGACCAATCTCCACCGTTAGACATCGTTTTCTCCTCCGATATGAGGGTTACTTTGTTGGTCTCCGTGAGATTTCAATCAAATATAACCAAATCTCAATAGATCTTGCAGAATTTGCTTTCACCAACTCTAAACGACAACCAATTACCACTTATTGAGACCCTAGCCGTCCGAATTGACATTCCTTCCTAGTCGACGATGGGTTTCTTTCTTCACCACCCAAAGTGATCAAGTCGAGTTTGATTTGAGCACAAACCCTACTTTAATTGACCCGTGGACACCCTTAAAAAATAGTACAAATGTGACTAGTTCTTTCATGCCAAGCTCGATGAATGATATCATACTCAAGTATCAGAATTGACAATTTAAAATTTTTTATCATGTAATTATAAATTTCTAAAATTTGTAGGGCAAAAACCAAACTAAATTTCAGGGAAAAAAAAGAAAGAAAAGCTTATGGACATTTGTGGTTAGTGGAGGGCGAATTTCACTTTTAAACTTTAATCTTGAACCTAATATGTTTATTAGGTAGTGTTATATTAAACTCTACTAAGGGTGCATTTGGATAAGTCTTTGCAAAACAATGTTTTGGGTTTAAAATAAGCTTTTGTAAAATGGTCATGAGAAGTTGCTTTTACGAAATAGAGTTTTTGATTTTAAAAAAATGTGTTTAGGCTCCCAAAATGCCTAACCAATCCAACCCTTAAGTATATTTTCAATAAAAATCAAGGATTATTGCTTGAGCTACTTGAATACTTTCATGATTTTGCTGGAAAATTGACAATCACTGCGATGATTGAATTCTTAGTTTACAGAAATTCTGCTAAAGAATCCTTTTCAAGTATATGGTAGTGTCCCCATACAAGTATCATGTTGTATCTATCTTCATGTATGCACATTTGCAAAATGCAAAGCATTAGACGTACAAACAAATGGGAGTCATGGATCTTAATCACATTCTCCAAAAACTCATTATATATATAAAATAAGTGTCTGATAAATGTGATTAAGATTAAGTTTTTTATTATATTTAACTTTTTTTTTTTTTTTTTTGGGGCAATCGCATATAAGTCAGTTAAATAAGTATTTATTTATATATTTGTATTGCTTTTTAGTGGTATAAGGTCCAATAAATTTATCCTTAGAGAAAGCGCGATGATAACGGTTATCAAGAAACCATGATCAAAATATGAAATTGGGATGGATGAGGTTAAGAGAATCTTGTTATGGAGAGTGGACTAGGATGATGACTGATGGGAATTGTTGGTTAAAGACAAGGAGAAGTAATAAAATGTTAAAAGAGTGTGGAGTCGTGTGGGGCACTCTCTTACGGCTTGTGTCTTGGTTAGGCTACAACGCGTGCTTACTGCTTATTCCTATCCAATCATACAAACCATACAGAGTTTTAGAACTGCTTCAAGATTCCGTTCCTTCTTTTGTCCTTTACTTTTTCTTCAAAATTATTAATAATACCCACTTGACTATAGGATTGTGCAATTGTAGCCTCTATAGACTTTTTAATTTTGGTAAGTGCTCTTCTTCCAAAAGCATTTAGCTTGAATGTCCTAAAGGGCAATTATTAATGTTGAATTTTTACGTTGATGGTATGAAGTTCAAACTTTCTCTATATAAAAAAAATGAATTCGTGTCTTAAATTGATAATAAAGAGCAATTATTATAGAGTAGTCGCCATAAGTTGGAATTCTATCTATCGTATTAATTTTTAAAAATGTTGAATTTACAATATAATCAAGCCACTTTTCTAGAAAATTGAGTCACTTTCAAAAAAAAAAAATCAATGTTTTATTAATCTTTGCTACTTTTGTTACTTTCCAATGTAAGTGGAATCCGTTTTATTTTCTTTAATGATTGTCCTAAGAACACTAGTTAACATACTCCTTTGATAAATTGCTATGTTATTTGATTATTATTTTGTTCTTTAATAAAATAACTAACATAATCTAAGGGTAATGGTTTTGACATACAAGCAAACGTGTTTGCTTGCTTGAATTGATATTGGAGAAAGTTCAAGAAAAGTAACCATATTAGATTTCATAATAGCTTTCTGCAATTAGGATTAACAAATGGTATAAAGAACGTAGATATTATTTGGAGTCTTTGATCATGATTGAGTTTAAGTGTTAAGATGCTCCATACTAATTTCATTTGTTTCTTATAGGCATGAAGGGGGTAAATTTATTAAGAGAGAAACCTTACCAAGGATATCGGATTCAGATAAGGTGTAATACCCTAGGTATTGCACTTGATGCAATAGCATTGTATTGTTGAGATTGAGAGTTGAAAAAAACAACTTTTTATTTCAACCATTAAATAAAATAAAATAAAAATTAGTTAAAAAGTGGGTGTCGTAAAAAAATTTGTGAGAGAAGAAATTGGTAATTGCATATTGCAATTGCACCAAATCTCAATCCAAGGATATCAACCCAATAAAGTTTGAGGTGAGCTAGTCCAACCAATTCAAACCTACAATAATTAAACAACCTACTTTGAGGCTTTGATCGACCGTTTCGAAGCAACTTCAATAAATTTATGGAAGCCATACACGCATTTGGAAAATAATATAGTCTTTTTTATATATATAACTTAGTTCGTCAATTTAAGTATTTCCTTATATTTGTAAATAATTTTTTGAAATTTGCAGTTTTGAAAATAAATCTAAATTATCAATATTTTTCCGTATTTTTTTGTTTTTTTTTCTAGTCAAATTTATCAAGATATTCAATTAATTTTCCTTTTTGTTCTCTTCTCTTAAGTTTCCATATCCATATTTTCTAGTAGCCATCTATACTTAAAAATATTTATAGACAAAAAGGAACATTATCTATAATATAAATAATAATATGATAGAATAAAATAAATATTAAAGTGTAGACCAATAAAACATGATTTATCAATGATACTATTACAACTTCACTACCCAGCTTGAACCACATCCTAAGCAGACAAAACTAGATTCAACCACCCCCCCCCCCCTCTCTCTCTGTAAAAAAATTCTCAATCCTAACTGCTTTGGGCATCCCCAAGTTTCTCTCAACTTAAAAAATAATAATAATAATAAAAAAAAAAAAAAAAAAAACCACATCACATTGATGTCGTAGTATATCAAGAGGGAGTTGTTTGGCGCTTTATTGATTTTATGGGTATCTGGAAACTTTGAAGAGAAGATTTGCTCTTTTACAGTAGCTTAGATTTTGAAGACATTAAATTTCTTTGTGGTAGTTTTTATTTTATTTATTTTATTAGTCTACTTTTACGATGTAATCGTACTGTTCTAGTTTTAGCTAGTGTTGCAAAAGAGAATGAGGGGGTCACTATTTGGTCAAGAGAATGTTCCTCTTTTCTCTTCTCCATTGTATAACTTGATTCTCTATAAATAAAGTCTACTATCGTTTTCTCTCAAAAAAAAAAAAAACTTCACTTAGCAATAAAATCACACCTAACCATAACATTCACAAGCAAAAATATATTTAGTTATAATCAAATTAATAATAGAATCTTTCACATCAATTGTATATATAAAGAATAATGCATAAAAAATAAAAATTATATATCTTAAATGTGGTCCTTGAGAATAATAAGTTTTGGGGTAAGAGAGGAAAATAGTAGGTTGAAAATTTTTGGTTGTTAAGAGATACTTTATAAAAGATATGCTTGATGGGAAGATGGAAAGACTTTTGAGAGAGAGGGGGAGAGAGTATATGTTTTTGGGCAAAAATTGGGTCTAGTATTCTAATGCATTGGACTTGTCACGATGGTGACACATGTTTAATTTTAGCCATGTGTCATTGCCCTTCTTTCACTTACGATCTTAGGCAATTGATCTTAGGAATTTGCCTAAGTCAAGAATCCAATTATAAATTAAGAAATTTTAAATAAAGAAGTTTATTGTTGAAGAATTTTTTATTGACAATAAATTTCATGATAAAGACACAAAAAAAAATGAACATACTTCTTCGTTATTTTTAGGAATGACAATGGATTGGATCTAACCTAACCCTATTAAAATGGGTTCAAATATTTTTAAACTACTATGGATTGACTTTGGATTCAAATTTTTAAACTTGATAGGGTTTATGTAGCGTTTGAATTTTACACCTCTTCTCGACTGATTAGGCATTACTCTTATTAAAATACTATTATTATGAATTTTATTTAAAAATAAAAACTAGGGATTTTATATCAAAGTAAATGTGCATTACTTTTTCTCTAAAATAATGTATAGAAAATTTATTTGTATCACGGTTTTCTCTTCTTCATAAGCAAAATTGTCTACTAAAACTTAAAATTTCATCTTTAATAGTCGTTCTTTCTTCAAATTATTTGTATCCTAGCTCTAGCTTTTAATATTTGTTAAAATTTGATCTTGTTCAACTTCTCTGATAATAAGAGTATTTTTGAAAATTGAAATTTTCTCTGCATCCAAATTTTGATCTTCCTGAAATTATCGTCACAATACTCTTTAGGTAAATTCTTTTAATCTATGACCATAACTTGTATAAAAGAATATTTCATCATAATCACGGGGGAACAAAAAATTAATCATCAATTTTTTTCATTCTTGGCCGTGTAGAAATTTTAGGTTTACCTCTTTGCATGATAAAATAGTGTTATATCATTCCACCAATCTACTGAACCACGCTCAAGCTTGGTTGATATAAGTTGCACCTTGAAATCTTTTTGTAATATATACATAAGAAAAATAATCTTCAAGATCCAAGATCCAATCTATGAAGCCTTTTTTGTATGATATACCCCATTAATGTATAGAACATCATTAAAATTAAGAACGTGTCGGCTGATAGGTCAACCACAAGCACAGTCTCTAGAACGATTATCCCCATTGTTTTCACTATCTTGTTTATATTGGATATACATGTGTGAATGAAGTCTCACATTAAATAATAATGAGAAGAATAAGTAATTAATATAACATAATTGAGCATATACCATAAGGCTTAGGTTTTTGGGTTAAAGTGTGTCTTTATATGTTATATTAATTACTCAAGGAAACTCCCCAAGATGTTTATATCCCCAACAAGTGGTATCAAAATCCATGGTGTAGTAGGGCAAAGGTGGCAAGTTTATCGGGATTCCTTTCGCAATTGAAGCGAGAACGGGGTATAGGTACTTGAAACCCTTTCGCAAATGGAGCAGGGCGGATCCCTTTCGCAATTAGAGCGGGAATGGTATATTGCACCAAGCAAACTCATAAAGCTCACACAAACGATCTTGGAAAAGGCCCAACAAATGAGTATTATTGCCAATAGTACTAGACAATGGTGTAGTGTGAGGTTCCCATGGAGGACAAAAGTCGTGTGAGATTGACACGTGGAAGCCCATGGATGATGCACTAGTAAAGGGAAATGCTCATTAGGCAAAGAGAAGCAAGTAGGACTTGTTCATGACCCACAAAGAGGTATTGAAATCCACAAAGAGGCAAAGACTCACACGTGAGAGGGAGATTATTGGGTATACACGTGTGAATGAAGTCTCACATAGAATAATGATGAGAAGAATGAATATTTAATATAACATAATTGAGTACATACTCATTAAACTTAAGCCTTTTGGATTAAAGTGTATCTCAATATGTTATATTGATTATTCAAGAAAGCTTCCTAAAGTGTTTATCTCCCCAACAATTTAGTATTCAAACTAAATCGATAGACATGCCGCCCTGAGGCCTACACCCACAATTATCGTCAATAGGGTGGTTACTTTCATCATAAATTTTTGCCATATCATGATACTAATTAGCTCTAATAACATCTATGCAAAACATGAAATATGAAAGGGCTAATCGACATTTAAAGGCTTCAAAAAAACTTATTTTCGAAGTAAATAGATGAATAGATTCTAATGGATACAAATCAAATAACAATAACACTCTATTATGAGTAGTGTGGGGCCAGAGGATTTGTGACCCTGGCCCACTTTACATTGGGGCCCAAGACCCGAGCCGAAGAGGGATATAACCGAGGACCTACAGTGAAAGTCCAAATAGCCTTGAGACATGGCCGAGGATGACTCTATCCTCGGCATCCCCGAGGCACTCCTAAAAGAAAGGGTAAGAATGGCATAGGAACAGTTTTGGGAAGAGCCGAACACATCCGCGTTGATAGATAAAGGAGCCTTGGACAATATGGCGACAAAGGACAAAGGAAAAGCTACCATTACTGCAATTAAATACTTTGCGCCAGACAGAGTAATGTTTTTCAGTTTTTACAACCACTCCCAACCACTTTGGGTATGGGCTAATGGGACAAGTATAAGCCCTAGAAAGTTGAACCTACACGTGGACGTTGGAGGAGGGGTAAATGCTAATATAAAAGGAGAAGTAAGCAGTCCAGAAAGGAGGCTGGGAAAAAAGGCCAAGAACCAGAGCCTCCCAGGCCGTATCGAGGAGAAAGATTCCTCGAGCGAACATGGTTTAATTCTGTATGAACATCATGACTAACCACCGTTCGATGACCAAAGCCTAGCCTTTCAAGCCCACGCTCTACAAATTTTATTGTTTAGGCCTTTTAACGTACGAACCCAACATCATTTTGGGATCGTTACAAATTGAGTCCTTACAAGTAGTAAACCCCTAAAAACACCTAAAAAATTAAGAAAATATAATCTTAAATCCTAACATTATGAAAATAAAACGAAGTTTAAAAAAAATGATAAAAATAAAGCATATAAAAAAGTATATTCTATCGTACATGACACAGATAGCATATTACAAATGGTTTTTAAGTATAGTTAATGCAATTGTCAAGAGTTTTGTAACTTCATTAACACTTTTTGATATTTTTAATGAAAATATTTAGTATTTATAAATATAAATAATAATAATAAAAAGGTAAAGTAAGATTAGACATATACAATTATACGAACCAATTTATCAGTGAAACGTGCAGAGTGAGTTGAAAAAAAAAAAAAAAAAAAGGGGAGTTACGAAGTTGATGTGAAAAGGACTAGATTCTCAATGTACACAAATATATAATTGAAAAAAGACAACTTGTTTGTGAAGGTACTTGAACTAGCCAGTAGAGCAAAATCACATAGGAAATGACAACCACATCTCCAAGAAAAATGGAAAAAATAAAAATAAAAAAGAAGAAATAATATTCTTTTCCTCCCAAATCGGCAAATCCTCTCCCCCACATAACTAAGCTAGCTATAGCTTTTTACATGCGCGCCCACAAAATGTATAGATTTTTTTTTTCGGGTGGAGGGTCCTATGGTTTATATGCCATGTGGACCTTTCACATGGCCAGCCCAGTCTGTCTTTATTTTATAGCCGTCTCAATCTTATTATTAATTACTTCTAATTATTTATTATTCATATTTTAATGTTTTTATTTTTTTATGAATATATGCATATTTCAATGTAAGTTAGGAAATCATTTGTATGATTTAATCTCATGTAATAAATGCTTATTTGTTTAGTACTAAGACGGTGGATTCAGCAAGCAAAGATTGATGATGATTCACAGTCCAACATGTCATTATTTTGTTATACGCAATCGTGCCAATAAAAAATATAAATTGAAAATAAATAAACAATGCAAGACTAAGTACATATTCCATATGATGGAAATGAAATAAAAAAAAATATAGAAAAAAGTACATAATTCACATAGAAATTTTTTTTAAAAAAATAATCTTGCTAGGTTGTGGCAAATCCTCAAAGACACATCCCACAAGTTTGGGCTTTTTAAAAAAAAAAAAAAATTTAAGCTAATATTTCTTAAACCATCAACACTTTTTTTTTAATCATATAATAAGTCGCTTGCTCTAATCCTTGCCTCATGAAATTAAATGGGCAAAAATCTAATTCATAATATTGACAATTTAAAAAAAAAAAAAAAAAAAAAAAGAGATAATCTTACATAGATTAGAAAGTACATGAATGTTCCTTGGCATATCTTCAATTAGTTTCTGCACAAGAATCTAGTTAATTATGAACCCTAGTTATGTAACCCAAATTCAACCTAGCAATGCATATATATTCGCATGCTGTTCTGGTGTGAGTGTGTGTGTGTGTGAATAGGTGTGCGGTTTTGTAGGTTTATCTTGAGCTAGTAATGGGGTACACATGACCCAAACCCATGTTACCTTAAGCTTTAGAGGAGACAATAAACAAGTAAAAGACAAGGTAAGGCATGCTCATATAGAATATAATGTTGAAAGAAAAGTCATATAGTACTATTTTAATGGTGTGAAGCATGTGGATGTGTGTGGTTGTGATTTCTCTGGATCAGACTTTGAATTGTTGTAAGGTTTAAGTTTTTTTTTTTTTTTTTTTTTTTTAATAATTAGTTTTGGACAGGTATGTTTTGGCTCTTTAGGCTTTTAGAGGAAAGTGATGTGTGGGAAGTTTCCCCTTCATCTCAAATCTCTCAATTGGGTTTCTTGTTATTATTAACACTTTTTATACTGTTATTAAATTTCTACACTTTAATCATATGATTATGTAATGTGGAATTTTTTTGTCTTGTGGTCTTCCTAAGATATACATATAAACAACTAGGGCATCATCACCCATTTCCCAATTTTCAAGTACATGTGGAAAATTTTAGGTGATGCTTTTTTAGTTATGGAGCAGACACAAGGAGACAAGTGTGAAAAGTTTTTCTTTTTCAATATGATACCCACAAAAAGAAAATAATTAATAGAAATAAACAATGTTATACTTAAAAAAGAACAAAAAACAAAAAAACTAGATACATGCTCAAATTGAAAAATATGATTTATGATGCCTTTTCACGCAAAAGGAAAATTTAACAATATTAACTTCCTTTTTCTCTCAAAGTTAGACATACATAGGTAATAAACTACAATAAATCTAGAAAAGCATAAATTGTAATTACGAAATGTTGGATCTTTTTTTTTTTTTTTTTTTTTTTTTTTTAAATGATGTGTGTGTGGGTTCATACTCCTTACTATAAAGGAAACCAAGCATGTAAAATTTTTTACTTTCAAATGGGAGGTAGTAAATACATAATTCAAATTCAATATCATCTACTCTATTATAGGTACAGTCCCAAAAATAAGTTTAATTATAATAACCATTATTCTATCAACAAAAATAGATTTAGACTTCATAAAATGTAACTAAGTAAGCCATGTTTGAACTACATAGTCACTATACTATTGTGGTTTGGTTGCTGATATAGCAAGACCAACAAAAATTTTACAGTTGCTAAGGGAAAAACAACAGTGGAATCCCAACACCTGAAAGTTGGGTACTCTGATAAAATCTGAATGACAACAATGGACTAAATAATAGATATGAATGTTTAGTACGGAGAGAATAATTGGATCAGAATCATTGAATTTCCTCAAAATATATAAAATAAAAATAAAATAAAAAAGAGAAAAGAAAAAAAGAAAAATGTATGGAAAAAGAGTGGTATTGTTGTAGGAAAGAAGCACCAGCTTTCCATATAATTTTCATGCATATCTTGATATCTGCAAGACTTTGTCTGGAATATCTTGTTCACTGGCCTACATTGGCTCATGTTTAGTAGTCTCATTTGTTCTTATTATATAAATTTATGGGCCCCCCTCTCCCTTCTTTCTTTGATCTTCTCCTACTGTCCAGTACAACACAAATATACAATATACAATACAATATTAACTTTATAAAATATCTCTCTCTCTCTCTCTCTCAAAATATTATACACGCCTACACACACAAGGACATTGTTAGTCCAGCTTTTTTTTTTTTTTTTTTTTCTTCTTGCTTTCCTTCATTCACAGCCTGTCAAGCCTGAATTATTAACAACCATGATTCTGATTTTGATATATATATATTTTTAGTGAAGAAGGTGCTTTGTTCTTTCTCTAAGCAAACTGAAAGACTGCAGGTATTGGCCTGCCAATAGATTTGCTGGTGTAGAGGTGTCAACGATTGGTTTTTCAGGCCTCACCATAGTTGCACTGCTTAGATTGCTCCGTCCATGTCACAAAATAAAACAGCTACTATTCATCACAGAATTGGCTAGTCATTCTTTTGGTTCTAGTTTACTGAGAAGACCAGCTTATGGGTGAAAGCAGTGGCATGAAGGAGGAACATGCTCAATGAGCCTCCTAAGAGAGTATCGCGATCAGCCCAGTTTATATCGCCGGTAACGTGAATTATACATGTTTTCATGCTTTCTTAGTTTGGGATGAATCAGGTGTTTGAAGAGCTCTGAATGACATAAAAGACAAGTCTTTTAAGTTTGGTGATAGGTCTTAATGCAAGTTCTTGCTTGTTTGTGTCCTAAGTTTTTATGTACTTGTGTATGTTATGTGATAGTAGTAGCACTTCTAAATATTAGTGTTCCTTCAATCCTTCCACTTAATAAGGCCTGGGGACTAAGATGGTGATGTTTATTGCTGTATCATGCATAGGAGGTATGCCAATAAGTTTGAAAGTGATAATGATCTTTCTATTAAATAATTAACAGTACAAAATGATGTTAAGATTGAAATGATAGTTCTTAAATAGTAAATTTGCCATGAGAACTGGAATCTCTCTATCTCATATTCTCTTTTACTGTTTATTAATTAATAATGTTTTCTTGCTTTTAAGTCTCTCTAAGAGCATCATCAGATGGTAGTTTGGCTGTTATGTGATTTGATCATGTGGATAGCAAAAAGGCCTATGGAAGAAACAGAAAGAAGTGGACACTTTTTGAGAACAATTTCTTGAGATGAAGACCACTGTTATTATGACCAGTGATGGTGGCACCAAAAGAGTGTGTGAGAGAAAGAAAGACCCACATACCATTTGTGGTATCACTGTTGCCACATCACATTTTTCTTTTTCACCCTTCTTCATTGTCTGCCAACTGTTGGATTTGGAGCTCCCTATGCAGTTTTGAACATTTCATTTTGTTCCCCCTTTGGTTAGTACTACCAAACCCAGACCCTGTTTCCACAATTTCTCTTCTGTAGCAAACTAAATAAAAGGGAACTGTTAAAAATCAAAGGAAAGCACGAGTGAATTTGAGGAATGATCAGATGGGTTGGAATTGTTTTTTTGCAATCAAATTTGACTTGGGGCAAGGTTGGAGATGACTCAACATGATCAGATTTTTCCATTAGTCCTTGGTGCTTGAATTTAGCATCAGATAGACTTGGGGTCAATCAAACCCTGTCTCCACCTTACATGTAGTAGTGACTTCCTATAAATCACACCCAACCCACTGAAATGTAGAAAGATAAGAGAGGAAAAAAAGTGGATTCAATTTCTTATTCCTTGTTCTTTAGAATGTATCATTATCTTGAAAAAATAAATTTCCAAAATTTTTGTTGTGTTTCAAAATGTATGTTGATGTATTTCATAATTAGAAACAAATTGATAGTTATATATTTCAGACATGGGGACTAGACTTGAATACGCCGTCAATCTCTTAGCAACCTCACCAAACAGCAACAGCTTTACTGTGCATTGTGTGGATGACTGGGAGCATTTCAAGAATAGAGGACTGAAGGGGAACTGCTATACAACTGTAGTGGACAGCTCTGAGGACTCCATGGACAGGAAGCTAGAAAAGCACAACTTAGAATCCATCAAAAAGACAATGCAGATGCATGAAGATGTCTTCAAAAACCAGGTACTATGAATCTTTTATTAGCTAGTAAACCTTTCACTTTTTTAAGAAAACTCAGATGCCATTAATTTGTATTGCAAATTCTACATTCACTCATATGAATCTACATAAACTGATAGTCATGGGGCTACAGATATGTATGAAGATTTTTTGGTGTCAAATTCTGTAAATTTGTGAAATGAATAATAGAGGCCTCCCCTTTCAGGCTTCCACATATATTCCATCAATAAACAAATTGCTAAATACTGACTTAATGGTTTACTGACATCACAATCAACACTTTCAAGTATTTCATCCAACTTTATCAATACCTATGTTAAACCTAACTCTTGTTTCCTGCTAAACTACCAGAAACACATTATTGATGTTGTCAATTATTCTAAGAGCCCCACCATCCACCTCTTTATAAAGTATTGATAATGTTTCCATAAATAACTATTTCTATACACCATGACACTGACTTGGCTCCTTAAAAATCCTGACCCTTTCAAGCTTCCTATTAGTCCGTTGTTCATCACTTAAAAACGTAGTAGTTGCAAGAATTTGTCATTGGTGCTATTTAGCTTAGTAATAACAAACTGAAAGTTGCAGGTGAAGGAACTGCACAGACTCTACAAAGTGCAGAAGATACTAATGGGTGAGCTGAAAAAAGAACTTAAACAAAACAGATATTGGAGTTCCATGACTAGCTCAGATATAAGCCATGCTCACTTCATTAACTCCCACCATCCATCAATGCAAACCACAAGTGAATTTAATTTCCAAATTCAGAGCTTGAGAGACGATCCAAACTCAAGGGAGCGAAGTGGCAGTTGCTCTGGAGACACCATGAAAATGGCAAGGGGATTTGATCTTGAAAGGCCTGCTGCTGAGGAAGACAGGTCCACAGGAGTCAGTGCCGTTGAGGAAGACCAAGCAGGGCCAAGTTCCCAGATGCCCACCAGCAGTCATAAGATGAGCGTTGCTGGTTCTGATGAAGATAGTGAAGTAGAGCTGACATTAAGCATTGGAGGTTGCTTGAGCAAGAAGGCATCATCAAAATCCTCAAAAACTCAGTTAGGATTATGTGATTCCTCGTCCCATAAAGGAATTAGGGAGATTGATTCATCTGCCTCTTTCAAATCGGACCGAGGAGAGGATTGTAGTGACCCCAACACCCCCATGAGCAGCTCCAGTGCTACATTTAATCAGGAAACAAACCGGCCGCATTGGCTTTTCCAAGGTTTAAAGCTCAAATAGGATTTGAACATGGATTTGAACTTGATATTGTGTTTATCCTTTTGCCTGTATATGGACGATTGTATTTTACACGGTTCATGCATTGAGATATCTGAATTAGTTGTCTCCTTACTCTAATAATGGGATAATTAACACACCTATATCTGGGGTGTACATTGCTGTAAATAGCTCATTAGCCATCCTTGTCACACTACTTGTCTTGTCCTTTGGTTAATTGTGATGTTTGCATTGCATGCAACATGATAGACATTCACAGTTTAGGCAGCATTAATCCTACTTTGAAAACAAAGCAACTTTGTGATTCATGAGCAGATGAGAAAATAGTTGCAAAATTTCAATGAACAAAGATGGTATTTAACTAGGAGAACCTTCCAGTCTGAAAGACAACCAAAACAGTCACTACAAGTAAGAGGATTTTACATCAAGCAGCATAAGACTTTTAATCGAATAATCAACCAATTACTAATGCAGTACGGAATATTTAAGTACATCAAAGCTACTGATAATGAGTTGAGACTGGCTTGGTCAAAAGAGTTTAGTAAGTTCTGATGGTTATTTTGAAAGGGATCCACTGCAAGTGGGCTGAAAAAGACATATATAAGACAGCATTGAGAAATGAGAATGTTTTTTTTTTGCTTTGTTTGTGGAAATGAGAATGATTACTGTTAGATATCGCAACTAATATTACCTCAAATGTGTCACGATCCATGGGGCAGAAAGTAGTGCGGATTTAGGTAATTTAAAATTGTTGCCAAATCCTTGTCTTTGTGTGATTGCATATCGACTGGGTCTAAATCAAATAATTTGAAACAGTGAGCCCTATTTTGCTTAGGAGTAGGGACTTTACCTTTGATATATCTATCAAGGGATCAAGGGAATATGTTTTACCTTGTTTGCATTACGTGCCTTCATCACAACCACAATTCAGATAGTAGAAGCTATAAATGCCAATGTATATTTGCCTTCTACTTCTGCTGAATTTTTACTATAATTTTGTGCCTCTGACATTGTCCGTAAGGACAGCAAAGATAAGAGAATTTACGCATTATCTTCTGTTTAATTTGTTGAGAGTGTTTGTATTCGGGATGATGTGTTCAGGTTGGTTCCAATTAGCTCAACTGATAAAATATTTGATTGTTGAATAAGAAATCTAAGGTTCAATCTTTGCTTATACCAAAAACTTATTAGTGTCTTAGAGTGATGATAAAGATCTATCATTAGAAGCGGACGCCGTAGGTTGAAACTCTCTTAAAAAAAAAAAAAAAAAAAAAAAAGAATAAGAAGAATAATATATTTTTAGAAACATTTGCAACTTCTTTGGCCAATATAAGTGAAAATTGTTAGAATTATGGATAAGTGATTAAACTCACACTTTCTTGATAGCTTAAGTTTTTGGGACAATCGATAATTTAACATGGTATCAGAGCAAGAGATCCTGAGCTCGATCCTTGTCTTTACTCTACCTCCCATTTAAAATGTTAAATTCCCACTTGTTGGACCCCACAAGTGAGGGGGAGTGTTAGAATTATGGTTAAGTGATTAAACTCACAATTTTCTGATAGTTTAAACTTTTGGGACAAACAGTAATTTAACATAAACTTCTCATTTTCATGCCATGATGTATAGAAATAGAATAGAATTGTAATGTCCACATATCTATAAAGGTTTACATTCCCACTCCCATTCCCATATCTATAAAGTTTTTCCTTAAATAAGCTCAATTATGCCATGATGCATATTAGTGGACTTTGCATTCATATATCAATGGTAACTTACGTCATTCGTCAATGCCTTTCTAACTATAACTAACCAATTAGAGTTATTTTCTTCTACTTTTATTATCAAGCTATTTGCTCAAGCCCAAGTGCAAACTTCTTTTGATTCGAGTCCACTACCCTCACAACCCATTACTTCTCCTTTGTCCTCAACTAGTAAATTGCCCGTGCAATGCACGGATAATGTTGTAATAGTTTATACAATTTTTTATAAAGAATATTGTACATATATTATAACATATTTGTTATAAAACTTTGTTAGTACTAAGTTTATCATAAAAAGTAACAATTATAAATTGCAGAAACATATTCATTATAATTATTTTGTTGAAGTAATCAACAAAAAAGAATCAACTTTAGAGTAATATTGTATAATAAAAGTTGATAAAAGCATGGTAACATTCCATATTATTGATATTTATTTTGTGATATAATAAAGAGCTTTATAAAAGTTGATAAAAGCATGGTAATTCATTCCATATTATTGATATTTATTTTGTGATGTAATAAAGAGCTTTATTGCAAAATTTTGTTTTTTTTTTTGTTTCTTGAATGCTTTGTTTTTTGAAGTATGTCGACGCTTGTAAAGCATGTTAAGGGGTATGTTATCATCATCTGTTTCTTCATCTTCAACATTTGAAGTTTGGTCTATCCTTATTTGTTCAATTTGTGAGCTTTTATCATTTTCTCCTTTTGTTGCATCATTTGTGTGGATCATTAATGAAATGGCACTGGAAGATTCATGGCTGGATCTTACAAAGTTTATGCTGGCAGATTTGTTGTCGCTAAGATTTTGCATAGATATCTGCATTCATATTAAATTTGAGCACGTTATTTACATCAATATAGTGTAGAGAAAGAAATAATATAGCATATTGGCTTGTGTTTTTTTTTTCTTCCATACCTTTTTCTCATTTGAAGGTGCATCAAAAATCTTAGCAATTGTGTAATTTTCAAAACCATCCTTCAGATTGAATTCATTCAAGCGAAGTAGAAAAATGTATTTTGTTCCTAAAATTTTCTTAAGATCACGTGGGATTCCTTCTTCAATATTAATCTGATATTAGGAATTTTAATTTATATTATAATCTATAGTTTTACAATAAATTTAATAATTTAAATAAGTTGTACCTCGGTTTGTTTTTCAGCAAGGTCTTTTGCAGATTTATTTAGGATTTTCTCAGCATCTTGATCAAATATGACAAAAGTTGTCTTGTTAGTTGAATCAAAAACTTCAATTTGAATCCTGTATCTGAAGTATTTTGCAATTGTATAGTAATTATAGTAAGATGAATATGTTTATAAAAAAAGTTTCAAACTTTGTAGTTAATGTGTGTGCCTCTAACCTTGGTATAGGCAGATTTGTTTTTGTTTCACATTTTGCACACCAAAACGATCCTGATTGTGGTTTGACCTTCTTTCCATATAACACACATGAAATATAATACCAACCCATTGTTGTATCAATGTTGCTTATTGTTGCAACACAATAGCAGTTAACATCTTGCAATGAATTTTGAAGTAATATGTTTTTTTTTTTTTAAGTAAGTGATGTATTATTATATTTTCATGTAAATGATGAGTCTACTTTGAAATGATTAACAAACCTGTTTCGTAGGATCTCATTCAATGCATTTAAGCTCTGTTTGAAGATAAATCCTCCTCTGAAAACTGTTTTGCACGTATTTTTGGTATTTCTTGTATATGATCATGTTTTTTACCATTCCTATCATTGAATTTTTAAAAAGGAAAAAAGAATGTAAATGGTATTTTGTGAGATAAAAAATGATATTTATCATTTTTTTTTATTAATAATTTTTAAAATATGCACCTGCCAATTATTTCAACAACCATGGGAATCTCAAGATTTAGATATACTTTTGTTGCACTGGTGGATGACAAAGAGAATTTGCCTACAAAAATTGCAGAATACATTATAACAAACAAAATCGTATTGAATTGAAATTGAGAAAAAGGAAGACATGTTTTAATGAGAATGAAATTCTCTAAAAGTATCATTAGATTGATTTGAAAATGAATAAGTTTGAGTATAAAAAATTTATAATTAGTGATTACATTTCTCATTGTAAAATTTATGGCCTAAGATTAGTAACCAATATACTTATTAACTTGATAGCAGTACTAAGTACATTAAAACTGATAGTTGGTAACATTATTTAGTTATACTTACCTCCAAATGATTTGACAATAGTCAAAGTTGCAATTAAGACAAAAGGTCCTAGATTGTTCTTAAATACATCTTCATCAATTCGCTAGACACTTGTTCCCCATGGTGAAAGCCTAATTTCTTTTCCCCTGGTATAGTTAAAATCATTGAGGATTTTTTCTATATTAGTAATTTTTTTATTTATAATTGATTTTTCTATATAAACATATAATGACATCAATATCACATCAAAAATTTTGTCTTACTCTTTCAAAAGCAAATTCCACAAATCAAATGCACAGGTTATACTTCAAAGCTTCTGAAGGTGGTTTTCCATGTTATAATACCTTTATGGATCTAATATTCATAGAGTAAAGCAAGGTTTGACTTTGAATTTTCTGAGTATCCAAAATTTCAAATTCTTCATCACTTATAGTTAACAGTGTTAAGGACAATGCAAGGCATGAACAATAGACCAAAAAAATTGGTGGCTGTAGAAGCTGTTTAAAAATTACACTTTTCTACTATTAGGATAACTCCATCACTATTTAATATAAAATGAGTTTCGAGGCTAAAAATATATATATACATATATAAATGTGTTTCAATCCTTTATCATTTATATAGAAATAGCAAGCAACAATAATCAACATTGTCAAGGGAAATCATGGCATGAATAATAGACCACAACATGAGCTGGTTCTATAAAAGGTAGCAGGCCTTTGCGGTGAAACCTATAACTTTTATGGGCCTAATATTCATAGTTAGTAATATGCAGAGCAAGAGCAACCAATTCCCAAAGTTAATACTACACAATCATATATAACTACACACCATAACTGCCCAAAATAATAATAATAATAATAATAAACCAAGTTAAGTGTGATGCTTCTATTATGTATGGCTATTGTAGGTGAGGTTAAGTAGTGTATTCAAATGTGAATTTTAGCAGTCATAGCCCAATTATTAATAAATATTCCTATTTAATTATCTAATTATCATTGATTATAAATATAAACTTTAAGACATGAAACTATTCAAAGTAAGTAAAGATATGGATGAGACAAAGTAAAGCAAAGTTTGATTTTGAATTTTCTCAATATCCAAAACTTCAAATTCTCCATCACTTACTATTAACAGTATTACGGAAAATGAAATATAAAAGATGATATATTCAACTTACTAATATACAATACTAAGCCTTACACTAAAAGAGAGTTAAGAAAACATGAGGATTGACCGCTATAAAAAATAAGCAAGTGTGAAGGTTCTATTATGTATGGCTGCTGTAGGTGAGGTTAAGTAGTGTATTCAAATGTGAATTTCAGTAGTTATAGTACAACTATTAATCAATCTTCCTATTTAATTATCATTGATTTTAAATTTTAAGACATGAAACTATTCAAAGTAAGTAAAAATATGGATGAGACAGAGTAAAGCAAAGTTTGATTTTAAATTTTCTCAATATCCAAAACCTCAAATTCCCCATCACTTACCATTAATAGTATTACGGATAATCCAAGGCATGAATAATAGACCAAAATATTTGATGGCTGTAAAAGCTGTTTAAATTACATTTTACTATGGCTGGGATAACTCCATCACTATTTAATCTAAAACGTGTTTCGAATCAAAAGAAAAAAGAAAATATATACATATATAAAATGTGTTTTAGTCCTTTATCATTTAAATAAAAAAAGCAAGCAATAACAATGAACATTATCAAGGGAAATCGATCCATGGCATGAATAATAGATCACAACGTGGGCTGGTTTTATAAAAGGCAGCAGTCCTTTACGGTGAAACCTATAACATGGTAGCTTTCATTTTAATAGATCCCTGCTAAATCACAAAATAATTTAGGCCATTTACACTACTCAAAAGACAATTAATCATGCAATAAAAAGCCTAAGCAAAGATTCAATAGACTTTTAGGCAAGTGACAACCAAAGAAATACTCCAACCAAGCTAATTACTATATCAATACAATTATTCCAAATTATGAAATTAGTACCTGTAAGCTCAGTTGTAGGCAGATGCTTATCCAAGGCACTGGAATTTGTAGGCATATGTATCCTGAATTCTTGTACAGTAGTTGTAGTAGCAACATCACCATTAAGCCCAACAACCGAGTGAGAAAAAACATTTATAACTGAAGGGGTTGATCGCTGCAAATATTGAGCATTTGAACTACTTTCCTAAGTACGGTTAAAGTTCAATACCATTCACCTATTAAGTCTTGCTCGCTTACAACTATCTATTTCATGGATCATTGCTATGTCTTTATGCTTTTTACTCCTATGGCTTCCACCTCCAAATTTCTTTGATGACACTATGTTTGTGGAATGCATCTTGGCCATCCTTTTCCTGTACATGATCATGCACCTTCTTTGGCGCGCAAGTCTTGCAGCCTCCATTTCCCCCAATAAATTCCTCTACTCAAAACTATTAAGGGACCTCATGGTTTTTGAAAGGGAATTTGAAATTAATTGTAAATACTTCCTTTGTTTTGTTTTATTTGTGTTTTCTTTTTTTGGTTCAACAAACAAATCAATATTGTTTCTGTGGGTTAACAACTATTGAATTATAAATAGTTTTCAAAGATGGGTAAACTAAATAAACAACAAATCAATAAACAAACTACTGAAGAGAAACATGAAATTAACAACGAATGTGAAATGAGATGTAAGATTATAGTGGCATAACAACGAATATAGTATTTTGGGATTCAAAAATAAATTAATAAATGAACTATTTAAGAGGAACATAAAATTAAGAAAGTAAACATACCTCTCTGAAATGAATTATGATAAATTATAGTGGCATAAGTTTTGAGGCATAAGGAGATGAAGATATATAAAAGAACAGATTTTACAACATGCAAAACAAACATTAATTGAAACTAACTCTACAATTCCATAAATCAGGTGGCATTTACCTGGTGTTAATTGCATTGTATAATTGGTTGGAAGTGGCTACATTGAAGCCCAATATATTAAATGCTAAAATCTTTTAAGCTCCTGCATTTATGTCTTCAAATAATCACCGAGTCGGAGTGAAAACCGATGTTTTTTTTAGAAGTTGAAGAGTATTTGTATAAATAATCACTGAGTTGGAATGGAAACCATTGTTTTCTTAGAAGTTGAAGAGTTTTTGTATAGAGAAACAGAGGTTCGCTGTGACTGAAATTCTTGGTTGGGTTTCATCTACAGGTGGGAAAGAAGAAGAGGGTTTGTGTGTAAAAATTTATACTTTCATCAACTGAACTGTGGGTGGGTCAACCTTGGCGTGGGTTAGCCTTTGAGCTACACGTTGGTGGGGTGTTCAGAGTTGGCATGGGTTAGCTTTTGAGGTACACGTTGGTGGGAATTCAGATTATAGCCTTTGAGCTACACGTTGGTGGGTTGTTCAATGTGGGTTATCCTTTGAGATACTCGTTGGTGGGGGGTTCAAAGTTGGGGTGAGTCAAAGGTTGTAGCCTTTCAGCTACATATTGGTGGGAAATTCATATTTGGGTCAATATTTATGGGATTGGGCTTTTCATCTACTTTAACAACGTAGTTATTTTTTTTTTTAGAAGATTACAATTGTTTGGTCATTGTTGCTGTATATGTGACAGTAAAAATAAATTACTATAAATTATTGGGTTATAATTAAAAATTTTAATGTAAAAAAGGTTAAAAAGACTAAATGGAAGCTTAGAGTGCCACATGGCAGGACCTCATGCATTTCCGCTTGAGGTCTCTGCTTTTATATATATATTGATTTCCCAATTCTCTCCCTCATCATAACCTGTTACCTTGCGATGCTCAACCTCTCTCGTTATATCACTTCCCAATTATTGATCGGTCCTTTTGCTTCTCATCACCCAATGGTCACTCAATCCAAACATGACACAACCAAACCCAAAATTTTCACTAACAATCTTTCATTATGACATTAAGCCATGAACTCAAAGTTTGATGCACTCATCCAAAATCAAATTAACATGGCTTATTGTCTCTTTAGATATTGCTCGCAATATAATTGATTGCAAATGGGTATTGCGGGTCAAGTGTTGTGCCTAAGGTTCCATCAAGCGGTACAAAGGCGATTTTTATGTCAAAAGGCTTCCACCAATAGCTCAACGTGGATTTCAGTGAGACCTTTAGCTTTATTATCAAACCCACAACGATGAATACTATTCTCTTAATTGTTGTATAGTTTGTGAGAAAAATTAATGTTCATAATGCCTTCTTGCACAACAAATCATTTGAAGATGTTTACATGGCCCAACTACAAAGGTTTTACATATGCCCAATTTCCACATCACATATGAAAATTGCAAAAATTTATCTACAATTTTGAAACGTGCTATGTGAGCTTGGTTTTCAAAAATGACCACACAAATGCTTGACTTTAGATTCAGGGGATCTATATCATTCTCTTCCATACACATTTAGGCCAAATAGAGAATTTACCTTCTATTTCTTGATATTTGTGTATGCTATTATCATTACTTACGTTAATTTATCTGCTATTGATAAACTGTTTCTGCATTTGCACTCTAATTTTACCATAAAGTTTAGGTTGGATCAATTTCTTTCTTGGTATTGAGGTTGTGCGAAACACCCACTTTGAGAATCTAGGGGCTTTTGTTTCTCTCTTTGTGAGAATCTCATCTCTTGGAGCTACAAAAAGGAAGTCACAAATTGCAAGGTCAAGTACTGATATTGAGGATCCGCTTATTTTGCTGAAACTGAAAACTTTTTGCTAAAAGTACTGTAAATAAAGATAAAAGTTAGCTGAAATAGTACAGTGAAACTCATTAATAGTACAAAAAAGTGCAGTGGAACCCATGAATAATAGCAAAAATAAGCTAAAAAGTAAAATAAGTTGGCAAAAATAATCCATATCAAACGGACACTGAGTACAAGGCCTTTTCAAATGTTGTAGATGAAGTCAAATGGTTACAATCTCTGTTGTCATACTTCATGTTCCTCTATCCACGTCTCCTATACTCTGGTATGATAATATTGGGGTCACTTACCTCTCCTCTAACCCAATTTTGCATGCTAAACAAGCATATTGAAATTGATTTCCATGTGTAAGAGATATGGTAACCAACAATTCCGATTAATAATCTAATATCTTTACGAAGCTCGTATTTTCTTCCAAATATTCACTTCTACAAATCAAGCTCAATATTGTTTCACCACCATTTAGCTTGAAGGGGTGTGTTAAGGATTAGCATGATTATCAACACCCCATAAGTCCCATGACAAGTGAATGTTCAAATAGAAAGTGATTTAGAGGATTTAAATAGAAAGTAATAAGAAAGAATGCCAGAGTTGATAGGTTATACACTTCATTTGTAATTTGAATGATCTTAGGTGAGACTTTATTTGCAATATGAACACCTCAATTCTATACAAAATTATCATCAAATCCTGTTATAAATATAAATGTCTTCACTTGGTGTTTTGATAAGGCTAAAATTTATGCTTCATTTTATGTAATCTTTACAACATTAAATTCATAAATAAAATCAAAATAAAATTGAAACCAAATAAAACTCTTAAGCCATTATGCATCACAATATGTACTAGGTCATGTGCAATTCTTAGATGAGCCATTTGAAAAGATTCAAACTTCAAAATTCCTTTTGAAATAATACTTTGATCCCACCTGCTGAGTATCCCCAACTACATTATTACTGATTTTGTGCTTCTCATTGCAAGTGAAATTCAAAGTATCTCAATAAGATTTATCTTAAATGGCACACCTGTTGAAGAAATCTAGTAGCGCATCTTGAGGTTATGCAATACTTAACAAACCTGCAAAAGAGAGAAAAACACTTGCAACCAACTCTCATAACTTGAAAAAATTGAGTATTAGTTTCAATGGGAAAAGGGAAAAATAGAAGGGGTGTGATGAAAAAGAAAGAGACACCCCTATTTGTGTAAGCAGTAATTCATGAGGAAGTATTTCATATCCACCAAGTGTTCAAAAGAGCTAGGATATATTAATATGCAAGTATGTTTTAAGTGTAGGAAAGTTTTGTATTTTTTTTTTTCATAAGTTGATCTAATTCACCCCCCCTCATGTTGGGATACCTTTTGCTCTTATAGTGATGTTTAAGAACTCAAAACCCTACTAACTGAGAGGAAAATCAGTTATGACTACTAGGCATTAATGTTCTTTATCATTGAACAATGTCCATCCCAAAAATGATGCATTGATTATGGTTTTCCTCTAGAAATAGCAACCTACTTAAAAAATTGCTTCCCTAAAGAGAAAACTATCTTCTCAATTTGCTAAATTTAAGGGAACATAATAATCTTTCATTAATGGTGACTGATTCTTATTTGATGAAGAAGAAGCATAGTGTCATGTGAGGCCTTTTATTCAACAAACATGGTGTTCTTTTAGAAGCTTCTATATTTATCACATAGCTTCTACGCAGGGGCAGCCCAACATTATTTGGGGCCTAAGGTAAAAAAATTTATGCGGGGTTTTTAATATTTAAATATTAATAAAAAAATTATTTAATACTAATCAATTCAAGGTTAGTTTGATACATTAAATACATAATTTGATGAATAATACCAACTAAACTAATGTTAATATCATATAGAGAATTGAATATCATAGTAGAACCATAAATATTAATAAAAATATATTACGATTTAAAAAAATTATTTATTTTGGATATACGATACATAGTTAAGTAAAGTTAAAATCTAATTTTTAATTTTATATCTTGTTTTTAAGAGAGGGAGATAGATATTATTTGGCGTATGGCCTTGTAGGGTATTAGTTTACAAAAATTAAAGTGTCTAACTATTAGGAGAGATTAATCTATAATTGATGATTTAATACATTTGCAACATTTTTTTGAAACATTTTAGAGTTTCAATTGGGTTAGGGTTCTATTGGTCTCATACATTGAGAGTCTTAATAAAAATGAAAAGGAAAAATGCATTAAAAGCACTATAAAATATTCACAATATGATATGACATTAACTCTCATTAATGAAATTCATCAATCTAACTAATGAATATTTAAATCACTTTTTTGTGATATAATAACATGGCAATTTATTAGCCAATAGTAAAATTTGTAATATCCTTAACATCACTAATAAAAAAAATGCACAAATTTTAAAAAATATATATAATCTTATAAAATTTTCGGTCTTTAACCATTGAAAGTGGGGTCTTTTCCTTTAAGGGGAATTGTTTTTTTGGGGTGGGGTTTTACGCTTAGGCCTTGGGCCGGCCCTACTTCTATGTTTCCAAGCTCTTTCGAGAGGGCTTTTTAGTGAGCCAAGTAAATGTGAAAGGACTCTTTTGCCCTTTAATCCATATCTCTATCAAATTTTTATTTTTATTTTTTTAACCTTGGATGGTTTTCTCTTTCACGCATGCATGGGCTTGGTCGACATAATGAAAAAAGAAGATTTTAAGTAATTTGAATGTTGACCCAATTGTGGGTCTCTATTTGTCCAATATCATGTGGTGAGACCAAGTCGGCCAATTTTACTGGCTGGCTCCATGACTTTGTGGTCCATATTAATGGGCTTTGGGCTAACTTCTGTTGAACTAAACATGTGATAGAGCACACAAAAAATTCTTTTATCTTTACCCAAAAAAGTACAACACCGCATTGTAAAAAATAAAGTTTATTCATGATATGGACACTTCAAACTTATTTGGAAAATGAGAAGATAAGTAAATTTTAGCAATAATGTGGTCTAAATTCTAAGAAAAAATATGAGAGAAGAGAGAGAAATGATGTGATGGAGGGAGAGAGAGACAATTGAATTTCAATGAAGTAATTACCGAAATCCCTACTCAAAATGCATCCCAAAAAGGAGAGAGAAAAAAAAAAGGAATTGTGGCAATGAAATTGCCGAAATTGTAGGAAGAGGAGAGAGATAAAAAAGAATTAAGACAATGGAGTTGCTGAAATTGTGGGGGGAAAAAAATTTTCTGGCAATTGAGTTGCCGAGAATGTAGGGGAGAAAAAAAAAATTGTGGCTTGCCGAAATTGGAGAAAAAAAAATTATGGGAATGGTCAATGGAGTTGCCGAAATGGTAAGGGAGAGAAAAAAAAAATTATGACAAGCCACAATTTCGGTGACTCCATAGACCATTGCCTTTTTTTTTTCCTCTCCAGTTTCGGAGAGACACAATTCTTTTTTTTTTTTCCTCCCCTACATTTTCAGCAACTCAATTGCCATAAATTTTTTTTATCTCCCCCACAATTTTGGCAACTCCATTGTCTTAATTCTTTTTTTTTTCTCTCTCCTCTCCCCTACAATTTAGGCAACTCCATTACCACAATTCCTATTTGTTTCTCTCTCCTTTTCTAGCACTCTTCCTAGGCAGCTTGCATTTTGGCAGGAATATAGGTAACTACATCACCAAAATTCAATTTTCTCTCTCTCCTTCCATCATGTCATTTCTTTCTCCTCTCTCATACTTTTTCTTAGAATTTCAACAATACTATTGCTGATATTTGCTTCTCTCCTCATTTTTTTCAAATAAATTTGAATGGTGCCCATATATTTAGCCAAAAGACTCCAGAAGCTTCTTATCTATCTATATATTACTAAAAGCTGAAACGTAGCATTTAATGTTGCTATACTCACGTTGAGCCACATCAGTAGCCACGTCATAATTTTTTTCTTTTCAATTTTTCTTATATATTTTTTAAAATATTTTCTCATTTAAGGTGACTTAATTATTTAAAAATTAAAATATCTTTTAACCATTATTTTTATTATTAATTTTCCAAAACTCTCATTTCCTTTTACCTCTTCATCTCCCCACTACTTTCTACATTAATATCATTCTTTCTCTACCTTTTTATCTTCCTTTATTTTGACTCTTCTTATTCTCAACATCTTACTATAAATTTGACATTTTTTTTCATTCTATGCATAGTTTTCTCACACAAAAAAGGTTACTTCTCTCTCTCTCTCTCTCTCTCAATTTGTTTTTCATTTTTTGTTTGATTTTTTTATTTTTATTGCATCAATTTTTTAGGTTGATGAATTTTTGTGTTAATTAGAATTTTACTTTGGGTTGATGTAATTTAGTTTTGTGTTTTAAGTTGTTATCTTTTATATTCTCTTTGATTAAATATTATCCTACTACATTATACATATAGTATATAATAATATAATGTTATTATATTACATAGAATGACTTGGATAATTTGATGTTTATTGCTATATATTTTATTTTTACTCTTTTTTCCTCTCATATTATTTTATTCAACATTTAAATCCAATTACATCCTCCATACTATTAAATTATGCAGCACAAATCAAGAAAATGGCTAGACACAAACCTGCCTTACTTTACCATACATTAGAGGAATCAAAATATTTGTGTGATATAGGGTCATCCTGGCTAGACACACATCTAGCAGTGGTTAAACGTTCATCCTAGGTAATTTTAAGTTTTCATCTATTTTCGTTTAGATTTTTTTTTTCAAAAAAAAAATTAATTTAGATATTTATAAGTAAAAAATGAAATAATGATTCATGAATTAAAAAAATATATATATCTATACATATTTATCTTGTGCAGTTGTAACTTTATATATAATTTTGCATTATATATTCATTTACTTTAATTTAGATGTTTATAACTTAATAATGAAATCTATAAACAAGGTAAGTAAAACAATCATATTTTTACAATTCAAAAAGTCACAATTTCTTTTTTCTGAAAAAGGCCTTTTACATTTCCTTGGAATTTTTTTTAAAAAAATTTTTTTATAAAACCTTTGACGTGCCACTAACCTAACCACTTCATACATTAAAAATATTTAAGGCTCATTATTACTTCCGTTAATATATTATGGATATTATAATTGATTGAGACCAAACTGGAGAAATACCTTTCATATTTCCTTGAAAATTCAGAAGATAAAAAAACCTTTCACATACTACTAACGTAACTATATCTATAACTATTTAAACCATCCATGATATCTATTTTTTATTGATAACCATAAAATTTACAACTAGGAAGGGAACATATAAAGTAATAAAGAATAAATGAAGGAAGAAAAAAAGAAATAAAATCAAATGTCAATTAATAACCGTTATTTGGAAAATAAAAAGGTGGTCAAGAGGAATAAGAAATAAAATAGAAATGGCTATACAGAGGACATTGAAAACTTTATAGTGCTATAAAATCAACCATTACATTCACTTAATTAAATCAATAATCAAAAATTAAATATAATAATACAAAATTTAAACTTAAAACTAATCAAACTCTAACTAGGGAAATTATATATATAATCATAATCTTCATACACAATGAATAGTTTTACCTCTTATTTAATGTCTATGTTATGCAAATCATCAACCAATAAATATATGATAATGGAAAAAATGTTATAGCCAAGATTATGAAAAATATGATAAATTTTTTTTTTAAAACTCTTTATAAAGTCTAGAGACTAAAATAGTATTTTATCTAAAAAATTATCACACGCAACGCACGGGTCTGCGACTAGTTACAATACAAAAATACAAGCTTTTACAAGAGACACACTAATTCTCTAGACACCTAGGCACTGACACTTACACACTAGCTCTTGACTTTCTTTTCTTCACTTCACACTTCACATATCACAAGTGGGAACCAAAGTTCCTATTTATACATGTTAGAGCAACCGCATTAGTTGTTGCAAAAGTTTGCAAAATACAAAAAGTGCTTAATTTTGCACATTTTAACCCAAAAAACACCCACATCAATGCTTGCAAAAATGTGCAAATATACAAAACTGCTACAGTAACCGTGCATATATGCATGATTACTGTTCATGTGCAAATGATTTTTTTATTCTTTTTTTTTTCTCTCTCCCCCCTTCATCTTGCTCTTCTCCTCTGTCTTCTTCTCACAACAAAACCACAAAATCACCCCTGCCCTAGCCTCAACCACCGATCTCTATCTTCTTCCAACAACAAAATCACAAAACCACCCCTGCCTAGCCTCAACCATAGATCAAGGTGGTAGTACCACCCAAATACAAAAACCCAAAAACTAAAATTAGCAATAACCCATCATAATAAAAAAAACCAAAAACTAAAACTAGTAATAACCTATCATAGAATCAACAAGAACCATATGAAATCAAACTCCAAAATTAACCAAAACCAAGATGAAGTCAAGTGGGGACTGTGCAGCACTACATCAAGATCGGAGGTGGCAGTGGTGGGTCACTGCAACTAGGGCTGACTTTGGTTGTTGGCGGCGGTGTGATGATGGCGGTGGTGAGGTTGGTTTGAGTTTGAGAAATCTATTGAAGAAAAAGAAAGAATAAAGAGAAGAAGGAAGAAGGAAGAAGGAAAAGGAAAACAAGAAAGAAGGAGATGGTTCAGAGAAAAAGAGTGGGTTGGCGTCAGAAAAAGAAAGAAAGAGGTGGGTGGAGCCACGTGGGTAGTGGTTTGTTTGATATAATAAAAAATTAAAGAAATATTATAATTTAAATAAAATAGATGATAGAATAAATAAACTGATGTTGGTGTTTTGTAAAAGTAGGTGTGTAAAATAGAAAAAGTATGTTTTTTTTGTTGCAAAATATACAGAAATTTTGCACGAACTGATGCAGTTGCTCTTAGAGGCCGATTAAGTAACTGACATTGAAGCTTCTAGCTTCACTAATTTCTGCCAGTAGAGTTCTAGTAGTTCTAGGCCTTAGCTTTTATTTGTTTAATATCTAACTCATGACAACTTCTAGTGTTTTCTTCTTTATGCCTCTATATATAGTTTCAATTCTACAATCTTCTAGGCTCTAGTCAAATTGTGGCTCTACAAAGTGATGTCTAGAGATTTCTAGAGAAAGAGAGAGAAAGAGAGGCTGTGCTTGATGTTTAACAACTTCATGGGGCCAAATTTTTCCAAACGCATGGGAACATAAAAAGTATTCTAAAAAACATAGAAAACTCTTAAAGCATTGGCATTAAGTGTGCTAAATGCTAAATTTTTAGCATTTGGCACACCAAGAAACCAAAAATCATCCCTCATCAAATGTACCAAGATCCAATTTTTCTTTTACAACATGCTACAATAGAAGGGTACTGTCGCATGTTTTTCTTTTTTTTAAAAAAAAAACTATTTTTTTATTCCACTCTTCTCTCTCCTCTCTCATTCAGGCTCTTTTCTCTTTTCTCTTGCTTCTCTCAATCTCTCATCTTCTTCTCTTCTTTGTGTCTCTTATTAATGGTGACTGATTATTATTTGATGAAGAAAAAGCATAGTGTTAGGTGAGGCCTTTTATTCAACAAACATGGAATTTTTTAGAAGCTCCTATGTTTAACACAAGCAGGCCAGCCCAAGATAGTTTAAGGCTTAAGACGAAAATTTTAAATGGGTTTTTTTATATCTAAATATCACTTAAATGATATTTATTTTATTTTTTATATCATAATTTATTTATTTCAAATCTATTATTAGTTCTTACTAATTAATAAGACTAATTCATCCAAAGTGAGCTAGTGATACTTACCATGTTGGTTTTACAAACTAACGAGTCATCAATAAATAAAAGTTATTGAAAACATTCATTTATTATATTGTTTGATCAATTTGTATGTTTTTTGTCATAAAATTTGTATTAGTTTTAGCATTTTTCATTCACTTAATGGTGAATTGGTGATTGTGTTGTATTTCTTTTTTTTTTCTTTTTTTTTTGTGAAGAAGATGCTAAAGTACTACAAATTTTACTATAAAAACTTACAAACTAATGTGACATTTCAAGAAAAGAATAAATGAATATTGAATTACTTATTATGATCGAATATATCAATTTATAAGACCTATGCAGTAAAAAAAAAGTGCAAGTTACACACTTTTCTTTTTAATTAGAAGAAGAAGAAAGAAAATACCCTTACTAGCCCTATTTTAATTTGAGGGGGCTTTCTATGTTAAGGGGCCTTAGGCCATGGCCTAGGCCTAGGGCCGGTCCTGAACACAAGGCATCTAGCGTGGGTTCATAAATTTAACAAGTGTCTCAAGCTCTTTTGAGAGGTTTTTCTTGTGAGCCAAGCAAAGGCGAAATGACCCTTTTGCCCTCCAATCCATCTCTCTCTCTCTCTCTCTCTCTCTCTCTCTCTCTCTCTCTCTCTCTCTCTCTCTCTCTCTCTCTCTCTCTCTCTCTCTGTGAACAAGTCGTAGTATAAGGTTTATGTTGAAATCATAGCTAAAGATGATCATTATTGTCAGAGCTATCTATCACTTCTGGTAGGAGCTCTGATATCTAAAGCCTACTACTCGTCAAATATTTTTTTAGCTAATCTAAATTTAGAGTCATATGATTATATATATTAAACATTTGTAAGCAAAAACAAATTGAAAGGAATATATATAATCTGGGACGTGTTAGCTCCTGCCAACTTTAGTATGCAACCTTTGCTTATCGCTAGTATAGTCAAAAAAATTAGCTTTGAACGGTCCTCTTTAGGTACTCTAAAATTCGTATGACATTGTCTGATTTGGCATTATTTTTTTGTAGCTTGAACGTATCACTTTTATTATATTCTGAAAGTTACATTAAAAAAAGCTTATGAAAATGAAATATCATGTTCAGTGCGAACTTATAGATTTGTGATACAGTCATAATTAACAAAACTAGAAGAAAACTCTCTTCTCTTCTCTCTAGTTTATCCGGGAGCAATCATGCCGAATCTCACCTTGATTTCCAGTCTTAACCCCAACTCGACCTAGTTTGGTTATAGCACTTACAAAGGCCTGTTGAAAAGCGCCATTGTTTGATGCAAATAAATCGACTGTGGACTTTGATCTTGCATCTGTGAACAATACCTCATCAGAGCTTAGGAGACCCTTTCCTTGTTGAAGATTTGTGTAGTAAGCATTGTCGAATTTATTAGGTGTGGTTGGGTCCAAATTAATGACGGTTATGGGGTTCACATTTAAGGGACACATCTGTCTAAGCTGGAAAGCATATGTCAAGTTTAGGGTTGGGTCAATCGGGTTTTTGGGGCTGAATTTGTAGATTCGTCTGGAGAAACGGCTGCAATGAGAAACCCCAATTGTGTGCGCACCTAATGGAAACATAAAACTTTGCATGTTAGATAACATGAGTTACATTACACATCAGTATATTTATGATTGATGTTGTACACTAAAATTAAGTGACAAGTTACTTATTTCTCTAGGTCTAGTTATTTAATAGGATTCATCATTCATATAAAATGAGGAAGTAACACGTGTACTTTATTCTGGAAATGCCTGTGATGTCTTATAATTTAGATCAATTAATTAAAAACACGTTAAATCTGCTAAAAGTCTTGTAATTTAATTAACATCATTTGGTATTTACGATGAAAACATACAGCGTTCAAATTATCATTTTCCCATTATTATTGTATCTATCAAAGTTTAAAAATTGTCAAATCTATGCTACATAGAAAATTGTAAGAGCTACAACAAAGGGCTTGAAGACTTCAGGTACCTGATAATGCAATCATATCTGTTTGGGTGAGATTATTAAAGCCAAAGAAGGAATTGAGCTGGTCTAAATTGAAAAAGGGCTGAGGAAGATGCCTTTGAACACTAGCAATAGTAGATATCCTCCCATCACGCCTCCCCAATTCGACTGCGTAAAATGGTCCCCCTGTCTGTATTACATGTCAAAGCATATACTATTTAAATGTGTTGGTGCTTGATTATAATGACTGTAGAAGTTCAACCATATAGGTATAACCGTATAAATTAGTTGAGAGTTTGAAAAGTTACAAAAGTTTTCAAAACTATATAAGTATATCGTTTTGAAAATAATGAACTGAAGAGAAAACCAACGTTTTGTTTCCACATACCAATACAACCACATCTCTAGTGGCAAGAGCTAGTATATCAGCACAGGAAACTTTGTTTGTGCACTGAGGGTCACTATCTACAGCTGCCTTAGCTTTGACCACAGTGTCAAATCCATCACCAGCCAGAGAAATATCATCAGGGTGATTCTTCTCTGCTGTATTAGTTGGTGAGTCAATCAAAATTGAAGCATCACATCCCTGTGCCAAAGAAAGCCAATATCTCAATACATACGTTTCATCTTGCAAACTCACCATGATTATATTCCAACCAACAAGGTCTTTACCAAAAACCAAAAATGATAATTATCAATACTATAAATACATCAAATTTCAAAAGATTTTCAGGATGACAAATTGTAATTAATGCAACATCTTTTTCATATTAGATTATCACTGACATCATTTTTATTGTATAATTAGCGCATCTTACTACCTCAACAGTCGTGGACAAAAAATGAATTGAAATTTGCTGTGTGAAATAAGACTACAAACCCGAACAAAGCAATCGTGGAAAAAGAGTCGAAGAGTGGCTGGAGCAGTCACAAAGGTCTGCTGGAACTTATTTGTGACAGCTGAGCGGACTAATGATTCAACATTCGGGCATGTGTTCTTGTAGAAGTCACTGCTAAGTTGAGCTGAAGTAGTACTTAGGAGAAGAGAAAAAAGCAAAGATGATAAAAGAATGGCACTTCTAGATTCCATGACTTTTTTTGTAGTTGTTGTTGTTGTTGATTTGCATGCTGCGTGGGGTTATGGGACTATTTATACACGGGATTTGAAGTCAAAAAAAGGATAGGAATTAAAATAATCCGGTAGGTACACTGGCTTTAATTGCATGGATTTTTTTTTTTTTTTGGATTTTTTTTAATTGCTTACCATCGATGTTGAAGAGAGGTGACAATAAAAAATAATTCAAAAAATTATATAATGATAAAACTGGAACCAATGGACAGAATTGACTAGAGGGATCAAAATTTATTTAAACCAAGCTTTTGCAAATGATTGGACTAGTGGAAACGTACAGGCATGGATATGTAAATTTCTTTGGTTTTTTACTTTTTAGCTAAGAATCGATGCAAACAATGCAAAGGACAACGAACATTCTAGTCTGCATTTTTTTTTAATGTTGGACCAATAGGGATTTTCATTAAGTTGACAACCTCAGTATATGTACATGTGCAGCCCTACCAACTCCATTGCAACCAGGTGACCTCTCTCTCTCTCTATCTCTCTCTCATGTTAGCTTGCCATGTCATCACCATTGACCAATCATCATTGATCATTGACTACTATTGTTGAATTTTTTTAATATTTTTTTTATGCCCAATTTTTGCAATCAGGACACTTAACCACTTTTTTTTTTTTTTTTTTTAACACAGATTCTCAATTTAAGATCTATTTTTCAATGTAAGACTTAGAGATGGCCCAAAATCGCATCACTCATCCATTTATCATTATTCTTAATGGAGGCAAGTATTCCATTTGGACCTGGAGCATGCCAAGTTTCATCAATTATTGCAAGTTCAGGTTATATATCACCGGGAATTGCAAGATGCAAGTCAAGAAACCTAAGGAGTTTGAAGAAGATTACACATCACAAGCTGTGGGTTGGGGCAACTGTAGATCTACGGACCCAACAATGTAAGGTTCTTTGCAGATGCCACGTGTTGCAGTTCGGCCAATAAATTTTTTTGATTGGAATCCCCCTCCCCCACTTGCTATAAGCAATAAATAAATAAATAAACAATTAGCTCAGTGAGTCCGTGACAACATATATTATGATATGGAATTGAAAGCGATAGTTCAATAATAATAATTAGGGGACTTTCAAAAAAATAATAATAATTAGGGGAGTTTACAGTGCGGTTTTGGGTCAATTTTAGCACCGTATTTTGCGGTGCAGTTTAGCTAAAACTATAACTGTACAGTACCTTATTTTTGCGGTCATATGTGCGGTGTGATGCGATTTAAAATTTAGCCAAAACCATAACCGCACCGCGTCTCATTTTTGCGGTTACATGTGCGATACTATGTATAAGATGGGGTTTGAAGTCGGTATACTTTTCAAATTTTGGGCTTTTCCTACTCAGTCCAAAAGTAATTTTTCCCTTTTTTTGAGGCCAAGTTTTAAATTATTGAGCTAGTTTTTCTTTATTTTAGGTTGGCTTTTCTAGTTAACACTTGCTAGGGTTATTAAACTTTTTTTTTTTTTTTGAAAACTAGGGTTATTAAACTATTAATAATATATTTAATATTGAAAATAAATAAATATATTAATATATAGTGAGGGTGCGGTTTGTGCGGTTTTCTTATTATAAAACCGCAAATTACACTATACCATGCGGTGTGATGCAATGCGGTGCACTATGACTTGCGGTGTGGTATGGTTATGTCATTTTGTGGGCGGTTTTAGTGCGGTTTTTATGGTTTGTACGGTTTATGCGGTTTGGTGAACACCCCTAATAATAACATCTTTTGTGGTTCAAATATCACCTCTTCCTTTCTTATTATCTTAAAATATATATATATTAAAAGAAAATTATGATATCTAAATTGTTGGGTTGAAATTAAAATCTACGTACGTAGCGAAACGAGGACTAGGATTCGAACTAAACTTTTGATGGCTCAACCCTTTTTTATTGACACTTGCAATTTGTCACTTGCCAACTTCTACTAGAGAATAGAGATATGCACCATTTAGGACCTTAATGAATTGACAAGTTGATGGGGGTGTAAATGTGTGTAAGTCCAATACCAAAAAAAATAAAAAACTTTAGGCTAGCTCTAGCTCATATTTATGCGTTGATGACCCTAATATTACTGAAATAAACGATCTTATAGTATAAAAAATTATAAAAAGCTGTGTATATTCTGAGATTTTTCTTTATAATGTCGTGCTGGTTAACACTTAGGCTGTGTTTGGATGGGTGGAATATAGGGAGGATGGAAAATATAAGAGGGAAAATAGGGTGGAAAACTCAGTTTTCCACTGTTTGGTAATGGGGAGAAAATCAGAGGAGTGGAAAACCCGGGAGAAACTTTTCTCTCCCGGGCCCACAAAAACTTTCCTCCCAAATCGGGAGGAAAATCAATGAGGGAAAACTCCCTCATTGTTATTTTACCGTAATACCCATCCACGTAACCTCATTCATACCCTCCACCTACCCAGCTGAAGACTTTTGCCCACCTACCCTCATTCATACCCTTCTCATCTTCTCATCTAGCACACCGTCCAGAGAAGTCCAGGTTCTCCTCTGTTGTTTTTTTTTTTTTTTTTTTTTTTTCAACATGAAAAAAAAAAAATTGTAATGTAATTTTTACATTATAATAATAAAAATATAAATATAAATTTATATATATGATGTGGTAAATTTTATATTATTTAATGAGTACAAATAAATCTATTTCTTACATATTATGTAACAAGGGTATAATAGTCAATTTATATAAATTACATTTTCCATTCTTCCATTTTTCTCTCCAACCAAACAAAAGAGTTTTCCATTCTCCTACTTTTCCACCCCTCCAACCAAACACATAAGAGGGAAAACTAAATATTTTCTATCCTCCCACTTTTCCATCCTTCCACAATTTTCCATCCTCCCATTTTTCCACTCCTCCATCCAAACAAAGCCTTAAAGAATAGCAAGTGCTTGAGCTAACGTATTATGCTTCGCAACTCAGGCTTTTGTCACGAACGGTGCAAAAACAACATTTAATTGTAATGACAGAATTATCAGGCTAATAAAACCATAATAATTTTGGCAAATCATGCTGCAATAACATGCCAAAGTATAATTTGTTGACTTTGTCTAAATTACCAACGATCACCATTAATAAGCAAACATGGTTTGTCCGTAGTTTTAGGACTATATGCATGTGTTCATGTCAATGAGTTTTGCTATGCTGCCCATAGCAAAATGATTCTCATAAAGCTTTGACATCCTTGTTTTTCTCTTAATTAAAAAAAAAAAGTTTTTATATTCTGATTTTGTTCTAATATTGGTGAGACAAGGTTGCTTGGTCACTGTGCTGATTCATAAGATTTGCAGTCGTGGAACATGGATCAAGTATTAATGTATTATTATATACCATATTGAAGACAAGTTACTTCTTTGGCATGGCTTGTAAATTTTTCTTTTAATTATTATTTTTTAATATTTTTTTTGGCTGATTTTATTTTTTAATTTATTTAAAGCACCGAATGGACTGTGAACAGAATAAGGAATATCAGTGCATTATCTTAGAATACATCTTAATTAAGAGTTAAGAATATACCGATTAATCAGGTATATCTGTCCCGTGACTTGATAAGTGACCCTTCTCAAAAAAAAAAAAAGAGACTTCATAAGAGAAGCTCACACGGGTCTTCAATGGCAATGATTGACAGAAAGAATAACAAAATGCGGGGTCATATATATAATACTACAAACACAAACTATTTTATAATATTTTTATAAAATGTCGATGTGGTTAATTTTTTATTGGTTTTCATTTAGGCCCACCATTAATATCACTTTTTCATTTACCAATAATCATTCACCACATCAGCAGTTTGTAAAAAATTTTATAAGTTTGTATCTCTAGCATTATTCTATATATATTGTAAAGTTATGATTTACAACTATGTTTTTGTTGGCTTTAATTCCGTGTAAAATTTGATTATATTTTACTCAATCATTTCCCTATATTTTTGTGGGATTTAATGTAAGAGTTTAGTGTGAGAGTTTGGTGAAGACTTGTGACGAAAGTGAAGCTCACGATTGGCTTGCAAGTGGACAACTCGCAAAAGGCCACGTGAGAAGCACATACTGGTATATGAATAGTCTCATACCAAGCTTGATTTCGCGAGTCACTTCATGACTCAGGCCAAGTTGCGAGTGAACCGTGAAATTCATTGCCCGAACCTTTTTGAAATGTGTTTTTCTCATTTCTTTACCAACACTATATAAACCCACATTACCCACGAAATTGTAAGGAGCTTTTGAGAAAGAAAACCCTAGCAATACACTTGAGAGTTAGAGATTGTAAACCCACAATCATCTACACAATTTCTCTTAGTTTTCTTCTACTCCTACCTCTCCAATTACAAATCCTTGAAAGGTTCCTAGCTCAAACACTTATCTCACCAAATCTGAGTACTGAGCGAAATTTTAGTGCATGTGGGAAGTATTGGAAGAAGCCATCGATTGGTGGATACAATTTGGAGCTAATTGCAAGATCCGAATAACTAGTGAAGATATGGCTCGATGAAGCCCGTTGGTAGCTAGAACTTAGAGGGTTCAAGTACATTGGGTAGATTAGGCTTGGAGGGTCTTTTCGATATTTGTATACTCCAACTTTATTCACTAGTGGATCGATTTCAGATTGGAGGGCCGCGAAGAGGTTTTTCGCCGAGTACTTCGATTTCTTCTTCGATAACACATCGCGGTGTTATCTTGTGTTTGCATCTCTTTTCCCTTACTCTTTAAACTTTATATTTGTTATTGCTTGCTTGTGGTTATGGCTTAGAGAGTTGTTTCGATTATTGCGTATCATTCACTCTTGTTTCGTACTTAGATAAATTAGAATAAAAGCAATTAAGCCGTGTTTTTAAAATTAGGGGTCTGAATAAGCTATAGTGTTTTCACACTATTTAAGCTTTCATATATATATATATATATATATATATTAGTTATGTTCAAGTTACTTTGGTAGAACTTTAAGTAATATTACACCACTTAATATTTTTTAATTGGATGCGAATTTTGACAAATCCACTGTTAGATTAGATTACCTTCGTATATTCTCCGTGCTTGCCAAATTTCAAGGTGATCAAAGATTAATAGTCATGTCATCAATCAATTATTCAAATTCAAATTTTTGTAGTTTAATTAAAATAATGCATAAAAGATCAATTTATGAATCAAATGGTAAATAATATCCAATTGACATGAAAATTAGGATGAATATTAAGAACATATAAAACATATAATTCAATGGTGAGATTTTCAAAATATGAATTCTATAGTAGGTTATTGGGTGATGTAACATTATTTAGAGTTATACCAGGTATAACTTGAACTCAACCATATATATCTATATATATATAAAGAAAAGAGAAGTAGAGATTAGAGAACACTATATCTGTCTTGTATAGGGGGTATGGAGAAACAAAAATAATAGATGTTCTCACACATTTGTTAATATACACTCCATACATACTATTTCCACAATTTTACACACAATTTTCACATTCAAAGCATAGAAGAAGTGTGTACAAATGATATAAAAACATTATAAAAAAAAATGTTTTTGTATTCTGATTTTGTGTTACTGTATAGAATGGTCACTGCGCATGCGCTGATTCATAAGATTTACAGTCTTGGAACATGTATCAAGTATTAATGTATTATTATATGCCATATTGAAGTCAAGTTACTTATTTGACATGGCTTTCAAATTTTTCTTTTAATTATTATTTTTTAATATATTTTTTTGGCTGATTTTATTTTTTAATTTATTTAAAGCACCAAATTGACTGTGAACAGAATAAGGAATTTTAGTTCATTATCTTAAAATACATCTTAATTAAGAGTTAAGAATACACCGATTAATCAGGTATATCTGTCCCGTGACTTGATAAGAGACCCCTCTCAAAAAAAAAAAAAAAAAAGACTTCATAAAAGAAGCTCATATGGGTCTTCAATGGCAATGATTGTCAGAAAGAATAACAAAATCCCCCACAGGAACTGCGTGTGTCCTGCCCAATGCCTTGCCATTGAAAGCAAGGCCCGGCACTGTGGGGTTTAGGGTGTTTTCCAAGCATAAGCAACTTGGAGATGGGAGCCCCGAGTAACTGCCCCCATTGTGGTATCAGAGCCACTTTTCTGGCAGGTGATAATGTTGTTGTGTTCTCTGTATTTCTGTCTATGTCTTCCCGAAACTTTGATACTCCTTTGTTGTGTTCCCTTTTTACCATCGTTGGCACCACCCATGTCGGAAAGTGAATTCCTAGAACCAAACAGTAAGGCCCGTTTGAGCCAAGAGAGGGCATGTAGCGCATGAGAGGTATAGGGTTGACTAGGGTATGTGTTACAAAATGCAATGGTGATAAGAAAAACATGATAATTGAGTGTTAAACCTAGGATAGTATGGATAGATTGTGGAGATCCAACTCCCCTATCAACTCCTGGACTGGTTGTCCTCCTGATATTGTAAATGAAGAAGATCACAATGTTGAAGATAATGAGCTGTTTCCTGGTTTCCAGACATGGAATATCCCCAAGATTGATACTAAAACTGTTTACAAAACTAGTTGGACTGAAAATGCTTTTCATTCTGCTTATAAAGCTAGAACTGTTGAACAAACATTCTCTATTTCAAAAACTCATGAAAAATGTTGCTTGTTTTCTAAGAGAAATATTAGTGAATTTATTGCTGCTAAAAAATTCAGTTATTTGCATATTGGTATGGTTCAAGTTGCTATTAAACCACTTACTAGAAAAGAAATAAATGCTTATGTTCTCATGTGTTTAAGAGATGCTAGATTTAAAAACTTTAAAGATAGCATTCTTGGTATGATTACTGCTTCTATGTATGATGGTCCTGTACATTTTAATTGTTATCCTGATATTACTCTTGCTTTGGATGATCCCAATATTGTTAAAGCTTTGACCTTGAATATTGCTTCATTTGGTTATCACATGGAAGAAGGTAGTAAGCCTTTTGCTTTGATCTATCACATTTATTACAGATTGTTAGAAACTCAATTGAATCCTAGTGCTAAGATCAATAGAGAACCTTTTGGTAAAACTATGTTAATTCAATGTTCAACTCCTACTGCTAAAGTTCAAGTTCCAAAAATGATTTAATGTCAAGACATAAAGCTTCCCATTGAATGGCTGTTGTAACAAGAATCCCCTCTTGCTAAACCTGTTTTTGATGAGCTAGATCTTACTCATATTCAACAATATCTTGATGGTACTATTAAAATAAGTTTGCTAAATAATCAACCTTTGAGGATCAACGTAGGAAGGCATTCCTTTGCTGGATATGAAAGTATTTCAAAAAGAGAACAAGAGATCAATGATTTTTTGCAAAAGAATTTTGAAAAACCCACTGATTTAAAGCTAAAAGGTGTTTCAAGTGATAAATCTCAAATTAGTTCTGTTTACTATTCCACTGAACCTAAAGCTTCCTCTACATATAGCAAAACTACTAATGAAGAAGAAGATGACACTAAATCTGTTTGTCCATCTAATTCTGATTTTCCTCCTATTGAAAATCCTTTTTTCCAAAATCAATTAAGAGTTTTGAATGTTTTGGATGAAAGTTTTGAAATTGATATGGTTTCCTTGTATAATGAATTTATGCTTGCAAAAAACAGAAATAAAAGAAAATACTACCAAAGTAATTTTGCTTAGTTTGAAAAAGATCATGTTAAAAGGAAATGGTTAGAAAAGATGAATCAATTGAAAAAACATATTTTGTTTTTTGATTTTCTTGAAACCATTATGTTTCAAAAGATGAAGTTTCAAAACAACATCTAAATGTGATAAAGAAACCAAATTTTGTTAAAGAAGATAAAACCATTGTTAGGTCTAGTCATCCTCCTCTTGAGACAGTTTTGATAACTTGTCAAAAGACGGAAGTGAAGGCCTCCCCTTTCAAAATTGCTGATGCTGATACTCCTGTTTTTAGTATTATTGAACAAAACAATTTTACTAATGAATCTTTTCATATTATTGGTCAACAACTTGACCGTATTGAAGAAAAACTTGTTGAAAAAACTCTTGTTTCAAAAATTGAGAAACGTTTGATTGATTTACCAAGTCAAAGAGAAAAAGTGAATTTTAAAACTTCTCAAGCCAAAACTCTTAACATTGTTGAGAAAATGCTTTCTGATTTAAAGGTAAAAATTGAAGGTACTTCTACAAGTACTCCTACTGCTCGAACTATTTCAAAAAATGAAAAAGAAATTGTTTCTGAAGAAAATACAGATTCTGATACTGTTTCTTCTGTTTTACTAAAAAGGTTTTTGATGATGATTTACCAGAAATTAAAAGATATGTTGGAAATTCCATATCCATGTCTTTTACAAAAAAATTGGTATTCAAAACCTACTCCCCCTGAAATGCAGTTTGAAGAAAGAGCTTTTCAAACACAATTCTCTGTTTCTGTTGATAAAATTTATGAATGGAATATTAATGATTTGTCTGAACAAGAAATCATTAATAAAATGGGTCATATGTCTATGGTTGGAATTGCTTATGTGAATAACCATAATCTTGATCACCTTGAAATTGTTGACCTGCTTGTTACCGGTTTTTCTAGTACACTTTATGGATGGTGGGATTCATATCTCACAGAAGACTCCAGAGAATCTATCAAACATGCTGTTAAAAAGAATGCTGAAGGATTGCCTATTTTTGATGAAGGTGTTGGTCGAGGTATTCCTGATGGTGTTAGTACCTTGATCTATACTATTCTCAAACATTTTGTCGATACTCCATCTAATATTTCGTCTCGAATTTATGATTATCTGAATAATTTGAGATGTCCTAGTGTGTCTGATTACAAATGGTACCAAGATGTTTTCATTTCCAGAGTGATCTTTCGGAAAGATTGCTACAAGCCTTATTGGAAAGAAAAGTTTATTGACGGTCTGCCTCCTATCTTTGCTCATAAGGTAAAACAAGAGCTAATGGGTAAAAATGATTCCATTGATTATGATAATTTTAACTTATGGTGATATTTTAAGCACTATTAAAAAACTTGGTATTAATATGTGTAATGATGAAAACTGTTAAAATACCAATTAAAAAATAAAAGAAAAGCTAAATATGAAATGGATAATTTTTGTGAACAATATGGTTTGCCCCCTATTGCTCCTTCCAGGCAAAAGGGTAAAAAACATCATAAAAGTTATAGTCATAAAAAATATAAAAAATACAAAACCAATTTTGTTAAACCTAATGATTTCTATGCTAAAGAGAAAAATGTTTCTAAAAAATATGATAAACAGAGATCAGGTAAAGGTAAATGTTTTAATTGTGGAAAACCTGGACATTACAGTATAAACTATAAACAAAAACTTGGTAAGTTAAAAAATAAGTTTAACATGTTAAATATTGATAATAAAGATCAAGAAGAATTATTTAGAATCCTTTAATCAAACAATTCGTCTAATTCTTTGTGTTAGGTTCTAAGGAATTAGAACTTCATTTTGTAATGTTGGCAAGCCATGATCAAAACGTTTTAGTCTTGTTTAGACTTGCTCAAAGTATATGCTTTTTATGTAAAGTTGGAATTGAGTTGCTGCAGGATTTACTGTGTAAATCTGCTTCGCTCGATCGATCGAAAGTCGTGCAGATTGTTTTTTCTGTAGAATTTCCAACTCAGCCCAAGCTCGTTTGACGTGTAGGGTTTTATGTTTTATCTTAAGTATAAAAGGAAAAACCCTAGCCACGTTTTTAGGTTGCTCTTTATGCTGCGTGTGTGAATCTTCTGTGAAATCAAGAGGTGGTTGCCTTCACACATACTTAGGGTTTCCAAGATTCAAGATTATGTCAAGAACTTGGTGATCAAATCAGTTGTAGATTCAAGAGCTTAAAGATACACAAGCGAGAGTGCTTGTACTTGCTGGGAATCCAAGAAAGAAGTAGTTCGTGGACTCGGAGCTATCATGGGGTCGTGGTAGTAAGTTTCCTTCTGGAGGTAGCAATAGGATGTTAGTGGTCTAAGTCGCTATTGTGAACTTCAATTCTTTCATAGTGAATTCAGTTTATCTTGAAGATAGTTAGGTTGAATTCTCTCCAGGTTTTTTACCGGTTTGGTTTTCTTGGGTTACCATATTGTTGTGTTCTTTATTTTCCGCACTTATCAATGATATGACTTATATGTATTAACCTAGATTTGCATAATTTACCTAAGTTAATCATTTGGCTAAATAACTAGGTTAATTTGGTTGTGTTTTAAGGGGTCTAAAAACAAACAATTTGGAAGATGATTTTTCTTCTTCATCTGATTCTTGCTATCAATTTGCTGATGATTCCTCTGATTCACCTAATGTTAAAATTGGTTGTAGAGATTCATGTTGTAATGTTATTAAATCTGTTAATGTTCTCACCAAAAGTGAAGAAAATGAAAGCTTATTAATTAAATTGATAAATCAGATTGAAAACCCTGAATTGCAAAAAGAATATTTGGATGAGTTTAAGAAAAATTTGATAAAAGATGAAACTAGTAAAAAACTAAAATCAACTATAAGCTTTGAAGAAACTTTGGAAAGATTTAATAAAAAGAAATCCAAAGAATTGACTGTTAATGATCTTCAACATGAAATTAATGTTGTTAAACAAGAGATAAATGAATTAAAACATGAATTTAAAAGCATTAAAAGCAATAATAATAATCTTAAACAAGAATTGTTGTTGTTAAAAATTAATAAAAATCTTAATAAATCTGATAATGAACAAGATGAACAAGATGAGCACAAAGATCGAGATGAATCCAGTCAACAGGCTCTACTTCCTAATAAAGGTATTGTTGATAATTCTCAACTTAATCTTGTTAACAAAGTACTTCCTCCAAAATGGTTTACAAAAGTTAAAATTATTGTTTCTCATGATTATCATTTCACTGTTATTGCTATGATTGATTCTGGTGCGGATATGAACTGTATCCAAGAAGGATTAATTCCTTCAAAATATTTTGAAAAATCAACTGAAAGATTGATTTCTGCCAATGGTAGTCAAATGAAGATTAAATATGAATTTGAATAATGTGTTAGGTTCTAAATGTTTAGAACAATTGGCAAATCGTGAACACAAACTTGTCTAGATATAGATCTTAGAGTCTATAGGTTTTATTAGACAATGCTCAAGGTGATTCAAGTCAAGATTCAAGAACATACAAGCTGCAGGAAGAAGATTTCATAATCTGTCTAGTTCGATCGATCGAAAGACAGGCTCGACCGATCGAAAATCGTATCTGCAGAATTTTAATTAAGCCCAAACAGCAGTTCAAGCCCATTTAGGATTAGGGTTTCTAATCTACTTCTCCCAGTATATAAAGGAAACCTTAAGCACGTTTTTATAAGGCTTTTCAGAGAGAAAAGAGTGTGCCTCTTTGGTATTTAGGGTTTTGTTCCTAAAAAGCTCTCTTATATCTTCTACCGGTGCTATTCCTTGAAGAATCTCAAGATCCGGTATTGTTGAAGTAGCTGCCTTCTCTTGTCATCAAAGGTGTTGATGATCTAAACCTTCAAGGGTTGTCTTGGAGTCACAAACAGGAGAGTTTGTGTTGCTAAACTTTTGAGTGGGATCTCAAAGTCACAAACGGGGGTGTTTGTGTTTTGTAAAGGCCAAAGAAACAAGGAGTCCGTGGATTCGGAGCTTGCACGTGGTTGTGTCAGTAAGTTCTACTGGTTGGTAGCAATAAGAAGTCAAGCGGGGGGGGGGGGGGGCTTGTAAGTCTTATTGTATGAACTTCGATTCTTTCTAGTGGATTTGCTTTTTACCTTGAGGATAGCTAGGTTAAATCCTCCCCAGGTTTTTTACCAGTTTGGTTTTCCTGAGTTATCATATCGTTGTGTTATTTATTTTTCCGCTGCTTTGCATGATATGATTGTTTGATTGTGATAACCTAGATTTGGAATTTGGACTAAGTAACAACTTGGCTAATTACCTAGGTTAATTCAATTGTTTAAGGGGTCTAAAAACTGACATAATGCTCATGTTTGTCATGGTAATGTCTGTTTCAAGATTCCTTCTGTCCTTGTTAAAAACATGACTGATAAAGTGATTCTTGGTTTGCCATTTTTAAATGCTTTGTATCCTTTTCTTGTTGAACATGATAGAATTACTACTGATCCTTTTGGACAGAAAGTAAAATTCAAATTTGCTTCAAAGTTTGAAATTGATGTTAATGCTTTAAATTTGATTCATGCTAAAACCAAACATCTTAACTTCCTTCAACAAGAAGTAAGATACAAGAAAATTGCTGAACAACTTTTTGATAAATTATTGCAATCAAAAATTGATAATTTTTAGAAAATTCTGATTGATGATGTTTGCTCTGATGTTCCTAATGCTTTTTGGCATAGAAGAAAACATATTGTTGACTTGCTAATGTTAAAGATTTTGATGAAAAGAATATTCCTACTAAAGCTCTCCTTGTTCAAATGAATGCTGAAACAGTTGAGTTTTGCAAAAAAGAAATCAATGATTTACTTCAGAAAAAACTCATAAGGAATAGCAAGTCCCCATGGTCTTGTGCTGCTTTCTATGTTCAAAAAAATGCTAAGATTGAGAGAGAAACCCCTCATTTAGTTATCAATTATAAGCCCTTGAACAAGGTCTTAGAATGGATTAGGTATCCCATACCTAACAAAAATGATTTAGTTCACAGATTAAGTAAAACCATGATATTCTCCAAGTTTGACATGAAATCTGGATTCTGGCAGATCCAAATTAGTGAGAAGGATAGGTATAAAACTGCTTTTACCACTCCTTTTGGTCATTATGAGTGGAATGTGATGTCTTTTGGTCTTAAGAATGCCCCAAGTGAATTCCAAAACATTATGAATTATATTTTCAATTCTTTCAGCCATTTCACCATTGTTTATATTGATGATATTCTTGTTTATTCCAGCTCTATTGATGAACACTGAAAACATTTGTATTCGTTTCTAGAAACCATCAAAAGAAATGGTCTTGTTGTCTCTGCTAAGAAAATTAAACTGTTTCAAACAAAAGTCCGCTTCCTTGGCTATGACATCTCTGAGGGACAGATTCATCCTATAGATAGAGCCATTCAATTTGTTGATAAGTTTCCTGATGTTATCACTGATAAAACTCAACTCCAGAGATTTCTTGGGTTCCTAAACTATGTTGTTGATTTCTACAAGGATATGAGGAAACAATGTAAACCCTTTTTTGATCGGTTACAGAATAATCCTCCTCCTTGGTCTGATGTTCATACTTCCCTTGTTAAACAAATCAAGTCTCATGTTAAGACATTGTCGTGTCTTGGTATTCCTACTGTTGATGCTTTCAAAATTGTTGAAACCGATGCCTTTGACATTGGTTATGGTGGTATTCTGAAATAGAAAATTTCCCCAGAGTCATCTAAACAAATTGTCCGTTTCTATTCTGGAATCTAGAATAATGCATAGTTAAACTATAGTACTATTAAAAAAGAAATTTTATCTATCGTACTATGTATTTAAAAATTTAAAAGTGATTTGTTAAACCAAAAATTTTTGTTACGTATTGATTGCAAAAGTGCTAAATATGTTATTGAAAAAGATGTTGAAAATATTGCTTCAAAACATATTTTTGCCAAATGGCAAGCTATTTTAAGTGTTTTTTATTTTGATATTGAATATATTAAAAGATCTCAAAATGTCATCCCTGATTTCCTTACCAGTGAATTTCTGCAGTGTCATAATGGCAAGTAGAAGGTCGAAAGACTAGACGCCTGCCATTGCTAATCAAATTGTTAAAAAAGAAACTATTTACCCTCTAGACATTGTTAACCCCCCTAGGTACTATTCCCAAGCCTAATTATTCTTCTATATTGAGCCAAATAGGGCTTCCATTACTGGTCCCTTTTCACTTGCTACTAGTTACTTTTCCCCAAGATTCCACTGGATCCCTAAACACGGTGAAAAATCTGTGCAATATTACTGTGATATTTTGCACCATGAAAACTCAATCACTATTAAAGCCATCACTGATAAAATCAACACTACCAAGATAATTTATCATAGTGTTTTTCTTAATCATATTATTTCTGAAGAAATGTGAGGCCCCAACCTTGCCGCCACAAGAAGGCTACCAAAATCTCCTATTCCTTATTCATATCATGATTATCTCACTGCCTGGTTCAGATTTATGCTCCACCAGAATGACAACATGTCTCATTCATGGTTTGTTAATTTTGATAAAAATTTCAATTCTAATTTCCCCCTCTGGTTCATCTACTGGTGGGCTCAGTTTGGCTCAACTGTTGAAATATTGCCCGAGCCATTAATGAATTCTCTTACATATTATTTCAAAAGTGTGCTCAAAGTTTATTCCTATGGTGCAAAATTCCCTCCTTTGCTCCATTCGTCAAAAAATATAAAGTTCCATGGATTCTGAAATGGCAATATGTTAAGGAAGGTGATACTCTCACTCACTGCTGGTATATGTTAAGCCTCATACCCAATCAATCATTAACGATGTTACCAGAGATTTCTCTTCCCAAGTGCTTCTCCAACATTAAGAATCGCTACCCCAATGCAAAAAGCTGAACTACCTGATGCACCTACTTCCTCATCTGCTAAAACTGTTAAACCTCCTGTTAAGCCTAGAAAGAAGGGTTCTCCTTTGGAAGAAATTTGCAAGGACCCTGATGCTCTATATGCTCTTATCAAAATGATTTCAAAAGAAAAGAAGTTGCTGGCTCAGATGATGAACGGTCCTCTGAAGCCTCTGTTACAAAAGACCCTTACAACTAGGAGTGGTTTAATCATGATGAAAAAGATGTTCATGATCTAGCAAAGGATTGATTGATTCCCCTATTTGTCTGGCCTGCACAACGGCGACCAAAATGATACAATGTTTACTCCCCCGATGAAATTCCCACCATTGGTTCACACCACAAATAATGATGGTTCTTCATGATGATGTTTCTTCATGCTTTATGTCAACTTAAGCTCTCTTTTGACAAAGTTTGGACACTAGTTATTACTTCTGCAGAATCCTCATGATCTCCTATTGATTCCTCATGATTTAGTCAAAAAATAAAAAATCACTATTCACTTTTATTGTTCACAGATTACTGTTCACGAATTACTGTTCATGGATTACTGTTCACTTTTTATTGTTCACTTTTTACTGTTCATGACACTGTTCACTCCAAAATTTTCCTATTTAAGGGGGGTTGTCCCTTAAGTTTAAGACGGAATTCTTTCTTCGGAACTTCTTTCTTTTAGAAGCCTTTCTCTAGTGAGAGTTCCTTGTTTCCACCTTAGGATTTCCTTCTACTTTCCCTATAAACTTGTAACTAGAACTAGTACAAGCCTTGTAACTGTTTCAATCTTGTAACCACTACTACTACTGTAAGTGTTTTGTTCTATTTTCAATAACAAGTATTTTTAGTTTTCAGTTTATTATACTACTTGTTGCTACCGCCATCTTGGACGGTTTAAATTTTTAATTGCTTTCATATATATTGCTTGGCTGGTTCTATCGCCTTACTATAGTTTTAAATTACTTTGTTTATATCTGCAATACCACTTCTTGGTTGGTTCTACTTTATTTATTTTACTTTCAACATATATATTATTGTGCTTCCGCCTTCAGCGCCATGTCCCTTCCCCCATTTTGGTATCAGAGCCTGATTAGACTGCCGATCCTCTCACTTTGTAATAGATACACGGTAAAGAGAGGCTCTCCAGTGGCAGGTGTGAGTACCGAAAAGTGCTAGGCCTGTATGCTCTAGTAGGTACGCGGTGTCGCCGAAGTTGGGACCACAGGAATTGCGTGTGTCCTGCCCGTTGCCTTGTCGTTGAAAGCAGGGCCCGGCATCGTGGGGTTTAGGGCGTTTTCCAAGCATAAGCAACTTGGAGATGGGAGCCCCGGGTAACCGCCCCCATTGTGGTATCGATGCCTTGTCGTTGAAAGCAGGGCCCAGCATCGTGGGGTTTAGGGCGTTTTCCAAGCATAAGCAACTTGGAGATGGGAGCCCCGGGTAACCGCCCCCATTGTGGTATCAGAGCGTATGAAAAGAAACATCCATTTTCCTAGTCTCCTGATTGATTATGATGATGGTTCATATGTTGCTAATGATGATTCAGATGATAATAGGGATCCTAACTAGCTTTCCTAGTGGTATAAGTATTAGTATTATTCCACTTATTAGTGGTACTTATCCACGTAACATGCTTCGATTCCTGCAAAGAAACATTGATAATGTTAGGACAATCGGTAATAGTTAACATTTTGGTGCTATGAATATTACCTTTAGCAATATTTGTGAAACATTGGCAAGAACCTATCATTAGGTCTTGAATAAGAACATTAATAAGGAAGTCTTCAACATAAGACAGATTATCAATGTGTATTTTCTCATGCCAAAAAGCATTAGGAGCATCAGAGAAAACATCATCAATTAGAATTTTCTGAAAATTATCAATTTTTTATTGTAACAATTTATTTGAAAGTTGTTCAGCAATTTTCTTGTACCTCACTTCTTGCTAAAGGAAGTTAAGATGTTTGGTTTTAGCATGAATCAGATTTAAAGCATGATCAATATCAATTTCAAACTTTGAAGCAAATTTGAATTTTACTTTCTGCCCAAAAGGATCAGTAGTAATTCCATCATGTTCAACAAGAAAAGGATACAAAGCATTTATAAATGGCAGACCAAGAATCACTTTATCAGTCATGTTTTTAACAAGGACAGAAGGAATCTTGAAACAGACATTACCATGACAAACATGAGCATTATTCAATTCATATTTAATCTTCATTTGACTACCATTAGCAGAAACCAATCTTTCAGTTGATTTTTCAAAATATTTTGAAGGAATCAACTGAAAGATTGGTTTCTGCTAATGGTAGTCAAATGAAGATTAAATATGAATTGAATAATGCTCATGTTTGGATACAGTTCATATCCGCACTAGAATCAATCATAGCAATAACAGTGAAATGATAATCATGGGAAACAACAATCTTAACTTTTGTAAACCATTTTGAAGGAAGTATTTTATTAACAAGATTAAGTTGAGAATTATCAACAATACCTTTATTAGAAAGAAGAGTCTGTTGACTAGATTCATCTCCATCTTTATGCTCATCTTGTTCATTATCAGGTTTATTAAGATTTTTATCAATTTTTAACAACAACACTTCTTGTTTAAGATTATTATTATCACTTTTAATGCTTTTAAATTCATGTTTTAATTCATTTATCTCTTGTTTAACAACTTTTTTTTTTTTTTTTGAGAAACCAGACCCAGAGGCCTGCTAGAATAAAAGAAAAGATTACAATGCATCACGGATTACAAAAGGAGCTATGTCCTCAGGTACGGATTCCATCCACACCTAGAGCTCGTTACCAGACTTGGAACTTCTGGCCAGTAAATGGGCGACTGTATTACCCAGTCGTTTTACATGCGTAAAATTACAAAAACGAAAAGCAATAGCTAGCCTTAGGGAATCATTTATCACCAAACCAAAGTCCGGATGGTTTGAAACACCCTCATGCAGAGCTTTTGTAACAATTTCAGCGTCTCCTTCAATGATAGTGATGGTTTTTAGACCCTTTAAACAATTGATTTAACCTAGGTAATTAGCCAAGTTGTTACTTAGTCCAATTAAACAAGTCTAGACTATCACAAAATAAAAGATCAAACCATGCACAGTAGCGGAAAATAAATAACACAAGATATGATCACCCAGGAAACCAAACCGGTAAAAACCTGGGGAGAATTTGACCTAGCTATCCTCAAGGTAAACTTAAATCCACTATCTTGAAAGAATCGAAGTTCATACAATAAGACTGACAAGCCCCCACGCTCGACTTCTTATTGCTACCAACCAGTAGAACTTACTGACACGACCACATGCAAGCTCTGAATCCACGGACTCCTTCTTTCTTGGATTCGCCACCAGATACAAGCACACCCGCTTGTGTTTTCTTTAAGTTTCAATGGCAGCAACTGAATTGATCATCAAGGCATAGATAAATCTTCTCCTTGAAAACCCTAAGTTTGTGTAAAGGAAAGCTCCTCTAGATCTCACAAGAGATTTACACAAACCGCAAATTATGAGCAACACTAAAACGTGGCTAGGGTTTGCCTTTTATACTTAGGACAAATAAGAAACCCTAAAAACGTTTTAAAACACTTAGGGCTGAGTTAGACGAATCTGCAGAAAAACATTCTGCCCGAGCTTCGATCGATCGAGCCTGTCTTTCAATCGATCGAGCCAGGCCGAAAGACACAATGCTTCTTGCTTTAACTCGATTCCAACTTTACATAAAATCACAACTTTGAGCTAGACTAAAAACACTTCTAAAACATTGTTTTGATCATGGTTTGCCAACAATACAAATTAGAGTTTTAAATACAGAAAATCCTAAGACTTTAGAACCTAATAGATAGCTTCAAAAACACTTAGTTCCAAAGCAAACTGAACAGCACGCCTGCATGCCAGAGTTTCCACCGTAGTGACTGAGGAAGGGAGAGAGATCCGTTCCACAAGAGCACCTATCACACTACCATCAGAGTCCCGAATTATTACACCCAGACCAGCAGCTCCTAAATCGTTGAATACAGCCCCATCGTAGTTCACTTTGTAATGAGGAGAGATTGGCGGTATCCACCTGACCCTTTGAGCTGGAATAGAAGCATGCTGTTGACGAGTAGCAATTTGGGCAATTGTAAAATCCTGTAGAAAACGTACCGCCCTTGACCGTAAGTCATGAAGGCTTGACCCACAGCCCCTCTCTCGGTTTGTATTTCTCTTTTCCCATATCGACCAAAACAGCACTGCAAGGAGATTCATATCTGTTTGTTCTTTAAACCTGAAAGACAAATCCAGCAAGTCCGCAAAGGAAGAAAATTTATATTTCAAAAATTTTCTAGTTGACTCCTCTGCCTCCCAAACCGACCTAAGAACAGGGCAGCTCCAAAGGGCGTGGATAGTATCTTCACATTCAGAATCACAACTAGGACAGACCACAGCATTGACCACCTTCCTTTTCCAGAGATTGAAAAACATAGGAATAGCATTGTTTGCTGCCTTCCACAACAGGTGTTTGATTTTCTGAGGAACCTGTAAAGACCAAATGTCGTTCCACATGTGTTTACGATTGCTAGGGTCCGAGCAATTAGGGAGAGACCCTCTATTCGATGAAGATAATAATCTATAGGCACTTCGAGTTGTATAAACACCTTGGTTGGACGGAAACCAAACCTGCCTATCCGGGGAGTTATGAATGCTCAAGGGGATACCCAATATGATTCTAGCTTCATGAGATAGGAACTCACACTAAATCAGTTCTGAGTTCCATGAGTGGGAATCAACATCAATCAAGGCATTCACCATAGAGTCCGGGCTGAGCAAAGATAAAGGCGAGACAATACAACTGCCGTGAGGGTGAGGTAACCACTTATCCCCTCTTATCTTGATTGACATCCCATCGCCCACTTGCCAAATCGAGCCCAACTCAACTACCCGAGAAGCTTGAATTATGCTTTTTCTTAAACTTATCCAAATATTCTTTTTTGTAATTCAGGGTTTTCAATTTGACTTATCAATCTAACCAACAAACTTTCATTTTCTTCATTTTTAGTGAAAACATTAACAGATTTAATAACATTACAACATGAATCTCTAAAACCAATTTTAACATTAGGTGAATCAGAGGAATCATCAGCAGATTGATAACAAGAACCAGATGAAGAAGAAAAATCATCTTCCAAAGAATCAGACGAATTGTTTGATTCAAGGATTCTGAATAATTCTTCTTGATCTTTATCATCAATTTTTAACATGTTAAACTTATTTTTTAACTTACCAGGTTTTTGTTTACAATCTTTACTGTAATGTCCAGGTTTTCCACAGTTAAAATATTTACCTTTACCTAATCTCTGTTTATCATATTTTTTAGAAACATTTTTCTTTTTAGCATAGAAATCATTAGGTTTAGCAAAGTTGGTTTTGTATTTTTTTATGTTTTTTATGGCTATAATTTTTATCATGTTTTTTACCCTTTTGCCTGGAAGGAGCAATAGGGGGCAAACCATATTGTTCACAAAAATTACCCATTTCATATTTAGCTTTTCTTTTATTCTTTAATTGGTGTTTTAACAGTTTTTCATCATTGCACATATTAATACCAATTTTTTTAATAGTGCTTAAAATAACACCATAAGTTAAATTATCATAATCAATGGAATCATTTTTACCAATTAACTCTTGTTTTACCTTATGAGCAAAGATAGAAGGCAGACCATCAATAAACTTTTCTTTCCAATAAGGCTTGTAGCAATCTTTCTGGAGCATCACTCTAGAAATGAAAACATCTTGGTACTATCTGTAATCAAACATAGTAGGACATCCCAAATTATTCAGAAAATCAGAAATTCGAGACAAAATATTACATGGAGTACCAACAAAATGTTTGAGAATGGTATAGACCAAGGTATTGACACCATCAGGGATACCTCGACCAATACTTTCATCAAAAATAGGCAAACCTTCAGCATTCTTTTTAACAACATGTTTAATAGATTCTTTGGAATCTTCTGTGAGATATGAATCCCACCATCCATGAAGAGTGCCAGAAAAACCAGTAACAAGAAGGTCAACAATTTTAGGGTGATCAAGATTATGATTATTCACATAAGCAATTCCAACCATAGACATATAACCCATTTTATTAATGATTTCTTGTTCAGACAAACCATCAATATTCCATTCATAAATTTTATCAGCAAAAACAGAGAATTGTGTTTGAAAAGCTCTTTCTTCAAACTGCATATCAAGAGGAGTAGGTTTTGAATACCAATTTTTTGTAAAGGACATGGGTTTGGAATTTCCTACAAATCTTTTAATTTCTGGTAAATCATCATCAAAAACCTTTTTAACAGAAACAGAAGAAACAATATCAGAATCTGTATTTTCTTCAGAAATAATTTCTTTTTCATTTTTTGAAATAGTTCGAGCAACAAGAATACTTGTAGAAGTACCTTCAGTTTTCACCTTTAAATCAGAAAGCATTTTCTCAACAATGTCAAGAGTTTTGCTTGAGAAGTTTTAAACTTCAATTTTTTATCTTGACTAGGTAAATCAATCAAAGGTTTCTCGGTTTTTGAAACAGGAGTTTTTTCAACAATTTTTTCTTCAATGTAGTCAAGCTATTGACCAATAATATGCAAAGATTCATTAGTAAAATTGTTTTGTTCAATAAGACTAACAATGGGAGTTTTATCATCTGCAATTTTGAAAGGGGAGGCCTTACCATCAGTCTTATTAGTAGTTATGAAAATTGTCTCAAGAGGTGGATGGCTAGACCTAACAATGGTTTTATCTTCTTTAACAAAATTTGATTTTTTTATAAAATTTAAATGTTGTTTTGAAACTTCAGCTTTTGAAACATAATGGTTTTCAAGAAAATCAAAAAACAAAATATGTTTTTTCAATTGATTCATCTTTTCTAACCATATCTTTTTAACACGGTCTTTTTCAGACTGAGCAAAATTACTTTGGAAGTATTTTCTTTTATTTCTGTTTTTTACAAACATAAATTCATTATATAGTGAAACCATATCAATTTCAAAACCTTCATCCAAAACATTCAAAACTCTTAGTTGATTTTGGAAAACAGGATTTTCATTAGGAGGAAAATCAGAATCAAATGGACAAATAGATTTAGTGTAGCAGTTCTGCTATATGAAGAGGAAGCTTCAGGTTCAGTGGAGTAGTAAACAGAGCTAAGTTGAGATTTATCACTTGAAACACCTTTTAGCTTTAAATTAGTGGGTTTTTCAAAATTCTTTTGCAAAAAAATCATTGATCTCTTGATCTCTTTTTGAAATGCTTTCAGATCCAGCAAAGGAATGCCTTCCTTCGTTGATCCTCAAAGGTTGATTATTTTGAAAACTTATTTTAACAGTACCATCAAGATATTGTTGAATATGAGTAAGATCTAGCTCATCAAAAACAGGTTTAACAAGAGGGGATTCTTGTTCCAACAACTATTCAGTGGGAAGCTTTACGTCTTGCCATTGAATCTTTTTTGGAACTTGAACTTTAGCATTAGGGGTTGAACATTGAATTAACATGGTTTTACCAGAAGGTTCTCTATTAATCTTAGCACGAGGGTTCAATTGAGTACCCAAAAGTCTATAATAAATACGATAAATCAAAGCAAAAGGTTTACTACCTTCTTCCATGTGATAACCAGATAAAGCAATATTCAAAGTTAAAGTTTTAACAATATTGGGATCATCCAAAGTAAGAGTAATATCAAGATAACAATTAAAATGTACAAGATCATCATACATAGAAGCAGTAATCATACCAAGAATGCTATCGTTAAAGTTCTTAAATCTAGCATCTCTTAAACACATGAGAATAGAAGCATTTACATTTTTCATGAGTTTTTGAAATAGAGAATATTTGTTCAACAGTTCTAGCTTTATAAGTAGAATGAAAAGCATTTTCAGTCCAACTAGTTTTGTAAATAGTTTTAATATCAATCTTGAGGATATTCCATTTCTGGAAATCAGGAAATAGCTCATTATCTTCAACATTGTGATCTTCTTCATTTACAATATCAGGAGGACAACCAGTCTTGGAGCTGATAGAGGAGTTGGATCTCCACAACCTATCCATATTATCCTAGGTTTAACACTCAATTATAATGTTTTTCTTATCACTGTTGCTTTTCGTAACACATACCCTAGTCAACCCTATACCTCTCATGCCCTACACGCCCTCTCTTGGCTCAAACGGGCCTTACTGTTCGGTTCTGGGAATTCACTTTCTGACACGGGTGGCGCCAATGATGGTAAAAATGGAACACAACAAAGGAGTATCAAAGTTTCGAGTAGACACAGACAGAAAGATAGAGAACACAACAACACTATCACCGGCCAGAAAAGAGTGGCTCTAATACCAAAATAGGGGAAGGGACACGACGCTGAAGGCGGAAGCATAGTAATATATATGTTGAAAGTAAAATAAAAAATAAAAAATAAAAAGTAGAACCAACCAAGAAGGCAGTATTGCAGATATAAACAAAGTAATTTAAAACAATAGTAAGGCAGTAGAACCAGCCAAGCAGTATATATGAAAGCAATTAAAAAATGGGGGAAGGGACACGGCGCTGAAGGCAGAAGCACAGTAATATATATGTTGAAAGTAAAATAAATAAAGTAGAACCAGCCAAGAAGGCGATATTGCAGATATAAACAAAGTAATTTAAAATAATAGTAAGGCAGTAGAATCATCCTAGCAGTATATATGAAAGCAATTAAAAATTTGAATCGTTCAAGATAGCGATAGCAACAAGTAGTATAATAAACTGAAAACTGAAAATACTTGTTATTGAAAATAGAACAAAACACTTACAGTAGTAGTAGGGGTTACAAGATTGAAACAATTACAAAGTTTGTACTAGTTCTAGTTACAAGTTTGTAGGGAAAGTAGTAGGAAATCCTATGGTGGAAACAAAGAACTCTCTTTAGAGAAAGGCTTCTAAAAGAAAGAAGTTCTAAAGAAAGAATTTTGTCCTAAACTTAAGGGACAGCCCCCCTTAAATAGGCAAAATTTCGGAATGAACAGTGCCATGAACAGTATAAGTGAACAGTAATCGGTGAACAGTAATCCGTGAATAGTAACTGTGAATAATATTTTTTTTACCTTTTTTGCTAAATCATGAGGAATCAGCAGGAGATCATGAGGAATCTGCAAGAGCTATGACTAGAGTCCAAAACTTGCCAGGAGGAATGACTAAAAGTATGAGGAAAAGCATGAGGAAATTTCTTTTCAAAACATCATCATATAGTAGACTTTGGAATGACTTCTTTTTATGCATGGAGCAATAGTAGGCTTTGGAATGATTAAAAGCCAAAAGACCAAAAGAATCTCTTTGAACATCAGGAAGCAGTGAAGCAATAGTAGACGTTGAATTGACTAAAAGCTAAAAGAATCTATCTTAACATCATCTTTTACGCATGGGGCAGTGGTGTGAAACAATTGTGGGAATTTTACCAAAAGGTAAACATTGTAGCAATTTGGCCGTTGTGCAGGCCAGACAAATAGGGGAAAGTAGCAATAGCCTAAGGAGGCCACTCATCAATTAGTTGAAGAAGCATCGGATGGATAACCATCATAAGGATCCCATGGAGAATCATTATTGCATGCATGCTTATGATAGATGGCATACTGGTTATAGAATCCACAATATAGAAGTGGCTCAAATTTTGGAGTATTTCCTGGGGTGAGAAGACTTCTTGGGTTACAATGATCAACTCTCCCCAAATGAGCAATGGCAATTAGCATAGGGTCTGGGACCAAAAACAGAAATTCTATCTGTACTTCCTATGAAATGATAATCTTTCCATAGATTCTGAGCAACATCAAGAATTTGATTATTAAAATAATTTCTCCAACATTTTGCAAGAGCAAAAGGATCTTTGAATGACAAGTGGGAATTTCCCTCAAGCCATTGTCCTTGGTGAGTGTGACCATTAATGAGAATGAGATGATTTGAGGGTTGGACATTCATCCAGTTATCTCTTTCCCATTTTGGCAAAGTGCTCAGCATCTAATGGAAACAAAAGAGCTCTCAAACCCTCTAATAACGGTCTAAATAATTTGTGGGAGTTGGCTGGCTTGTTTATGGCTTGTTAATTTTATGAACCTGATAAAGCCATATTCAAACATTTGGGAAAGTCAATTAGGATCTCTATCATCATCATCATCTGAATCATCATCAGCAACATATGAACCATCATCATAATTAATCAGGAGACCAGGAAATGGATGTTTCTTTTCATACACTCTGAGAAAACTCCCAAAGTGTTCTTCCCAGTCTAGTTGGATAAATACGTTACCAGATTCATCCAATTCATCAGAATCAAGAATAGTAGCTGTAACAAGTTTCTTGAAATATTTAACCATAGGTCAAAAGACCTAAACATAGCCTTGCTTTCCAGAATACGAGATTGTATATCTGTTGGCAAGTTGATAGTAGCACTTCTTTATAGAGATTGGGTCTTAAGACTCAATCTAGCATAATCAATGCCCATTATAGTCTTTTTATCCATTGAATGGATTTCCTCTTTGCCAAAGAGTTTACTAATGTAGGCTTCAAGGTGGCTTCTAAGAGCCTCATTTTCTGAAACAAGGTTATTTTCTAAAGCAAGATCATTTTCTAAAACAAGGTTATTTTCTGAAGCAAGATCACTTTCTGAAATGGGGTTATTTTTTGAAACAAGGTCAGCATAGTGGCTCATATAAGCCTCATTTTGAGCAGTAAGGTTAACAAGGTGGATTTCAAGGGCTCTAAGGGTTTTCTGGAAAAGGTTATGGTGGTTTCTAGTAAAAGCAACTTGAAGGTTATCAAGAATAAATTTAATAGAATCTGGCAGTTCTAAATAGGTTCCATTGTGGAATTGTAACCTTTTAGACAAAACTTCTTGCAAAGCAATTATCATATCACCACTGGAATATGTCTCCTTTGCTAGGACAAATTCCTGAAGGGATGTTGATCCACTAGATTTTACTCCAGAAGATGCGCCTTCATGCATTACAAAAGGTTGTCCCGCTGGGAGCCTTTTTTTTTTAGAATAGCCTTGTGCTAGTGCTTTTCCCTTGTTCCTCCTCTCTGCCAAGGAAGTCATAATAATCCACTTACTAGCGGTATAAGTATTAGTATTATTCCACTTATTAGTGGTACTTATCTATATATATATATATATATATATATATAGATTGAGTTCAAGTTACATTAGGTGTAACTCATTATAGAATTCATATTTTGAAAATTCTACCGTTGAATTACATGTTCTATATGTTCCTAACATTCATGCTAATTAGATGTTATTTACCATTCGATTCATAAACTCATCTTTTATGCATTATTTATAAGTACAAATACTTAAATTTAAATAATTGATTGACGACATGACTATTAATTTTTTATCACCTTGAAATTTTGCAAGTATGGAGAATATACAAAGATAATGTAATCTAACGGTAAATTTGTCAAAAGTCGCATTCAATTAAAATATATTAAGTAATATAACATTACTTAAAGTTACACTAGGTGTAACTTGAATACAACCCTATATATAATAATAATAATAATAATAATAATAAAAGAAAAAAGAAAAGAGAAGTAGAGATTAGAGAACACTATATTTGTCTTGCATGTATGGGGTGTAATAGAGAAACAAGAATAATAAATGTTCTCACACATTCACTAATGTACATTCCATACATACTACTTTCACAATTTCGCGCACAATTTTTACATTTAAAACATAAAAGAAGTGTGAGCAAATGATATACACTAACAAGTGTCTAATAATCAGTAAAATTTGTAAAATACTATTATTTTTTTCATATTAATTATTTAAATTGACCTTATTTTGAAGTTAATTGGGAACTTAGCCTCTTTTTAAAATCTAGCTTTAGAAACACAATTTTAACACTTAATATCAATTGACTTGGTTGTATTTGAAAAAATGTTAAAAATCCAAATTATTTCAAAACAGTAACAATTTAAATAATTATTATTAAAATAATATAATTTACAAATTTGACCACCAAATACTAAAAAATTGTTTACTAACCCTAATAAAATTCTAACACACAAATAACACACAAGGAGCTAGGATGGTCAAGGCTACTCATTACTCCCTATGTAGAAGAAAACGCCTCACATAACCACCTAAATAGTAAGAATATATCTCAAGAGATGATCTCATAAAATCTCCCCCTCACATGATATTTGGGTCTCATATATGTAGTTTTCACTTATTGTGAAGGTGACCTCATAAGATTGTCTTATAATATAAACTAGTCGGAAACCCGTGCAACGCACGGGAACTTACCTATTTATAATAGACTAAAATAATTTTATAAAATTTTAAATTGATTATGAAACTATACTATTGCGTGAATTGCTCCTATCTTTTTGAGTTACAATTTGATGAATAAGCCAAATTTAGATATTGAAAAAAAAATAACTAAAAAGTTCTGATGTTAAAACGTTCGAAAGGGGGAAAAAATCAGAAAATTTACTGGTATTGTCTAGAAATTATTGAAACAAAACAAAATATATATGACTACCAAATAGAGAAATATAAGAGAAAGATAGGTTACCTTCAAGAGAATAATTCATAATTATAACAGTTGAAATTTGCTAAACTGTTTCAAATATTACAAAAAATTGAACCCAAAAATTTAGATGGTTAAACTTTCAAAAGACAATAAAATTAAAAATCAAAACATTCAGAACCTACAAATTATAAAAACAAAACAAAAAAAAAAGTCATTATTGCGAGACAATTTCAGTAAGGATGGAAAGCTTTTCTAAGTTTTTTTTTTATCCAATTCTTCCTAATTGATGAATAATTTGGTTCAAACATTGTCGAACACTTTGAAGGTGCAAATAATATAGGCTTCCAACATAATCTTTAATTAATAAACAAAGAAGTATAAGACCATAGAGAAAACATAAGCTAACATATAGTGCATATACCTTACTCCACAGCTGTGAGAAAATATCCACACAAAAGAAATTGAAAACTTGTACATACCTCTCCATAAGGTAAAGCTTAAGGTTATATAATCTAAAATAATATAGAATATAGCATTTTTGAACCACACAAAAAGTTAGCAAACTTACTTCAATACTTGTAGTTATACTATATATTGTAAAGTACTACTCCATACAAAACAAAAGTAAAAAAAACTAATTCACAAAAAAGAGAAAAAGCAATAGCAAGCGTACCAAAGAAATTGAAACTTAGGGTTTTCTCTCTTAGTGGAGACGGACAAAGGAGATTGCTTTAGGGTTTTCAAAGATTTTGTCTCTTATATATATATATATATATATATATAAAAGAGACTCCTGTTAGGACTCTCTCACTATTTAGTTTTAAAAATTAAATTTTTTTTAAATTAAAATGATGATGTGGAAAATTGTGGGAGTTTCATAAAATGATGATGTGGAAAATTGTGGGAGTTTCAAAGACTTCGGTTTTATATATATATATATATATATATATATATATATATATATATATAGATTTTCTTAAATAACAACATAATCATGACTCCTTAACTTTTCAATTTTCAAGTGGAACCAGTTTTCAACCAATGTTGTTTAGCTTATTTTAATAGGTCTTCATTTAATGTCTTGTAGCTTATGTCTTATGCATTTAACTTTTAAATAGTCTATTTAATTACATTGATTGATTTTAGGCTCTCTCTCTCTCAATTTGCTTTACCCTACATTTGGTTGGGGTGATTTTAGGGAGGAAGGAAAATGAAGGAGAGAAAAGTTGAGAGAAAATGATGTTTTTGGTTGTTTGGTTGAGGGTGGAAAAAAGGAGAGATTTTGGTGGGGTCCACAAGTTTTCTCTTCTCCCCCTTTAAAATACAATCTCTCCAAACTGGAGAGAAAATTGGAGTGAAAAATATGAAAAATATTTGGACAAAACTGCTCCCACCTCTTTTAACGTTTCTGGCTCCTTTTTTTTTCTTTTGACTTTTTCTTTCTCTGTTAATGGTAGCTTTTTTTTTTTTTTTCGTTTTTCTTTCTTTGGTTTTGTCAGGACATGGTGGGTTCTTCTTCTTTTCCTTCTTTTTTTTAAATTTTTTTAATTATTTTTTTAAGAAAACACTTTTGAATTATTTCTTATGCTATTTTTTGAAATGTCCACTTTCATCTATACACAATTTTTTTTAGAAGTATAATGTACTACTTTTTGTTTTATTTAAGAGGGACATGATGGTAAATTTATACAAACCTTATTTTCAATCAAACCAAAAAATTTTCCATCCCTCCACTTTTCCACCCTCTCAACCAAACACAAATGAGGAAAGCTAAAAACTTTTCTATCCTCCCACTTTTCCATCCTCCCTCTATTTTTTATCCTCTCACTTTTCCATCCTTCCAACCAAATGGACCCTTAGTCTTTTGATTGTTGTCAAAGCAACTAATGAGGAAGAATGTTATCGTTGAAGTCAAATGTTTTTTCTTTCCTTTTTGATAATAAGAATTTCAAATAACTTGTTTAATATAAAAGTTTTATAAAAATAACGCTATAAATTTCTTTTATATAAATAATTAATGAACTATGTATAGATAATTGATACATATATATATATAGCATTCTCATATATATATATATATATATATATATATATATATAAATGCATTTAACCCATTAAAAGGTGGTAATTAACTAGTACCTTGTCATAAATGCAATTTTTTTTTTTTTTTTTTTGGCTCTTAGGTAGAATTATACTTTAGCCTAAGATAAGTATATATGTGTGTAAAACTCTCTCCTAAAGACTTGAACACCAACTCTTCCCCCCCTCCCCCCCCCCCCCCCCCCCCGGGACCCCTAACACCCCAAAAACACTTATACTTCTTGTAAGGGTGATAGGCCCAAGAGTACATATCTATGTATATATTGGGTCAGGGGCCCAATCCGAGGACATTAAATAGTCTGAGGACGAGTAAACACCTTCCTAAGAATCCATGTTGGTAAGTAAAGAGGTGAGGTCTGATCATGACCATCCAAGAAGGCAGTCCGAGGAGGAATGCTTCCTCGGCTGAGCAAAGCCGAGGTCAGAAGGTGCTGTCTGACACCAAGAGCAATGTTCCGAACGATTACCCTGATAAGGATAAGTATCCATAAGGAACAGGACAGAGGGAGGCCATGAAATATCTAAAAGGAAAGCTGCTACCACCGCATTAAATGCTTTGCAGTTAACTTTCTGGCCACATTAATGAAAAAGTAATACCTGAACAGTATCTTTCAACCTTACAGCTACTCCCCAAAGGCTTCAAGAAGGTGCTGATAGGACAAAGATCAACATTAGCAATCTAGTCTACACGTGGAGGGTAAAGATGAAGGAGGAGGATAGTATAAAATAGAAAGAAGATCCTGAAGAAAGGGATCGAGAAATTGAGAGAAAAATACTGTAGCAATCAAAAGTGGAATTTGTAATCAAACTTGAGAATCAATATATAAGAACTAATCTCCTCGGACTATGCTGAGAACAATTTTCTTCAGATTAAACCAGTTTATCTTCATTTTCTTGTCATCTAGATCCACTTTACTTGTTGTCTAACTCATTAAAGCCTAGTTTTCCAACCCACTCTCAATAAATTCATTGTATTGGACTCTTTGGGTCTAAGTTCATACATCCTTTGGGCTTGGGAGCCAAATTGTGACCTTACACTTCTAAAGGAATGTATGTAACACTTAATTGAACCTTAGACCACTATGAATATAGAAAAGTTTAGAACTTGACATCTACATATAGGCAAGCAATTTATGGTGCACAATACAATCATCAATAAAGTTAGGGACACAACAAAACTTCAAGATAATTTCACATTTTTAGTTAGCCTACAACCTTACACAGAAGCCTACCATAATTTGTAATTTAATTTGTTAAAAGAAGATTCTAAAAATAATAATTAATGACCAATGTGTGAGGAGGTCACATAATTTGAGAATATTGTAAAATTGTTATGAATTTTTGAAATAGTGTGACTACCATTATTTAGTTGGAATCTTTTTCCTAGAATATATATCTTACTAAATTGTTGCCCAAAATTTTTAGAAAATTTTATTTTAGAGAATAATATTTTTTTAATAGCTATCAGGTAGATAGAACCATGATTGAAGCTCTCTACGTACCCGTTTTTTTCTCCCTTTTTAATCTTTTCGGGCAAATTACAACTTACTCATCTATGACTTAACTAAAATTTAAGTTGCCTACTTATAGTTTGAAATTTGACACTTTACCTACCTGAGATTTGACTAAAATTTAAGTTGCTTACTTATGATTTGAAATCTCATGATGCAAGTGTTCCGCAAAATTCTTTTTCATCTTATTTGATATTGTATTTTTATGTTTTTTGTGTTTTTGGAAGAAAGAGACATAAAAGTTGAGTAAAATTACATATTTAGCCATGTTTTTAACAGAGATGGGTTATGGAACTCTAACTGAGTTAACCTCTGATGGGTAAAATGTTAAATTTCAAATTATAAGTAGATAACTTAAATTTCAACCAAATCACAGGTGAATAAGTTGTAATTTGCTCAAACTTTTTAACTATATTCTGCTTCTATTTCTAATCTCATTGCTTATGACTTGCCATCATTGACTGACTGCCCATATAGGCCAATGGGCCATAAAAGTATAAAAAATTAAACCCAAACGTTTTGTTTGGAATCCATCGTGTACTTTATTCTAAACCCACAAACCCAACAACCCATTCAAAATAAACAATCTAAAATGAGTATTATATAGGACACAATACCGACACATTGCTCTACTATTTGTTTCAATTTAAAACATTTTCTACAAGTGAACGTTTGGTGCAGTTAAAAAAATCTTGATCAATAGAAATCATTTACGCCAGTGATGAAGAGTAACTGAAATGGTGAAAATGTAAAAGAAAAGAAAAAAAAATTTTCAAAATCAAGTCTCACTGGAAAACCCTTTTTTTTCTCCCTCTCGTGCCACATTACCGGTATGATCTAACTCGATGACCAAGTGTTGTACTAAAGGAGTATACCCAACCGGGTATACTCCAATTGACAAATGTTTGTATTCCCAACCGGGTCTTTGATAGTTGGCGACAGTGATTTTTGTGTCTTTCTTCTCTCTCTTTCTCTCATGTTGAGGCTGATAGTTTATTAGACCAAATTTGACTAAAAACATGTTGAGGCTGATGTGAATGCTTTTATAATGAAAAACACAAATAGTAAGGAACATATATAAAATCTTGGACATGGTAGCAATTGCCAACTTCAGTATGCAACCTCTGCTTATCACCAGTAGTCAGAAAATTTGCTTTGAATGGTCCTTTTTAGGTACTCTCAAGTCGTAATTGTTTGATTTGACATTTTCTTTTTGTAGGTGAACTTATCACTTTTATTTTATTCTGAAAATTACAATCAAAAAGCTAAACACTTGTAGGTTGTGATACAATCATAGATAACAAAGCTAGAAGAAAAATCATTAAAAGAAAGAATGAATCTCTCTTCTAGTTAATTCGAGTGCAATCACGACGAATTTCACCTTGATTTCCAGTATTAACCCCTACTCGGCCTAGTTTGGTTATTGCAGTCACAAAGGCCTGTTGAAAAGCTCCATTGTTTGATGCAAACAAGTTAACAGTGGACTTTGATCTTGTATCTGTAAACAATATCTCATCAGAGCTGAAGAGACCCTTTCCTTGCTGAAGGTTTTTGTAGTAAGCATTGTCGAATCTATTAGGTGTGGTTGGGTCCATATTAATGGCAATTCTAGGATCAACGTTTATCGGACACATCTGTCTAAGTTGCAAAGCGTAAGCTGAATTTAGTGTCGGGTCAATCCGGCTTTTGGGGCTGAAGTTGTAGATTCGATTGGAGAAACGGCCGCAATGAGAGAACCCAATTGTGTGTGCACCTAATAGAAACATAAAACTTCACAAGTCAGCTAATATGTTGAATGTCCGATATTAGAGATACTACAAATTTTATCACATAAATTCTACAAATTGACATATCATTAATTAAAAAAATATTCAAACATTAGTATTTTGTTGTTGAAAAATTTATAATAGTTTTAGCCTTACAAAATATTTTGCTTTTTGTGTCTTATAAATAAGAGTTACTAAACCATGTCAAACGTGTGTTATATAGAAAATTCTAAGAGCTAGAACAAAGGGCTTGAAGACTTCAGGTACCTGATAAGGCAATCATATCTGTCTGGGTAAGACCATTTGAGCTAAACATGGCATTGAGCTGGTCTAAATTGAAATCTGGATGAGGAAGATGCCTTTGAACACTGGCAGCAGTAGATATCCTCCCATCACGCCTCCCCAATTCGACTGTGTATGATGGCCCCCCTGCCTGTATTACATGTCAAAGCATATACCATTTGATCAAAGTGTTGGTGCTAAATAATAATGATTGTGGAAGTTAAACTATGTATAAATTAGTTGAGAGTTGAGCTGTTGAAAGTTCAAAAATTTTCATAACTATACATCTTTTTCCAGCAATGTTTTCACTGAAAATGACAAATAATGAACTGAAAAGAGAGAACCAACTGTTTGTTGGGAGTCCACATACCAATACTACCACATCTCTAGTGGCAAGAGCTAGTATATCAGCACAAGAAACTTTGTTTGTGCACCGAGAATCACTATCAACAGCTGCCTTAGCTTTGACCACAGTGTCAAATCCATCACCAGCAAGAGAAAGGTCATCAGGGTGATCCTTCTCTGATGGTGAGGCAATCAACACTGAAGCATCACATCCCTGTTCCAGAAGAAGCCAATATCTTAATATATAGGTAACATCTTGTAAACTAACCATGATACCAAAACTGATATTAACAATGCTATGGACACACAAAATTTAATATGTTTTTTCAAAATTTATCAAAGTAACAGATTGTGATCAGTGCAACATCACTTTAACATTAGATTAGGTCTAATTAATGTTACTTTTATCATACAACAATCACAATCTGTTACCTCAACCCTTATGAAAAAAGTATTGAAATTTGTTGTGTGAGATAAGACTACAAACCCGAACAAAGCAATCGTGGAAAAAGAGTCGAAGAGTTGCTGGGGCAGTAACAAAGGTCTGCTGGAACTTCTTAGCGACAGCTGAGCGGACTAATGATTCAACATTTGGGCATGTGTTCTTGTAGAAATCACTTCTAAGTTGAGCTGAAGTAGTGGTTAGAAGGAGAGCAAGAAGCAATAATGACAAAAGAATGGCACTGCGAGATTCCATTGCTTCTTGTTGCTGTTGTTGTTTTGCATGTAAGGGATTATTTATACAGAGAATTTGAAGACAAAAAAAGGATAGTAAGATAATGTTATACCCCTAGTTGAGACAAAGAATCCTGCAGGAACACTCTGGCCTTAATGCATGGATTTTTTTTTCAATGTTATTTTATTTGTTCGCCATCGATGTTGAAGAGGTGTGACAATAGAAAATATTTCGAAAATTATTCAGAGATAAAATTGTTAAAATTGGAACCATGTGGAACAAATCGACTGCAAACTGAAATTTGGAGGGATAAATATTTATTTCAACCAAATTTTTTCAAATAATTGAAGTATTGTAGAAGTGCATGCATGAACAGGTTTTTATTCTCACACATATACAATTTTACATTTTTTTTTTATATCTATGTTTATGTATTATAATGTAAATGTTATCGCATCAATTGTAGATATATGTGTGAAATAATAGACGTGAATAAGTGTGTACAGTGTAAAAAGAATATTTTTCTTGCATGGATATCTATTTCTAAGGATTGTAGAGTCCACTCCTACAATGAATAGGACAATGAACATGTTCGACAGACAATGAAAGACAATCTGATCTCCATTTTTAATGTTGGACAATAGGATTGTAAATAAGTTGGCAACTCAGTACATGTGCACCTCTGCCGACTACGTTGCAATCTGGTGCCCTTCACTTCACCGCCCCTCTCCAAAATAAAAGAAAAATAATTAAAAAGTAAGCCACTTCTTGATGTGATTTGATTTGAATTTTGATTTGCCAATTATGCTATGTACTTCCAGTCTTCCATCATACGAATCACTGTGAGTACATTTAAATAATTTAAATCATTTGTTGTTGGTAAAACTCTATCACAAACACTTAAAAAGTCCAACAGGGTTAGAGATTAGTATCATTATTTAAGTGTTATGGAAATATGTGGGTTAAAAAATATTGTGAAAATATGTGTTTTAGTATTTAAACACTAGAAACTGTTGTTTAAACAACTACACCAAACATCCCCTAAAAAATTTATTACCAAAAATCTCAAAAAGTTTCTAGATTTAATTTAAAAATATTTTCATCATCTATTATAATCTTTTATTCAGATGAAAATTCAATCTTTAACTAAATAAACCTACCAATTTCTTAAAAAAATTTAAGGCTCTTAAAACACTTTTTCAATAGTGCTCCAATACACCCTTTTAATCTTTTATCATTCATATAAGAAAATGTATTACTATTTATCAATCTTTTTTTTTAACCTTTAGTTTGGTAAGCCTTCTAGCTCGTGAAGGCATTATTTAATATACCAAGTACACAAAAAGATAGAAGCTTGTAAGAGAAATTCCTATCAAGATTCTTTTATGTGGAGCTAAATTTGGTGTATAGTAGAAATAACAATTGCTGATAAGAAACTTCATGCTAAACTAAAGTAATAGATACCTTATTTTAGTTTAGCTTTTTCACCATAGTTTTAAAAATTATTTGCTAACCACCTACAGTTGCCAGTCAAAACTTATAAAAAACAACATTAACAATGCACAATATTCAACACGTATTACCTAACTACAAAACCTTTTTTCTCCTTTCTGTTTTCTCGCAACGAAACAAAACTTGAACCAAAAGAAGAATGCTCAGATATATACATGGTTTTTGATCTTGGAAGGTCAATTTTATTCGTAAGTAATGTATCTAGGAACATGCTCATAAACATAATAATTATATATATGTAGATAAGGCCATAAAATATATGTGACTCTTAATTAATGTTTTTTTTTTCTTAGATAAGATGGATTTGAACTATGATACCCATTCTATGATGATTGTTGTTTAATATCAAGCCAAGACATCGATTACTTTTTTTGTATAGGTGGGATTCAAACATCTGTATCTTTTATTTGAAAACAAAATAATTTATTAGTTGAACTAAATGGGACTTACATTTTAAATTAAATTTTTGGTAATATAAATTGTCACAAAAAAATTTGATATGTTGTTTATTATAAACGTAAGGCTAGTACATTTCATTTCTATTAGTACATTAGTAAAAACAATATAATCTTAACTATATTTTAAGCAATTAATCATTAGCGTGAATGAGAAAGAAAATGTTTTTTTTATAAGAAAAAAAAAGTTTGACCAAACATTTCAAGTACAAAATTAGATATATTATCACCCAAGTGGACCAAATCAATTGTATGCCCATGTACTTGTAGAAGAAGCAACTTAACCTTGAGTTAGTCTAGGGTTAGTCAACTATTCTCTAATATATAAACTCTATATTAGGTTCTTTATAACGAATACAAACCCTCTATACCATTTTTTGTGTTTCACTTTATATTCCATCAATCATAACTTGTCATGTGCAATTTTTTTTCTATTTTAAACTTAACTTTGGTTATTTTATAAGAAATGTCAAACAAATACATGATTAGTTGTAATTGGTGAAACATAAAGTAAAATATAAAATGTAATACAGAAAATTTGTATTCTTTGTAACTCAAGGCTTAATATAATATGTAGCCATCAATGGCTCTAACACCATGGACATAAGTAGTTAAGCGGAACCACAAAAATCTTTGTGTGTACTCTCTTTCATGCTTCCGTTTATTATTCAATCATTACACACAATCACACAACAACTTTAACACAAAGGTTGTGATGTTGGTAATCTAAGTAAGTGATGAATTCGAATTTAGTTCATATTTAATTAAAATAAAAATAAATAAACAAATAAGCAAATAGTATTATTATTATTAGGCTTAGTGTGATACTTGATAATAAATTCACCTTTGGGATTCTTGACATTAAGAATAAAAAAACAAGAGCTATCAAAAAAAGAACAGAAAAGAAGACTACTAAGAAAATGACACTATAGGAGAGGTAAAAAAAAAAAAAAAGGAAAGTAAATAACCCATAGATTTTGAAATATGATGAAATGAAATGGTGCATTAATCCATAAAAGTTAATCATAAAATTTTTCACAGCTCACCATGTGATCAGCTTCTATAAGTTTCTTTGGGAAGAAGACGAACCAGAAGGACCAGGAGATGAGCAGACTATAATCTGACCACGAACTCAATGGAAGTTGCTCTGAAAGTTGGCTAGGAAATAAGAAAAATTAACGTTATTAGCCATATATGAACCTTAGAAGATGCACGGGCACCCTGTGAAGACATATGTTGCACGAGACTGGATTTATCCCCAATCACACGGCATGGTAATTGAGTGAATTGAGACCATCCTGTGGAGATTTTTGTTGAGTGTTTTTTCTTTCTTTTTTATTTAAGATAAAATTGCAGTCTTTTTTTTTAGTTGATATATGAGAAATTTGATGATTCATTTTTTTTATTATTATTAAAAAAAAGTTGGAAAGATGATTCATTAATATTGATATTTAGTGGGTTTTTTTTTTTTTTGTTCATGTAATCACTCACTTAGCACAAAAATTAAAATACTTAAATTAGACACATGGCACAACATTAAGTTTCAATTGAAATCTAAATTCAATTTGGATTCTAATTGCTTCTTCAACCAAAAAAATACCCAAGAATCTGATAATTTAACTAGCATTTTCTAGTGTTTCCAACATATACATCTAGTGTGCATTTGGGAAGCACATTTTGCGCTTCCCACGTCTGCATTTCCATGTTTTTTCTATTTTTTTTTTTTTTTAGCCACAGTTGTTGACTTTTTTTCAGTGTACAGTGCACATCAGTGGGTCCTGTGCACTGTTCACGGGACCCACAAACTTCACTTTTCAGTAATTTTCTCATTAAAAATGGGTCTCACGGCACTATTCATACATTTAAAAATTATTTTGCTACAGTGTTTATAGTTTTCAGCAAAATAAGCTGTATCCAAACGAACCCCTAGAATTCAAATTTCTACTTTTCTATTATAAATATTGAATTATCAAAAAAAATTAAATAATAAAAACAAATGACCAACATTGCTGATGATGGTGGCGGTGGCGATTGGTTTTAGCTTCAACAACGTTTTGATTAGGCCTATACTTTTATATAATCGAATTATAAAATGATCAAGTTTCTGCCCTAGGAGTTCTGAATTTTGAGCGTTTGGCTTCCAATTGGTAGGGTCTAGATTCTTGCATTTTTGTTTCTTTCTTTTGACTGATTGAGAGGCTTTGTGTCAAAGAGATTTTTTTTTTTTTTTTTTTTTTTTTTAGAAAAGGAGCGTAGCACTAATAGGTTGTTGATTTATAAGGTCATTTATGTGAATTATTTAAATAAGTCACAATACTCCTTAAAAAAGTTATGTGACTAAAATTACACATGAATGGTCTCTTCAATTACCACATAATGAATTTGAGGAAAATAGCTCCAAATTGGTTTGAAGCTAATCGTTTATCTATTATGATATAAGGTTTAAGTAATAGTCCAATAGTAATGACATTTTTTGTAATACTTTTTATTTGTGATTCAAAGTTTCAAACATCACAGGCCCTTTTGAATATACATTACTGTCAGTTTCTTTAAAATTAATATTTTCCCCTCTCGCTGTATGTGTGTTAAAAAATTTAGTATTCTCAAAAAAAAAAAAAAAAAGTTTCAAACATCACCTTTCTCTCTCCCACTATCTAACTATATATATATATATATATATATATATATATATATATATATATTTATATAATAATACAAATAAATAAACATTTATTATGATATTTGAAACGTAGGTTTCAGCCCTTTTTATCTGCCAATTTCAGTTGTCACTTGCCAACCTCTACTAGAGATGAACCGTTTACGACTTGGAATAAATTGACAAATAGATATGCTGAAAATGTTTGTAAGACTGTATCCATTTGGGAATAATTTATCTATTTTTTTGTTAAAATTTTTTTTATTGAAAGTGTGTTAAAGTATACTTGTACCTTGAAAAATTTTTTAAAAATGAGATTTTAAAAAACTATACATATAAGTTAAAAGTTGAGTTTATAAACTAATGTCAAACCAACACAAACACAAGTCCACTAAAACAATCGCTTGTTTAGCACCTATCAATACATTGATGACTCTAATATTACTGAAATAAACTATCTTTAGTGTAACAATTCATAAAGCTGTGGATATTCTGGGATTTTTCATTATAATGAAAACAGTATTAGGCTTCACATGTCAGCTATTTGTGATAGTGCAAAACAGTATTTTAATTTCTTACTTTAGTAATGACACAATTATCATAATATCATAATAGTACTGCTATATTAATATGCCTAACCGTGCTACAATAATAGATTCCAGTTAGCTTAACCAATTAAGTCTTTTATCGTCAAATAAAAAATGAGGAGTTTAAACTCTATTTAAAAATTAATCACTATCTCAGATCTGATAATAAAGAACAATTATTATGAAATAGGCACCATAAATTGAAATTCTACTGTGTCTATCCAAAATAAATAAATGTCATGCTCAGAGTTTGTTGACTTTATTCTAAATTCATGAATGATTGGAAACATGGTTTGTCCGCAGTTTTAGCACAATGTAAATGTCAATGACAATAAGTTTGACATGCATGCTATTAACAGCAAAAAGATTCTCATAATTAAGCTTAGACAACACCAACTATGAAGACAAAATTAACTAGATTATGTGAGACGAGCTCTCGTGCACTACGCTAATTGATCACATTTGAAGCCGTGAAACATGGATCAATTATTATATACCTAATTAAGCATATTGATGAGGTTGATCAAGTTAATTATTCCTGACATGACTTTCAAAATTTTATTCTTAAGCGTCATATGGACAGTGAAAAGAATAAGGAATATTGGTGCATTATTACCTAAGCACAACTGAATAATGGTCCATTGACTTGATAAAACACCCCCACATGGGTTTCCAATGGCAATCGTTGTCAGAAATTAATAACAAACTGAAGGGCCATAAACAAAACCATTTTTTTTTAAAGGACAACACGATGTCTCTCTTGTATAGGGAAATATTATATATCCTAAAGAAAGGGAAATTCTTTTTTATACATTATACGGTATAATGTAAATTTACGTTGTAGGGATATAAATAATGACAAATATTGTACACATTTGCAAAAAGTGTACAATATATATATATATATATATATATATATTTTTTTTTTTTTTTTGCAAATATGCACAATATTTGTCACTTTTTGTATGTCTACAATGTAAGTTTCATTATAAGTACAATATAAACATATAGAGGTCCTTAAAGAAAATAGCTCAAGTTTGGCGCATAAAAAAATAAATAGATAAAATCGTCCTCAAAACAGACTATGCATCCTTTTTCTCTCTCTCTCTCTTTTTTAAGGTATATAATAGGGGAAGAAAGAGGTGGAGTTTGAACCCTGCACAGACATGAGCAGAGGCGGCTCTACAGCCAGCCCAGGGGGTTCATTTGAACCCCCTGACCCGACCAAGAACCAAAAATTATATATAAAATATATTTTTTTTAGACCCCTAAAATAAAATTTTGAACACTCTTAACCCTAAATTTTGTTTAATCCCAATTGAAATAAACTTGAATATAATCATTTTAGTGCTATTTTCACAATAATTTTACAATAAAAATTAAGTGGCAAGTTTTAATTAGTTTCTATCTAAACCCACAAATAACAACACTTTTTTATATATCTTTGACAACTTGTCACCTAAATTTTGTTGTAAAAGTGTCATGTCAGTGGCTAGCTGTGCTCTTAAAAATGCTGCTTCATTTTTTAAAATAAATAAATCCTCTCTCCAGACTCTAGCTTACTTTGCCATTGGCCGCAGAATGAAATTGTTTTTCCTGCACTTTTCTTCTTCATTAGCAAAAAATTACACAACTTTCAGCACACAAAAATTACAATACTATTGACTCCCCTAGAAAAAAAAATCCTAGAGCCGCCACTAGACATGAGGTACCATAAATGATATCATTACTATTGGGTTATCACTTAACTCTGATTCAAAACTTTTCAAGTGGAACCATATTTCAACCAATGTCATGTAGCTTATGTCTTCTATAGATTAATTAAACAGTCTTTATTATTTAAATTAAATTATAGCTATTTACAAATATCACTCTTGGACTTTATTGTATATGTCAATTTGGTTGCTTAAACTTCAATTTGATCCCTTGTAATTTTACTTTCTCAAAAAAAAAATTCCTTGTAATCTATTTTTGTAAAAAATTAAACCTTTGACAAGAACTTACCATTAAAAAAATAACACATATAATCACATGATATATATATAGTTTTTGTTGCATCATTATTTTTTCTTCCATCATAATAAGTGGTGGGAGGGGAAATTTGAACCCAAATTCTTCTCATTTGAAGAATCAAGCAATATCACTAAGCTACACAGCTTTTGGCGCATCTATCTATACAATATATACTAACAGAATATTAGCAATTAATTTTGTTAATCTCCTGTTGTGCTATGTCAAAAACATTTCTTGACTCTTTTTCTCGCAATCATTCCTCACTACACCATTAAACTTCCTCTGCCTTTCTTAATTCTTTTTCTTCCTATCATTTCTCACCTTACTATTACTCTTCCTCCAACCTTTCTTCTCCCTTTTTTGACTCTTCTTCTCCCCCCATCTTCTTTTTCATAAATTTGCTATTACACCTCTCTCCCACTCATTCCATGTTCCGCCTACAACAACAACAAAAATATTACTCTCTCATTCTTTGATTTTCTTCTTTTTGTTAGTGGATTTTTTTTTTTAATTGTTCACACCATCTCTGTTATGGATTTTTGCTTCTTTCTTGTAGCTCTGCTTCGCATAAATACATTTTTGTGCTTTTGGCACCTCTGCTTCTCTCTCTTATAATTTTTTATTTATTTTACTTATTGTTAATATTTAAATGTTTTGGAAGTGAGAATTTGGGTTTATATCATAATACATTTTATTTGGCTTTATATTCAAATGTGCCTACTGCTTGTTTGGATAATTTATTATTACAAAGTCTATCCCTTATGGCTTTGATTTCATTATAATTTTAGTTTGTTTCGTTGGATTTTGGGTCTTGGAAGAGTTTGATCCATTTTCTTTCTTTTCTTCAATATATAATTGCTTTAGATACATTTTTTGTGTATGATTATTGGGGAGATAAAGTTGGATATTTATGTGATTTTTTTTTTCAAATCATAGTTTCGTTAGGTTTGGGTCCTAAAAGTGTTTGTTTACATTATTTTTCTTTTATTCAAATTATGACTTTTTAGTTACGTTTTCTATATTTTCATGAGAGAGAGAGAGAGAGAGAGAGTTTTGATATTGCTATGAATTTTCTCTTATCATTTTGTTTCTGAATCTTGGCTTTTTTGGGCTTTAGGTCTTGAAAGTGTTTGTTTCATTTATTATTAATTTTATTTGATTTATAAAAAAATAAAAATAAATAAAAATAAAAATTAAGCATGTTTTCTATGTTTTGGATATTAGGGGGAAAATTTTTGGATTTTGATGTGATTTTATTTCTTTTGGATAACTTACACTGACACCCCCAATGTATAAAAAAATTAGACTCACTACACTTGATTTTCAAAAAATGACACTTTGTCCCAAATGATCAAAATAATAGACACTTTGTTCCCTTTCTTAAATAATTTTGGAGGCAAAATCTCAATTATTTTGATCATTTGAGGGAAAAGCATCATTTCTTTGATTTCACTATACCTCAAGGGTGTTAGTGCAATTTGCCCTTTTATTTTTCATTTTGAATGCTGATTTTTTTATTGAGTTTTGGGTCCTAAAATTTTTTAATTGAACTTCTATTTCTTTTTTTATTCTTAATAGATGTTTTAGATATGTTTTTTTTTTTTGGATATAGGCAAAAAAGTTGAGATTTTAAGAAATTTATTGGAGTATAATTGCCAATTTCCAGCGTACTTTGATAATATACAAAATTTTGTAAGTAAATGTTATTTAAGCATAAATATTTTTTTCTAACGTATCTTTTGAATTCATGAGAAAGTTTGTTTTAATTTTTATTTTGATAATGGAGAAATTGTTTGATTAATATATATAAATGGTCTTGTGGTAGCCACGGGGAGAGAGAGAGAGAGAGAGAGAGAGAGAGAGAGAGAGAGAGAGAGAGAGAGATGATAAGCTATAGTACCTCACCTAACTTGATGTGGGATTGCACCATTTTGAGAGAGAGAGAGAGAGAGAGAGTTGATAAGCTATGTTATCTCACCTAACTTGATGTGGGATGGCAACATCTTAGAGTTTTTTAGCAACACGCTAGCATGATGCGTGGCATTTTTTGGATTGGACTAGGCATATTTTGGCTAAAATTCCCATATATCCATCATGATACAAATGCTATAGCCATAAAGTACTGACTTCTTTTCCCTATTAAAAGTTCATATTCATTACTACCGTTCGAATTGCTGTTGTGCTTGAGATTGGGAGATACAAAAGAGAGAATAGAAGGCAAAGTAGAATCAAAGTTATTCAACCTGACAACTTATGTCTATGATGAAAAGTCTTTGAGCGAGTTGATCTTTCGTATCAAGTTCTATGTTTATAATTTGAAAACATTCAAGGATATTTATAGTAGAATAAGGGCATGTTTAGTGTTTGGTAATAGATCTAGAAATGAGATGGCTATTCATGTATAATAGACATTAAATTATTTGGTTACTTCTTTATTACAAGCAATAGTTATTAATTAGGAATAGTTATTTCTTAGTAGGTTTAACAACTTTTGAAATTAATATATTTCTAAAAAAAAATACAAACTTTCTATATACATCATTTTTTACAAAATATAACAACTAATTTTACAACCAAACATATGAATAGGAATAGTTGTCCCATTACAACATCATTTATTTCCAATAATAAAGCATATTATTCTTATTGTAATCTACATTCAATATACCAAATTTGCCCAATTGCCCTAAATCCTAACAACATTTAGCTTTGAATGTAATGCCTTTTGAACTTAAACTTAATAACTCTCTTCAAGTCTTTCAAGGATGAATGGACAAAATCTTTATAAAACTTAAAGATTTTGTGTAGTTTATATAGATGATACTTTTATGTTCTCATAAACAATACATATTCAGAAAAATAAATAAATCTTAAACTTGTTTGTGAAATATTCAAAAAAAAAAAATTTGAATAATCAATCCTCCAAAGATAATTGAGGTAAAAAGGGAATCTGTAAAATTTATAGGTTTAGTTTTAAATTAACCAATTTTTAAAATACAAAAACATATAATATAGAATAAGAGAACTGCCTAAAAAATTAGAAGTTTAAAGAAGGAAAAAAAAATTATTTAAAATTTTTTAGGTTTGGTGATGTTAAGGTTATTTAAAAATTTTAGGAATTCTTAATTATGGAAGAAATTGTATGAAAATAAATAAATTTCTAAGTAAATAACCTTTCTTTTCGAGAAAAAAAAAATTGTGTAGACGAAAAGCCAGAATTAGTTAAACAAATTTTAATAAAAATAGAAAATTTACTTGAGGTTTATTTTCCTGTAATTAAAAAGGTAGATAAACCAATACTTCCAGCAAATGCTTCAAAGTTCAGACAAATAAACATTTGTTTGAAGCTTTAGGTGTGCATTTTAAAATCGATATATACTAGAAATTTGACAATAATATGAGCATCAACCTAAAAAGTTTCGAATAGGAAATAGATCTAAAACAAATCCTACTCCTAGAATACTTCAAAAATAAAAAGAAGAGTAAAATACTATTTTAGTCCCTAAACTTTACTAAAAGTTTATTTTTTGTCCCTAAATTTTATAAAGTTCTTTTTTCATTCCTAAACTTTGTAAAGAGTTTTTTGAATAGTATAGAGACAAAAATAAGGATGAAAAAAGAAGTTTTTTTAATAGTTTAAGAATAAAAAACAAACTTTTAGTAAAGATTAAGAACATATATAAAACATTTTCAATAGTTTAGAAACGAAATATGAATTTTTCAATAGTTTAAGGATGAAAAATGAACTTCTTAAATTTTAGAGACGAAAAACAAACTTTTAGTAAAGTTTAAGGGCCAAGATAATATTTTACCCTAAAAAGAATTAATTTGTGGATATAATTATGAAAATTATAAAATAAAAAAACAAATGAACAAAATTATATGATATTTGAAAACATTTAGCAGTTAAATCAGCAATAAAGAGCTTTAATATTTATGTTGCAGTTACACATGAAGACTATTTTTTTTTTTTTTTTTTAATTTGATAAAGTAGTCAAACTTTTTGACAAATAAAAAATATATATATCACTAAAGGAAGATTGAAATGGTACAACACCATTGCAAATTATACCTAGATGAATTTATTAAAGGATCTAACAATTTTATTGCAAATTATCTTAGCATGAATCATCATTAAGAACTCCTAAACAGGCAACCAATAAAAATTGACCTATATATGTAGGAATCCACGAATCCGAATTAAGGAGCACGTAAACAAGCTATATAATATGATCAAAGGATTCCAACCACAAAAATCTATACAACATAAACAATGCCAATCACAAATTAACATCAAAAAGTATGTTACATAGACAATTCAATAATGGGTATCAAGGATAGTCTCAAATTTGATGATAACTTGAAGATTTTAATTTTGGGTGAACCATTTTGTGCATTTTTTTTTTTTTCTTTTAGATGAATAACCATCCATCTTGTGCATTTGGGTTACAGTAGTCTCTGTTCCTGCCATATATGCCATTAAAATTTTCCACAACACTCTTGGATAATGCGTTAACATAAGCAAGTATGTCCATTGCAAAATATGGAAGTCATGCTAGGACCTTGAAGTTCACCCCTAGCCCAAAGAAAAAATAATACAAAAACTATGTTAGGACTAAGGAGTTTAAAACCATAATAATCTCAAGCAGTGCTCGAAAGAAATACTCTTGAAGGAGTCTTTTCCGTCAATCCAACGGAGTACTACTCTTCATTCATGGAATTCCTTAAAACTACCATCATAGATCCAAAATTCACACTTAAAAAGGCTGTACAAACATAATTATCAAATTTCCAAAAACTAAGCATGCATCATGTATATAGCATATCATGCAGTTCTCAACATCATTCTCTTATATCAAGCATAAAATACAAATTCAAGACTATCCAAAATTACTATGTCACAAGAACATCATAAAGATTACAAGGAATAACAGAACCCAATGGCTTCAATTAAAAGGAAACCATGATGGTGGTGGTGCCCATTCAGTTTATGCTTTCTTTGTTGCTCTTCAACGTGCCTCCCAAGTCCCAACCCGGTCCCTCACTAAAAGCAACAAATTATTTGACACGTCATATCTATTAATAAATCCTTCTTTCCACCCAATACTAAAGTAAATTTCAAATAAGAATACTGGACAGAATTTGCTGTCATGACCCATCTACATTTTGCAACAAAACACCTGCAGAACAAGGTCTCTATCACCAACTCCTTCATGAAATTCTAAGGATTCAATAAAGAAATATCAATGCAGATACATGTAAGACTAAGATTCTCCAAATAAATTAAACAAAATCTAATTTACTACTCTTATAAGAGATCAAACTTCCTAGATAAAGCAAATCCACAATATAAATTAACCAATTGAAGACCTGCTATAGTCTAAATCTAAAGTGATCATGAAAGTATAAAAGTTGAACATCTAAGCATCAAGGTAACATAATGATATAAGATTGATGAAATATGCCCCTTTGGAGTCTTTCAAAAAATAAAAAGCCATGAAATAAAGTACACCGAGGCCCTTTGTGGTGGATGATTCAGCTTTTGTGCAACTTTTTAATGCCACACTTTTTCTCAATACAACCGTACTCTTACACAACTTATTTCAAAAAAAGTAATAATTATAAGCTCAACCAAACACATCCTAAGACAATTGTCTTAATGTTGTTTAGGGTAGCCTCAAACAAACTTCTTTTTATCATTTAATAAGTAATAATTTCATTCAATAGTTCAAAAGGGGGGGCACAACTCTAGAACCTGGAACATATACAAAGAAAGAGCAAATAGAAAAGGAAACAATGAATTGTCCAGAATTCATTTTATATATAATAAAAAAAATAAAAATAAAAAAACACGCAAAATTGAGGAGTAAGAAAAAGACATCAAAGTTCCCTCATACAATGTCAAACAAACTTTAAGTGTCAAAGAATTTGTTAGGCTATATTATACATTATGTTTCTTTTTGTTTTTAACGTTTAGAGCAATGCATAACTCCAAGGGGTTGGCCTAGCGGTTCCTAAGGCCTCATGAGGTCTTGGGTTTGAAACCTTTAGCCAGCATCTTAAGGCCAACCCGAAGGGATTTCTCCCTATTATTACCTGGTATGTGTGGGAGGAGGGAACTAAACACTCAGGAAAATAGTCAGATACTCAAAGAGCTCAATACCCTCTTTAGCCAAAAAATAAAAAAGTTTAGAGCGATGCATGACTGCCATTCTTACAAGGAAAAAGGAATATTGTCATTAAAATTGTATGGAATTGATACATCTAATAGCTTTGTCAATGACAATTCAACAACATCCAAACCTTAGTCCCAAAATTTTGGGGTCAGTCAATCACATGTATTCTCTTTTGCCATTCTATTTTATCTAAAATCATACTCTATGTTACCTATATAATTGGCATGACCCTTTTTACTACTACTAAAGTTATTTTAGGGGTCTTCATCTACTTTTTTTCATTCCATGGACTTAAATCAACTCCCTCTTCCTCAATAGTGCATTGTAACTTTCCTCTACACATGATCAAACCATTTCAAACGACTATCCCTCATCTTTTCATCAATAAGGACCACCCTTATCTTTAAGCGAATTTACTCATTTCAGATTCTATCTTTCCTTGTATTTCTCCATATCCATCTTAACATTCTCATTTCAGCTACACTCATTTTATTAACATGTTACTTCTTAACAGCCTAACATTCAATATCTTATGCATAGTTGGTGTCGTAGCAGTCTTATAAAAATTATGTTCATATGACAGTACAAATAAGCTTAAAATCTCTTAGCAGCGTATTTGTAGCAGAAGACAAGAAATGGTTTTTGCCAGAAGCAAAAATAAATACATAAAAATTCTCCTCAAAAGAGCACGCAAGGCTTGGAGAGTGATCTTATCATTTTATAGTTAAACTCTTCTTGAACTTGCTTTAAAATAATGGATAAATGGCCCTTAATCATTCTTTGACAACATATAACAAACGCAATCAGAAACAAATAATGACATTTACAAGACAAAATAAAGATCTGTGTAACCTCCACATATGCAACCATCTGATTAGACATTTCAAGCAAGCCCTCTTTGATTATTAGCAATATTGAAGGTTATTATGTAAATGATGAAAGTCGGTATTTAAAGATATTAATTAAATTCAGAATAGGTTATTTGAATTTCCAGCCAAAAGTACCTGTACAGGATAAGGTCCAGAATGATGGATCTTTCAGCTTCCGTGGAGAACCTTCTGAGGATCAAGTTGCCCACTACAGTAACTGGAAGGAACAGCAGAAAGCTCCTGCCTTCCTTTCCACTCCTCACCAGCTTTCAGTGTGATAGGTTTCTCAACAGCAGCAGCCTCCACACACAGCATATGCTTGTACTCTTCATCTCCAAAATCAACCATAGCCTTTGCCTTCTTATCCCAGGGATTCCAAACCACTTATGAGGGGAAAAAATACATAACATAAAATATATAAGATTAATGCTCACAGTGAAAGGGAATTTCAAATAACAAATCAGGAAGTTCAAAATATATAAACGAAAATAGTTTATAAACAAAAATCATTTACATTATATTATTCCAAAGGTTTCTAGTTTATCTTTACCAAGAGATAGGAAGAAGACAAGCATGGATGGAATAAAGGAGCTGGACAGGAAGGAAGAATCAGAAGTCCTCTCACTTGAGGAGAGCTTAAGAAGGGATAAGCTAAAGTTGAAATTAGAAAAATTTGCACATCTTGAGGAATTAATTGGTGTCAAAAATCTATAACCTCTAGTTGAAAGAATCACATAACAATATGATGTTTTTTCATAGGCTCGCCAACTCCCACAGATATTTTAATCATATTGGCAATCTTGAAATGGACAGAATAAGCCTCTCAGAAGAGCAGGAAGTGAAGGAACCGATTGCTCGTTTTTATAAAAATTTCTACTCTGAATCTGAAGAATGGAAACCCTGAGTGGAAAACCTTTATTTGTTCTCTTAATGAGACAAGTTGCAGGTGGCTGGAAAGAGATTTTACTAAAGAAGGCATTTTGAAGGCCCTTCATGACATGGATGGAGACAAAGCACTCAATCCAAATGAATACACTATAGCATTTTTCAAACATTGTTGGGACACAGTGGAGGGGAATAAATTGCATCCAAGAGTTTATCACTCACTGTAAGTTTAAAAACTCCCTAAACTTCACACTTGTTACTTTGATTCCTAAAAAGCAAGCAGCTACAACATAAGGGATTTTTGTCCTAAAAGTCTAATTGGTGGCTAATCGTCTGAAGCATGGTATTGGGGATATAATTTCGGAAACACAGAATACTATTGTGGGGGACAACAGATTTGGACTCTGTGCTCATAGCAAATGAATGCCTAGACAGTATATTGAAAATAGGTTCTCCAGGAGTTATTTGTAAACTTGATTCTGAGAATGCTTGCGACCATGTCAATTGGAACTGCTTGCTAATGCCAGTTTGGTGCAAAATGGTGTCAGTGGATCCAGTTCTGTATATTAACCATCCACTTTTCCATCATGATTAAGGTTTCTCCCATATGTTTCTTCAACAATTCAAAAGGTCTAAGGTAGAGGGACCCTTTGTCCCCATTGTTGTTTCTCATGCTTATGGAGATTTTGAGCACAATGGTACAGAGAGCAACAGATGGCGGTTGCCCTAAAAGTTAGGGTGGCCAGCAGAGTTATGGATATATCCTGTCATCTCTTTGCAAATGACACTTATGTTTTGTGAGGCCCCATCTGAACAACTTGGCTATCCGCTATCCCAATGGTTATGTTTCGAACCTTATTGATCTTTTTGACATTCAAGCAGGGGCGGCAGCACTTGAAGGCCAGGGTGGTCACAGGACCACCCTGACCTGAAATTTTTTTTTTTTTTTTAATACATAATAATTTAAAATTTTATATTTGTCTACCCTTCAAAAAAAATTTGGGAACACCCTCAGTTTTTTTTTTTTATGCCAATAAAATTAAACTTTGCTCCATAATTTGTTCTACTTAACAATATATTGGGGCTTTCAAGCAAAAAGAATCCCAAAAAAAAAATTTGAACTAAAATCTGAAAAAAAATTATTATTATTATTACATAGCAAGCCCAAATGCCCAATAGACCCCAGGAAAAAAGCCCAAGATCAATCTCTTTTATTAGATTGTGTAATTTATGTTTCTTAAGGAACACCCTGAAAAAAATTCCTGGAGCCGCCACTGCATTCTAAGGAGCAAGGTTGATCATTACCTATGACCTACATAGACTTAACCTTGGGTTCTCTACTTTTAAAGCCAAAGGTATTTGGAATCCTATTATGGAAAAGGTGGGAAGACAGTTGGAGAAGTTGTATTTGTCAAAAGGAGGATGGGTGACCTTGATTAAGAGTACGCTATCCTCTGTTCCTACCTATTTTATGTCATTGTTCACGATGCCTATTCATGTGGCCAATAAATTGGAGAAACTCCAAGGGAATTTTCTATGGATAGGTATTGGTGATACCAAAAATTTCTATTTGGTGGACTGGAGAGTGGTGTGCTCCCCCTTAAAAGAGGTAGGTTTAAGTATTAGAAAACTTAGTTCTCCAACCAAGCCTTTTTAAGGAAAAAGGCTTGGTTGAAAGAAATATTACACTTTGAGATACAAGATGGCTCTAAGTGAGGTTTTGAAAAACATTTGGTGTGGTGACCCCTCTCTGCAAGACTTGTTCCCAGACCTGTTTGCATTAGCAATGGACAAGGGGGGCTTGGTGGCATCTTACTTAGCTAATACTTCTAAGAATGGGGTTAGACATTGCATTCCTCCCTTCATTCAGTCTTTTCAGGACTGGAAACTGGAATCAGTTTCTTCTTTTTTTGAGTTGCTCTATCATAATTTGCCTTCGTCGTCAGGTGAATACCAAGCCTTGGAATTCCAAGCAAAAAAGGGTTGTTTGAGGTTCAATCGTTCTATAATGCCCTTAGGTCATCCACAAGTATTCCCTTGCCATGGAAGAGCATTTGGATGGCCAAGGTCACATAAAAGGTGTTGCTCTTTGCCTCTTTGTGTGGACTATGGCTCTAGGTTATATATTGACAATTAGTAATCCTTGCAAAAGGCATATGTTGATAGTTGTTTGATGTTGCATGTGTAAAAGATGCAGGGAATACTTTATTGTTCTTTATTAACAGATATATGGTCATTTGTCTTTGCATTATTTGGGCTAGTTTAGGTGGTGCCCAAATATGCAATTGAGCTTTTGGACTTTGGAGTGTTGGCAAGGTGATTTCATCACCATAAAGAAGAAAAGGTGTGGCAGCCCGTGCCTCTATGTGTTATGTGGAATTTGTGGTATGAAAGAAACAAGTGGGTCTTCAATGATTTTAAGTGTCCTACTTTCATAATCATAGAGCACATTTTGCAGTCCTTGTATAATTGGATGTGTGCCCAGGAAAATATCCTTTCAATGTCACTTGTTTTTCCTAGTTTCTCCACCTTCGTGGTTTGTATTCTTTGAAAAGGGGACTGTTCAATCCTACTACGTTCATTCTCTTTTCCTTTTTCAATAAAAGATTTTACTTATCAAAACAATTCTGCATCTAATTCATCTTAAAATAGTAATGTTCGTAATATCTGCTTTAGATGACAAATTGGTAATGCCTAAGCTGGCTCAAGACAAGTAAAAGCATATAGAGACACAGCAGAAAGATAAAGACATTCTATACACTAGTTTATCCTAATCATGCGTGGTATTTATTGTGCTACAAGGTAGAAAGGAGACCTAGGCCTAAGCAGAATGAAAAAGAACTTCATGATAATAAACTTGGATCCCTACACATAATGAAACTTCAACTAAAGAACATACTGAGTCAAGCTCCAATCATAAGTAAAATAACAGTATTACGATATCAGCAGGGAGATGGTAGCTCTTACCAGCATCTGGAAGTCCATCTTTGCGTAGAACAAATGTCCTCTTTTTTTCATGATCCAGAATTGCAATCTTTGTAGGAGTGCTAAGATATATCTTGTCCACCTATTTAACCAAAGCATTAGAATCAAACTTTCATATGAAAAACAAAAGGTGCATCTTAAACTCACTTCTGATTCAAATGTTATAGCATCCCCTTGTTCAGTAAAACGCTCCCTATTCTGCAAGTTGTCAAGATAATCCAAAGTCTCCAGTCCTTCTACACGAACTTCACTGGACACAATCAAGTAAGCTATTAGATACAATCTAAAAATGCAGATTATAAATTCAACTGCATGTTATCTGAAAATAGTTAGAATTGCCAGCAAAAATGACCCACAAAATCATTATACCACTTGGAAAAGTGATAAATATATATATATATATATATATATATATATTCCTCACCAAACAGCCAAAAATTATAACGGAATTTCACTTATTTGATCATACCTTGGTTTATCCAGATATTCTTGTCAAATCTAGTGTCCAAACAGCTCAACTCAAGTTTGGCAACATATTACGCACCTGGCTTTAAGTTAACCCCCCTTCCCCCAACCATGCTACAGTATAAGTACAGAAAAAGCTGTCTACATCAGTTGGACTAGATTTAGTGATCTACACCTAGTTTACAAATTATACTCAGAATATTTTGCAAGCTTCATTCAGTTGGTCTTGTCTTCATAATTAGTGCCCCAGGCAGTGAACCTTTTTTTTTTTTTTTTTTTTTTGGATAAGTACCCCAGGCAGTGACCCTAGGACACAACAAAGGGTTTTTTACCTTCTACAAGCTTGACAACTTTTAGCTTTTTCAACCAGAATATCAATTGGATATTGCATAAGGAACAGTTTTTGAAAATAGATAAATTGACAAAAGATTACCTTTTAAGTGTTACAACATGAACTCACAAATGTCTTCACCAACAAATGTACCCACAACAAGGTGTGATGTAATTTACCTTCTTTGGGTATCATTATTCTCCCACCATGGAAAGAATGGAGGTTTATTAGTTATTAGACTGACAAGCAATCAGACATGCATTAACTCTTTTTAAGTTATTAAAATCCCAAGGACACTTACACGAACTTCTTTTTTTTCTTTTTTCTTTTTTGGGTAAATAAAAACCACACTGAAAAAAAAAAGGTTACAACAAAGAAAGCAGTTACCCAGGTACACAGGGAGTGTACAATGGGAAACAAGGCGTTATACAAAACTAAATAAATCTTAAAAATCCAACAAAGAAGATATGGAAAGACCACTCAACACAGAATCCACTCAAACAAAGATAAGATGAAGATGCGCTTCAACTTAATGATAGACCGCTCCTCCCCTTCAAAAATCCGATTGTTCTGCTCCCTCCAAATAGTCCACACAATACAATGAGGGATAGCCCCCCAGATAAAAGCTGCAGTATGCACCGAACACCTCCATGCCAACAAGCCAACAATTCATTCAACTGATTAGGCCTAACCCAGGATACTCCAAACTTAAAGACTATTCAAGCAGATCATCATTCTCAAGAAGTTATTTAAGCCTTCTTTGAACCAGAAAGCAGAAAAACCAATCACCGATATACAGTGAACTTTAGTGAAGCTTTTGGCTTCGTAACTATGGGAATCAATCGTATAACCTTGACTGACCGTTTCTATATATTCTCAATTTTTTTTAACAAGAATAATAGATAAACAAGCCACAGAGACAGGAAAAGAAAAGTGGTTAACTGTATGCATGATAAACAATCTGATGGAATACAGCCACATCATAAAGTAAAGAATCATAAACCAAGTTCGTAAGTCACCTGATATCTGAAACAGAGAAATAGGTGTGATAAGCAAATGTGAATGAGAATGGCTTTCCATCAACACTGGTATTCCTGATGCGAGATGTCAACAGCAGATCTCCTCCAGGGCCCAGTGCTACCCTCAGACGAAACTCAAAACTAGAATTAACACAAAGAAAGATTTTTTTTAAAAAAAACATCAAAAAAATAATTATCCAAGAAGAAAAAGTTATGAAGTTTCTAATAAGAATCTATCTTTCGTTTCAGAAACACATGTTAAAAAGTCCATGAAAAAAAAAATGCATAAGAAAGTGAAATATTTTCAGGTAATTACCTATGAGCCCAGATCTTCATATCTTCTTCAGAGGGCTTAAGGATTAAATCAACAAAAGTCTTACTGGAAGAAGTAGTTGAAAAAGGAGGTGGGTCGGCGTCAATTGCCCACAACCTGTTTCTTGCAAATCCATGCTGCTCTAGAGAACCAATGTTGCTAAACTGCATATGCAGAGAAACTTTCACCAACCATGATGAATGCCACCGAATTAAGCAAGAAAGGAAAATGTGAAGAAGAACATACTTGAGGAAAGCATATTGGAATTCCTCCACGTATTGCTTTTGGAGGCTTAAATATAGCCTGCACAAGACTTAAAACATATTCATTGGAAATCTCTTTATCTTCAACTTCTCAGCAACCATAAATAACATTACAAAACACGGATGAGAAAATCTGCGTGATGGAAACAAAGCATAGAAGTCTTCACAGTGGTACAATGCACATAACAATGCCAAAGCAAATTAAGCCAGCTAATTCCAGTATTGGTGATGGTAGGACAAGGAAGAGCTCAAGGAAAAAGAAGATTAAATATACAGAGATTCAAGAATTGTGGTCTAGTTTTGATGTTAGACCTTCTTAGCACCTTTGATATCAGGTTATTTTAGTTATTATTGAGTCTTAGTATTGAGTCTTTTAGGTTGGGAAGTTGTTGGATCAGTTTTAATTAAGTTCTACTAGAATAAGAGCAATTTGGTAATTTCCACAAATCTGGAATGGGCTGTCCTTGGCTGTACCAAAGGCCCATGAGTCTTATTTTATGTTTCGAGTCCTTCTCCTATTTGGTTTAGGAGTTATTAAGCCTTTTATTTAATTGTTATAGGTATTCCTATTCATTCTAGGAATAGGTTATTTAGAGTCTAAGTCCTACTAGGAAAGGGATAACTATAGCCTCTATATAAAGGCTCTATTGTAGTCAATGTTATTTGATATAATGATTGATTAATAAAATTCAACAGCTTATTTTAAGCTTCTTCTCTGAGGTGCAATGCTTAGGAAGACCTAGGTGTGATTGCCTAGTATTTTATTTATTTTATTTTCTGTTTATCCCCTATTTCAACCCCAAAACAGCCATCAGTATTCATTCTTTTCTAACCTAAAACTCTTAAACATCAACCCTTACTCAAGAATTCATCAAGAAACCTAGTATAGTGCTGAATTTTGAAAGATCCTGCATCAGTTGGATGTATACTTCATTGTTCTAGGCACAGTATACAGAAAAACTAACTAGGAGTAAGCCAGCAAACCATCTTAATCAGCTTTACTAATGATGCAAAAGTCAATAAAGCCAGCTAATTTGAATATCGGTTGTACAATTCATTGTCCTGCACCAGTATATAGAAAAGCCACCCAGTAGTAGCTAGCAAGACCACCTTAATCAACTTTTAAAGACCACCAAAACATAATGGGTGTTAGAAGGGGAATCTTGCTAGTAAGCCAGAGTTTGCTTCTACATTCAAACTCCTTTATCAGAGAAGTATTTGCATACTTAGGTAACAAGACACCACTTCACATGAGGACAATACTTCTATACATACTAGTGCCACCAGAGAGAGTGCCCAGGAATCAAGAAAGAAATAAACATATGTAACCATTATATATGAATCATGACCTATCCTTATCAATAAGTCTAGCACCAGTACAAAAAGTTCTGAATTATCTTTGTATATTTGTAGTTTTTTAAGAACAACATAAATTGAATTGATGCCACATATTTTAACAAACTCAAGTAATTGGAAGAGCCACACATTGTAAATTGGTACTAGCATTGCCTTGCAAGTTGACAAGTAATTTTTTCTTTCATAAGTCACAAGTTGACAAATAAACTCAATGCAATATTTTTTTTTTTTTTTTTTGTTAATGCAAATTGACTCATTTCAGAATGTATCAATAAGAAAGTACAGATCCGTTTTGTTAACTCTATTGAAAGCTTATTCTACACAATTACCAAACAGCACTCTTATGCAAAGCTACATTTTCTGTTTCATGTTTGAACTCATCTTGACAGTTTTGATACACAAAGATCATGGACATGCATAGTGAATGCATAAGGATTAAAATCAACAATAGACACAATTACCTGTTTGGAGAGTGGAGACTATGCATGACAAAAATCAAGTTGAAATATATACCATAGTAAGGAAACACTTTACAAGAAGCAGTGAAAAAGTGTATTTATAAAAATAGTTGGCTGATCCTTCAATAGCATGCAAGATATGTGAGATAGAGGACCAGGCCAACCTCACTCAACTATAGGAAAGCCTTTGCAAATAAATCCAAATTCAGCAGAGACCTAGCACCATAAATCCAAATTCAGCAAAGCCTTGGCACATAAATCTAAAGAGATAACTACAATACACTATTGTGGTCTGCATGACTGTAACATTTAGAGATAAAGTCACTTTTCAAAAACACTTAGAGATAAAGCTCCAGAAATATGGTGAAGGTTGGGGAGGTTGGACAACAGTTTAAGTTCTGGGTTCAAATGGGGTCAATTTGTGGAAGGGTATACGTACGGGATGGAACTCTTTCTCCAAATTCTTACAGTTTGGGTTCGAGATGGATCTAGAGTGAGGTTTTGGACAAACATTTGGTGCAGCGACCAATCTCTAAAGGATTTGCTCCCGATCTGTTTGCCTTAGCAATGGTCTAGGAGGCTTCAGTACTTTATTATATAGTTAACCTGTCAGAGGAAGAGAACCATCATTGAATCCTCAGTTCATCCAGCCTTTACAAGATTGGGAGTTGGAATCCATTGATACTTTTTTTGAGGTGCTATATGATAATTTGCCTACTTCGTCCAGTCATGATTGTGTCATGTGGTTACCATTGAAGAAAGGAGTGTTTGAGTTAAGATCATACTATAATGCTCTTAGGAGTTCTACATGCACTTTTTTCCCTTGGAAGAGCATTTGGATGGTTAAAGTTCCAAGTAAGATGGTGTTCTTTGTGTGGACTGCAGGCCTTTTAAAAATTCTAATAGTTAACAATCTTCGCAAGAGACACATTTTGATAGTTGATTGGTGTTGTATGTGTAAGTGTAGTGGGGAATTCATTGATCACCTGCTTCTTCATTGCTCAATGGCAACAGATAAATGGTCCTTTGTCTTGGGTGATGCCCAAAGCTGTGTTGAACTGTTTGAATTTTGGCAATGTCAGTTTCAGCACCACAGAGGAGCCAAGGTTTGGCCAGCCTTGCCTTTGTGCGTCATATGGAATCTGCGGTATGAAAGAAATAAACGGGTCTTTGATGGAATCGAACAGCCTGCCTAATCAAAGAGCATGTTTTGTGGTCATTGTTTGATTGGATGTGTGCTCTAGTTGGCACCCGCTCCGTGTCTTTTGTTGATTTTATTGACTCTCTTTCCTTTTGAGTTGTATTCTTTGAAAAAGGGCTTGTACACATCTTTTTTTCATGTCTACTTTTCTGATAAAACTTTTTCTTATAAAAAAAAAGGTACATAATTAGAGAGCCAACATGCATCTCATTGATTGCAAGAAATAAACATTTGATAAAACAGCAAATCCAGAATGTGGCACGGGTATGTTTTCCTTTTCCATGACAACATCTCAAGTTTAAAGTTAAAAAATAGAAGTGCTCTGGAGGAAAAGTTCAAAAGCCAACCATAAGAAATTTGTGGAACAGTCTACCAAATGGCGCAATTACAAGACCTCCAGGAAACCACACAAAGAACATGTTATATAAATTGCAATTCATATGTGTCACACAATCGATCAAGCAATGTAACCTTACTAAATCTTAAGACCTACTTAGATATTATAATGAAGAAACAAATTCAAAGGCAATGGATGAATTTACACTTTTCTTAATTGGTAAGTTACACACGCATCCAAGGCTCTTGAACTCATGACCTCATCCTCCACCCCTCTCTTATGGGGCAAGTTCCATATGAGCTAAAGCTCATGGGCAGGCAATGGATGAATTACTAGAAACACAGAATTTTTTGTGCCATGCTAGCACAACTTGCTTTTTTCACTTTTCTAACTTGGTTTCAAAGATTGAATATGAAAAATACCTCACCTCCCCCCCACCTTTCCCCAATTAGTGCCATTTGAGGTAGAGCTCATTGGTAGGCAATGGATGAATAACTAGAAATGAGGTCTTTATTGCTATGCTAGCATTACTTGCTTTTGTCACTTTTTGTTTATTTTTTATTTAGTGTTCTTTTCTCACTTGTTTTCAAAGATTGACCAGAAGATAGAGAATCAAAATTTGCATCAAGATAGGAGATGCAAAAATGAGTGCTTTTACAACCAATTCTAAGAATCATTGTGCTCAAATACTACAAACCTAATTCATCACGTATTACATTGCTTCTTTGAGACTTTGTCAATGCATGGCAAGATCAAATTCACTAAGCTATGTGATTTTTGCCATACTGACATTTACTAATTCAGAATAGGTAATTGCATTATAGTATAACAGTTAGAAGGGTGGAAATTAAGATGATGTATACACAATCATCTTTGGTGCGAGACAGTCAATCAGGCAACTAAATAGAAAGATTGGCCCACCCAAATTATCTAAGAGTTATGATTGAAATGTTGATAGCATCTACTAATTGACAAAAAACACTCCTGTCTACAGCTTCTACTAATCAACATTAATAAACTAATAAAAAAATTGCACCTTACTACTGACAAAAAGCAACTCCTCCCCATGGTCATTCTTCCAAGATGTCACATGAGCCCCATATAAATACACCTGGAAAACAGTATTTCAAAGTAAACAAATAAAACACTAATATATTTTTCTATAGCTAACAATAAAACATCAATATAATTCAACAAACTCTAAAAATCGTGTTTTCAAAACACAATTTCAACCAAATTGGCTTGAATTTTTAAGTGAAATCGCGCGTTTACACGATTTCAACGCTGTTTCTAAAACACAACTGAAAACAGAAAACTAGATTCTGCCAAATTTATACAATTTATTATTAAAATGATATCATTTAGCAAAATTTTCCTTCATTAACAATCCTCAACTTCCGAAATCTTTTAAATCAGATTCACAAAGAATTAAGCAGAGCAAACCAAACACAGCGTTGAGTTCTACAGAGATCTGAGCCTTACGGTTCACAACAACACCAAGCCCTAGATTTCACAAAAACGAAACCGAATTTCCAAAACAAAATGACAAATCCAGCCACAGATATGGAAAAACGAAGCACGTGATCATCAGATTTGGTACCTCGGCGGAGCTTCCACGTGGATCGCGGAGAACGACCTTGTCGAGGCCATTGATGCCTCTGCAAAGCTCAGCGTGAGGAGAAGCCAAAGGAGCAGAGGCCGAGGCTGAAGCTGAAGAGAGAACCTTTTCGCTACTCATGATAATGGTAATAATAACTCTCTCTAATCTCTTCTAAGCTCTTGTTTTTTCTTGATTTGTTATTTATAGCATGAATGAATTTTCAAAGCTCGATTTGAATCCAAGCCAGTACTGTTAGTTTTGCTTTTGGACAAGATTCTCTCTTTCCGTCTGTTTGTCAGTGTGTGAGGAAATTTCGCGTACGGTAGTTCTTTTTGTTGTCTATTTCACTCTTCCACTTTGTCTGTCCACTGCCTTGACGGCAAAAATGGCCCACTACCGCTCTTTCTTAAAAAATTTAGTAATATACTACTGATTTTTAAATATGTAGAAATTTACCATCTTTTTTAAAATTCAAGTTTCTCAAAAAAAAAAAAAAAAATTTGTGAAACTTGAGTTTTTCATGAAACTCGAATATCATAAAAAAATTTCAAAATTTTTTCATGGAGTACTATGGAAAACTAAATTTCCCTGTACTCGAGTATCCAAACAGTGGTATACCTCTACATATTTTCGAAACAGTAATAAATTACAATATAGTTTACAAAAAGGTGCTATTTGGCTATTTTCGCCATCTACTATTTTCGAATTGACTCCGGATCTTCCAACTTTCAATGAATACCCGACACCTCACCCACCATATCCGTTATTATCTACTCAATTTCTAACTGTAAAAATTAAATAATTGCAAGTTAAAAATAACATTAATTTTTTATAATTAAAAAAAAACTACAAAAAAAAAAAACAAAAAAATTGATCAAATTGATTGCGACTTAAATGTAGGGGGCCATGTTAATAGTGACCCCAAATTATTATTTGGGCCTGACATATTTGATGAATAGAAGTTTTTAGGAGGATAAATGTGTATTAGACAATATTTAATAACAACAAAATTATGATTGTATATCATACTCCTTCAATTCAAAATTTTTAGTTTTCTCTTTATCATACTTGTCAAAAAAAATTTATCTATATCATTAAGAATAAGGACTTTTTTCTTTTTTTTTGCATAGAAGACTAATAATATTAAATCTTTCTCAAAATAAATTATTAAAGAGCTTGTCCAAGTGGATGCTAAAATAATCTAGAGCCTATAGTCTGCATTTTAAAATGAGAATGTAATCATGGGTTCTAGTTAACTTAATTGATAAAGTTTAGATAATTAAATAAAAGATATGGTATTCAAACGTTCAATCATTGTTGTGAGGACACGATTTGTAACGACCCGTAACAGCGTTGGGTTCGCAACGTAAAAAGGCCCAAACAATATCATTTATAGAGCATGGGTTTGAAAGGTTAGGCCTTAGTCACCAGACGGTGGGTTTTTCGTGGTGTTCAAACATAGTTAAATCGTGTTCGCCCTAGGAGTTTTTCTCCTGGAGGCGGGCTGGGAGGCTCTGATTTTTGGCCATTTTTCCCAGCCCCTTCTGTGGTGCATTAACATTTTCATTATATAACCCTTCTTGGTTAATCTTAGCCCTCCACTTGTTGGTCAGGCAGGTGCCTACTTCTGTACCCGTCCTATCAGCTGTCCCTCCTTACTTTCTGTTAGTTGCGATGATCGAAGTCATCCTGCCCAGGCGTCTTTTCTCATTAACATGGTCAGGACGCAGGCTGGTGCATTTAATGCGGAGGGGACGTATTTACCTTGAACCAATTTTGCACCGTACCTCCACGTAGGCCCCATTCTACTCGCATCCCCTTCAAGGGGCTGTTTGGGGATAGCCTTCATCGAGGCGTTGCTCTTCCCCTTGAAGTCCTGGAGTGCCGAGGAGAGGGTCGTCCTCAATTGTCCCCCTTGACTCCTCGGCCTTTCATCATCCATCCTCGGCACACACCCTCCTCGGCATGGGCCTTGAGCCCTAATAGAACGTGGGCCGGATCATAAGCTCCTCGGCCTCACAATAGAACGTGGGCCGGATCATAAGCTCCCCGGCCTCACAATTGCTGTAGGGGTAAAATTCCCAAGTCAACAATGGGCCTTGGGCCCCGCACGGAGTCCAGCCATGACCAAAAGGGAAAAGGGGGACTAAAAGACTTCCAGCCCAACCCTGTTGAGCCCAACTTATTTAAAAGATGTCCGAGGAGGAATGTCTCCTCGGACACACCAAATATGGGCCCAATGTGCGCCCCATCTACAGTGAAGAATCATCCCAAACAAATGTGGGTAGTAGGATGAGCCTCACAAAGCAGGAAGAAGGAAGAAAATGTAAGACGTCTAGGGGGAAACCACAACTGCCGCATTAAATGCAAGGAAGCTACTTTTCCAGCCGCATTAATGTGGAGAAGACAGGCGAACAGTATTACATTGGCCAGTGCAACTCACAGAAAGATAAGGTGGATGTCCGATGGGACAGGCACTCAAATAAAGATCCAGATGGTTAACAAATGTAAGGTTCTTATCAATTTAAGGAGGCTATATAAGAGAAGGGAATCCCCATAAAGAAGGGATCGGAAAATTTGAGAAGAGAAAGGAGAGAGAGAGAGAGAGAGAGAGAGAGGAATGTTGTAGTCTTTAATCATAACAAGAGGTGCACCCATACGTCTCCTCAAACCGAGTATCTCGTGGACATAAAGGAGATATTCTTTCGTCTAGACTGCTGCATGGCATATAACTAACCAACGTTCACTTCGTCAAGCCCTAGTTCTGTAACCCGCTCTCTACAAATTCATTGTCTAGGGTCATTTGGGCCAGAATCACTTACTTGCTGGGCTTGGGCCCCAAAAACCAACCCTACAATTGGCGCTGTCTGTGGGAAGAACTTGTGTCTTGACAAGTGAAACTGTAAGAAATGGAAGGATCAGGTCCGCGCCAAACCGGACGTGCAGATTCCCAATGGCAGGACAAATTTTTGAATCTCGAACGGGAGAAAGACCAAGACAAGCAACGAGAGGGCAGTGTGAACACCTCTCACACGAGCAGAAGCCGCTCGAAAGGGAAAGGTCATGCATCCCATAAGCAAAACGATCGAAAGGCTTTATAGCAAGAAATTGATGATTTGAAGAAGAAGCTGCGCCGAGTGCAGCGAAAACATCCTTCACCCGGCTCGGACACTAGCAGTGATGAGGATAATGAATACAGGCGGAGATCAAAAACCCCTCCAAGCGAGACTTTTTCCTACGAGGAAGAGCGACCTTGCAAACGCGGCCACAAAAGCCCATCTTACCAAGGCCTGGCCAACGATGCCATGAGCAAGGCCCTGGATCGCATCTCTCAGTCGCCTTTCACGCGTAGAATAGAGGGGGCAGAGCTTCCTCGGCGGTTCCATCAACCAACATTTGCCATATACAATGGTCGGACTGACCCAGTAGAGCATGTAAGCCAATTTAATCAGAGGATGGCCGTCCATTCCAGGGACGAGGCGTTAATGTGTAAGGTGTTTCCGTCCAGCTTGGGACCTATGGCGATGAGATGGTTTGATGCCCTTAAGCCGAATTCCATAGATTCCTTTAAACAGCTGACACAGGCTTTTGGTTCCCGCTTCATTACCAGCAGCAGAGTCCCTCGGCCCCTAGATTCCCTTCTATCCTTGTCCATGCGGGAAGGGGAGACACTAAAGGCCTACTCAGATAGGTACTAGGAAATGTATAATGAGATAGAAGGAAATTACGATGAAGTCGCCATTAGTACATTCAAGAGGGGCTTGCCGACAGAGCACGGCATAAGAAAGTCCCTCACTGGGAAGCCAGTCACCAGCGTGCGCCAACTCATGGACAGAATTGACAAGTACAAAAGGGTTGAGGAAGACCAGCAAACGGGGAAGGGCAAAGCTAAGGTTGTCCCTCAGGAGAGGAGGGACTTCAGGTCGGACCGCATTATCAACAGTAATAGGCCGAGGAGAGATTACTCGAAACAATCTGGTTCCACTGGGGCACCAACGGTCCATGCTGTGTTCCGAGAACCACTACACAAGATCCTAGAGAAGGTAAAGGGCGAACCGTTCTTTCAATGACCGAACAGGATGGCAGGTGACCCCTCGAAACATAATCAGAATCTATATTGCGCGTACCACCAAAAGCCAGGTCACACCACCGATGATTGCAGGAATCTGAAAAACCATTTCGACCGGCTTGTCCGAGAAGGGAAGTTGAGGCATCTATTGCATCGCCCGAAGGATGGCAGGAACAGTCAAATATCGAAACTAGACAAAGTACATTGAGGCCACCTATTGGCACAATAAATGTCATTCTTGCCGCACCTGGAAGGACCGGTTCCAGCCCTTTCAGGGTAATGTCAGTGGGCAGGTTCCCGACTGAGCCGGACGACAGGGAATCCAAGAGAGCCAGAGTAATTGCCACGCCCTTAATCAGGTTTTCGGATGAGGACAAACAAGGAACCCTTCAACCCCACGATGATGCCCTAATCGTCACGCTCAGAATTGGAGGTTATGACGTGAAAAGAGTGCTGGTTGATCAAGGCAGCGCCGTGGAAGTAATGTATCCTAACTTGTATAAAGGATTGAACTTGAAGCCAGAGGACCTGTCGCCATACGACTCCCCTTTGGTCAGTTTTGAAGGAAAAACCGTCACCCCGAAAGGCATGATTAGGCTGCCTATACAAACAAATTTAGACGTGGTGGAGGTGAACTTCATTGTGGTAGATGCGTACTCCTCCTACACAGCTATCGTGGCCCGACCATAGCTTCATGCACTAGGGGCTGTGCCATCAACTTTGCACCAAAAAGTGAAGTATCCGTCAGGAGGTCAAGTCAAAGAAATAATAGGGAACCAAACCATGGCCAGGCAATGCATGGTGTCCGCAATCTCACGACGACCAAATAGTGAACCTTCCACCTCAGCCGAGAACCGCTTATAGCAATTAATGACCCCGGTCCCAGCTTCGGGTGGTGGAGGACCAGCCATAGAGGTGAGCTATGAGGATCTGGAGAAAGTACTCGTCGGATCAGACCCAGAGAGGTTTTTTCAACTCGGTTCAGAGTTACCACCCCAAGAGAAGTCAGCGCTAGTTTATTTTCTCAAACAAAACGTGGACGTATTCGCTTGGGACGCCTATGAGGCCCCTGGGGTCGACCCAGATTTCATCTGCCATCATCTTAATGTTAACCCGGCTATAACGCCTTAGAAGCAGCCTCCTCGGCAACCGTCGATAGAACACACAGATGTAGTGAGAGAGGAGGTCATAAAATTGAAGAAAGCAGGGGCTATCAAGGAGGTCTTCTACCCCGAATGGTTAGCCAACACAGTCGTGGTAAAAAAGAAGAATGGAAAATGACGGGTCTGTGTAGATTTCACGGACCTAAACAAGGCCTGCCCAAAAGATCCCGTCCCCATGCCGCGGATAGACCGATTGGTGGATTCGACCGTCAGACACCCCCGAATGAGTTTTTTAGACGCCTTCCAAGGCTATCATTAGATACCCCTGGCTGCTGAGGACCAAGAGAAAACTGCTTTTGTCACCCCAGTCGAAAACTATCATTATAAGGTGATGCCCTTTGGCTTAAAGAATGCCGGGTCGACCTATCAAAGGATGATGACCAGGATGTTTGAACAGCAGATGGGTAAGAGCGTTGAAGTGTATATAGATGACATGGTGGTGAAAAGCAAATTAGTGGCCGACCACATTAGAGATCTCGAGGACATCTTTCGAATTCTGAGAAAATACAAGCTGCGACTAAACGCATCCAAATGTTCATTTGGGGTTGGATCAGGGAAATTCTTAGGTTACATGGTGACCCACAGAGGTATAGAAGTTAACCCTGACCAAATAAGAGCTATTCATAGCCTGCAGCCTCCTCGGAATCCCAAAGAGTTCCAGAAGCTCACCAGCATGATAGCTGCTTTAAACCGTATCATATCCCGCTTAGCGGACAGATGCAGACCTTTCTTTCTCCTATTGCACAAGTGGAAGGGCTTCGAGTGGACTGAGGAGTGTGCTTTAGCTTTCCAACAGCTCAAGGAATACCTCGCCCGACCACCAATTATGTCCAGTCCTGATGCCGACGAGGTGTTGTTCGCCTACATCGCAGTAGCCTCTCATGCAGTGAGCTTAGTACTAATCCGAGAAGACAATGGCATGCAACGGCTCGTCTACTACGTAAGCAAATCGCTGCACGAAGCAGAAACACGTTACCTACCTCTCGAAAAGGCCGTCTTGGCAATCGTACAAGCCACGTGAAAGCTCCCCCACTATTTCCAGGCACACACTGTGGTTGTACTAACTCAACTTCCGGTTAGATCCATTCTCCGCAGCGCCGACTACACAGGCAGAATTGCAAAATGGGGAACGATTCTGGGCGCTTTCGACATTAGGTACATGCCTCGCACCGTTGTGAAAGGTCAGGTCCTCGCCGATCTGGTAGCCGAATTCGCGAAGCCCACACTAGAAGGAAAGGAAGGGTCAGGATCACTAAGTCCTGATGGGAAACTGATCAGCACAATCTCTCAGCAGGAACACAATTGGTGGAAAGCACACGTCGACGGTGCAGCCAATCAAAGGGGCTTAGGAGTGGGGCTCGTTCTGGTCTCCCCCGAAAGGATAACCATCGAAAAATCGCTGAGGCTTGGATTCTCCGCCACAAATAATGAAGCCGAGTATGAGGCACTATTGGAAGGAATGTCAATGATCCGGAAACTGGGTGGAAAATTCGTGAACATGTTCTCGGATTCAAGACTCATCGTGGGACAAGTAAACGGGGAGCTGGAGGCGAAGGATGAAAGAATGCAATAGTACTTGGTCCAAGTTAAACACCTGCAGACCCATTTTTGTCACTTCAATCTGTCGCATGTGTTAAGAAGCGGGAACACCCATGCTGATTCTCTTGCAACGCTAGCCACCTCCTCGGCTCAGCCACTTCCCCGGGTTATTCTCGTGGAAGATCTCTACAGCCCAACGACGACGAGGGCTAACGAAATACGGGTCCACAACATCAGGGCTGGGCCTAGTTGGATGGACCCTCTAGTACTATTCTTAAAGCATGATACTTTACCGGACGATAAGAACGAGGCCGACAAGATTAGAAGGAAGGCCTCTCGATTCTGGTTGTCCGAGGACTCCAAATTGTACAGGCGCTCATTCTCAGGGCCGTACTTGCTGTGTGTGCACCCAAAGGCCACTGAACTCATCCCGGAGGAATTACACGAAGGAATTTGTGGAAGTCACACAGGGGGTAGGTCCCTATCCCATAGGGCCATAACGCAGGGTTACTGGTGGCCGAGCATGCAGAAAGAGGCACAGGAATATGCGAAGAAGTGCGACCAGTGTCAAAGATTCGCTCCGAATATACACCAACATGGCGGAAACCTTAACCCGCTGTCCAGCCCTTGGCCATTCGCACAATGGGGCCTAGATATCCTGGAACCATTTCCCAAAGTGGTAGGGAACAAGAGATTTATTCTCGTCAGCACAGATTATTTCACGAAATGGGTTGAAGCCGAGGCGCTGGCGAATATTAGGGATGTTGATGCCAAGAAATTTATTTGGAAAAATATCGTCACTAGATTCAGGATACCTCACACACTGATCTCGGACAACGGCCTCCAGTTTGATAGTAAAGCTTTCAGAAGGTACTGTAGTGAGCTTGGAATTACCAACAGATACTCCACACCAGCTTACCCGCAAGGTAATGGGCAGGCGGAGGCCGTCAACAAAACTATAGTGAATGGGCTGAAAAAGAGGTTAGACGACGCGAAAGGGAGGTGGGTCGAAGAGTTGGCCCATGTCTTGTGGACATACCGCACCACGCCTTGCAGGTCCACAGGGGAAACCCCCTTTTCGATGACCTATGGGGCCGAGCTGTCATTCCACTAGAAGTAAACTTCCCAACACAAAGGACCACTGCATTCTGCCCCGGTGCCAACAATGGACTTCTGGAAAAAAGCTTGGACCTCATCGAGGAAAGAAGAGAAAGCGCAATGGTCCAGCTTGCCCACTATCAGCAAAAGCTCAAGCAAGATTACAATGCCAAGGTTAAGCTGAGGCCCTTGGCGCCTGGGGATCTGGTACTGAGGAAGATCCTTGGCACTGCGAGAAACCCTGCGTGGGGGAAACTCGGACCAAATTGGGAAGGCCCATATCGTATCACCTCCATAGCCGGCATAAGAGCCTACTTTTTGGAAGATTTAGATGAACATGTAGTGCCACGCCCTTGGAATGTAAATAATCTGAAAATGTATTGTTATTAACGAAAGACATAATTCTTGGCGCCACATTACTGTACAGCTACTTGGACTAAGTGTTAAACAGAACCCAAGTCCTGCCTGACTCCTCGAACCACAAACTTGGGGGAAATTAACCTCGAAGCCATTTTCACTAAGTGTTAAATAGAACCCAAATCTTGCCTGGCTCCTCGGACCACAGACTTGGTGGAAATTAACCTCGAAGCCATTTTCACTGAGTGTTAAACAGAACCCAAGTCCTGCTTGGCTCCTCGGACCACAGACTTGGGGGAAATTAACCTCGAAACCATTTTCACTGAGTGTTAAACAGAACCCAAGTCCTGCCTGGTTCCTCAGACCACATACTTGGGGGAAATTAACCTCGAAACCATTTTCACTAATCCAAGTCCTGCCTGACTTCTCGGACCACAGACTTGGGGGAAATTAACCTCGAAGCCATTTTCACTAAGTGTTAAACAGAACCCAAGTCCTGCCTGGCTCCTCGGACCACAGACATGGGGGAAATTAACCTCGAAACCATTTTCACTGAGTGTTAAACAGAACCTAAGTCCTGCCTGGCTCCTCGGACCACAGACTTGGGGGAAATTAACATCGAAGCCATTTTCACTAAGTGTTAAACAAAACCCAAGTCCTGCCTGGCTCCTCAGACCACAGACTTGGGGGAAATTAACCTCGAATCAGTCTTATATGATTATCGACTATCATTTTTTACATATTCGTTCATTCATGCTTGGTTTTCAACAGTTAGTGGCAGAATAGACATTCATTTATGATGAAAGCAGGAAAGACAGTAGAACAACATGATTTAAAGGAAAACGACACCTTTCATTGAAATCCAAAAGCATTGTTTTACAAACATTAACAGAACAAAATATAAAAGGGCAGCTACAAATAAAATCCTACACTACTACACTACTTTCCTAAGTCTAAACCCTGAGTAGGCTCGGGTTGATCATCTGCTGCCTAGGGTCCCAGAACAGCCTCCTTAGCCTGTGCGACAACATCTCTGATTAAGAGATTGTCCTCGGGCGACTTGTCCTTCGCAGCCGGCTGTGCATCCTCAGCTTCAGGCATAGGGGAGTCCGAGGCTAAGGCCTTCGTTGAGAGAGGCTCCTCAGGGGCAACCGCGTCCGGAATCTCACGAATATCCTCCGGAAAAAAGATATTCTCAACTTTCCGGAGATCGGAGTCCGCTAGAACTACTGCCCGATCCAAGGCTACACCCCAAGACATGGTGATGTAATCCCTGCATATGGCGGCCACCTCCTCGGTCAGCCTAATCTCAGTGTCCCTGACTCCGCGATCATATGAGGTCGCCACCGCTTTCTCGGCCGCCTCCCTGGCCAAGCGGGCCTCCTCCTTGACCTTTGCAAGCTCGGCCTTGAGATCTGAGACCGCCTGCTTCTCTGTCGCGAGTTTTTCCTTGGACTGGCGGAGCTGTTGGCGCAGATCCTCAGCCTGCTTGGTGACGTTCTTATGTCCGGCCTCGGCGCTCGCGCGAGCCCTCTGCGCCTCCTTCACCTCGCTGCTCAGGCGATCCTTTTCCTGCCTAAGATCACCGGCAGCCGTCTCAGCAACGAGGCGGGACTTAGCCTCATTGTGCATATCCTCGCGAGCCTTCTTGGCCCACTCCTCGGCAATGAAAATTTGTTGAGTGACCTACGCAAAAAATAGAGATCAAATTAAAAGAGAATGACAAACAAACAGATACGGAATAAGAAAGCTAGATAAGAGAAGTTTTACTTACCATAGTCATGTCCCTCTTTAGCGACATGAAAAGGTCTGGTTGTCGAGTAGCCCGAAGACCCTCCATATCTCGAGGCAAAAGGAGGGATTGTTGCAAGGCCTCGGCCAGGAATGACGCTTGTCCTCATTGGGCTTCCCAGAGAGTTGCGTCCCAAGAGATCGGAGCGCCATCCAACTCCAGTCGTGGCGACCAGGTCCGCTGTTCCCTCCGAATAGCAACCTCGTCTCGGCTGTCAATTGACCTGGTCCTCTTCTCCTTGGGCTCTTTGCCCTTCTTCTGATACTTGGCCTTTTCAGGGCCGACCTCGCCCTCCTCCAATTCCTCCACGGGCCTCTTGCGCCTCAAATTGGGCATAGGTTGTAGTGTTGCGTCGGATGTGGGGGGAAAGGGAGGAGGAGCCTTAGAGGTAGTTTGTTCCTTTGGGGCATCCTTGGAAGATTGCCCTTTGTTCCTGTTGGAAAGGAGGCCCCTGAGACCAGACCTAGGTTTCAGATCCATGCCTACTTCCTCGATTTCTTGGCTGGTATCAACTTATGCAATTACCAGACCAAGATTGGGGGTAGCCGAGGCTCGGTCTAGGTCTGAATTGGAGTCTGATAGCTCTACTGGCCTAGCCGACATCTCTCCCTCCTCGGCGAAGTGGAACTGGTCAATCTGATCCTCCAAGGATGATTGCGAGGAACCAGCTTCTTCCCCAGGGACAACTGCTGCGGGAAGAACGCGCTGAGTAGGCAGCTGAATGGGAGGTAAGTCTCTCGAAGCGAGAAATCCCGGTATGGAAACGTCAATGCGTGCCAACCTTGGACTACCGGCCCTAATGGCTTGACCAGCGTCTACTACGGATCGCAAGAGAGGCACGTAATCCAAAATCAAAGGAGCGGACCGCAGTTACCCGTCCGCGCTTACGTAAATCTCAGATCTTAGAAGAAAATTAAGTGTCGGGACGTTAACCAAGCTTAGCCGAGGAGACGTTCACTCCTTGTCTGCGAAGCCCAAAGAAAAGGGGTACGTTAGTCCGAGGAGGCAAATAAACAGAACCAGAACTGAAAAAGGAAAAGAAAGCTCAAAACTAAGGTCCCCTCCAGGGGATCTAATTCTACGATGCCCCACCTGGTTTTCCTACCCTAACTGGACATTGAATACGGTCGTGCCATGGTCTAGAGGCAATCAAAAGGTCGTCCTTCAAGCCTTTGTTGGACTTGGGAAGGCAGGATATCAACCTCACCTCGTTGGACCTGGACTTTAGGTAATATGAGTCGCCGAGGCTATGGCATTCATATAGATGAACCACGTCGTGCCACGAAAGGCCGAGGTTCATCTGATCGTTCAAGACATCTATGCACCCCAGGATGTGGAACATGTTCGCGACGCACTGGTGGGGGGCCAATCTATGACCACGCAAATAGTCCCTAGTTATCCTCCCCATTGGGATCGTCATTCCTCCTTCCACGAAGGCTATCATTGGAATGGCGACCTGCCCCGTCTTTCTCTTGATCAAAATTTCCTCCAAATGGCAATACTCTAAACCTACTTCCGGCAGAATACGGTACTTCGCCCTGAAGCCTTCCATACCAGCCGGAGAGTCTACCATTCTCTCAAGCTTACCCATCCCCCTAATCCTAGGCAACGCGAAGATGATTTACTTAAGGAAGAATGCCGGGAAAGGCAACGGAAAAGAAATGTGCACTTACGGGTGAGGAACTTGCCGGAAATCTTCAAGGGGATGACTGCGAAGGCTTGAACACTTTGAAAGGGAAGGTACTGGAGTGCTCTGAGTGCTTGAGTGCTTGTCCAAAAAAATGGGGAGGAAATGCCTTTAAAAATCTTATATATCCGGGAGAAGCTAGACAGACATACTCCCGCCTAGAGAAATGGAAATGATATCAACCGATGATTTGGCACCCAACCGTCAGATTGAAAAGATATAAAACTGCTAAAAGTAATAATTAGCATCTCATGGGTCATTAAACACCTTCAGCATTAATGAGGCACATGGGAAGCATATCTCCGCACGGGTGAAGCAGGAATCCACAATAAATGATCCTACGAATGTCAAAATCCCGCCTTTCCTCCTCGGACGAGAGAGAAAGAGCCGGAATTTTGAGGGGCTATTGTAGGGGTAAAATTCCCAAGTCAACAATGGGCCTTGGGCCCCGCACGGAGTCCAACCATGACCAAAAGGGAAAAGGGGGACCAAAAGACTTCCAGCCCAACCCTGTTGAGCCCAACTTATTTAAAAGACGTCCGAGGAGGAATATCTCCTCGGACACACCAAATATGGGCCCAATGTGCGCCCCATCCACAGTGAAGAATCATCCCAAACAAATGTGGGTAGTAGGATGAGCCTCACAAAGCAGGAAGAAGGAAGAAAATGTAAAACGTCCAAGGGGAAACCACAACTACCGCATTAAATGCAAGGAAGCTACTTTTCCAGCCACATTAATGTGGAGAAGACAGACGAACAGTATTACATTGGCCAATGCAACTCACAAAAAGATAAGGTGGATGTCCGATGGGACAGGCACTTAAGTGAAGATCCAGATGTTTAACAAGTGTAAGGTTCTTATCAATTTAAGGAGACTATATAAGAGAAGGGAATCCCCATGAAGAAGGGATCGGAAAATTTGAGAAGAGAAAGGAGAGAGAGAGAGAGAGGAATGTTGTAGTCTTTAATCATAACAAGAGGTGCACCCATACGTCTCCTCAGACCGAGTATCCCGTGGACATAAAGGAAATATTCTTACGTCTAGACTGTTGCATGGCATATAACTAACCAACGTTCACTTCGTCAAGCCCTAGTTCTGTAACCCGCTCTCTACAAATTCATTGTCTAGGATCCTTTGGGCCAGAATCACTTACTTGCTGGGCTTGGGCCCTAAAAACCGACCCTACAATTGCCTACACCAAAAAATGATTGGTGTCTTACTCTGATAATAAAAAATGCAATTATCAGAAGTGAAAGCCATAAATTGAAACTCTATAAAAAAAAATGGTATCATTGTACTTCTACCAAAGCAAACCGAGCCATCATTGTCACTCAAAATATATATATCAAAGCTAAACAATTCATTAGCACTTAAAATATAATAGATAAAAAAGAATTTACACAAGCAATTTAGAACAAAAATATTATAAAAGCTCTAAGGGTTAGAATAGCTTCACCCCAAAATAATGAGACCAAAAAGACCATAAAAACCTTACAAATTTTCAGCCCATCCATATCTTTAGGGGTAAAATATTAATTACATCCCCATTAGGCTTAAAAAGATGTATTAAAACAAAAGACCATAACAACCTTACAATTTTATAACCCATATATACTTTAAGGGGTAACAATGTAATTTCATCCCCTTACCAAACAAACTCATTTATATATATATATATATATATATATATATATATATATATATATATATATATATATAGTATTAAAAACTGCATTCTATTTTAAATTTGACATTACATAAGTGGCGTCTATGGCCTCTTTTGGTTCGAGACTCCGAGTACCACCAATCCCAGACAACTACTAATACACAAACCATAAATTTCATCAATGCCATCAAATCCACTAACCCCCATAGATCCACTAACCATAAACTCCTATGTCCTCAAAAAAACTAACCTGTGACCTAGTCTTGCTCTAGGACTCATTCCCTAATGAATCCACTAAAAACTTAAATATTGGGTGGGAAAACTAGGTATGCATGCTTAAATCTCGTGTTGAGGAAGGATTGACCTCATGGTGTCAACACCACATGGCAAGGACCTCAATGAAGAAAATGGGACAAGTTCAAAAAAAACATGAAGAGTTCATCAAGTTCAGAAAAGAGAGTTCATCAAAGAAAGTGATCAAGTAAGGAGAGAAGAAAATCCATCAAAAGGAGATAAGATTCTGAGAAAGCATCAAACTATGAGGAAAAAAAAAAGAGAAGGTCATCAAGCTAGAAAAGGCACCAACAAAAAGGAAGAAAAATAAGAAAAGATGAGAGTGCAAGAATTTCCATCAAGTTGAGAGAAATAATGATCTATTCAAAAGACACATGAGACATGAGATTCCATAAAAGATTCATTAAAGTTGAGAAGGATGAGAAAAAGAAAAATCAAGAGTCATTTCATCAAAGAAAAAATGTTCAGTCAAGTCAAGAAAAATGAAAGTGCATTAGAAAAAATGAAAATTCATAAAAGAAATGAAAAGATAAGAGTACATCAAAGAAAAATGCAAATTCACCCAAGAAAGATGAATCTCTGTCAAACTGAAAGAAACAAAAAATGCATTTGGTTGAAAGCCAATGGAATCCATCAAAAAAAAATTAAGTCTGCTAGGCTGAAAACCCGAAAGGGCAGTTTTGGCAAAAGTTAGGGCCAAAAAAAACAAAAAACAATTAAGCTTACTAGGCTGAAAACCTAAAAGAGTGGTTTAAGCAAAAATTATGGCCAAAAAAGAAAAAACAAAAACAAAATCAAAAAATGGGAGTAAATGATCTAATCATAATATGGGATACTAAAAAAAACCAAAAAGGAAATTTTTGTCAAGCTAAAAAAATCAAGACAAAATGAAAGGAATCAATGAAGAACATGATAAGATTTTAGCACAAGAATCAATGAAGGAAGATGTGGAAAACTCTTCCAATGCTTAAATTTAAAGTATTGCATACTTGGGGAAATATCATAGGGTTTTGAGCCTTTTATATCCTTCCTTTTATAACCAGAACTTGGCCTACATTAAAACCTTTGAATAAAATTAAAGACTTACTTGAAGTCTTGCTTATTGTAGGTACACCTTTAGCTCTGATAATATTTTCTTGGACTGAAAAGAAAAATTGCTTAGGATTATCAAGCCCCACTGGCTAACATCTTTAAAGACAAAATTTATCAAATTCTCAAGTGACTTGGAAAAACTTTTAAGCTCATAATACTCCCATGTTTGCTTCCAACAAAAAATGACTCTTTAAGAAACAAAATTTCCAAATTCTCAAATAGCTTTAAATTTTCAAACTTGAGACATTCTCCCCTCTTGCATCTTTCCAACATGTATAATTTCTAAGCATTTATTTATTTTTTATTATTATTATTATTATTGTCTTTGAAGACTTAATTTAAAAATATTCAAAATGAAAAAGCAAATTTGATTGCATGCTTTTAGTGATTTCAAATCCTTCATAGACAATAAGATCGAGTTAACTTTTGAGCATCATGATTGGTCAAAAGGGTTGGTCAAAAGGACCACCTTCTATTCATTTGAAAGAGAAAAATTTTCAAAAAAATCTCATTCTACTTTAAATTGCTTTTTCCAAAAAAAAAATTCATTTAAAAAAATTTATTAAAAAATTTCATTTTTCAAAACCAAGTTTTTTCAAACTATGTTTGGACTTGATCCTTTATGAGAGAGGCACGTAGACAGCCTTTCAAAAACCAAGTCACAATCACCAAAAAAAAAAAAATTTAAAAATAACCCTAAGACTCAAAATCAAGACATTTGTTTGGGTGAATTTTAGGGTAGGAACATTTGTTTTGCATCAAGCATGTCTACACTAGGGGCATTGACCCATTAGTCTTGGTATGCAAACATGTCATCAATCTTCTGTGCAAAACATATTAACAATTTTCTATGCAAGCATGTCTATAACTCTATATTAGGGGCATTGGCCCAAAATATTTTCATAATAACTAATTACTGACAAGCTTATGAAGAAAAATAAAATTGCAGGAGGTGGACATGGATCTTTCTTCTACTAAACATTCACCATCAATTTTCAGTTTGGATGCTGCCATATGTCCTAAAGAAAAAAAGAGAAAAGGGTTGAAAACATGTCAAAATGAGAAAAAAATGATGATGCTGAGGATGTCCCAATTGGCACACTTCCAATTTTGCCTGGTTTTGTAATTTAGACTTTATTTTGCTCAAATTTTGCTCCATATAAGGTCTTTATTCAATAAAATTTTTCAAAATTAACATTGATTGTTAAACTAGGAGCATTTAGCTATGTCTCATCCATTTTTTTGTAAATAATCAACAAGGGGCATTCAGCCATGCCCCATCCATTTTGTATAATAAAAATCATCTCTTTTCTAAAAATCAAGATTTTCAACCAAAAAAAAAAAAAAAAGCTTTAATTTGGAAACTAGGGGCATTCGGCTATGCCTCATTCAGGAGAGATCACCCATGTCAAGACCTATCAAGTAAGTGTAAAATTTTGCATAACAAAGTCCTATCAGGTAAACTCTAAACTTTTTCTAAAGTTCTACAAGACTGAGTTCAGCAAAGATGAAGGAGTTCACTTTGAAAGTTAATACAAGTTAACTAACTAAGAAATGTTTTGTCATGTGCTGGAGAATAAAGGGGGAATACAATCAAGCATCATTTGGGCCACGAGTTCTTCGACGGGAAGATCTCCTGGGGCCACCCCTGGAAGAGCCAGCTTCTTCATGACCTTGCGGTTCCTGATTTGCATGAATTTGAGGTCCTGGTTGCCCTTCATGAAACTCAAAGTCTCTGATTCTTTCTTCCAAACTTCTTATACGAGCATTAGCAATTGCTAGTCTAATGGTCTACAAGAAGCAATAAACAGTTGTCAGTTTCCATCCATGAGTCTCAAAGCAAAGAGATGCAAGAAAAATGATTGTTTCATACCAGTAAAATTTCTTTTATCGAGTGTTGAAAAGATTGGTCACGTGCAACTCTTTGCAAAGCTGCAATCATCCTCATACATTCTTCCACAAGATCAACATCAATCTAAGACATAAAATCAAGATTCATGAACAAGCATAAAGAAAATGAAATGTTAGACTCAAAGCAAAGGTCCAAGATATACCGGGCCACTCCAAGGTACATTTTGTGCATATTTAGGCCGGTCCAACTTCACAAAGCTAAAAATCCATCAGGATTCATCACTTTATATTTCCATGGTGGAAAATAGGGATATCTCTCCGCAAAAGAAGCATAAGGACCATCAACATTACTAGAAGGACGAGGAGCAGTCCTACTCGGAGAAAAGCTCCCCAAACCATGTGTAGAAGTCTACAAACAAAGAACATTCAGATATCTTCACATATGACAAAAGATGCAACTTTAAATTGAATAATATCTTATCAAGTTACTTATAGTTATGCATAATGCAAGTTTTTTTTTTTTTTTTTTTGGGAGAGAGTTTCAACCTATAGTGTCCGCTCCTGATAATGCAAGTTAACTGTATTGCATTTCACCAAAATAAATGTTGCAACTTTAAATTGAATAATAATATTAGCCAAGTTCATAGCAATTTAATATGATTACATAAATCTAAATTGACACGAGCATAAAAATACTTGATTAAAAGAATATTCATACCCATTTGAGTCAATGCCACGTCTTTCATTTATACAACTGAATGGTACACCTAAGAGCATCTCCAATAGGCTCTTTAAAGCCATTTTTCGATAGCAAACACACAAAAAACACCCTCCAACAGCCTGTCAAGACTCTAAATATCTTTTAGAGTTACTACAATAACTCTCTTGAAGAAGAGAGCACTGTAGCAACTACTTTAGCAACTCTAAACATTTTTCTCTCTTAAAATAATCACCCGGTTGAAAAAAAAAAAAAAAAAAATTCTCTCTCTCTCTCATTCATTAGAAAACATCAGGGAAGCAGTGCACTCTCTCACAAAATTGATGCAGCTTTCTCTCACAAACTATCTGCCCACATCTTTTAACTCCCAAATTGTGGCTCGACAACCTGTGAGGGAGTATGGAGATCTGAGAACATCTGCTCAGCAACAGAAATCAGTACCCAAAATTTGATTTTAGGGGTTTTTTGCATCATGTCTGAATTTATTGGCTTATACTAGATTTGGTGGTTTTACATGATTTGCTATTGCTATTGTCTGGAATTAGGTTTTGGATTTCTGGGTTTTTTTTGTCTCTGTCTCTTTCATTTATGTTTTTCTCTTTCACTCTGTTTCTTGATCTCATCTCTAGCTATTTAATTGATCTTATTAGAGTCAATAAGCTAATCTTCTTGGATTGGTGTTATATGTGCAAGTGTAATGGTGAATCGGTGGACCATCTCTTTCTTCATTGTCCGGTTGCTATGGATTTGTGGCCTATGGTCTTGGGTTTATTTGGAGTAAGCTGGGTTATGCCACAGTCTATTGTGGAGCTCCTAGCCTACTGGCAAGACAGGCTTGGTCGTCATCGAAATGGTCATATATGGTTAATTGTACCCCATTGTTTAATGTGGTGTCTTTGGAGGGAAAGAAATAGTAGGTGTTTTGAAAATAATGAGAGATCCATACCAGACCTCAAGTTATTTTTCTTTAGAATTTTATTGGATTGGTTGGTTGCTTTGCAAAACCAATCATTCACCTATTTCCTTGATTTTCTTAATTCTTGTAATTTTTGTACTTGATTGTTGACCCATGTACACTCCCTGTGTACTAGAGTGTCCCTTTTTTATATCAATAAAACTTATTACTTATCAAAAAAAAAAATGGCCTCATCTCTATATATTTACATGCTAACTGTTTGACTCAAGGCCTTCCCTCATTGATATACAGAACCAATGATATTGTCAGCACATTGTTAAGCAAAAGTAATCTGCTTTGGGCGCAATTTGGTTGTTTTTTAATATCCCAAGTGAGACTAACCGGGGCCATAACCATAACACAATAGTGATGGTAAATCTGCCTGCAAAATCAGTGTGTTTGATACTTGTGTGCTGTGCAATACAGCCAAAACAATGTGCTCAAGGAAGAAGCACTGATAAAGAATATCATATTGATATTTCTTTTGAGGTAAGTATAGAAAATTTTATCAACAAGTATCCCATAGGCATTATCAGCATTATCAGATTCTCTAAGTACTCACATGTCTCTTAGTAGTATTCCATAGGCACTAATCTCAAGAACTAAATAAATCAACAAGGGAATTGATAAATATTGTAATTTTATTGGTATTAATGCAATTTTTTTTCCTGCTCACCATCACATGTATTGAGTTTGCAGACAATGCATCAAACAAGCTACAGATCTAAAAGCATGAGCTTAGAAATGCAACAAAGGTTAATTGTGGTGACTAATTTTGAGCATAAGATCCTTTTAAAAGACTTATTAGAAGTACCAGCTATCCACACAAAAAAAAAAAAAAAAACCACTCTAATGATACATATTGTTCTAATGGGTTATGCTTCCCTTTCCTTCTTCTTGTTCTTTTTTTTTCAATGCATTTTGATTCATGTGTTAGAGTAATGTAAGAAGCTAGAAGTGAGCTGGTTTATATTGCCAAAAATGTTGGCTTTGATTTCAATCAAGACGTCTTAGTAGTTAGAATTGTCCCCTACAATAATATAACAGTTAAATAATTGATGGGGTCTGGACTCCACTTTACAGAAATGGAATTAATCAATTATGATTGAAATCCTGTTTGTAGTTATGAGATACAATGAACTCTAGTTGTTTATAGCGTAGCCAGATATTTTTGTTATGCTTTTTTTAATGTTTCCATTTGCAGAGATTGTATCTATGTAGCTCATAACATTTCTTTTATTGTTGTTTTACACTTTTACTGAACTTTATTGAGCCAATATATATATATATATATATATATATATGTATGTTCTAGGTTAACAACCATTAAAATTGTGCCAAAAAGGGAAGAAAGTAAACAGCGATTAATCTTGTAAATATATGTGAATCTAATCCAAATTCATATGATCATATTATGTTGGATGCCAAGTTGCCAACAAAGTATGATGCTTTGGTTGAGATTCAGGCTAAAGTATTCCAAGTTACTCTAGCTGAGAAAATTTATTTTCAAGTGGTTTGCAGTCTACAGCTATGTCTGGCATTTTTAGTTGGGCTTAAACATAAGAGGCAATTAGATCTAAGCTCCTGGTTGCTAATTGGTGGAGGTTGGTTTAGCACACATCTAATATACCAAGACATGTTTTTATTTTCTGGTTATCATTCAAAAATTGCTTGACTGGTCGGGATGAACTATTGAAATGGGGTAACTAAGGTGACTATTTGTGTGCATTTTTTGTAGTAGGAGTTGTATAAAATACAAGGATCACTTGTTCTTTGAATACCCATTCACCAAGAGGATTATGGCTCCAGATTGAAAGCTTAAGCCTAACTCGATCAATTAAGAAGGCAGATCAGGCCTGAACTCCTTCAATGGGGTGTTAAGGACTTGAAAGGAAAGGGAATCTAAAATCCATAATCTGTAAAAGTCGTAGGATCATCTAATTTTAAGTTTCATGCTTGCATTAATTTTTATGCCTTTAGTCTTTATTGTAATTTGAAATTTCTCTTCATTTATGTTAGTCTGCACATACTTTATAAATTCTATATAATTTGAAATTTATCAAATAATATTTAAATGAGATAGAGAAACAATAGAGACGCTCTGAGTAGGTAGGTAAAAGGTAAATGCAATTGTTCACTCTCCAAATAGTACAGTAATTTGGAGAAACTACTGGAAATGTTGTAAGTACCTAACTCTTTCTATCAACTCTATCTTGCCATTCTCGAAAAAGTACGTGGCAAAGCCAGGAGTTCACTTCATGGAAACAATGTTTCAAAGTAAACAACAAAACATTAATATTTAAATTTTTTTTTTATTTTTTTAGATAGGTAACAACTAACAATAAAACATTAATATAATTGAACAAACATTAAAAATCGTGCTTTCAAAACACAATTTCAACCAAATTGGCTGAATTTTAAGTGAACGCGATTTCAACACTTAAAAATCATGTTTCTAAAACACAATTGCAAACAAAAAAACTAGATTCTGCCAATTCAAATAATAATAATAATTATTACTAAAATAAAATTATTTTGCAAATTTTTCCCTCATTGGCCTAATAATATCTCTCCCAAATATATATTCCAAAATTCCCTTACCATTACTTTAGAAAAAAAAAAAAAAAAAAACAATAACAACAACAACAATATTCAGTATAACTCTCCCTAGAAAACAACCCTAAACTTCTGAAATGTTTTCAATCAGATTCACAAAGAATTAAACGCAATTGATGAAGTAGTCCAAACAAAGTGAAACAGAATTTCCAAACAATGCAGACATAGATAAACGGAAAATGAAGCATGAGATGAGATTAGGGAAGAATTTTGGATACCTCGGCGGAGCTGTCGAGGCCATTGATGCCTTTGCAAACCTCAACGTGAGGAGAAGCCAAAGGAGCAGAGGCTGAGGCTGAGGCTGAAGCTGAAGAGAGAACCTTTTCGGTAGAGTAATAACTCTCTAATCTCTCTAAGCTCTTCTTCTTTTTGTTGATTTGTTACTTTATAGCATGAATGAATTTAAAAGCTTCAGAATAGAAGCCACTGCCATTTCTTTCTTCTTTTTTTCGAGGAAAAAGGCTATCCTTTGACCTCGCCGTAGCATTAAAATACCATTTTGATTTCTACTTTTTTAGCACTGTTTACCTTTATTATTTTTAATACATGCATGCATATATTTAAAAGGTATATATTAAAATATATGATATATTTTATATATATATAATTTAAATATTATTGATAATCATTCTTATATATACATTTTTTAACTCTTTAAAAAGTCTTGTAAGTATATTATTAGGTAAAAATGTAAATTTTTCATTTTTTTTTAAAAAAAAAAATTATATTTATTAATTCTAAATTTTTTGGTTTTTGTACGCAATAGCTCACTTGGATAGACATTTATGATGTGTACCCACATTTGACTCCAAATTAAGAAATAAAATTCTCTTTAAAAATAAATAATTTAGAACACATGACGTAAAATTGGACTTCATTTATAAAATCTAATTGGATTTTCTCCAAGTTTTGTCTATTAATATATATATATATATATATATAGAGAGAGAGAGAGAGAGAGAGATTTACAGTCAATTTTTTACTGTAGAAATCAAATTGACTATAAGTTAAAAATAACATTGATCAAATTGATTGTAACTTAAAGTGTAGGGATCAATTTGACAGCGACCCAAAATATTATTTTCAACTATCATATTTGATGACTACTAGTTTTTAGGCAACAATATTTAATAACAAACTTATGATTGTATGTCACACTCTCTTAATTCAATTTTTTTTTTTTTTTGGTAATTTTCTCTATATCATACTTGTCCCAAAAAAAAAAAAAAACTCTATCATTAAGTGTAAGGACTTTTTTTTTTTTCATAAAGAACTAATAATTTATTCACAATAAATTAGCTTTTAAAAAGTTTGTCCAAGCGGATGCTAAAACTATCAAGAGTCTGGGTGAGTTTGGTTCGGCTTTCAAAAGTTGGGCTTTTTGAAAAAGTTGAGTTTTCAAAAAGTGCATAATGAAAAAATGTTTTTTCAAAAAGCTGAGTGTTTGGTAAAAACTGTTAAAAAGTGCTTTTTGAAAAAACTGAGTGTTTGGCTATCACTATAAAAGTTGCAATTTGAGGGACAAATTACCAAAAATGATAATGTATATATAAGGGGGTTTATTTCATACTTTTTTTTTTATGAGAAGTTTATTTCATACTTAAATCAACTACTTCATATACTTACTAAAAAATAATAATAATATATATATATATATATAATTGGTATTATTTTAATAATGTTTGGGTAATTTTTCTTTTTTAGTGTCATAATTATTTGTTATTACCATTAATGACTTTTTATCAATATTAATTAAATCTAAATCATTTTCATCATCATGAAGCACAAAATGAAAATGTAAAAAGATGATAAAATATACACTAATATTCCAAGTTTAAATTGTACTACATGATATTAAAAAAAAAAAAAAAGACAACTACTAATTATTATCCCTCCAAATGGAATTAGCAATGGAATCACGAAGAACCACCATCGTAGGATCTGTTAAAGTTCCTGAGTTCTGCTCATAACTGCTACCTGCTTCACTATTATGTTCTCTTCTAGAAATTGAATCTCGATTGACGTTTATAAAGCCCCTATCATTCTTATCATTTAGTCTAACAAAATTATGAAGAGCCATAGTAGCAGATACAATAAGTATTTGGATATGGAATGGAAAAGATGACATGTTTCTGATAATTCTTCATTTATTCTTCCACACACCAAAAGTGCGCTCAATCGTACATCGAAGAGATGAGTGAGCATGATTAAATTTTTCATGTCTAGTTCTAGGGCTAGTAAATAATATAGTTTGGAAACCGAAACTACTAACTATATAGTTGGAAAATTATGGTTAAATTCTCATTTTCGCATTTTACCATATTTTCTATTTAAATAATATTTATTATTATTTTATTAATATGTATCTTTTTAATATCTAATTCATCTTATCCTCATCTCAAGTCTCAACCGTGTTTCTCCCTCTCTCTAAATTCTTCTCTGCCTCTAGGACTCCCTCAACTCTCTTCCTCTTTCATGTCTCAAACCAAAAGGTCTAGTACTCTTTGAACTCTCTTCTTCTCTCATATATCAAACCCAAAACTCACACATGGCAGAAAATCCAGCGGCGGAAGCAAGCAAATCCGGGCAGCAACAAGGCAGATCGGCGGCGGCAACAACGGTGGCAGATCTGACGGCAGTAATGGTGGCAGATACGGTGGGTTTGGCTTGATTTTAAGTTGGACTTTATGATGGTTTGGTTTGATTTTTTGTTGATTTTAGGTCAATTTTGTGGTGGATTATCAACTGTTGAAAATGGATTGCAGTGGTGGTGTTGGGTTGGTGGTAGGGTGGTGCCCCTCCTCTTCTTTTATTCTTCTTTTGCTAGATTGTTGTGTCCGTTGGGATGTTGTGTTTGTTCTGTGTTTCTTTTGCTTGGGTTGGAGAATGGTGAAAGAGAGAATATGAATGTTGAGAGGAATGAAGGAGCTTGCGCAGAGCAGAGAGATGACCCAAAGTGGAATGAAGGCACTGTGCAATCTTTGAAGACATGAGCATTTGAAGGGCAATTTGGTAATTACAAACTCACCCCCAATGGATACCCCAAAACGTCCAAGGACTTTTGGAAAATGGACCTGATGAGGTCCATAATAGGAGATGCGCGTTCAGAGCATTTTTTAAAACGCAACTTTTGACCCAAAGTTGCGTTTTGTAATAACCAAACGCAATTTTTGGGCCAACTTTTTGCAAAACGCAACTTTTGGACTCCAAAAGTTGAACCAAACGAGGACTATAACGGGTACTCTATAGTCCTCGTTTTAAAATGAGAACGTATCATTGTATTATTGTATTTGTATTACAGAAAATAAAAAATATAAATATAATATAATAGGTAAAAAAGAATTTGTATAGGCAAACAAAAATATTATAAAAGCTCTATAGGGTTAAAATAGCATCACCCCAAAATTAATGAGAACAAAAAGACTATAAAAGCCTTACAAATTTTTGTTGTATATATAAGTATATACATGGATAGGTTGTAATAATGATGTTTGAGTTTGGAGAATATTGTTTCATAAAGTTGTTAAAGTGAAAATTCAAGTTTTGGAATTTTCTAAGTGATAATTCAAATTACAGCATTTTCGATTAGTCGAAACTTTGGCTCGATCGATCAAAATGGTAAAGAAAAAATCCTAGAGTCTTTGGATATCTTGATCGCTACACGATTCTTGTTCGACCAATCGAAAAGAGCATTCGATCGATCAAAAAGTAACTTTCAACTGATCGAAAATCGTGAAACAGGATTTTTCTGCAGAATTTTCTGGTGACTGTTTAGAGAGTTTGAAGAGGTTTCAAGCCTAGTAAACGGTTTTATGAAATATTTTAACTCTCCATACTTGCCTTTTGATGAAATATAACCCTATGCGTATAAATAGAGGTTTATGTTCACTTGAAAAATAACTAGCTCCACAAAATAGTAAGTTAGAGAGAAATACAATAAATCCTATGGTCATTTTCTAGAATTGCTATCTGTAGAACCCAACATCTTGGTTGTATCTTGGGGACAAATTTATGATAACCCTTTAGCAACAATAGTGTGGGGGGCAAATATTATCTAAGAAAAACGATATTATACCTTCAAGTTACCTATTTTCTATTTGTCTTTTGTGTTAACCTTGTTCTTCCATTATTACTTTGTATAATATCCCCAACAATTTTTAGGCCATCCATATCTTTAGGGGTAAAATATTAATTGCAACCCCATTAAGCTTAAAAAGATGTATTAAAACAAAAAGACCATAACAACCTTACAATTTTGTAACCCATATATACCTTAAGAGGGCAACAATGTAATTCAACCCCTTACTCACCAAACAAACTCCTTTTTATATATAGTATTGATGTTGATTAGGGATGGCAATGGGGCGGGGCGGGGCCGAAAGATGGGGTCTTCATCCCCGCCCCGCATGGTTTTATCTTGCCCCATCCCCGCTCCGCCCCGCCCCGCATGACGGGGAATACTTTCTCACCCCATCCCCGCCCCTTGGGGCCCCACGAAGCCCCGCCCCACCCCGTAAAACTCTACTTTTTGTTAATTTGCCCTACAACTAGTACAATTTTTTTTAATGAAACTTATTTCATTAATAAAAATATATTTGAAGTTACAACTAAATTTATCCCATCAAATCGAATCAATTTTTAGAAAAAATTGAATAATATATCCAAGTGTTTAACAAGACAATCATTAAAAAAAAAAAAAAAACTCATAGTATAACACAACAAAATAAAGGTAGAGAATCACATTAGGTAGAATAAAATATGCTAATATTAATATGTTTATTTAAATAGTAGGGTTTTAGGGTATAAAAATTTTACAATTATAACATTTAGTAACGCGGGGCGGGGCGGGGACGGGGAGGGGTGGGGCAAGGTGGGTCTAAAAAGCCTAAACCCATCCCCGCCCCGCCCCGTGGTGCGGGGCTAAAATCTTGCCCCATCCCCGCCCCACCGCCTTTGCGGGGCGGGGAAAACCCGCGCGAGGCGAAGCGGGGAGGGGCGGGGAAAAATTGCCATCCCTAATGTTGATATTGAAAATTGCATTCTATTTTAAATTTGACATTACATAAGAGGCGTCTATGACCTCTTCTAGTTCGAGTCCCACTAATTTCAAATCCTAACTATCGATACACAAACCATAAATTTCATATGTGCCATAGATCCACCAACCATAAACTTCTCTCATTCTTTGTCCTCAACAAACTAACATGTGACCTAGCCTTACTTTAGGACTCATTCCCCATCAAACCCTCATGCCTTCATTGTCTACCTACACCCTATTTCAATGGAGAGAGAGAGAGAGAGAGAGAGAGAGAGAGAGAGAGAGAGAGAGAGAGAGAGAGAGAGAGAGAGAGAGAGAGAGATGGGGTTTTTATTTCTTTTTCAGTAAAATTTTTTATAAGGGTATGCATAACATTTTACATGGTATTTTTTAAGTTTAGAAAAAATTTGTGGGAAAAAACTTCTTTTAATATTTTTGAACTTCACATAATTTACTAATGACATGGGGTAATTTGCTAATTTTCAATATTCAAAGGGACATTGCTCAATTTTAAGGGTTTAGAGGGATTAAAGTGTAATCCATAGTTGATGAAGTGCACAATACAAGCTGAAGGAACTCAACTTGACTAACAAGGAATGTGGTGTGAGCATCATGATGCGTGATTGTTAGCAACCCAGTGTGGGCTCATCCTAAACATGGTCCTGGGAGTACACCACCAAAAATCTAATAAATCAAATTATAAGTTCAAAGTTAGGGTACAAGTTTGGGAAGGTGTTAGAGAAAGAGATTTGGGCTATTTGGTCATGAATGTAAACATTTTGGGTAGTTTGGTTGCAAGGATTGTATATTCTAGAGTTTGAATAACAAAATTGTAGACTTTAAGGCTATGTTTGGTAAGAGGTGGAATGGTAGGAGTATGGAAATAGTTGGGATGATAGAAAATATTTTAGTTTTTCATGTGCTTGGTATGTTGGTGGAAAAGAGAAAGAATGGGAAATAAAGATAAATTTCATTTGATTGGTTGGGAAGAAAAATGAAAGGATGTAAAAGGTAATTTTTCTGTATTTACTATAATACCCATATTACATAAGAACTAGTTATTAAGTAGTATACAAAAGGCATGTTTGGTAGATTGTAATAAACACTGTAATGTAATAAATATTCTTATGACATAACTATTTGGTTGTTTGGTTATGTTTTTATTACAATGAATAGTTATTCCTTATGAATAGTTATTCCTTATGAATAGCTATTCTTCAAAATGAAGAATAACCATTCCTTATCAAAAGTACTGAATATCTATTCATTCATCTTATGTAATAACTTTTTATAAAAATTTCCTAAAAAACCATTAGTTGCCGCATCTTTAAAAGGAAAGAAAATAAAATTTCTTTCTTGTTAATTATTAGCTCTATTTTGAACACCCTAAAATAAGTGTATTTTAGGAAATTTGATTTAAAAATGATTTAATTACACATTCTTTTTATACTCTACTAAATTGTAGATGCATATTCAAAATTCTATTCCTAAATGGTCACCAAACTAATGAATAGTAATACTTATTACATTTCATCTTAATGTATTCCTTGTAATACTTATTCCTATTCCCATATAATAATTATTACATTATACCAAACGTGCCCAAATAGTTTTTATTTATTTTTATGAGAGGATGTAAAAGGTAATTTTTCTGTATTTACTATAATACCCATATTACATAAGAACTAGTTATTAAGTAGTATACAAACAGTTTTTATTTATTTTTTGGATAATTCCATAATTACAAGAATATGAACACCAGACATTCACGTTGGAAACACCAGGAAGTAGAACTGTTCGTCCATGACTTGAACTTGATGAAACATTGAAACCAATACCTTAGAAGGATCCAAACTAAAAATCGACCAATTTGATAAATGCAAAGGTCGACAATGGTTCTATACCCAATAAATCCTACCAGATCAGTTCGAGTGGCCGGTTCCTCCTCCAAAAAAATCCAATTTCTACTAATCCGATTGAAAAGTCCATTCTCCATCATTCTTCATCACATGCTGCCTATTTATGTTGATTGATTGAGTTTCTAGCAAGGTTTCAATTAGATTCGATGAGTTATAATTAGATCTTGACCATATACAATAAGATATAGGCCAAAACGGGTGAGATCTAGTGAGTTTCAACTGGAAATGTTAGTATTGCCACAACATGTGGATGCCACTAAGTTTGAGTCAATTTCGACTGATTCAATCACCATGAATGTTGAAGTCATGGTGGTTAGTGACTTGTATGGTCGTATACCCATGATCGACAATGGGTCATGCAATTATATACCCGTCGTGATTTGTTTTGAATGTCGATTAATCTTAAAATCAATCCTAATCAACTAGTAGACAATGCTAGTTGAGCTATAAGACTATCACCCATTTTATGAAATTTTTTATGAGAAATTGAAAATCTGTAAAAAAAAAAAAAAAAAAAAAAAAAAAAAAAAAAAAAAAAAGTTACTAACCTTTTCAATTTCTCATAAAAAATTTCCTTAAATGGTTTATTAATAGATATCCTAAGGGCATACGTTAGTAGAACCCATATATATATATATATATATATATATATATATATATATATAATTAACTAATTGAGATCCGATTTTGCACTATGTGTCCAATTTAATATTTTTAATTTTTGTGCTAAGTTAATTATTTATTGAAAGAAAAAAAATGAAGAGTCTAATATTAAATGAACCATATAAAAAAACCAATTATGCACCTAATTTAATTAAATTTTTTTTTTATAAATACTTATAAGTTATAATCTAAATCACCTTAAGCTTGATATAGGAATTTGGGATAATATGTGTCATTTTATGGACTATATGCAACATGCTAGAAGCATTGTGTGGACAACTACTAGGTTTCGTTTTATTACCCAAAAAATATAAATATTTGTTATTAACCAAATTGTAAGTATATACAGGTTAATTAGGATCAAAATGCCTCATTAAAATTGAATAGTGCTAACAAAAAATTACATGAAATTATCAAGATTTAGTCAAATATAAACTGTTGTAAAAAAAGAAAAAAAGAAAAAAAGAAAAAAGAAGAGTTAAATATAAGCTACAATCAAAACAGATTTAAAATAAAATAAAAACTTAAAATATTAAAATATTAAAATACTATAGCTAAACATATGATGTACAAATCTTAGTGCATGTAGGATTGTTTTTTTTTTTTTTTTTTTGGAGAAACTAGTGTATGTAGGATTGTGTTTGCACATGACGCGTGTTGCATGCTAGTTTATCTAATAATAATCAATAATATATATATACATATACATATATATATATATATATATATTTTTTTTTTTTTTGAGAAACAACCCCCTTGGGTTAATGATTTATTAATGCATCCTTAAAAGATCAAGTTGATAAACATCAAGAATATCTGGAGGAACAGACTCCATCCAGAGAAGAAAAGGATCTCTAATAGCCCGTCTAGCAAGTTTGTGGGCAACACAATTCCCTTCCCTATGAATATGCTTGACTGAAATAAAAGAAAAACTAGAAAACAACAACTTAATATCTTGCAGTACATGACCCATATAAGAGCAGTCCATATAGTCACCAAGAATAGCCTTAATAACCGTCTCAGAGTCACTCTCCAAGATCATCCTGTCAAACCCAAGTTCCTTAGCAAAAACCAGAGCCTGACGAGCCGCTAACACCCCCACCATCTCCACCGAAGTAGGTGATGGAATTTGTTGTGATAAAGCAGCCATAACCAATCCTTGCTCATTCTGAATTATCACACCGGTGCCAGCTAGTCCATCTTGGGAGAAGATAGCACCGTCAAAGTTCGCCTTCACACATGGCGCAGAAGGAGGCCTCCATTTTACTGCACGAGCTGTCCTTGGGATCACAGCATGAATGGGGCAGAGCTGCTAGAATTCTTGAAGCGCACTAGTGGCCTTAGGAGCAACCTGGCAGACCGGTACAGTAGGCTCTCCCACACAAGCCCTGTTTCGACGCTGCCAGATTTTTGCTAACGTCATAGCAAACAAATCCAGTGATGGTTTGTCTACTGCTGCACGTTCCAGAACTTCAAGAAAACTGGAGGTAGAGCCTGTGTCTGCCACAAGCTTGCCAAAGTTCACTTTCCACACATCCTGTAGGATCGGGCAGGACCAAAGAGCATGCTGCGTGTCCTCTAGCTGCACCTTACATTCCGGGCATAGCGCATCAGTAAGCACTCTTCGACAGACCAAGTTCATCCGTGTAGGAAGGGCATTTCTCCCAGCTCGCCAGACGAGAGATTTTACACGGTTTGGCACAGTCATGCGCCAAATGGCCTTCCAAACCGGAGATGCAGTCCCAGTGTGCGCCGTACCATTCAGCTTTGCATCCTCAAGCTCCATTAAACGGTGGTAACTAGACTTAACAGAGAACATTCCATCACGGGAAAATGGCCAAAAAGGGAGGTCCTTCTGAGCAAACAAACTAAGTGGGATGGCCTTGATGGTTGCTGCCTCATCAGGTAAGAACACTCTGTCAATCTTTGCCACATTCCAGCTCCTATCTTCATGGTTAATTAAGCTATAAACCAAGGCATTTGCATGGCTTTCAGGGGCAGGGGAAAAAACTTTACCGTGTTGAGACCCAGGCAGCCAAGCATCATGAAAAATACTCACCTATGCACCATCCCCAATCCTCCACATCAATCCTCCCTTAATGAGTTCTCTACCCTTCAAAATGCTCTTCCATGCAAAAGACCCTTTAGTGTCCTTAGCATAAAAAATAGACCCATGTGGGAAATATTTTGATTTAAAGAACCTGTAAAAAAGGGAGTCTTGATTTTTTAATAGGCGCCATACTTGCTTGGCTAGCATAGCGTCATTAAAATTTCTGAGTTCCCGAAACCCCATACCTCCAGAAGCTTTTGGCCTACACAAAGTGCGCCATTTTACCCAATGAATATGTCTTCTAGTACCACGCTGTCCCCACCAAAATTGTCGAATCATAATCTCAATCTCTTGGCAAAGTGAAATGGGGAGTTTAAAACAACTCATAGAGTAGGTTGGGATTGCTTGTATCACTGCCTTTAGAAGGACTTCTCTACCAGCTTGGGAGAGGAGCTTCTCTTTCCACCCTTGGAGCTTAGACCAAATCCGATCTTTAATGTAAGCCAAGCTTGCTTTCTTTCGCTTGCCCACAAAAGATGGTAAGCCTAAGTATTTCTCATACTGCTTAATCTCCGGAACCCCCAGCAAATCTTTGATAGATTCTTGGACCTCAATGCCCGTATTTTTACTGAAGAACAATGTTGTTTTCTCCCGATTCAGCTGTTGCCCAAAAGCTTGTTCATAAGTAGCAAGAAGGGTTTGTATGTGATTGCATTCCTGTATAGAAGCTCTACAGAAAAGCAGGCTATCATCTGCAAAAAATAAGTGGGTTAAGAGAGGTCCATTCCTGCAAATAGATATACCTCTAATATCACTAGAAGTGGCTGCTTTGGAAATTAGGCCATGTAAACCCTCTGTAACTAGGAGGAATAGGTATGGAGAGATAGGATCCCCTTGTCGCAATCCTCTACTAGGATAGATGGTTTGTGAAGGCTCCCCATTAATCAGAATGGAGTAAGAGACAGTAGTAATACACTCCATCATAAGATCAACCCAACGGTTATGAAAACCCAACTTTCTCAACAAGCAATCCAGAAAAGACCATTCAACTCGGTCATACGCCTTACTCATGTCGAGTTTGAGAGCCATAAAACTTGTGGAACCAGTTTGCTGAGTTTTTATGTAATGTAAAGTTTCAAATGCCATGAGGATATTGTCTGTGAAGCACTTTGATTCTCAGACACAATAGAAGGCAATAGAGGTTTCAATCGCTTTGCTAGAACCTTTGAAATCAATTTATAAATAACATTACACAAACTTATTGGTCTAAACTCAACAATTCTTTCAGGATTTTTCACTTTAGGAATAAGAGTCACATAAGTGTAATTGAACTCTTTAGGAATATGACATGACTGTAAACAATCCAGGACAGCTTTAGAGACATCATCACCAATCAAAGGCCAAAAAGACTAAAAGAATAGAGGAGGCATACCATTGGGTCCCAGAGCCTTAAGTGGGACCATCTCCTTCAATGCAAGATCAACCTCTTGTTTAGTAAAATCTCTAGTTAGGTTGGTGTTCATCTCTTTAGTGACTATTGGTTGTATCACTTCCAAAATACCTTGGGCAGTGGATGGTCTCTCAGATGTGAACAACCTCGAATAAAACCCAACTATAATGTTAGCCACCTGCGTAGTATCTATGCACCATGAGTTAGAATCATCCAATAAACCCACAATCCTATTGCGTCGAAATCTCTGAGAAGCTTTGTTGTGGAAAAACTGTGTGTTTTGATCACCGCACTTAAGATGCAAAGCTCTAGCCCTCTGCTGCCACATTAAGCTCTCTTTGTCCAGCAATTCATTGACCTCCATTTTTAGTAATCTCACTGGCTCATAGTCTGCCCCCCTTGCCGCTGCAAATTCAGCCTTTTCCAGAAGTTTTGATTTTTCCTCCAATTGCTTCCTCACGCTGCCAAAGGATCTCTTGCTCCACTCTATAAGCTTAATACCACAAAGCTTTATTTTTTCATGCATCAACGGAGAGCTTGAAACAGGGGAAGGAGACAGCCACGCTTCCTTCATGGTATCACCACATCCACTTTCTTTCAACCACATGTGTTCAAACCTAAAGGGTTTGCAAGGTCTATCTGCAACCCCTTCAAGATTAATAATAATGGGGTAATGATCAGAAACATTGGATTGAATGCATTGAACTCTAGTTGCTGGATTCAGAGCAAGCCATGAATGAGTAGCAAGAGCACGATTAAGTCTCTCCAATACCATGGTATCACCTCTCTTGCCTTTCTAAGTATATTTTTTCCCCACATAACCTAAGTCCATGAACCCACAGTCATCCACAACCTCTCTAAACTCCTTCATTGCTAATTCACTTCTTAGTCCCCCTCCAAGCTTTTCATGTGACAGTAGGATTTCATTGAAATCACCGGCGCACAACCACCGAAGGGTGTATTTCCGATGAAGAGTACGCAGTAAATTCCAAGTCTCGCTTTTCTGGCTAGACTCCGAAAACCCATAAATACCCGTGAACCTCCATGAATCCTCCTTCCCTTTGTTAACTATAACGTCTATATGATTAAGAGAGGAGGAGTCCACATCAATCTGAATTGTGTTCTTCCATAAAAGGGCCAAACCGCCAGCCCTTGTCACTCTTGGAACTACCCATTTCTCATCAAAATGCAAGTCATCACAAATCTTCAAAAGCCTATCGTCGTCTGCCCACGTCTCGGCCAAGAACAGGACAGCAGGATCTTGCGCCCGCATTATCGATGCAAGCTCATGAACGGTGCGTTGGTTCCCAAGCCCCCGCACGTTCCAACATAGCCAACTCATTGGATTTGGCGGGGCTACTGGGCAGCCTTCACCGTTGAGAAAGAGAGTGGCTGTGAAGCCTCATTCTACTGCAATCGATGCTTTGCTTCTGGATGTTCAGAGGAAGAAGCTTCAACATGGCGCTTTCCCAGCTGTGCAGCGTTTTTAACTTCTACGTAATGATTGTTGGGCTGAGCCATCCTCACCCATTTAGCTGAAAATTCACTTACCAGGCCCGGTCTCACAAGTGGGTCCTTTTTGTTTCCAAGGCTGGTTGGGCTTAGCCCAACACGGGCATTATTACACCCAGTGGACTCCATCGTGTCATCCAGTACAGTGTCTTCATGTTGGCTAACCCCATGTAGATCAGAATCCCTGGACGTGCGCTCTGAATTAATGGGATTGATTGTATCATCATTAACGGCCTCATGTTGACTCTGAAAAATAGGCGGTGAAACCGGCTTGTCTGGATTGAAATCAGCATTAAAGTCATTCGGACTAGGCGCACCTTCCTTTTCTGGTTTTTTCTGTTGCCGGCACTAGACATCCGACTCTCCTTTCCGATTGGATTTCATCGTGAAAGTAGCCCTCTCTTTGATTTTCTGTTTCTGTGTTTCAAAATAACCAGACACACAAACATAATTTTTGCTTGAGGGATAGAAAGGCAAGGCTCTAATGCTAGAATCATACCTTTTGTCTTTCAGCTTGATGGTGCCATTACTCTGAATCCATGCTTCGCAGTCCTTATAGGCATGGTCTAGACATCCATACCAATAACAAAGAATTGGCAACCGCTCATACTTAAAGGCCACCCATGACTGCTCACCATTTTCCAAAGTCACCACTCTCCCGCGACAAAGGGCTTGAGTAACATCTACTTGAACCCGGACCCTCATAAAACCTTGTCTGCCCAAGGTGGAACTCCCCGGCACATGTATCACCTCTCCAATCGATGCACACAACTCTTCTGCCGTAGCTTGGTTCATGTATGTAATCGGTATGTCATGCACTTGAACCCAAAAAACGGTTTCCTTAAACACCACATCACGCAAAGGGAGGGTTTTGTTAAAGTATTGTAGTACAATAACATGCTTGTCAAAGCTCCAAGGCTCATTGCGTAAGACCCTTTCAACATCTGATTTATTTTCAAATATGAACAATAGCCGATGGTCACCAAGATTTTGGATTTGAAACCCATTCTTTGATCTCCAGATAGGGTTAAAGGTGCGTGCTACTGCTTCCACATTTAGAGCTCTAGGTGTGAAGAACTTCGCTACAATCGAGAACTCTTGAGATTTGTGCTGTGCCTGAAATTTGAATTCACCCCCTTCTCTGTCTAAGAGGGATAGTTTGTCCCATCCATTCATGATGTCCTCCATAGAGAAAAACTGTTAGAGCAAACACTCAAAGCACTCACTGTTTCTCGGAACCCCAAGAAACAAAGCCCTACAAGCCTTGAGAGTAAGCTAGTTACTTCAAGGATTCAAACAAAAACACTCACAAGAAAATTCTACAGTCTAATGTTAGCAGGTGTTGGAGACCTGAAAACCATTAGATCAAAGAAACATTCAGGCAAGTTATTATTTTGGTATATATATATATATATATATTAATAGGTAAAACTGAGAGAAAATCCAATTAGATTTCAAATTGGATTCTAATTGTTGTCTAGCTTTGCGCCACGTGTCCTATCTATATATTTTTTAATTTCTAGGTGAGTTAATGTAAATTATTTATTTTTAGAGAGAGTTTTATTTCCTAATTTTAGAAAATATATAGATATTTATGATGTGAGACCACATCATAAATATTCATTCAAATAAGTTATTGAGTATAAAAACCAAAAAGTTTAGAATAAATGAATCGTTAAAAAAGAAAAGTGCTTCACAATAACAAAAATTAAGAAGTAATAAAAATAAATAAATAAATAAATAAATAAAAATAGAAATGGATAGTTTACATTCATTTAAAGAGTTAACAAAATAAAAATAAAAAAATAAATAAATAATATTCTTACAAGACTTTTTAAAGAGTTAACAAAATATAAGAATGACTATAAATAGTAATTTTTTTTTTTATTTATACAAGATAGAAATTCTACTCTAACTTAATCTAAATATACATGTATGTGAAACTCTCTCTTAGAAACTTGATCCTCGGCCCTTACTCCCCATACCCCACAAGTACTTAATACTTGTGGGGTAATCAATAATATTTAAATTATATATAATGGAATAATAATATTCATTTATTGTATATCTTTAAGTGTATCCATACATATGCATGAGGTTACAAACTTGTTTATTAATAATTAAACTATTACTATCTTTCCAAATAATCAATTTAACCTTATTTAGAATTTCAAATTATGTGAATAAAAATAAAAGAATTTCAAATTATGGGGTCCATCATAAAATAATTGTCTTTTATGATATTCCAAGATATCAATTGAATTTTGGCAATCACTTTATCAGTTTAGCTATTTTAGCATTCAAAATTTCAAATAAATACAAGAAAAAACCTACTTTTGGTGTGCCACATTTTAAATTTGTTATTCCACGTCTCTCTCATCTTTTAATAATTAAAAAAAAAATACTCACGCAATTATCTCTTCTATCTCGCCCCTCTGAGTTCTCTCTCTCACCGATACGAAAGTAATTTTAATATTGGATTTAAATTTAAAACATGTAATAACCTGTCAATTATAATTTATTGTAAAAATGTTATAAACGTAACAATTATCTTATTATTATTATTTTTTTTTATGGGTATTTGGTTTTTCTAATTTGGGTTATTGGGTTTTGGCAAGTTTATATTATTTTAGGGAGTTGAATTAAAAAAAAAAAAAAAATGGAGAGAGTAAGAGATGGGGTGTAAGGTATATTGTGAAATGGGGGTGTTAAAACTTAGAATTGATAAAAAGTAGCTTTAAGTGCTAAACTGAGTTTTCTTTACATTTTGCTCCGTTCGATCAAGCCATCGCTCCAAGAGAGAGAAAGCTGAGTCCGTATCGATGCTTCTGGATTTGATTCATCTTCACCATCATCAAGGTTTGAGCGCTCAATGAAAAAATCAAACCTGTCTCTGTGAGTAAAAAAAAGTTCATTAAATTTGGTGTAATAATTTGTGTTTGGTTTTTGAGAAACTTGCTTTGAATTCCAGTCTGGACTTAGCATAATTGTATTGAAATTCTTCTTATTGTGTGTGTGTGTTTGTTTATAACTGATCTCCAATCTGTAAATCACTTTTTTCCCAGTTCATATTTCTCTTTCCATTTCCCAGATTTGCCCAAAAAGGAAAGAAAGAAAAATTCGACAGAGAAAAAGTTACCGACTTTGCTCTCAATTTGATTGCTCAAAAACCAGTTCTTTCTTTTTCCTTATGAGTTTCCCAGATCTGGGTACTTCTTCATATTCTTATACTGCATTGCTAGTTTGCTATATATTATATACAATGTGTAAGATTTAGAAGTTTGATTTGTAATTCTTAACTTTTTTGGCTAATCTGATTCAATGTGCAAAGCAGTCATGTGATTGATCTTATCAACTTTCTCCATGTCTGTATAAGTAGAACATAATGGGGGCACACTTCAAATACTAACCTCAAAATCATGAGCTTAGAAGAGTGCAATGTTAAACTTTGAGATAAGAGGGAGTGCATGTATTTGAGTGCATTGTGTGGTGTAATGTAAAAGCATAAGCCCCACTGGGGCCAAATTAAGTTACAGGATTTAAAAGTAGTGTTTAATAGCTCAACTCCTTACAGTGTTTATTGGCTAGGCTCTTCTATGAGTTTCAAGATATAGTAATGCTCTTGATTATCTTCATGCCCTTAATCATTGATGCTATCTGATTTTTTAGGCTTGTGAATACTTACTATTTGGATTTCTATATAATGTTAAAGCAGTCCATTGAAGTCCTGTCTGTAGAAAAGCTACGACTTTCATTATTAGGGGAAAAGGCCTACAACATTCTCTTGAACTGTCTTAAAGTTTCCCTATTTTAATGTTAGGTTGGGCTAATGTTTTTAAAAAACTCATCTGCACAGTGTATTTCAAGAAACATTAGCTGGCAGTGATTATGGATGGGGAGGCTCAACGGGCAGTGTCTTTTCGGTCAAACCGTAGAGGAGAGCGGAATAACCAAAGCCCATATTCCAAAGGTAAGGAATATAGCACCAAAGTTCCACATTTCTCAAAATCAGTGAAAAAAAGTTTTTTTTTTTTCCTTATAAAAGAATTTAATATGATTTTTAATTTTTCGTATATGTGTTTTTGGTGTATCATTGTTTTATGCAATAAAATGATGTAATTCTTTGTTGTAGCACAAGGATTGAATGACTATTATAAATTTTTGACTAAATTACAAATTGCACCCTCTAACTTTGTTCAAAATTCAATTCAGTTCTCTAACTTTTAATTTTGTTAAATTTGGTCCTCCCGTTAGTCTCTGTCAGAATTGCGCTGTTAACTTTCAATTTTGTTTAATACTAGATTACGTCATTTTGGGGGTCTTTAATTGCTCAAATTTGATGGAGACTATCGAGATGACTGAATTGAACAAAGTTAAAAATTAGAGGACTGAATTGAATTTTAGGCAAAGTTAGAAGGTGCCATTTTGAATTTAACCTATATTTTTTTCATTCTTGTGCAAAGTTCCACATTTTTCAAAACCCGTGAAACTTTTTTAGTGTTTTGTATATGGGTTTTTGGTGTAGCATTTTTTATGCAATATAATGATTTGAATCTTTGTTGGAGAGCACAAGGATTGAATGACTATGTATAGATTTTTTTTTCCTGGTGCAAAGTTCCACATTTATCAAAATCTGTGAAAATTATTTTATTTTATTTTAAAATTTTGAATGTTTGGCGTATTAGTTTTTGGTATAGCATTGTTGTAGCATGGCAATGCAAAGTTAGTTATTTTTGTTTTGTGGGGGTTTCAATGTGGCACTTGGATTTAGATATTTGGTTTTGCACCATAAATTTTAAGTGGGTTCTGTGACCTGTTGTGTTGTTGGTTGCAGACTCAGAAGGGGATTTATTTTCTCCAGGGAGGTTGCCCCAAGATTATCCCATGAAGATTGTTTGGAAGAAGGGATTTATTCGATTGGTTCTTGTAGTGGGCATCTTGTGGATGATGCTAATTCTAATTGCATTGTTGTTTCATGTATGGTCTTGCCAATCTTCAGTTTCTTTCTTTTCAGGTATTTCTGGAAGATATAAAATCTTTCCATGGATTTTTAATCTGTTGCTTTAAGTTTTTGTTTTAATTTCTGGTTTAGTATCTACTCTAATCTGCACTCAAATGGTTTCATGTGGAAAGGCAAAAAGCAATGTTGCTGTTGACTTGAATTTAATGTTTGTATTGTTTTGTAATTCAAAACTCTGCCTGTGTTTCAAAAGCTGAACAGTTCTACCCCAGCTCATTATGTAATTGGAAGCCTCCTGTCTGGAGGTCTTGCTTTCTAGGGGGTGCTGAAAGCTGAAATGTCATAGGTTCAAAGCATTTTCTTTTCATCGAGCTACATATTTGCAGTAATTAAATAGGAAATCATATAAGTTCTTTGCATAGGAATATGATGGTAAACTGAGTATCATTGATCTCTGAAATATTACTTGCAACACATGTATCCTTTTTCGATCTATTGATCTCTTATCCCATGCATATTTAAAATCCAGGAGAATGACTGAGGAAAAAGTAAATTGCTCTTGAAGGCCCGTAAAAGCTATAAATTTGGCAGCTATTCATGAATTAATGTGGAAAATAAGAAATGCATTTGAATCAGGAAGAAAGAATGTATATGGATCTTATTTTTGAGGGGTTCAAGGGCAGGGCTGTGTTCTTATCATTCTGTAACAATTCTTAATATTAGAGAACCTTGTGAATATTTCAGATATTACTTACACCAGAATACTGGATTGCTAGTCACTGATGCAAACATGATAGAATTACATCATGTATGTTTAGTGGAAAAGATCTGCTTTTTTGAAATATTTTTTTACTATATTTGCAGATATCTCTCTCTGGTTTGTGATAATATGATGGTTTTCTGCTTGTCATGCAGCTATATGTAACAAAGATAGCAAAGTGTACACAGTGTTAGACACAATGGGGCTCGTATCAAAACCTCACCGTAAGATCATGGCAATGTTTCTTATCTGATGTGTTGATCTTTGCTTAGTTGTAATAATTGGTATTGATTTGCTCATATTAACTAGGCTGTCCAATTCCCCTTGCCAACGACCCTGATAAAGTAGTTATTCCAGAGGGAAGGACTCATGATAGATTTGTCAAAGATTTATTCTTTGTCATGGAAGATGACCAATGGAATAATAGATCTCAGACAGCTCCACTGTTTGGAGGACAAGAAAGTTGGTCACAGAGAGAGAAGAGTTTTAAACTAAATTCAACCATGAAGGTAAAATTGACTATTTTATTATTGTTATTGATGGTGTTGTTCTTACTGTTTGTAGTTTTGTTGCTACTATTACCACTGCTAATATTTAGGATGTTTATGGTCATGATGAAGTTAAGCATGAGTTTCAATTGATTATTTGTATTTTGACAATGAAAATAAAATGCTTTTGTCGTATTCTATAGCACATATTTTTACCTAAAAGAAGAATGATGAAGGGAAGGCTGCTGTTATCAATTTCATGTTGGTTTTCTGGTTTCATGTATGTTGAAAATTCATATGGTTTGTCACTATTCTCTTTTTCCCATATATTTAAATAAGCTATTATTTACTATATGCTGGTCCTTCAGGTGCACTGTGGATTTATTCGAAATAGTGGTGCTGAAATGGCTCCTTCAGACATCAAATATGTCAAGAAGTGTCGGTTTGTGGTTGCATCTGGAATTTTTGATGGATACGATGTACCTCATCAGCCTTCAAATATAAGCCTTCGCTCTAAGAAGCTCTTCTGTTTTCTCATGGTGTTGGATGAGATTTCCCTCAAATTCATAAAGGAAAATGTTACTATCAGAGATGATGGTAATGGGGGGAAGTGGGTGGGTATCTGGCGTCTTGTCTTACTGAAGCATCCACCTTATGATGAGCCCAGAAGGAATGGAAAAATTCCTAAGATTTTACTCCACAGATTGTTCCCTCAAGCTCAGTACAGCATTTGGATTGATGGTAAAATGGAACTGATTGTTGATCCATTGCTAATGCTAGAAAGGTATCTTCTAAAATTCCTAAGTATCTTCAGGCATGTGTATCTTTGTTTACATTTGTGTATGTATATTTGTGTCTTGAGATGGTGGGAAATTGCTCTTGCTCTACATTGTTGCATTCTCTTACTGTTATCAAGGAGCTACTGCTTTCTAAAGGAACCACTTTTGGTTTTCAGATATTTATGGCGTGGAAAGCATACTTTCGCTATTGCTCAGCACAAGCATCACCGTAGTATTTATGAGGAAGCTGATGCAAACAAGCGGAGAAAGCGATATGCCCGACCTCTTATTGATCTCCACATGAAAATTTACCGTTATGAAGGGATGCCGTCATGGAGTCCTGGGGGAAAAACCATTAGTGGTAAGATAGCAGACTAGACATTTTGGTTCTTTACTTGGTTCTCTTCGGTCTTTTTAATCCAAGAGTGCTTGTGCGTACATCATAAAATTTTATTTGTGAACAATGGAGAATGGACAAAGTGAGCCATTATTGGGGAGGAAAATTGCATTAGAGGTTTTGGAAAATTCAAAGACTTATGACCATAGTATTTCTTTTCCAAAGATAATTTCCACAGTTTAGTTTATATGTAGAGAGAGGGCACAACCTTTTGTGTCAGAGGAGCCTGCCCATGATGCAAAACAACTAGTTCGCTGAGGTCAACCTCTACCAAGTTGTTTTCATTATAAAAGTCAATCTTGTATTTTACTCTAGTATAGTAAGCTAATAATGAAGAAGATTGTTAGAAGTATGTGGTTAATTGATTAAATTTACCATATCCTAATAACTTAAGTTTTTGGGACAATTGGTAATTTAACATGGTATCAGAGCAAAAGGTCCTAAGTTCGATCCTTGTCTCATTCACTCTACCTTCCATTTAAAATCCTACGAGTTTGGTCTCACCTATTAAAGAGGTAGTTTCGGCTCACATGTGAGGGAGAGCGTTAGAAGTATGTGGTTAAATAATTAAATTTGCTATATCTTAATAGTTTAAATTTTTGGGACAATTGGTAATTTAACAAATGTTATATGGTAATATTACAAAAAAGGTAGTGCTCTACATTTGCGATTTCAAAAAGAAGAAGAAGAAAGATAGTTAATATATATATATGATTAAATTTGTTCTTTCATAATATTGACAGAGTTGTGAAATGCAGATGTGCCAGAAGGAGCCGTTATCATACGAGAACATACACCAATGAGTAACTTGTTTAGTTGCTTGTGGTTCAATGAGGTTGACCTCTTCACACCCAGAGATCAATTGAGCTTTGGCTATGTTGTATACAGGTTACGGGATTTCTTCAAGTTCTTTATGTTTCCAAATTGCGAGTACAACTCACTGTTTGTGCTGCACCCACACACGAGGGAGCATTCTTCTGCGGTTGAATGGGTAAAGAACCTCACTGAGCTTAGTGGGAAAGGTAGTGGAATGAAAGAGAGTAGGGGTGGATTAGGCTTATGGACTCCTTATCCTGGGAAACTTGATTCAGTTGTCCTACCACCTGTAGCAAGAACATCAAAAGCAGGCTGAAACTCAATTAATTTACTTTTTGGTCATTTCTTAGTAGCTTCTTTGATAATTTGTTCACGATTTAATTCATTATTCTCATCACTGCTTCACTAAAAAAGAACACTGAGGCATTTAAATTTGTTGAGTTGATTATTTTTGTGGGAGCCTTTAGGAAGTTAACCAAATTGGCAACCTCTTGAGGCCAAAGAAGTTGCCAATCAACTTGTCACAGAAGTTAAAACAGTTTGTCACTACATTGTATGTGTAATGAACGTAAATGTTGTAACATATACAAATCGCAAGGTTAGTTGTAAGAAATGGCAAGAATGGATCAAGAGAGGGTTGTTAGAGGGTGTTGTGTAAAAATTCAATAAAGCAATCTGGTATAACTTTCTCCATTCCTTTCCTCTTATTTTTCTTATCTCTTCCTTCTCTTTCCTGGGGGGAGATTATCATTTATTTCCCAAGACCCTTTTAGTCTTCAACTTATAGCATTACAGTATTTCCTTAATTATACACACGCACGTGTGTGTGCGCGCACACACACACACTTGTAAAATAAGAGTATGAAGTGGGAACACAATAAACTAAAATATGTCTTTAGCCTCTAAAGTTTGGGGTTGTCTTGTTTTTGAGCCTTTACATTTCAAAATAAGATTGCAGTTAATTAAGTATGCAATGCAAGTTGAAGGAACTTTTTGATTTTAATCAGGTCAAACCTTCAATTCTTGAGTTATTGGAAGAGAAGACACAATAGATTTTAGTAAGGTCATTTCGGTAGCCTATGATAAGATCATTCCATTTTTTGGTTATTGATTTAACCCAGTCAGCAACATGAGCAAATATTTCCTTTTTAGGCTTGTTAACAAACATTGGAAGTCCGACATACTTAGCATTTGGGCCAAGCCTTGATTAGTCTTTCCCTTACGATTTTTGTTAACTATCTGTAGGATTTGAAAAATTAACTGTTTGCCTCAACCGGTTCTGATAGGCATGAGGAAAGTGTAATGGTAATAGAGTTGCCATGTAGAAATTATTTTAAGCAACAAAGTTTTAATGTGTTTGCAAAAATGTTTAGACAATATTTTTATATATAAGTAATGCTACAGATACAAATTATTTTACTACATTTTTACAAATTACTGATGTGGCTTTAACATTTTCTAAATAATTATTGTAAGTAAAAATGTAATGTTAGTGACGGGCTCATATTAGAACTAATAAGAATTTGCCATATCAGTAGTTTATAAAATTGTTGTAAAATAGTTTGTGTATATAGTATTATTCTTTATATATTACGTGACATAAATTAAGGGGCATGAAACCACTTAATATGAAATCTTATTTGATTTTGGCACCAAGGCTATGAAAGGGTTATTCATTTGTGTAAGCATATGGGCATAAGTAAAGAAAATGTTTCAGACTCAGCTTCTACAACAATAATAGACCAGTATTTGCTTTGTAAAACACAGCTAAGAAAATCATCTAGTCCAAGGGCTTTATGAGATCCCATACCAACAAATAGCTTTGATCTCTGTAGAGTCTAGAACTCGTACAGTTGATCAGTAACCTATTTGGTTATGCATCCAGAAATCAGTCCCACAAATACTACTGAAAAGCATGGATCAGATAAACCCAAAACAGTTTATAAAACATATTCCTTGTAAACAAGTTGATTTTCAAGTACCTATATATTCCTTTTAAAATAGTTAATATTGTTGTCGCACAAATTGGTTCATTCTCCACAAAATGGAATTTGTCTGTGAGAAAGTTTGAAGTTCTTAATTTATTGCCACCAGTAAGTGTTTTTGTTTATTCGGGTTAGAATGCAACAAAATTTGGAAGGTTGTAACTTTTACCAACGGGTCAGAATATTTATTAAAAAAAAAAGGACAGCCCTTTACAGAAGGTAACCTTCCCCACACACGTTCTTCCATTCCTATCAACCTTTCAAGGGTCACAAACTTCCAATTTACCAACTACCAAAATCATTATTATCTATGGCTTTCATTCATACAACACCCACCGCAATTATTTACCCCATTAAAACTACAGAAAACAACTTTGTTCTGGGCTCGATTCTCAAAATTTATAGGCCCACAAAACAGTACGAACATGGATACAGACACCTACCACAATTATCCCATTAAACTTTAGAAAATAACTTGTTCTGGGCCCGATTCTCAAAAAAAAAAAAAAACTTCCAGGCTCACAAAACAGTATGAACATATGCACCCACCACAATTATCCGGATCCCATTAAAACATCAGAAAATAACTTGAATTAGGCTCGATTTTCTTTTAAAAAAAAAAAAAAATCTTCTAGGTCCACAAAACAGTATGAACATATGGATAAATCAACATGATAACAACAAATTACATGTATCACACTATCGACTAATGAGATTTTTGGGCTATCTCATGGGTATGAATTAGATTAGTCTAGCAGAGCTGAGATACCGTTTTTTAACAATGAAAAAAAAAAAAAAAAACTGTAATATTTAAGGAAAATGAGACCCCCCACCATTTTTTTTTTTTAATAAATAAATCTGTTAGCACAAAGTAGCTAATCATATAATTGAAAGTTTTAACCTCGCTTCTTTCTATGGAAAAATGATACACAAAATGAAGTGGGCTACAATTCATGAAACACAGTAAAATTAATAACAATAAAAATTTTAAGCCCAGGATCTTGTATCAGGAATTGAGTAAAAACCCATCTTTCTGATGTGGTTAAGTTTTGCCATGCAGCCAAACAAAATTAGATTACAGTAAAAGAAAAATCTTTTTGTTTTCCACTTTTCCTTTCTTTTTTTGGGGAGGGAAGGAAGATAAACAAGAAAAAAAAAATCACACCTTTATTGTCAAAAACAAATAAATAAAGTGAACTGGTTCTTATACTCTGCTGTACATACTTCCATCCTCAGTTATCAATACAACCTAAGTAGACTCTGCATTCGCAAGACCCTATCGCTCTACTGAAAATCAATTTGAATTTTTTTCCAAAAAAATGAAAATGAAGATGAACAAAAATGCAAGCTCACAACAAACCTGTGACCAAAAAGAATACCAAGCAGCTAACTCAACAAAAAAACAAAGCTAGACATTCAAACCACCAGAAAAGAAAAAGGGGGGGGGGGGGGGTGAGGTAGGAGAAAAAAATCTCTGTTTCTGTCCATTTATCAAGAAAACAAGCTTCTTGGGAGCAGAAGCAGCTAAAAATGCACTGATGCTGTCCCTTGTACTCCTGAGAATGAGTTCCCCCACTGCAAATAAAAGTACTGCAGTTAGAATACTGAATGAGTTTTACTAACGATAATAAAAGTGAAACCTTTGTGAGGAAAGAGTATGTACAGATTTGCAAGCAAGCTTTCTTCCACCTGCAATTTAAACTGCAGGGAGTTGCTGAAAAGGCTGGGAATAAAGGACTCAGAATAATTGAAGGGCCATTTTGAGCTTGTTTTGTTTCCATTTGGGCAATTTGTAAAACGCATCCTTTCCCATCCCGAATTTCTCCCTGAATTCCTCTGACGACAGATACGTCTGCATGCAGTGCATTAAACGAATGTCAGAACTGAAATGAGAATGATAGAATGTAAAAATGATAATATATTGTTATATTGCTTCCTCAATATTCGTACCTCTCGCTTGGTCACATCAATCTCTGCAGCAGGATCTGTTGACGAAATTTTAAGGCGTTCATATGGGTATATTGGGAGACCTTCATCATCTTCAGCTTCACCCTCTTTCACATCTTCCTGTATAGTAAGGGATCCTATTCTGCTGCTCATAGAATTCTCCTTATTATCATTTGTCTCTGGTTTTGGCTTTGGCTTGATGGCCTCCGGGCTCACTTCACCGATGACAATAAAGCACATCAAATATAAGCAACTTTGTAGATTGAGGTGCAATAATAATAAAATTTGCTTTCAAGAAACTCCAAAATGCATACCCTTGACAGATCGAGGTATAATAACTTCTCGTGCTGGTGGTGGCTGTTCAAAAGTGGCAGTTAGTGCTGCTATAGCTGCAGACTTTGATGCTAGTTTTGCTGAATCTGGGGTCACAGATCTTGGGTAGAGTTTTCTGACGACCGGGGGTGGAGTTGAAAGGTTTCTGGCATTAGGGTTCTCAAAAGTAGCCGCTAGTGCATTGAAAGCTGGAGACCTACCCCTTACACGAACTCGGTCAGGGCTGAAAGACATGCTTCTAGAACGCTGATTTTTGTCTGGAACACTGGATCTTCCTCCATAAGATACAGGTGTTCTCCGTTTGGGTTTCTAGTAATGCATAAAAAAATTATATATAAACAGAATAGTGGCAACAAGAATCCAGAAAATGCATGAGTCAGAACATAGCAGTTAATTGGTTAGTCTGTTAACATATCTCATCAATCTATTTTGTTTTTCCCAGACAAGTCATATCAAGGTGTTCCATCTAAATATGAAGATGGAACTGAAAGTATTAGTTAATTGATTCGTATGTTAAGATGTCATATCTATTTGTCAAAACAAGCCAAGTGTTAGCATTTTTTAACTTTCAACAAGAATCAAGTTATGTGCAAGCTTTGATGACTTTAAATGTTGACTTTTAGACCTGACTATTTGATGACTTGATAGAAAGATTGATTATGATACTTTTAAGAAAGATCTTAATTTTTTTAATAGATCAAAAAAGTTAATAGAAAGTGAAATCCAGAAGGAAAAAAAATGAAGTGCAGCAACATAATAAAATCAAAGTACCTAATGTACAATATTTCCAAAGGCAAAGTATACGTAATTTACTTTTACGTCATAAAATGGTGAATGGGTAGTGTGATAATAAATGAGAGTTCCTTCTGTCACATGTATTAGTATGCAACAATTATTGAAGATAGACAAAAAGATGTGAATCGATATGACAGATGAAATCAACATAGGATGACACAGAATTTTGGTGCAAAAGTAAATGAAATCCTAAGAAAGCAGTTACTCAAGATCAATGAAATCTTTAAGCAAATGGAAAAGATTAAGGAGGTCTTACATCAACAGTTGGAGTAGCCCCGTTTTTCACTAAGGTAAGTTTCCTTTGAAATGAGTTCCCGATCATCTGCACCCAAATGAAAAGATTCTTACAAAAGATTTGAAGTAATGTTGATTATTTTAAAAATAATTATAGAAGTCACTTACAGAAAATTTTCCAGAGTCCCATGTGAAGAAGCGTGTGAAGAAAGGTGGTTCACTTCCTTCCATGACAATATATACTGGAGCTTCATGGGATAGCTTTTCTAGAAGAAAATCATGCTCAAGAAATTTCTGTTGAAAGTGAAAAACCAACATTAAGAAAAGCAATGGAAGTATCCAGGCATTAGAAATCTTGAGAGATTATTGATTCTAAACTTGTAATTCAATATTTAACTGAAACCAAAGACTTCAATGAGAAGGTGGGTATCTGCTAGTAAAGTCTCTTGCCATCCTTGAGATCACATCCTGCCTAAACCAGGAAAAGGAAGGCTTAAAAGAAATGAGATGACCACCTTCCTTTGTGTAGCCTCTAGGTCCAATAGGCCCCTAGCAGATCCAAAAGAAAAAGGTGGGGGGAGGTTGGAGAAGAAAATTGAGCGAGCTTAAATATAGTGGTATCCAGCTTCCATGAGATTCTTATCAAGCCAATGATATAAATTTTTTTGATTACTATAGGTACAAGCTGATTAAGCAAAGTAAATGTATTTCTTCCAGCCAAAGCCTAATTCTTCTTACCTCCCCAATGGTTAAAGCATGCACTCTATTTTTGGAATCAACCTGTTGGCCAACCCAGACAAAGATCTCTGACTGACAGTCCAGGATGAATATATCTTCAGTCATCAAATCGTCCTGGGTGAAGTTGTATATCTCTGTCACCTGAAAGAATGACATCAAAATAAACTCATGGTGCAAAAATAAAATAGAATTAATATGGTATGACTTTCATATAAAAACGCTGTAGGACCCTTATAGCAAGACTTTCCCAGCCACCCCCCTAGGACCTGACCGCACTTAAGTGGGACTAGCAATTGGTAATGACCCTTATAGCATGACTTTCCCCATGAATGGTGAATAATAAATCATCTCATTATTAAAGTTTCATAGATATTCTCATATGATAAATATAACTGAATACAAGACAAAGTATCAAACCATCAGGAGCTACACTAGACAAACCATAGAAACACATGGAGAATATAAGCAAAAGAAAAGTACTTCCAGAACATGCACTCATTTTTCATCACAAGCATAAATGAAAATAACTTTCAGGATCGCATACACTGATAATTGTATTAGAAATGATAAACTAAAAGATATACACACCTTCAAATTTCCTGCAGATTGGTGTCCATTTTGAAAGTAATCAAAACCATGGGAAAAAAAAAAAAAAAAAAAAAAAAAAACAAAAACAAAAAGAGTCAATTTTTATTAATTTTAAACAAAGTGAAAGAAACAAATTTTACCGACAAACATTTAAATTATCCATACCTTTTGAGAAATGGCAAGAAAATAGGTGAGGATCGCTTTCAGCATCCTTGACAATCTTTTGGCTGGGGTATTCGGATTTTCCTCCTAACAAACCCCAAAACTGTTCAGATTCAGCACCCTCCTTTTGTGTTTTGGATTGTATATTTGGCTGCAGACAATTAACAACGTATGAGAAATAGATAGACAAGAAGAACTGACCATACAAAGAGAACATGAATATTCAGCAAGGACCTCCTGATGTGCAGAACAAAAAAATAGTAAAAAGAATTGTAATAAGCCTCTTTTAATTAAAATTTATGCCAAGAGAAATTGATCAGTCAAATTGGCTCTAAAGTAATTCACCGATGACTTGGTTGACAAAATTCAATATATAATTAAATATCTATTAATAGAATAGAGATGTATTACCAATGAAAAAAGAGAGTAAAAATCTATATAGAAATTCTTGATAATATCTCTGTTCATTATGAATATGTTGCTGAAAATATAACACGCAAAGAATCTGCACGTTGAATCATTTTTTTTTTTTTTTTGTTAAATTAATATTATTTAGGTGAAGAGATACAAACAACAGACCTTTATCAGATCGAGCTGCCTCTCAACCAGCTCCTGGTCATTTGCAGATGTGAGGTTTCCAGACCATGTAAAGACGGTGGAGTCACTATGTAAAATGTAACAGTACGAAGAATTCAAAGATGATGCAGCCTGATTCAACAAAAAAGAGAAAAAGGAAGTGAAAAAGATGTAAATTATTTTAATATACTGAAAAAGTGTATGCCCATCAAAAAAGGGAGAAACCCCGCCAATCTATAGAGTCTAGAAGTACAAAGAGGGGAAAAAAAAGACGTACTGCTTCAACTTGTATTGCTTGCATATTATCAGGTCCAGTGCCCTGGACTCGAAATAATGCAACTCCCTCCTCTTTATATGTCTCATCAGGAATTTCTTTCTCTGCAATGTAATTTTTGTATCCATCGCTAAGACCGCCCTGAAAATTTGAAGAAATATGAGTTTCTTACCTTGAATTTCTTTCATGGTATATTAGGATTCTACAAACCTTGAAAACAATAAAGCTCTGGAAGATTGAATAAAACTGAATTGGTTCTTTTCCCTCATAGATGCGAGCCTAGCATAAATATCAAATACCATCAGTGTGAGTCATTTGAAAGGAATAAGGACATAATTTTATCAATAAAACAGCAGATTCAAAAATCTCATGCGAAGAAAAACTACCTGGGTGGGCAGAAACTTCAAGGACTCAACCATCTTGCTTGCCAGTGACATTGCTGAAGCCCTTTCATCCTATTTTCAGTAGCAAATGCACTAAAAGTAAACAACAAATAAATTTATAATAGCAACATTGTGGTATATTTATAGCAGAGATACATATTTATATGTTCCTGTAGGTGTGATTATTCAAAAAGAGAACCATTAAAACCAAATTAGCTATAGACCAAAATAGAAAATAACAACTTCTGGTCTTCAGAGTCCAGACAGAAAGCAAAGCAGCCTCCAAAAGAATGCTATCAGGAGTTGATCAGTACACATATACCGTATGCTATAAATTCATGTTTAAATCAAGAGGGTTTTGTTTTATTTCTTTTTTATTTTTATTTTATTTACAATTGAATCTTACTTTGTTATTGTGTTCAAATAAAGAGAGGACTGATGGCCATTCAATCTTTCAATATCAACATTAGAAAATGCAGGGGAATTGGGGGGGGGGGGGGGGGGGGGAGGAGTTTAAGGTATAAAAAGCTAACAAAACATTTGTGTCAACCAATGCTGCTGGATTTTATTAACAGTATTATAAAAACAAATAATAAATAAAAAATGAACTTCATCAATCAAAACACAACTGCACTATTTGTATAATGATAAAACAGACAAAACATATGCAGGAAAAGAACAAGGTACAACTAAAACACTTGGCCATTAAACAAGATCTGACAGCTGCTGTATACTCTTAAAATCATCAGCCCTTTAACTTCCCTAGGCCTTTCTTATGGAAATGTTTGCAGCGTTTAAAATGCTCTATGATATGCTCAATATAGTGTTGAAATAATCATTTAAAAAAAAAGTTAATTACAGAATATTTAAAAAAATTTCACCTCAACACTCAGCTTTCCAAACCATGTTCCTATAAGGTATTCCTCTTTATCTTCTCCAGGATATGAATACTGAAAGATATAGCAATCTCCACTGTAAAATTTCGACTGATCAGAAGCTGGAAGGAGAGTCTTTTCCTGGCCATTCACATGCCAGACCTGTGCAAACAGGATTAACTACCATTAGCAACACAATTATAAAGCAAGGTAAAAATTGACCAATGGTCTATAAACATATTTACAAAATTTCCCCACGGGAAGGAGTAGGAAGTAGGTAATGGACATCTCATATTGTGCATTCCCCAAATTCTAGGAAACACTCATGAACCAAAAAGAATCAATTAATTGTCTCATGCTTCTTAGTTGTTTCCAGAGCCCTTTCTATGATAAGTAAGGAAATATTTCTTGCATACCCTTTCAATCCCTTATGTTTCTAATTAGTTGCCCAAAAATTTTACAAACCAATTATTTTTCTTGTATTTCTTAAAATCTCAAGTTCCTGTTTCAGATATGCCTTGTATGTTTTGGACCATATTTCCTGCTTTCCCATGCCTTTTTTGGGCATCCGCTTCCCATTTAGGTAAACATGGAGATTCTGCAAGCAGCTTTGGAGTTTCAAGATAAGCAGTAACGCTACCAAAACTCATGCTGACAAGCAGTTTTGCAAAAAGAAATAGCAGGTTTACTTGGCACTATTAATAGGGGGGGGGGGGGGGGGGGAGGACAAAAAAAAAAAAAAATTGCCTCCTTCATTTTCAAGTTCCTGACTTAACTGGTTGACTATTATAGATATAGATAAACATATTGATACAGCACCTGTAGATTTCCAGTGCAGTCAATATATGGTTGAGGTTCTTCTTTAACAGGATCAGCTTTCAACAGACCCTTCACATTAACTCCTTGGCGTTTTAGCAATGCTACAAAATCATTGAGAGAGAACAGAAACAAGAATTTATATGGTGATGATGAGAATGCTGCAGCTGTGGCTTATGTCATGATAATGGTGGCAGTCATAGGGAAGTATAAACTATAAAGTATGAAAATGACAATCATGGAGAAATCATTTTAATCACTGACCTGCAACTTTGCCTCTACCATCCTCTGACACAGCTATATTAGTTGTCTCAGGCCATGAATCAAACTTGGAGCGGAACATCACTGTCTCGAAACCCTCAATTACACGAATAATGTGTGCTTGAGGTCTATCAGGGCCACGGACTAACTCCTGTTTGGTGAGATCAATAATAATACAAAAGTCATTGAAATTTTACATAGAAGTGCCAAAATCATATTTGATAAGAACAAGCATTGAGCATTACTTCTGCAGCTTCGCTTGCACTCTTTCTATCATCAAGAGAGGTATTTCTCCCCATCCATACATATACTTCTATACCACAATCTAGTACATAGCATATATTTGTGTCTAGCAAGTCCCTTGTCAAAGAATCAGCATCGACAGGTCCTGCTTTCCCCTTCTCAATGCTTGAAAGGAAAATATGTATCTGTCAGAACTACAACATAATTGGGTCCTATATATAATAAATGAAGCTTCATCTTACTATATGAAGCAGTAATGATCATAAATGAATGTGCATCTTTGAGAATTTTTTTATTAGCAAATTTGGACTGGTTATCTTTTATCCTAACTTTAAATAGGAGAACCTCGGAAAGTTTGAAAGTAGAAAAAAAAAAAAAAAGTTCACATGCATATGCAAATTGTCCTTAGACCACATTCCATCTCCTCCCCTGTAAGTAAGAGGTTATCATGGTGATCAATATAGAAATAATGGGATGCATTTTTAGCAAAGATCCTAGTAATGATATCACAAATACCGGAGTAGCTTAGTAGGATGAGAATCAACAGCCTTATCCTCATCGCTAGCTGTTTTCCTAGGAAGTGGAGCAAAGCCACCAAAGAAACCCCAAAATTCACCAGCTTCAGCATCAGCCATCAACTTTCCATCCTCTGCATGGAAAGTCAAGTACATAGAATCAAAAAAGTGATAGTAGTTAAAAATCATCTCTGAACTCCTCAGTATATTAGTCCACTTACCAACAGCAGCTACTTCACATTTGCCATCATGATAAGTATCTTTAATGTACTGGACAACCTCTAATGCTTTAGCCCTCTCTTGAATAGATGAGTTGGAACCATTAAATTGAAAAATTTTAGACTTGGTATCCAGAATAAAAATGTCATCATGATTAAGGGAAGATCGAGCAAAGGGAACCTGTCACCAACAAAAACAACTCAAAACGGAAAATAGATACTTTATATTACACTTGCACACTAAGACTAATCCCTCATCAACACAGAAGTTCTCCATGGACTAACCTCCTTTACATGAACAACATGTTTTCCTTTGCAAACATATAACCGCGTCTTGTGTTCTTCAGCCTCAGCATGCTTGAATCCTGAAGAAACTCCACCTTCTTGAGGTATAATACACGGTTTAAAATAGGATAGAAACTTTTCGGTTTCATGGCCCTGTATTTCACGATACTGAACAGCACGTCCTCCAAGAGCTGCATCAAGTTCAACTGTCTTGATGGCTGCCGTACCAGCTTCATCCTGATTTGACAATGTTGTGGTTACCAAATAAAAATTCATATCCTGGGAATTGAAAATTGGACATGAACTAGAACTATGTGACAATAGCTTACCTGAGATGTATCTTTACCAAGCCAGTAATGGATATCATGACGCAAGGCACCGCTTTTTAAAGCAGTCGTCTGCATGGAAAAAATTGTGTTTTGTAAGTTAACAACTAAATTAGCATATGGACTTATTGATATCATGATGTAAGGCACCACTTTTTAAGGTGGTTGTCTGCAGGCAACAAGTAAGAAAGAAAAAGATCACTACATAATGAGATTCTTAGACATCTACTAAGTTCACAACTCAGACAACTAAAAGCACCTATCAACAAAACTGTTTCAATTACATAGGACATACACCATAAAAACAACGAAGGAAAACCAGAGTCAAAGTTTAAATTAGCATGCAGTAATTCAAACACTAGGTATGATGCTACATATATGATTAAAGATAGCCACATCAGTCAACAGTAAATGGAAAATGGAGGTTTAAAATTCTGTATTGATGCTAGGGCTTGCAATAGCAAAATATCTATGTTGCCTCGATTTTATGCAGACAAAAGGCACAGGCACATGATTGAAATTAGAATTATCAGATCAACAAATCTAGAAATATGAGTACCTAGGTCAATACAGGTACACATTATCATTTAAAAAAGATATGATTTCATATGTTGAAGCTAGCCATATATGCATTCCATAAATGATAAGTATTATCTAAAGCAATAGATGCAACATATAAAGTCAAAATGTTTTAATTTGACTAGCTCCATAAAGATATGCAAGAGAACATTAATTCTAAATCATTATAGAAAGCATTGATATTGAGTGTTATTTGAGGTTCTAGCACATACACAATCTACCATGAACCTCATCCAAAACAGTAGAGATGATTGAAATCAAACTCTTAGTCCATAATATGCTCATGTTGCATAATTCCTTTCAGCCAGACGCAAGTAATAATGTTAAAAAATAGAGTTGTGTGTGCCACTATTATAAAGGAAGAGAGTCTAGCCATCATAATAACCAGCAATAGCTAACTGAGAAATATTATAAGCCACATTCTGCTAGAACAACAACAATAAAGCCTTAGTCCCAAATTTTGGGGCCAACGATGGATCCTCTAAAAATTAGAATGGTTCCTATGAATTCATTTCCTCCATTCTATTCTATTTGAAGTCATGCTCTCTGTTACTTCCCTAATTGACAAGTCATTTTTATTACTTCTACTAATGTTATTCTTGGCCTTCCTCTACCTTTTTTTGTTCCCTCAACTTAGATCAACTACTTTTTCTTATTATTTCATTACTCGCTTTCCTTTGAACATGACCAAACCATTTCAAGCAACTCTCCTCAACTTTTTATCAATAGGAGCTACCCCTATCTTAAAGAAGATTTCTCATTTAGAATCCTATCTTTCCAAGCATTCCCATTTATCCATCTTAACATTCTGCTGGAAAAATAATATAAATACATGAGAACAGAATTTGGATCACCATGAAATCAGTTACCTTCAAGATCACATAGGAGTCTCCCATGAAAAATTTGCCATGAGAAGACTTTGGCACAGGAACAGGACGAAAGTTTTCAATGCGCCAAATTTCAAGTCCACTATACATTGTCAAGGAGAATAACACAGGAGTCTTCCTAAGTAAGAGATCGAATTCAAAACCCATACCCAAGATAAAAAGAACTGCAGTCGCAGAAGCAGCGTAAACACTACTGTAATACTTGTCATATTTACATTTTTATATGTTTACCCTAATTTGCAACCTAAGTTTATTAGACTTAAAAACTGTAAAGAAATTGACTATTCATTAGATAAAGGATACGCCTTTTGTCCAGCTCCCTGGAAAATTTCATCCAAATCTCTCATGGAAACAGACATACTGTTTTTGGAGCTTTAACTACTTGGTTTTCACAACTCTGGCTTGAAGATAGAAACAGAAAGAACCTGAAAAATGATTCACTACTTAGAGTGAGAAGGGAAGGGTAAACAAAATTCACAAATTACTAAAGAAAACAGAAATAAAAAAAACATTTATGGTAGCTACTCTATTGCACAGGAGACAACATACCAGCATAGAATTTCTTGCTATCAATACTTAAAACATGTCCAACATAATTTTCCATTAAAAAAAAAAAAAAAAAAAAAAAACAGAGTAGCAAAATATCCAACCATGGATTTGACCATGGTACAGGAGAAATGAAGTTATTTATGGCAGGAAAAATTGAATAGCAGTTGGCTTTCTGTCAAGTATATGTAAAGTTTCTAATAGTACATGCGCATAGAAGTTTACGGCCATATAATTTATTAGCATTTAGCCTAAAATCAAGGAACTAGAAGGGGCACACTGCACACATGCTCCCAATAAAAATTTAATCTACACTTTGGTTCCTGTTTTGTTTCAGCGTAAAACACTTTTTCAGAAAACATGATATCATATTTTCTCATGTTTGGCATGCAACCCAGCCTTTTCAGGGCATGGCATTTGATCCTGTCTCTATATATGCTCCTCCAAGGCCTAAGGGTGAATTGGTAACTTAAAATTGCTAATCAACTGAAAACGTTTTCATAGTCAATGGAAAATTGCACCAAAATTCATCATGCCCCAGGTTTTCATCTACTTTCTTATTGCTTGTCAAACTGAAAACGTTTTCATGGTCAATGGAAAATTGCACCAAAATCCATCACCCCCAGGTTTTCATATACTTTCTTATTGCTTGTCAAACTTAATTGTGGAATTCAAAACTTATTTCAGATGGGTGTTCCATCTACGATTAACTACTTAAAGCATTCCCAGCATCAAAATTCAAAACAAGAAGTAGTCTACACAGAAGTATGTGGCAATGGCACACCAAAGTCAACACGGCATGAGTGCAATTTAAAACCTTAAAATGAGAGACACAAACAGAGACAAAATCCACATGAGAAAAACTCAAGACGTGCACACTCACAGACTGCACAACATCCAACACATTGCTACTAAGTATCCCAATAGAACCAAAACCAAACAGAAGATGTATCAAAAGACAAACAGAAGGCAATGGCAAAGACAACATTCACATCAGCAAACAAGTATCACGGCTTCCAATAGCATTCTAAATACATATCACACATATTACTGTTTGCTCCCAAAAAAAAAAAACCAAATTATAATACATGGCACGGTTTTCAGACATAAACTAATCTCAAGAAACCCAACATTCTTATTACACGTTACAAATACCAAAATTACGAAATTCAATACCATGTGGTAAAAACAAAAATTTTTTTTTTCACATAAATTCAAGCAAACTCAACTCAGCTCAGCTCAGCTCAATCATGCTGTTAATTCGACCCAGATCAGTGAAATTCAATAGTCACAGACCAATCCATGAATCAGATCAAACCCACCTCTCGAAATCATAAAACAAAGCAAAAAACATATCCAAGTTCTCTCATTTTCATAACAATTCATAAACAAACAGCAGTCTCAAATGGGTCATATTCAAAAACCAAAAAAAAACAAATCTTTGAATCTGTGAGAGTACCTGAAAATGAAGATGAGAATTGAAATGAAGAAGAACCCAGATCCAATCTCAACGATTGAGATTAAAAGAGAGAATCAAAATACGAAATTTTTAGATTTTTTGTTTGTGGGATGGAAAAGAAAAGAAAGAAAAGTGAGACAGAGAAAAAAGGAAAAGAAAAGAAAGGAAAGTGGGGCTGAGAAAGAAGAAGAAGAATTGTAGAGAGAGAGAGAGAGAGGTTGGAGGGAATGATGATGATGATGGAAGTGCCAGGCGTGCTTATCACTAACGGCAACAATAACAGCTATACCTTCACTACCTCACTCATTAAACTGTTTTCATGTTAATGTTTAATGTTTGTTTTGTTTTTGTTTCCTTTTTTTAGCTTATTATAATTCTCTCTCATTTTTATATGTTTTTTTCTTGATTTAAATTCACTACCTCACTCATTAAACTGTTTAATGTTTACTATTTGTTTTCTGTTTTTCTTTTTTTAGCTTATTTAATTCACATTTTATATGTTTCATTTTTTTTTTTTACTTAAAAAAAAAGGTCTAATCAGTAATCACCCTAGATGGCTTATTATGGTATGTTTGCATTTTTATTTGAATAGTAAATGAATGGTAAATGAATCAATCAGTGAGAGTAATTTCAGGTGCTTTTTTGTTGAATTTAAGTTCTTTTGAGGTGAAATCTGTTTTTGGTTGCTTGCTAGTAAATATCAAGTTATGTGGTGGAAATTCAAATTGATGCAGAAGGTGAAAATTGAGAAGAATAGTAAAAAGGTGGTGGTAATGCTCTTAAATTTTTTGAGAAAAAAGGGTTTATTTTTTTAATTTTTTAAAAGTTTAGGTACCTTTACAGGCAAAATTTGTTGGGGTTGGACCTGCTGGTACTGGTCTGTGTAATGTGCAAGCCATTAGTTTCTCTTTTGTAATTTAGATTTTCTTATATTTTTAGAATATATGTTTTTCATATTTAGAATTTGTTTAAAGAGAGAGAGAGAGAGAGAAAAGGAAAGGGGATGATGGTCCGAGAAAGACTAAAAAAATGGTTGGTGATAGAGAGAGCTGACTTCCGCTTTGTGAGGTTTGATTTGGATTTAGGGGGAAACAATACAAAATAAAAAGTAGAGAGAAAAACTCTCTTTGAAGAAGGGTCGGTCACCGTCCATCACTCATGCCATAAAGCCTTATTGGTGGGACTGCTTTTTTTTTTTTTTTTTGTTAACTATGTAATGTAACTATACTTTCAGTTTGAGGACCCCATTGTTTCTACAACTTTATCACAATTTTGCTACGATTTTACTATATGACGACTCGTGAATGATGAAAATAGATCTACATGAATCCATTATTTTATTTTTACCACTTACAATTCGTCACGTAGCAAAATTGTGATAAAATTGTAGAAAAATTTATGACGCTAGACTTATTCTTTTTCTCATTTTCTTTACATTTTTATGTTTAGTGTACTTTGTTTTCAAAAAATTTGACAAATATGATCATATTCCAGCACACCCAATGATACCCTTTCCTTTTAAATGGAATATTCTTTCTTTGGTGATTGGCCAAAGTGTTGATAGGCATAAATAATAAGCCATATAATGGTATTGTTCGCTAAACTTATTTATTAGTTTTAATGGTTGTACATTAAAACACTGTATTTGAGCAAAAAATTGAACGGTAATACACTGTAGATAGAATCCCAAAAGAGGATTCTCTCACATATAGAATTAGGAATTCATAAAGTCTCAAACTCAAACCTCATTAATCATGAATTAAAGTAATACACTAGATTGAAATTATTTCTTTCTCAAAAAGAAAAAAAAAAAGATTGAAATTATTTATGACATTTGACAGAAAATGGACGAATGCCACTGACGCCGCCTCCGCCGGCCACTAGAAAGTTGTATTCTTTTTTCTTTTTCTGCAAAAGCTGTATTCTAAAATCATACTTAATTTCAACATTTTGATTGACCAATATAAAGTATCTTTGTCCAATGGCATTTTATATCTTGCAAAGCTGGTCAAGTGGGTAATCAAGTTACAAACCATTTAGAATTAATACGTGGGTTCCAATTTTATTACTTATTTTTAATAATAATTTTAACTATAAAATGCATTTTACATATTAGGGTTCTGTTTACATGAGCCTCTCTACTTATAACACTATTTACTCCCTAGGTATTGCAATGAATGATGTTAATGTGCTCCTTCAATCACAAGTTTTATTTATTTTTATTTATTTATTTAAAATTTTTATCTAACAAGTTTTGAGATACACTAGTGGCTGTCAAATTGAGTGAAACTGACTTTATTCCACTTTCGAGTAAATGGTTGAATCTTGAGTAGGCTGCGGAGTTATGATAATTATATAAATATTTAACCATAAACCCCACAAATCTTTTAACTCTTACTACACTTTCTATGGAACAATGAATCAGGTGAAACCAACTTCATTCCACCTTTGAGTAGACAGTTAGATCTCGAGAAGGTTGTGGAGTTATGACAATTATATAAAAAATAATATAAATCCCACAAATCCCTTAACTCTTCCTACACTTTCTATGGAACAAAAAAAGAAAAAAAAAAAAAAAAAGAGAGTAAAGATTCTTCTTTTTTCATCATCAATGTCTTTGATCCAAAAGTAAAAAATAATAATATTGGGATGGGATAAGAAATCTAAAGGGCATGGCAAACTTTGTTGAATTTTTTTTTTTTTTTTTTTTTTGAGGAAATAAACTTTGTTGATTGGTTGTTTGTTCTTGAGAAAGAAATATGAAATTCAGTGAGTTATTAATATTATCACAAAGGGGTAAATCATGTGAAAGGGGTGGTGCGTGTGTAATGTGTTTTTTTTTTTTTTTTAGAAGTTTAGGTAGTGACACAAATCTAGCAATCAATGGAGAGATAGCAAGAGCGAGAGTGAGGAGGATGAAGAAGAATGAAAGAGAAAAAACACATTGGTGAAAGTGGGGATCTAATGTGAGAGAGAGAGAGAGAGAGAGAGAGAGATAATTTATTATATAGATTTCTTCTAGTGATTAGCACATAGCTAACCGTCTCTCTCTCTCTCTCTTCTAAAAATGACATCGTTTTATGTGGGCTAATAACAGTAAGTTTCCCTAAATTCTCTCTCTCTCTCTCCTTCTCTATCTCTCATCCCATTATATTTTTTTTTCTAAAAATGACATGTTTTGTGTGGGCTAAGGGATGCATTGACATTATTATAATACTTTATAATGTAAATTACAAGTTTTAAAAATTGAAAATCATATTTAAAAGGGACCTTAAAGTTGAAAACTTAAGGTATAAAGTGCATATAAATAAAATTTTATGAAAATATCATCTTTTTTGTGCGTATATATGTTAGAACAAATTATATATTACTGTTCTTTGGATCCACCATAATACCTTAATATCATCTTCACCAAATTACTAACTCCCCTTATAAAGGTTGTTACTTTATCGATTCTTAAAAAAAAAAAAGGTGGTTACTTTACCATTTAACTGTGGCAATTACTAATTAGATAAAAAAGAAAAGGGAATAATAATAATAATCAAATAACTAGTAGTATATTACAAAGAGACATTTTTCAATTCTCATTATATCTTTTTCCTTTCAATATATAAAAGTAAAACTGTACGGTTTTGGGGAACAAGGGCCAAGGGGGTGGAGATGCCATGGGACGTGGACGAAGAGATTAGTGGCAGACCAAAGAAATTTTCCTTTGTCAATTAAAATAGATTATTTCATAAGATGAAATCACTTGTCTAACTTTGGGGGAGCCACTTTGGCATGTTTTGCAACCTGTTCTTTCATTTTCCAACTGAAAAAAGAAAACATCATTGGCACTATAAAATTTATGAAGAGGTTTCTTTTTTAAAATTTTATATAATTTTTTTTTTCTATTCATAAGACTTAAACCTACATCGTATGCCCTAGTTATGGAAACTTATTAACACTCTACACACACATGCATGTATGAAATCATTTTTTTTACAGAGGGAAAATGGGATTTTGTTTTCAACATTTACATTCAAGGAGTTTCATTTATTTATTTATTTTTTTTCCCTCACAAGTCTCAATAAAAAACGATATCAAATGTGGATCTAAAGTTTAAATCTATAGTCCGGGGGTGTTTGCGGTGCAGTTTTAGACCATTTTTAACATCGCATTTTGCGGTGCGGTTTAGCCAAAACCATAACTGCACTGCATCTCATTTTTGCAGTCATATGTATGGTGCAGTGCGATGTGGTGCGGTTTAGAGTTTAGCCAAAACCATAACCGTACCGTACCTCATTTTTGTGGTCACATGTGTAGTGCAATGTATAAGATACGGTTTGAAACTAGTATATTTTTCAAATTTTGGGCTTTTCCTGCCTAACCCAAAACTGATTTTTCCCTTTGTTTTGGGCCAAGTTTAAAACTTTTGAGTTAGTTTTTCTTTATTTTGGACTGGCTTTCCTAATCAACACTTGTTATGGTTATTAAGCTATATATATATTTTTTGAAAACTAGGGTTATTAAACTATTAATAATATATTTAATATTTAAAATATAAATATATTAATATATAGAGAGGGTGCAGTGCAGTGCGGTTTATGTGGTTTTCTTATTATAAAACCACAAACTGCGTTACACCATGTGGTGCGATGCACTGTTACTTGCGGTGCAGTGCATTGTTACTTGCAGCGCGGTGCGGTTATGCCATTTTGTGGACTGTTTTGGTGTGGTTTTTGCGGTTTGGTGAACACCCCTATTACTATATATTTTTAGGGAGAATTATACTTTACCACCCTAAATTATGACATAAATTACACTCTGCAATCTAAACTTTTCAAATACACATTTTGCAGCATAATTTATGACCCTTGTTATACTTTACACTCCAGCATTAAGTTTGCTGTTAACTTGGATGGAAAAGTATGATATCGTGTAAAATGACCCAATTGTCCATTTTTTCAATCCATTACAAACAAAGAAAAAATTACATTTTACCACCCTAAACTATACTCTTGATTACACTTTACACCCTATACTTTATATTTTCATCCAAGTTAACGGCAAACTTAATGTCGGGGTGCAAAGTGTAATAAGAGTCATAGTTTATGATGCAAAACGTGCATTTGAAAAGTTTAGGGTGTAAAATGTAATTTAAGGTATAGTTTAGAGTAATAAAGTGTAATTTTCCTATATTTTTTTTAAGAGGGACAACCTCTAAAAGCAACCTATCAACACCCCCATGTCTAGACCAAGAAGGTGGAATTGATTCCATAACTGACCAATATAGAAATATTGTTAAGAACATGCAATTGATTAAAGCCTATATAAATGAAGGGACATGGCTAATTTTGACTAAAAAGACAATAAGAGTTTGTAAACTTTGCCCTTAAAAAAAAAAAAAAAAACATTTTGAACATGAACCATTGTATTCCCCTAACATTTTTTAACCTCAAATTTCCAATCAATTCTTCTGAACTACATTTTTTAGCAAAATGATTCTAAAAATTCAAGTCAGAAGAAGAAGAAAAAACATGGGCATTTTTTTTATTTGGGCAAATCTCCGAGTCTTCGATCCTCACGAATTCAATTCCTATTTTGTCCTTTCCACATGTAGCTAACATAGGCGATCGTGCTAGACACCTTTTTGATACTAATCACTATATATTATAATTGATGCTGTAATCAGCCCCTTATTAACAAAGATCACATGCATATTCTACACTTTTGACCTGTCTTTGACGGAATAAGGCATATCCTATTCCTAGGCTTTTATTATTATTATTGTCTATTTCTTCCCAAAGTGGTTAAAATATAAAGTAGTTCTCTTCCACTTTTTTCAAATGGTCATCCTCCTCTCATTTCGGGCATTTGCGAAAGGGTGGAATGCCGGCCCCATTTATTAGAAACATAACACATGCACCATACAAGAAAGAGAGAGTTCCTCTGTGACTCTCATTTTGCCTTCCTCTCGAGAATAATGCTACGTTTATAATATTTTTACAATAAATCAAGTTGTTATTGATGAATAAAAAAGTGATATTAGTATTGAGCTCAAATAAGAATTAATAATAGTTTTGTTACTTAAGATTTGTTATGAAAACGTTGTGAACGTAGTATCTCAATCCTATTTTGTCATTTTGTTTTCTATTTGGTTTTTGAGAAATTGGAAAAAAAGAAGTAAAATTCAATATTCATATTTTTCCCATCTATAGTTCCTAATCAGAAAAGAAATAAAAATAAATTAAAAAGAGAAAAAACAAATTACAATATGGCATTTGGCAATTTCATGATATAACAATCCTTTGCGAGCTTAACTTACCCTTTTTTTTGGGGCATGGACCGACCCTTGTAGTGTAGGCACTAATTTCTCAATGTGATTTTGACCCAACAACACAGCTTTCTGACCAACCCTTGAGGGTTATATATAATTGGACCGTACCAATCACCAGATCCATGACACCATTGGGCCGATCTCCAGATTACGAATATCACTCACTCATAGTTTATTTTTTTAGTGTGCCATATCAACAATTTGTTAGACACGAAAGCAAATTCAATGAGTGTGATTAAGATTATGGTAAGAACAGCATTGAAATTATGTCAAAAAATTTGGGACTAATTTTTTTTTTAATTTATTAATTTTTTTATATATTTTATTTTATAGGAATTTGAGATTAAGCTGATACAAAATAATGTTTAAGAGCATTCACATTAGCTTGCACAAATTTTTTTTGTATATTTTAGCATAAAAACCTACATCACTAATTTTACACTAATCACTTTTCAAAAATACTCACATTATTATCTATTTTACACTAATTTCATTAAAATATTATTTTTTTATCAAGTTTTTATTACTCTCTCAAATCATATCTCTCTCTCTCTCTCTCTCACACATCAAAAAATAGATTTGCATTTGAATAGTAAAAACATATATTTACAAAGTTATTGTAGTAACAGTCCAAATTTACATAAATATATGTGGTTACTGTAGTAACAATTCAAATTTACACAAGTTTACATAAATTGATGTTGATGAATTTTAGAGTTGGATGTGCAAACTTGATCCCTTATGCTATTTATACATTTGCTAATGAGTATTCTAAGGATCGAAATAGAGTTACCCCATATTTATAGGGACCTAATGTTATTTTTTGCTTTCTTGTTTTAAGGAATGATTTCTATAGCTCATATGCTAGACTCTCACCAGTTACCACAAACAATTAAGTTCTTCCGTTAAAATGGAAAATCCACTTGGACATGAGTATGTGATCACATTATTTTCTGCCTTTTTGTTTATGTATATCATTTATTTATTTTTTGTCTAATGATATTTTTGGCACTTAAAATTTGGAGTTGTTTTCATTTTAACCTTTTACGTTTTAAATTTTCATTTTGACCTTTTATGTTTAATTTTATTTTCATATTGACCATATTGTCTATTTTCATTAGTAACTTACCATTAAGTACCCTTCATGTTTAACTATTCCATAAAAATACCAGTTCCAATTTGTGAGAGAATGTAGGAATTTCATTGTCATAGGTAGAAAAACATATTACACATAGTTGGATTACTAACAAAAATGAGTGAAAAGACCAATTTGAAAATGAAATTAAACATGAAGGCCCAAAATTTAATGGTAGGTATGGTATGGTTTATTTTGGTGAGGTGATAAGATTTTAAGTCATATGTACAAAAAAAAAGGTTTAAAAAATGAACTTTTTTCTTTTTCTTTTTAGAAATGCATACGCACACACGTGCGCTACACATACAAAGGAGAAAGAATGTAATTTTAACACAAAGATATACAAAGATAAAGTACAGTCATCATCAAAAGCACGCTATATGTTAAATTTTTTAAAGCCATTTGGTGCTTAATGTAATTAATAGTTTGGCTTACATTACAAATTATACTCTCTAAAATTCTATTTACTCTTGTAACTTCAATTTCATTCAATTCAATTATCAAAATTTTAATTTTATTCAATTCAATACTCCCATTAAGTGTTCAAAACTATATAGTTTTGGGTATTTTTTAATAAATTTTTCCTTCACTTAAAAAATCCATAAAATTAATAAAAAATAATTTTTTGGAAAAAATGAAAAAATTAATTATTGAATTCGGAGAAAAACACAAAGAAAAGAGAAAAATATCTCCAACCAAAAAGAAAAAGAAAAAAAATCCAAATCTATTCTAGTATCTATCACATATTCCACTAAAATTTCCTACAATTACTTGTAGACTTTGGATGGTAATCATGTTCATCTAGTGCAAGCAGGTTCTTTAAATAAGGTATGAGACATTGCAGACTCAATTACTCTAACAAGCTCTTATATGACAAAGTTCACAATAACACAAACCCCTCCTTGATCATTGAGAGGAGAAATCGAGTTTAATTGTGTTTGCGATTGGAGATGGAGAGGGTTAGTTTCAACCCTAAGCCATGAAACAATTTAGGGAAAGAGCCCATTGCAATTGATATATTATCTTCACTTTGTCTTAACATCTCTCTCTTATTCTTGGTTTGTTTTTATTTTTTGGAGTTCGTGTGTTTGTGATTGTGAAGTAACTGAGATGAGAGGAGAAATCAAGTAACAAAAAATCAATTTTTTTTTTTAATCTTCTGATTATTATTATTATTTTAATTAAAAAACCCGTAATTTTGTGTCAAATGTTACATTGATGACCATTTGATCTCTTTAATTTTGCCTATAAATAGGTCCCTCACCTCATTCAAGAGAGAGGTAGAATGAGAGAAGGTGAAGGATAGTAAGTATGGAACCATGTGCCCACTTCTCCCATGTATTACTCATGCCCTGGGCTACTCTCAGGGGGGTTACTGGTTCTTTGCTTGGGCAACTAAGGTGGTTGCCATACCTCTAAGGCGAATGGACGCAGACCTTGCCTTTGGAAGTTTGGTGATTACCATGCCATCACACCTCCATCAAAACAAAGTCAATCAAAAAATCATTGATAAAAAAATAATTTTTTTTGATAAAAAAAAAAAAAAAGGCAATCAATTTCATATATATTAAGTAATAAATATCATTTCTATTTTATGCCTTAACATATAAAATTGACCATAAGAGAAATATATAAATAAAAAATGTTGTACTTGGTGTACAAAGTTCCCATTTTTGTAAAGTTTGGGAGAGATCATGGTAGGTAGCCTTACCTTAATTTATTTTTGGAAAGGCTGATTTTCATACTTGAACCTACAATCTATTGCTTTTGGTGAAAGACATTTGCCATCACACTAAGACCCGACCTCTAAGAGAAATATAATAATAAAAATACTAAGCACATTAAAAAATAAAAATAAAAAACTTTAATTTTGTTTATGGATGAAAAAGTATAGCATATCCCAAACTTTTAACTATAAAAATCATAGCATCTTTTCTACTAATAGAAAAAAAAAAAATCATGCATTCTTGTATCTCTATCCAGATCTTTAAATACAAACAGGAATGAACCTAGGATTTTAAGTTAGGGGGGCTAGAGTGTAAACAAAATTTTTTTTTGGTTACTAAGTAGTTGATTTTCCCATGATCTACAAATCAAATAAGAATTACATATAGTATCTCTCACAAAAGGAATAATTTTATTAATTATAAATTTAATATTTTTCAATTTATAGATTTACTAGTTTTCAATTTTAAATTTATCTAATTTAAAATTGTTAGTTATAGTATGAGTTAGCAATGTGGGCTAGCGATATTTTATTTTAATATATATTTTTCTTTGTCTCTCTATCTCCATCTTTTTTTTTTTTTTTTTTTTTTTTTTTTTTTTTAAATAATTTGGTTTGTAACCATAGGTTAAAACTTAAAATGGGTAATGGGTTTTAATTTTTTTGGGTTGGGCTGGGCTGTATAAGCTAATATCGTAGGGGAGGAGGGCCTATCCCTGAATAAAAATAAAAAAGAGTTTCTTTAAAAAAAAAAAAAAAAGAGGATAAGAGAAATTAGACATAAATTAATATTTTTCTTGATAAAATATAGGGGAAGGTCAGTGGTTTTAAGAAGTCAGGAGGCTATGGCCCCCTCCCTTTGAGGCTTACTGGGATGCCGATTGCAAGTTTGAATAACAACTGAGCTCTAGTTTATAGAGACTGAGATCACACTAGCTAGAACCCAAGTAACTTTTTTTGAGATTTATAACATGTTGTTAATAATAAACCTTAAGCTAAAAAATGGTAGTGTGCCAGTATTAGCGCCTATGGTAGTGTGTAGCAAGGTGGCAAGGTTTTTGGGGCCCCTTTCGCAATTGGAGTAGGGACAACGAGTATGTAATTAGAGTCAACACAAGTGTGCATTATACAAGGTAAGCCCATAATGCCCACATATGGTTGATCTTGGGAAAAGGCCCAACAAAGCGTATTGCCGATAGTGTTAGATAAAAAAGAAGCAATGCTATGTGAGGTTCCCAAGGACATGGAAACGTAGGGTTTCCATGAACAAACGTTTAGGGTTGACACGTGATCCCCATGGATGTTGCTCTGGAGAAGGAAAAAGCCTACAAGCAGAGGGAGCTAGTAGGACTTGTTTGTAGCCCACGGAAAGACAATGACTCATACGTGAGGGGAAGATTGTTGGATATACACTTTTGAGTAAAGTCCCACATCGAATAATAATGAGAAGAGTGAGCGGTTAATATAATATAGTTAAATCCAAAGTCATTAGCTTAAATTTTTGGGTTAAGTGGTGTCCCTATGTATTATATTAACTACTTAATTGGAATTCCCCTAAAGTGTTTCCTTTGTAACAAGCACTTGTTGATCCACAATCTAGTCTTGTGTGAATTAAGAAAATCAACTAATAAATTTTTATTTTTTTTAAATCAGTCACCCCAAAAATTATCATCAAAATTGTTAAACAAAAATATCAATCACACACGAGCACAAACTTCGTATAAATCAACTATTATAAAGTCAACTACAATGTCTCTTCAAGTTTATGCCTAATTTGAGATACACACCAAATACAATAATATTTTCTCTCTAGAAATTAATACAAACTCACTTGAACTCTTTACTCACTCTAGATAAAACAACTTTCTATAGTTGCAGCACCCAAAAACCTCTTCTTAGAGAAAATTCCAAAATTTTCTTTTCCTTTTGTATGTTTTATGGCTAAATAAAAAACTGTCTTTTCTTTGCTCTCTCACACACATACACTACACTCTTTTTTTTTTTTTTTTTTTTTTTTCTGATCTCTCCTTCCGGTGACACATCTAGGCCTTCTCTCTCTCTCTCTTTTTGATGGTGCACTCACTCTTCCTTTATTTCCTTTTTCTTTTTCACGCACCTCTTTTTGACTATGTTCTGTCTCTCCTTGCAAAAGGACACCAATTCGAATCCATACCGGTCACACCATTGCAAAGCTCAAACTTCTTCATTATCTTCCTTAGCACTAAGAAAACTTCATAAATATATTTCATTTTCAAATAGATTAATTTCACATAAGATATATCCTTAATCCAATTCTTGTCTCCTCCTCAACCCAAAATTCGCTTAATCTTATTTACAAATTGAGTAGTTAATATAACAACGGACACCATTTAACCCAAAATCTTAACACAATGAGTTTAGGCGCAACTATGTTATATTAATCACTCACTCTCTTCGTTATTGTTTAACGTGGGAGTCCATTCACATGTATATATCCAACGATTTATAATTTTAAAATTATTTATACCTTTCTTTTCTTTTCGATTGATGCTCAACAGCCACCTATTACAGCAAAAATTGATGCCCTTCTTTAGTAGAAAACATTGTTTAGTTACAAAGAAAATTTAAGGCTAAAATATTATTTTGGTCTCTACATTTTGGGCTTACAGTCAATTTAGTTCTTACATTTCGACAGTAGTCAATTTGGTCCCTGTTATTTTCCAGTTGCAGTCAATTTAGTTCTTACCATTAACTCATTAATGAAAAATGCTAATGTGGTTAACGGTATGCATTGTTAGTGCACTTGAAACTCATGTGGCATATAGAATATTATTAAAAAAATGCCCTCTCAGCAATTTAATAAAAAAAAAAAAAGTCACGTGAAAAAGAAACAAAAAAAAAAAAAAATGCCACATCAGCCTAGTGTTTTCCCCAAAAATATTTTTTTATTGGCAATATAAAATGCCAGCATCTGAATAATCAAATTTAAAGAAATAAAAAAAATTTTAAATTCAAAACAAAAAAAAGACATGAATCCTGTAAGGACTCAATTTATAATGACCCCAAATTGGTGTATTGGGTTCGAACGTTAAAGGCTCAAACAGTAAAATTTGTAGAGAGTGGGACAAAAGGCTAGGCCTTGATTATTGGACAGTAGTCAGTCATGGTGTTCATGATAATCGCACAGGGGTGAACCGTGCTTACCCAAGAAGACTTTCTCTTTGGCACGGCCTGAGTGACTCCGGTCATTGGACCTCGTCCGAGGAGCTTAATGTTCTTATTATACCTTTTTCTTTAGGTTACAATGGTCCAAGAGTCAATACATAATGCTCTTGTTTTCCCCCCCCCCCCCCCCCTCCCCTCTCTTTCTCGAGGATGAATTCTTACATTATATAGTCCCTCTCAGTTGATCCTGACCTTCCATCTATTGATCAGGCAGGTAACTACTCAAGTGCTTGTCCTATCAGCCGCCTTCCCCCACTTTCTGTTAGTTGCAATAACCGAAGCCACACTATTCAGGGGTCTTTTCTCATCAATGTGGCCAGGACGTTTGTGGGCGTATTCAATGCGAAGATGACAACTTTTCCTTGAACTGCTCCCACATTGCACCCCCGTGCGAGTTCTATTGTACTAGTCTTTTCTTCTGGGAGCGCTTTGGGGGCTGCCTTTGATGGCGTGTCGTTCTTCCCTTCTAGGTTTTGGGATGCCGAGGACAGGATCGACCTCGACTGCATTTCTAAGCCATTTGGACTTTTGCTTCATGTCCTCGGCAACGTCTCTTCTCGGTGCGGGCCTTGCGCCCTAATGTATAGTGGGCCAGGGTCACAAATTCTCTGGCCCCACAAATCCAGATCTGGAACAATCTTCAACACGACCAAGAACATGAACCCAGAAAAATAAAACCTAAATCAAATCAACCTCCACAAACACCAATCATCCTTAATCCTCCACGCCGCGGAAGAAAAAAAAAACCTTCGTTTTCTATTCACCAAAAGCCACCACAGTGAATCACAAATAAACCCAACATCCATCCACTCATCAAATCAAAATACACCAAAATCACATTGCTATATTCCATGCATGGCTCAAAGCAATCTGCAAGTCCCAAAAATTAAAAAAGTTCAACCAAAAAAAAAAAAAAAAAGTTTAGCAGACGTAAAAAGCAATTGGGGATAACTACTTGAGCTTCCTAAGGGAACAGTGAGAACATATTCACAAAGTGCCAGGGACAAAAAAAAGACTCGGGTTTGTTGAGGTTGATTTTTGCATTGATTTTTCTAGGTTCAATGTTTATGTACATGTTCAAGATCTGTGTGTTCCATATATGAATTAATGTTTTTTTTTTTTTTTTTTTTGAAATGAACAAATTAAATTTATTTATTTATTTGGATGCTGTAGTGGAATTTTTTAATGTCAATAAAAATATATTTTATTATTATTTTAGTTGCCACGTAAGCTTTAAGAGTGCCACCATTTGCCACATAAACATTTTTTGTTAGTGAGTTGATGATGGAAATCAAATTGATTGCAAGTTAAAATAATATGGACCAAATTGACTGTTATCAAAATGTAGGGACCAAATTGACTGTGACCCCAAAATATAACGACCAAAATAGTATTTTAGCCAAAATTTAATTAGGGTACAATAAATCATGTATGAAAGAATTCAAGTAATGTTTCCCTTTCCTACAAATAAAAAAAACTCCTTCTCCAAAAACCCAAGGGTTTTAAACCAAAAATCTGATTTTAAACAACTCTTTTTTAAAAATGATTTTAAGAGAGTGCGGTGTGTTCATAATTCACACCAATGAACTAATGAGATCCAATCAAGCCAGCAGGCCCAGCATTTCTCCCCCCTCCCCTAAACTAACTATTTTGGTTGATATTGTTTTTGCATGAGAATGACACTTGAAGATTCTACACTTAAAAGTGCTTTTAATGGCAAAAGGTAATCTTTTCACATTTAAAGTCTCTATTGTTCTCACATGCTATATTCTTGCAACATGGTAAATAATATTCGCATGTTAACTATGTATATATTATTTCTTGCAACATAGTATAAATATTCACACAATATTCATAAGTATCCTCATATGTTGCTTGTATATTTTCATATGTAAATAATATCATATTATACTCACATGCTACCTATTTATGTTGTTTGTATATAAATCCATTTTCAAAAACAAATGTCAAGTATTTTAGTTATTTTTCAAAAAGTGAATTATTGAGATTAAGTCAAAATGAGATACAATCTTTTAGATAGGGGTTGTGAGGTGCCTAACACTTTCCCCACATGTAATCAAACTTTCAAGTTCAAGGTCTTTGGTTTGAGACTTTATTCTACCTTATTAGCTAGGAGCCCTTAAAGATGACCTTTAGTTAATTAGGTAATTAAAATGAATTAGACAATGGGTAACCAATCACACCTTGAAAAAAATATGGTTGGTGGAGGCACCCTAAAATTAAGAGAAATTGCATGTCCACAACATTTTCACAACAAATACTAAGTGGTAGGTTGTTATTGGTGGGGCAAAAAAGTAATTTTAGTGATAGATTCAAATTATAACCAATAATAACTAACCATCTATAATTTGTTGTGAAAATATTGTGGACATAACACTTCTCTAAAATTAAATAAGGAAAGAGACTTACTCTCTCTCTCTCTCACACACACACACACATCAACCTAGTGCCACAAATGCACACACATCATCACACGAGAATAGTTTTTTAAGCCAAACATTAAAGGAATAACTATTTCTTAATTTAGGTGAATAGCTATTTATAAAGAATAACTATTTTATGTAATGGAAATATAACAAAATGACTAAATAATTGTTACATGTGAATAACTATTACATTATAATATCTATTATTGTATACCAACAGGGACGAAGCTATGCTTGGACTAGGGGGCGCAATGGCCTCCCCTGGCCCACTAAGAAAAAACAAAATATAAAATATATAAAACTTAGTTTTAAATTTTCATGTTCCATTTTTGTTCAATACTTCCGTACTTTCACAAAAAGTATACTTTCTTTATTCAAATTTTCATTAAATTTTGATTCTTTTTATGAGTTTCTATCTAGGTTCTAAATGATTTATGAAATTTATCTTAAAGCATTAGGATAGGATAATTGCAGCTTAAGTGTTTGATGAAGTTCCCCAAAGAAGCTTGGGATAAAAAAAACACGCACACACACACGTGTTTGTGTGTGTATATATAATATTCTTTTATAGGTAGCTTGGATAAAAAAACATGGTTTTCTTTGGGTTAATCTGAAGCTACAATATGAAGGTTTAGGCTACAACAAAATTTTTAAGCATTTGGATTTGTGTGTATCTCAACCCCCCCCCCCCCCCCCCCCCCCCCCCCCCCCCCCAACATACATTAAGTTCCTCTCAAAAAAATTAAAAGTCAAAAAAAAGAAAAGGGGCTCATTAATGAGAGTAGCTCTATTGTAGGTTGAACCAACGGGTAAAATGAAGACCCAACATCATCTTTGTCACTCAATCGTATCTCAATCCTTTGGTAGCTCAGTTAGCTGCATGCCTGCATTTGTGCTACCTAATCTAGCCGCAACTTGAGACCGAGAGTAGATGCTAAGCCTTCAATTTGTTGGCCAAACCTCCATCATGCTAATTAAGCCTTCAATATTTATGATATTGTACGGTTTTTGTTAGAAAAATAAATTTGAGTTGAAATCCCCTATCTTCCTCTTCTTGAGAGAGAGAGAGAGAGAGAGAATTACGCTAGTAGTTGGGTTCGCCATCAAATCTATAGCCAAGCATTAAGGATTCATGAATTGCACAGGCTAGTAGTTGGGTTCTTTAACTTTTGCATAAAATAAACAAAAATTGGACTAGAGTGAATGGAATTTCCATCTCTGCCCAATGCTGAAGGTAGTAGATGACATGAGAGATCTATTTTCTTCTTTTACATGCTCGTCTAGGCACTTGTCAACCAAACTCGGCTAATGTATTTTTGATTGCTATTAATATCTACATTGTTAACAACACATGGATCAATGGTAGTATAATTTCTGGGAGAGTTCAACAAATCTACCTCTTCCTAGCTATCAAGTATCAACATTATAGAAATACCTATAAACCGTGGAACCAATTGGATATGAGAGTAGCATTCATGAAAAAAAACTAAGGATAACACCAATCCTCCTACGTACTTAAAACTACAATCCAAGGAACATGGGAAATGAAATATGAGAAATATGGGGATTTTGATTTTTTTTTTTTTTTTTTGCTTTTGTTTTTATAATCAATAGTAATAATATAAGGGCATACTTGTGATTTTTTCGTAAATAAGACAAAGGTACACTACTAAAAACGCGGCCTGTAGCCACATTGCTTTTAGCTGTATTTTCAAAAAACACGACTACAACTAACCTATAGCCGTGTTAAAAAAAAAAAATGTAGCTTAAACTATTAAGCTATAACTGCGTTTTTAAAATAGGAATATTGTGCTTAACCAAGGACAACTTCACAGAAATTTCAAACATATTTTTAATGGTGGTAGCTAGCAGTCAAAATATGTTATTGCGATTGATTGTCATTTGCGTCAAAAGTAGAGGAACGTGTCGATTCTTTCTCCTCTTTTTGCTTTGGACAAAATTTCTCGAGATTTACAATATAATCGACATGATAACATTAGATTAGGCAACAAAACAAAGGTCATTCAATATCTACCATGATCAGATTTTGCTAATCATTTGATCCATGTTGGAACAAATGATTTTTTACAATTAATTTTCTTTGTCTATCTTTGTCCTTATCAGTGTCTTTCTATGTTATTCATATTGTTTGCAAGAAATGGTTTTTTCTTTTTCATTTTCCCCTTCGTGGGTAAGTTTAATTGGGTACGTACTACGTACGGTTCTATATTATCTTCTTTTGTCATTCTTTTTTACTTTACATAGCTTTTCAGGATGCAAATATTTATATTTGAGATGATTTTTCTAGTTTTTTTTGTTTTGTTTTTTTCAAATGGATAAATACACGCATTTTAAAGTTATTCTCAATCTATATGTTCCAATAAATTCATTTGGTTAAGTCTCTTTTAGATAAGTAAAAGATTTGATTTAAATCCCTCATACATTAAGAAGAAATCAATTAGTGTCTTAACCTAATCATAAAGTGGACGTCAAATTTTGTTTAACTATATATATATTCAATCACTCAGTATAAAAGACAAATATATGGAAAAAACTATTAAAGATAAAACAAAAGGACAAATGAAGAGAAAATAAGGGTATTTGGGTTTGAAATCATGAGAAGAAAATGGTGAAGTTGAAAGTATGCATAGGTTGTTTAACCATAATATCTCACTATATTTAAATCAAAATTTAGTAAAGGTATAATTCTTTGTAAAATAATGAATGATCAGTTACAAGTAGTAACCATGTTAGAGAACAAAATATGTTTACTAAGTTTATCAGTCTTCACAGACTTTAGGAAGGGCATCATTTCTACAAAAGTTTGGAGATGAGCATGATTCTTAAAATCTCAAATGTGGTTAATTAGTGTAATTTGTTTATAATATTTTTACATTTTTTCAAAGAATGTGTTGAAAATTGAAATAGATAAATTCAAGTCGTATGAGCTCTGTAGAAGTAAACAATGGAATAGAAACAAAAATTTATTTGACATCCTCAAATAATGTACATGTACTTTTGGGTAGCCAAATCAGTGATCACTCGGAGACTAGTTTTTCATCTATTTGTAATTTGTAGATACTTTGCTCAAAACAAAACTAGTCTAGAAATTAAATCAACCTTGGGGATGCTAACATTTTAAACTTATATGAGTATTCCAAATTTTCAAATCTGGTGATCATGGATAAAAACATCACTTTTTCTATGAGCTGACCAAAATCATTATAAAATGTTAGGTTCAAAGTGCTTTTATTATGTGGTTGAAGAAGCTAGCTGGAGTTAAAGTAAACAAACCCCAACCTCTGCTTGATCTAGTTGTAAGTTAAGACTAGATGCTATGCTTGGGCTTCGTCTTGCTGGCCAAACCACAAACGTGCCTACCCTAATCTATATCTATATACTGTATTAAATAATTAAAGTGTAAATTCAACAAAGTTTTAAAAAATAGACTCTAATTTCAATAATTTTTTTTAACTCTAATTTTGTGGTCCATTATATTTGAAACTACTCTAATTCCAGCATTTTTTTTAATTACTCCCAAGAAAATTAAGAACTACTTTCAAACCGTCTGAAGTCAATCTAAATTCTTAAAGAATTATATAACTTATCATGAATTTAAGTTCAAATTTAATGGAAAATTTATTAACAGTATCATGTTATAAAATAAAATCAGATGTGCGTTTCCAATTGATTTTCTTTTTAAAAATGATTAAATTTAATAATTTCTTAGAAAAATACAACAAACCTTTAAAAAA